>NC_140958.1:31474445-32674445 GCF_014529385.1 Adiantum capillus-veneris | reverse complement strand
TTTTAAGAAGGATATACTCTAATCTCTCTAATAGATTAGTAAGATTCAATTAGTTATGTTTGTGTGCTATCTATTACTTTAATCTCTAATGAAGTAGTAAGATTCAATTAGCTATGTGTGTGTGTGTGTGCTATCTGTTACTCTAATCTCTCTAATAGATTAGTAAGATTCAATTAGTTATGTGTGTGTGTGTGCTATCTATTACTCTAATCTTCTAATAGATTAGTAAGATTCAATTAGCTTTAAGAAGAATATGTGTGTGTGTGTGTGCTATCTTTTAAGAAGGATATGTGTGTGTGTGTGTGTGTGTTATCTTTTAAAAAGGATATGTGTGTGTGTGTGTGTGTGTGTGTGTGTGTGTGCTATCTTTTAAGAAGGATATATGTGTATGTGTGCTATCTTTTACTCTAAACTTCTAATAGATTAGTAAGATTTAATTAGCTTTAAGAAGGATATGTGTGTGTGTGTGTGTGCTATCTTTTACTCTAATCTTTCTAATGGATAGTAAGATTCACTTAACTTTAGAAAAGATGTGTGTGTATGTTTTCTCTTACTCTAATCTCTCTAAGTATACCTACTCTCTCTAGTTAGTACATCTTCACTATTAACTTATATATTGTTAATTAAAAGTTAATACATAAGAGAACTCATCATATTCTTATTATACATGATGAAATTCTCATTCACCAATGTTATTGTCAATTAGGTTAAATAGAATTTTGAATAATACTAAAAATTGATTTAGTTGAAGTATAGAATTGAAGTCAGAATTGGATTAGAAATGTCATGCATAAAAGTAATGCATTCCTAAACTTTCACTCATAATTTACACACTTAATTTTTCATTAATTAAGATTAGCAAATATTTGATGTATAGAAATTAGATGTAGAACAACAACACTAAGTGTGAATCCGAGTTGGTGAGGGTTCAGATTACAGAATCTCTTTGAAAACAAGGAGATTACTAGGGAAATTGACCAATTTAAAGTTCTAAGTGTATAACATAAGTGTAGTACAAAAAAATGGCTCCAAAGCGTGCTCGAACACAAGGCGCTAATGATCATGAAGCCGGTACAAGTAACGGTGGAACTCCTGCGGAACATGCTATGTCTCCACCAATCGGACCAATCGGAGCTATGGTACAGGTTAGTATTGCAGTTTCAAGTTATGCATCATTGCATATGCGAGACAATAGGAATATATTATTTACCTTATGAAAAGAAAACACGGACCGAAACCACGGGGTTTAACCCCAAGAAACTCGTCATATGTTTGACAAGTAGGAAATATTGTCTGGTTAAATTGGTTGCTATAGGGAAGAATGTTTGTCGAAAACGTTCGGTATGGTTTCTCTCAAGTCTCTCTACTTATTAGCGCTCGTATTATGTGGCAGTTGTCGAGGTGTGAGATGACGCCAAGGATGGCACCGCTGATGCTGTGGTGGGAGTACACCTAGATTAGCCCAGCTAGATACTGCGGTTTTGTTTTGCCGTGGCGTGAGGATGACGCCCAGATTGGCACCGTTGTTGCTGTGACGGGAGTACGTCTAGATTAGCACAATGAATACTTGTCGAGCGGTATGGGACACTCATGAGGAAAAGGGTTTTTATAAATAATGTATATACCGATCGGACATAATAGCGTCAGTAGAGATTCTTGAGTGAACCTAATCCAAGGGTTGTTGGTTTAAAATTGGACGACTTCTTGTTTGATAATTGTTTGTAATACTATTTGAAGGGCTGTTTTAACGAACCAGTATCATAAATAAAGTAAAGGAACATGTATGTTTAAACAGTGTGGTAGTAATTAGATAACAAAAGAAGGGTGAGTGTGGTGTGGAACGTGGGAGAATGATATCCCGATGGTGTCATTCTATGGACGGGGTGACCCGATGAGTCGGGTAACTTTCCAACGCTAGAGTTTTTTTAGTCATAAATCTTAAAAGAGACAAACCTTGGGGGCTGTGCTTCTGAAACATGGAGAAAAAAGTGCACAGGTTGGTCACTCTAAGATTTATACTTTTAGGTATAATTGATTATAGATAGTTTTTAGATAGGGTTATGGTGGTCACACTCCGCCATAGCGAGATAGGACGAATCCTTCACTAACGGTTCATGCCCGTGGCTACGTAGTAGCTAAGGCAATGTCCGTTGGTTTTTCCTTATCAGGATTGGAGACCTATCAAAGGTACTCCACTCCTCTAAAAAAGGGGTTAGGATCTCACACCGGTATCAGAGCCTAGGTTAAAGCTTGGGGAGATTTTTAGATTGATGTTTGGATATTGAAGGATGCGAATGTTTGAAATAATAGAAGAACCTAGAAAAATTATTTTGAGTTTTTATATGGTATTGAAGACTGAACTTTCCTGGTACAGGAAATGATCATTCAACCTACCAGAAATTCCAGGTGTTCCCCATCATGTTTGAAAATGCATGCCAATCACCAAATTATCAGTTTCGAAAAAGGGTGATGATGATTTTGGATAGGGTGTTTGCACCACCTATTCCAAGGGTGCATAGAGGATGGGGTATCAACTGGAGTCCATCTGGAGGAATCTATACCATCGATGCTGACAAGATATGGTGCATGGATACCAATCTCAAGAAACTTCATTGGGCAGAGGAGTTAAAAGTCATCGAAGTTTATCTTTTCCTTGGTACTAAGAATCCGGATGCTACCATTAACTTGGGAGGAGAAAAGATATCTCAGACTCAATGGGTCTATATCCAAGTTACAAAAGTTATCCATGGTGGTAGGATTCGACCCATATGTGTATCTCGTAGCTTTCAAGGGTCAAAAGAAACTTATTATTTTGATCCTGTTGTAGTCACTAAACTCAAAATATAGAGACATTACAATCCTTGTACCTAAAGACTACCAACCTTGGTAGTAAATAATGTGTATATAAATAAAGTTTGGATTAATATTATCTTTTGTTTGTTTTATTGTGTGATCAAGTCTTGCCTTAAAGTGGATTAAAGTTAGAGTATCCAATAAAGTTTCACTTAATCTATATTGTACAGAGTGCGGTGTACACATCTCTTCAAGAGAAAAAGCTACTTCTCAAGCAAGCTAAACTTCCCTCTTTCAAAGGGGAAGGAGCCCTAGTTGAGCGCGACGCTGAAGTGTGGCTCGAAGAGATGGAGGATTATTTTGCTACTGCTGGTACTACTCCCGATAACCAAGCAATGTTGGCTATGTTTCGTCTCACGGGGGATGCCAAGCTTTGGTGGAAACAACACTGCAAAGATAATCAAGTAGCTCAAAATACTCAAACTTGGGAAGACATTAAGTATGCTGTCAAAGGATGTTATCTTCCACCTGCACACGAATCCCTTAAGATGAATGAATTTATCAACTTACGTCACTTTCATCTTACAGTGGAAGAATACTACTCCAAATTTATAACTCTTAGGCGCTATGCTCCGCCAATGACCGCAGATCAACAAGTAGCCCGTTTCTGCCAAGGGCTAAATTCTCCTTTAAATACACGTATAAAAGCCATGAGGCCTGAAAATTTGCAAGATGCTCTTTTAAGAGCTAAACCCTTAGCTAAAGAGATGTCAAACTCTCAAAGGGTACGAAATGGAAATTTAAGGAATGCTGGAAGGAGAGGACGGCCTATGATGTGGAACCAAAGGCAAGTTTACCCAGTTCACCAAACTCATCCAATAGTTGCAGCTTCAGCAAATGGAGCTCAAAATGCACATCTTAGATGCTATGAATGCAACGAGCTAGGACATTCCAGGAATGTATGTCCTAGGCGAGTCTCTGCAACAAATACACCTAATCGAGCTAGAGGACGAGGTCAAATAATAAATCGTGGAGGAAGAAATGGAGGACGAGGTCGAGGGCGCGGAATGGCTGCCAGAGTCAATGCTATCATAGGAGAACCAACATTGGGAGAAGAACAAGAGGAAAGAGCAACTCTACATGCTGCAATTGATAACCCAAGAGCAAGAAAACAATATGCTGTCATTCAAACACCTGCAAATCACCAAGGTGAAAAATTTGAGCTTCTTATTGATTGTGGTAGTACTCATTCTTTCTTGTCACCTAAATGTTTAAGGAGGTTAGGACTTAATCAACATCCTACAAGAAAGATGAGAGTTGAATTAGCCAATGGAAAGGAGGTGTTATCTCAGTACACTGTGGGCAAAATAGATTTCAAGATTGGGAGAATACTCTACTTCTGTTACTTTTCGAACCTTACCCATAGGAATCTATGACGGAATTCTTGGAATGGATTGGTTAGCCAGTCATAATGCCAATATCCATTGTGCCCAAGGAAGTGTTACTTTTGTAGACAACCTAGGTCAAGAAGTCACTATTCAAGGCCAGAATGGACGACCAAAAGCTTACTTGGTCAAAGCTAATCGTCTTTTCAAAGGGTTACGCAAGGGTCAACAAATTTTTGTAGTCAAGCTAAACAAAGTAGAAAAATCTCCTTCCAACCCTGAACCAATGTGGCTAGAAGAATTTTTGGATGTTTTCCCCAGTGAAATTTCTGAACTACCATTACCTAGGGAGGTAGACCATGAAATCAAAAATTTTCCAGGTAGTGAACCAGTCTCAAGAGTGCCGTACAAGATGTCACTTCCAGAGGCTATAGAACTCAAGGAGCAGCTCAAGCAGTTGATTGAGCAAGGGTTTATCTGACCCAGTACATCTCCATGGGGTGCACCTGTTCTCTTCCAAAAGGAAAAGGATGGCTCTCTTCGACTTTGCATAGATTATAGGGGCTTAAATCAGGTTACCATCAAGAATAAATATCCAATTCCTCGTATTGATGAGATGCTAGACAGATTACATGGAGCCAAAATATTCACAAAGATCGATCTTCGATCTGGCTATCATCAAATTCGAATCCAGGAGGCTGATATCTCCAAAACAGCTTTCAACATTCGTTATGGTCATTACGAATTTACAGTGATGGCTTTCGGACTTACGAATGCTCCTGCATCTTTCAATCGTCTGATTCACCATATCTTTAGATAATTCTTGGATGATTTTGTCCTAGTATTCTTTGACGATATCTTAATTTATTCCAAATCAGAGGAAGAGCATGAAGGACATGTTAAGAAAGTGTTAGAGCTTTTACGTCGAAATAAGTTGTATGCAAAGAAAAGAAAATGTACCTTCTTTACCCCTAAGGTCTGTTACTTAGGGTTTATCATTTCACCAGAAGGAGTCTCTATTGACCCTAACAAAGTCAAAGATATTGTGGAATGGCCTCAACCCACTTCACAAACCGAAGTCAGAGGGTTCTTAGGTATCACAGGGTGGTACAAGATCTTTGTAAAGGACTATGCTCTTAAAGCTTCACCACTAACTGACTTGCTAAAGAAAGGAGCGACGATACTTTGGGAAGAAAAACATGAATCTTGCTTCAAACAGCTGAAGGAGTATCTTGCTTCAGAACCTCTCTTAAAACTTCCAGATTTCACCCAAGAATTCGAGGTGATCACAGATGCTAGTAACCTTGCATTAGGAGGAGTCCTTACTCAAGAAGGAAGGCCTGTAGCTTATACTTCTCGGAAGATTAGGATTCATGAAGTGAATTATGCTACACATGATTTAGAATTGCTAGCAGTTATTCATGCTCTCAAGCTATGGAGACATTATCTATTGGGACGCAAATTCCAGTTGGTAACAGATCACAAGAGCTTTAAGTGGATTTTTACCCAACCTAACCTTAACATGAGACAGAGGGGATGGATAGAGCTCATGCACGAATATGATTTTGATATTAAATTTAGACCAGGTAAGGATAATGTTGTGGAAGATACCCTAAGCCGTAAAGCTTTTCTTGGGGCAATTTCCATGGCTAACAACCCTATTCTAGACAAGGTATTGGATGCTGCTGTCAGAGATACAGATTACCAGATGCTTGCTAGTATCCTGCGTGAAGAGAGGGTATCATCATTTCAGCCTAAACCTCTACATTATTCCTTAGAAGATGGGAAAATTTACTATAGGAATCGACTATGCATACCTAAGGATTCTACCCTAAGGAATGCTATCCTATATGAAGCACACGATGGACCAACTTCATGACATCCAGGTTATGAAAAAACCATCAATGCAATTCGCACAAGTTACTATTGGCAAGGTATGAAGGGTGATGTCCTTCGCTATGTCAAGCAGTGTTTGTCTTGTCAAAGGATTAAGGCAGAGAGACTAAAGATGCCAAGTAAATTACATCCTTTAGATATTCCCCAAATGAAATGGGAATGTATTAGCATGGACTTTATCACCGGGTTTCCTTCTGTCCAAGCTGGATATGATTCAATCATGGTCATAGTCGACTTGCTTACTAAAGTGGCTCACTTAATCCCAGTCAAGACAACCTTTACAGCTTTAGATATTGCTCATCTGTTTGTGAAGGAGGTTTTCAGAATTCATGGATTACCCAAGAGGATTGTTAGCGATCGTGATGCCAAGTTTACTTCAAAGTTTTGGGTTTCGTTGTTTCAAGCTATTGGAACCCAGTTATGTTTTAGTACTGCTTATCATCCTCAAACTGATGGCCAAACTGAAAGAGTTAATCAAGTAATTGAAGACATCCTCAGAGCCTACTGCAATAGGGAACCTCGCAAGTGGATTCAATACCTACCCTTGGTAGAGTATGCATACAATTCCTCTACTCATAGAAGTATTGGAATGACACCTTTTAATGCTCTTTATGGTCAAGAATGTTTATCACCTCTTAACTTTTCTGACCCCACTATAAGGGTAGAAGCCTCAAAGAAAATGCTTGAAGAAATGGAAGCTCAAACCAAAGCTATTCGAAGGGATATTCAAGCGGCTCAAGATAGACAAAAGAAGTACGCCGACTTAAAAAGATTTGATCGGATTTTCAAAGAAGGTGACAAAGTTTTCTTACGAGTAAAGCCCAAAAAGAGCAATCTGTCTCTCGAAAGGTATAAGAAGCTTAGCTACCGATATTGTGGACCTTACGAAATAATCAAGGTTGTAAGTGATCAAGCTTATAGACTAAAACTCCCTTCTCATCTCAAAGTGCATGATGTATTTCATGTAAGCCTCTTAAAACCTTATGTATATAACCCTAACCATGTCCTTGATGATGAGAAAATCATTTTAGCTGCTCAAGATGTTCTACAACTCCAACCTCATACTATCCTAGAAACTCGAGAGAGAAAGCTTAGGAATAGATCCATCAAAGAACATCTTATCTTATGGAAAGATTTCCCTATAGAAGATGCTACTTGGGAAGATGAGACATCCCTTCTTAAGGATTACCCTTCACTGTTCTTGAGATGAGGGCATCTCAAATTCTAAGTTTGGGAGATTGTAAGGTCTCTACTTTCAAATTGCACACAAGTTCTATT
The DNA here is from genome assembly GCF_014529385.1 of Adiantum capillus-veneris. Lineage (NCBI taxonomy): Eukaryota > Viridiplantae > Streptophyta > Polypodiopsida > Polypodiales > Pteridaceae > Adiantum > Adiantum capillus-veneris. The sequence goes on along the minus strand of NC_140958.1, from coordinate 32,667,093 downwards.
ACGCATTTGTATTTTTTTGAACCATCACTCCTTATTTAAGATATTCGAGTTCAAATTATGAATCGTAGGTTGAGAAAACCTAGAAATTAAAATTTACGCTACAAAATTCTGACATGTTTAGCTATATGAATCACTAACTAACTTATTGCAAGACTTATTTACTGATTGTAGAATTTTCTTTTACTACTGTAAAGTTAATATAAGACTGTAAAGTTTATTAAAAAATGTAAAGTAAATTATCATTAAGGAAATAAATAAAATAATTATAAAAACAAAAGAATACACAGGGATGAAAAATGAAGGCACATGGATCACATAGGAGGGGACAAAGTGGGACACACTGTCACATGAAAAAGGAGAGGCTACTCTTGACTAATCTTAATGAGAGGGGGCCTGTGTGGCCTTATCTTTTGATGATAATGACAAAGTGGTCAAGCTCATGGGTACCACAAGGGTACCAAAAATGCGGATATGATTTTTGAGAAAATAAATAAATAAAAAAAATAAAAATAAAACTTTTTTTAAAAAAATATTTTTTTTGGGAAACAAAAAGTTGGACGTTTTCTTTTTTGCTATAAATAGAGCATCCATGCTCACACTTTAGACATAGAGATTGCCTCTATAGCGCTCACGAAGTGCTACCACTTCTCTTAGAGAGAAGGCGTCCACAAACCACTAAGAGAGCAAAAACTCTAGTGGACTAATAAGGTGCGTATTAATTGAGCATTCAATTAGTTTTAAGAAGGATATACTCTAATCGCTCTAATAGATTAGTAATATTCAATTAGTTATGTGTGTGTGTGCTATCTATTACTCTAATCTCTAATGGAGTAGTAAGATTCAATTAGCTATGTGTGTGTGTGTGCTATCTCTTACTCTAATCTCTCTAATAGATTAGTAAGATTCAATTAGTTATGTGTGTGTGTGTGCTATCTATTACTCTAATCTTATAATAGATTAGTCAAATTCAATTAGCTTTAAGAAGGATATGTGTGTGTGTGTGTGCTATCTTTTAAGAAGGATATGTGTGTGTGTGTGTGCTATCTTTTACTCTAATCTTCTAATAGATTAGTAAGATTCAATTAGCTTTAAGAAGGATATGTGTATACGTGTGTGCTATCTTTTAAGAAGGATATTTTTGTGTGTGTGTGTGCTATCTTTTACTCTAATCTTCTAATAGATTAGTAAGATTCAATTAGCTTTAAGAAGGATATGTGTGTGTGTGTGTGCTATCTTTTAAGAAGGATATGTGTGTATGTGTGCTATCTTTTACTCTAATCTTCTAATAGATTAGTAAGATTCAATTAGCTTTAAGAAGGATATGTGTGTGTGTGTGCGCTATCTTTTACTCTAATCTTTCTAATGGATAATAAGATTCAATTAACTTTAGAAAAGATGTGTGTGTATGTTTTCTCTTACGCTAATCTCTCTAAGTATACCTACTCTCTCTAGTTAGTACATCTTCACTATTAACTTATATATTGTTAATTAAAAGTTAATACATAAGAGAACTCATCATATTCTTATTATACATGATGAAATTCTCATTCACCAATGTTATTGTCAATTAGGTTAAATAGAATTTTGAATAATACTAAAAATTGATTTAGTTGAAGTATACAATTGAAGTTAGAATTGGATTAGAAATGTCATGCATAAAAGTAATGCATTCCTAAACTTTCACTCATAATTTACACGCTTAATTTTTGATTAATTAAGATTAGCAAATATTTGATGTATAGAAATTAGATGTAGAACAACAACACTAAGTGTGAATCCGAGTTGGCGAGGGTTCAAATTACAGACTCTCTTTGAAAACAAGGAGATTACTAGGGCAATTGACCAATTTAAAGTTCTAAGTGTATAACATAAGCGTAGTACAAAAAAATGGCTCCAAAGCGTGCTCGAACACAAGGCGCTAATGATCATGAAGCCGGTACAAGTAACGGTGGAACTCCTGCGGAACATGCTATGTCTCCACCAATCGGACCAATCGGAGCTATGGTACAGGTTAGTATTGCAGTTTCAAGTTATGCATCATTGCATATGCGAGACAATAGGAATATATTATTTACCTTATGAAAAGAAAACACGGACCGAAACCACGGGGTTTAACCCCAAGAAACTCGTCATATGTTTGACAAGTAGGAAAGATTGTCTGGTTAAATTGGTTGCTATAGGAAAGACTGTTTGTCCAAAACCTTCGGTATGGTTTCTCTCAAGTCTCTCTACTTATTAGCGCGCGTATTATGTGGCAGTTATCGAGGTGTGAGATGACGCCCAGGATGGCACCGCTGATGCTGTGGTGGGAGTACACCCAGATTATCCCAGCTGGATACTACAGTTTTGTTTTGCCGTGGCGTGAGGATGACACCCAGATTGGCACCGTTGTTGTTGTGACGGGAGTACGTTCAGATTAGCACAACGAATACTTGTCGAGCGGTATGGGATGCTCATGAGGACAAGGGTGTTTTTAAATAATGTATATACCGATCGGACATAATAGCGTCAATAGAGATTCTTCAGTGAACCTAATCCAAGGGTTGTTGGTTTAAAATTGGACGACTTCTTGTTTGTAATACTATTTGAAGGGTTGTTTTAACGAACCAGTATCATAAATAAAGTAAAGTAACATGTATATTTAAACAGTGTGGTAGTAATTAGATAACAAAAGAAGGGTGAGTGTGGTGTGGAAAGTGGGAGAATGATATCCCGACGGTATCATTCTATGGACGGGTGGACCCGATGAGTCGGGTAACTTTCCAACGCTAGAATTTTTTTAGTCATAAATCTTAAAAGAGACAAACCTTGGCATCTGTGCTTCTGAAACATGGAGAAAAAAGCGCACAGGTTGGTCACTCTAAGATTTATACTTTTAGGTATAATTGATTATAGATAGTTTTTAGATAGGGTTATGGTGGTCACTCTCCACCATAGCGAGATAGGACCAATCCTTCACTAACGGTTCATGCCCATGGCTACGTAGTAGCTAAGCCAATGTCCGTTGGTTTTTCCTTATCAGGATTGGAGACCTATCAAAGGTACTCCGCTCCTCTCAAAAAAGGGCAGGGACCTCACACAAAGATTCAGTTCAATCTTCACCCTCGGTGCAGAACTCGCCAAAATCAACTCGGAAACATAGCCCTAAGGCTATGCAGAAGCCTCACGTCAAAGACCATATACTAATGGAAGAATTAGCATTGCAACTGCTAGAAGGCATGGATCGTGATTTGATTTTGTATGCAAGCAATAATGGAAGCTATTTTCAGCCTCTCAAGGACAAGACGATGAAGGATAAAGAGACAAAGACAGTGGATACACCTAAGTCAGTCGTAATCTATAGTTTCATGCATGCAAAGAGGTCATATCTGTATCTAAATACCACATGAAACCATGATTAACAGTATTATGGAGAGTTGTCTCGTCGAAAGGGTGCACATGTTGAGATAACAACATATTGCGACCAATGTGCCATTGGTCATTTAGTGAAGGACTGCCCAGCAAAGCTCTACATGGAAAAGAAGAAGCAACAAGCCAAAAGCAAAGTTCAGACAATGAAAACAAGGGAACGAAAGAAAGAATCCCCAACAACAAGATCTCCAGAAAAGAAGCAAATCTAATCGCAGAGCACAAAAGATAGACTCAAGATACAGTTGCTTGATGTCTAGGGTGTCAACGACATTATCATAGAGAATCAGGCTGTCAAAAAATATCAATTGAATTAGCTGATTCAAGATCGCTTAAAGAACCTCAGTGAGGACAAGTCAAAGCATCCACAAGGTCATGAAAATGAAGCTCGTAGTTCAAGGTTCGAGAGCAAAAGAAGCCAAGATTATGACCATAGTGAGCCAACACAAGAAGAGGTGGCAGAGAAAAAAAAAATCGTAGTGCCACGTCAGAAGTGGAAGACATGCAAATAGAATCAATGGATGAAGCTGAAAGTCTACCAAATAAATTCTCTACTGTGGACTCTTCATTGGTGATTGAACAAATCAAAGAGTATGAGAAGCTAAAAGAATATGTAACTGAAAACATCGAATGCACAGAAGAACAAGAAATGACTGAGTCCAGGATTGACTACCAAGGACAAGCAATACAGAATATGAATGAATATTTTTGAGAAGAGACTCTACAAAAACCCATGGAACAATGGAAACCAAAGGCCACGGCGACCATTGCATCAAAAGAAGAGAGTCAACCTCAACATCCTGCTACACAATATTCCAAGAAGAAAAGTCACCATTCAATGACCTATAAGTGCTAGAAGAAGTAAATAGTGACAGAGAGATTTTGAAATCAAGAATCAAGGCGTCACAGTCAGAAACTAGCAATGAACACCAACAAGAAGCTACAACAGAAGATAGTAAGCACTTGGAACATGCTACAACCAGTCAAATGACAAAGAAGTCCAACATACAAGAGGATGACAAAGCTTCCAAGGCACAAAAGTCCAAGACAAGTACCAAAAGCAAAGAGGACATTAGCTACTCGGCAACCAACACGAAGATTAAATTATCATTGGATGTGGATGAGAAACTGAATTCAATTTTAGAGCAGAGATAGATTGCACTGCCACGACTAATGTCATGTCTTATGGGCTGTGGCTACTTCTAGGTAAGCCAGAACTGTATGAAATTCAGGTACAGGTTCCTAGTGGTGGATTCCTCCAAAATGAGCACACATTTGATTTTGTCCAAGATATGGGCAAAAACATTGGCAGAAGAACCTGAATTTTCAACAATGGTCATCACGACTAGCTCTTAACACTAGGTTGGTAACCTAATAGGACATAAAAGTGTCCTTTCAGGGTTTTGAAAAAAACCTCCAAAACCATAGTAGATCCTCTCATTTTGTAAAATCCTTTCATGAGGTTATAGTTCAAGGCCTACTACACATGTAAAAAATAAGAAACTTGTAAAATTTCTCATCTTTTGGTCACACCAAGCCTCTAAATTTGATGGACCAGTACATTTTCATCAAAACAGTCATTTCTTATGTTTTGTTGCATAAAAATAAGATTAGGGATTTTTGTAGGACTTGAGATAAATTCCCTAGTTAACTTCAATGGATTGGTGATTAGAACATATGATTGCTTCTCACTCACTATTTTTTGTTTTGGCAAAAGAAATAGGTACAAAAAAGTTGAATTTTTACCATTCTGCAAACCTATCATCAAAGTTTCTATAGCCACACTCAATACAAATAATATATGCATGTTTTCTTAGTTCCCTATTGTCCTTTAGGTTCATAAGGAGCCATGGAGCATGTCAAAAGAATAATACATCTCTTACCAAGGGGAATCTTGGGGACAAAGGTGAAGTGCTAAATACAGCAAACATGAAAAAACTGGGTTCAACATTATGAGTTGTAGAATCCCATAGAAACTATTCAATATCTATCCAAATTTGATCCTTATGACTAGATATGGTTACTACCTACAAAATGCATGTAGTTGTCACAAGAAACTAACAATATTGAAAAAGCTATACTTGATATACTAGAATGTTTCGTTTTCTTCTATAATTGAAAAAATCAACCATCGTTGTCTACTATGCAAAATAGGGTATTAGGTGCCCCAAAACTCAAGGAATATTAGCTTTATGTTACAATATGCGACATAGAAAATCAAAACTGCATTTGGATATCATGAAAGTCACCAAAAAAATCATAGAAGAGCTAAAATTGGCTAAAAAACAGGATTTGACAATTTTTGTAATTTGGTCATAACTTACAACTTTAACATTTATTTCTCCCTAGAAGCATCACGACATGTTGAGGACTACTAAAGATAGTTCTCTAGCATTATAGACCTCACAAACATGAGTTCTAGAGTGGTATAGTTGCAAAAAGTTGAAAAAAGCCAAAAACAGGACCCGTTTTTTCACACAGTTTAGGTTGTGAAATGTTGTGCAAGGACAAGGTTAAAGATGGAATTGATATTCCAAAAAAATGTCGAGTTTTTTTCAGCTCATGAGACAAATTTCTAGACCGATAGCACTTCAAAATCCATTTTGAAACTCTTGACATAATTCAAGGAAAATGGTCACTTCACAGGACATAAAAGTGTCCCAGGACATAAAAGTGTCCCATTACCAACCTAGTGTTAAGAAATCCAGCCTACTACTGCTCCAAGATTATCGGCTTCCGACAAAAGCAAATCCAAACAGAGCCCACAAATGTCCTACCAATAGAAGCAGCCCCTTAAATCAGAGTCTTCAATCCAGCCCCAAAAAGTTAAAGACAGAGCTTTGACATCAACTGAACACATGCTTCCACATGAAAGGCAGACTCCAAAGAAAACCTTTCAACCAAAATACCCTACACTGCGAGATCACCGCCGCCAAAGGTTTTCAACGGTCTACATTAAAACTGAAGAAATCAAGGTCAAGGACCCAATATGGGTAAATGAGCCTAGCCAATTGACGAAAGGTAAACACATGGGATGGATAGCCTCCCACTACAGTTTAGCAGTCCAAGGCTATTATGAGGGTCAAAAGAAACTTTGGTTACCAGAACCACAGACCTCGGCTTATGGGGTGGATAAAGGTTTCAAAAAGCATCCCCAAAAGCAACAAAGCTCATATTTATATCGCCAAAGGAGACCAACCAACAAGGCTCGCCAAAGGGATGCAGGAAATTTCAAATCCAACTGGCCTTCATACCAACATAGGACTTCATCGATAAATAATCTCAAAAATGACACTCTTGTACATCTCAATACCATATCAAAAACATCTTGGGAAGTGTCATCTACAATTCTTCAAGCACAAGGTTACTATCAAGGAAATCGGAGAATCTGGCTACCAAAGATGCCAGGTAAACATTCTTCAATTCGACGACTTCAGCATGAAAATAATCGCAATTTCACGGAAGGCAAAATCAAGGGCAATGTCACAGTCCCGGCAAAGGATATCTGCAAAGACACGCTAATCACACGATGCAGATACAAATGGGCGCCAAAAGAACCACACATATCGAAGAAGATTGAAGTCATCTCTAGCTCTCAAGAAATGTCAAGACATGATAGACAAAGTGTTACGTAGAATGGAGTGAGCCAATCTTCTCAACCAAGGGACCAACAACAACAAAAAGAAATTTTGACAACCAAGGTCACACAGGTATGGCAAAAGAAACCAATATTGCGAGTATGGTTCTTTACAAATACTCTCTTCGAGGATGGGAGTTTTGAATTTCAAAACCTATTCTTCGTCGAAAGCTCCCGAGAGTAAGTCAAGTCGCCATAAAAATAATGGCATAAGAGTCAAGAGTCGGGCAGCTGAGCCACTAAATGAGAAAGCGTCAGACCCAAGCTTCATGTCTTAATATCTTTTGTGGTCTATGAGTCTAGATATTTAGATTATAGCTGAAGCTAGAAGAGTTGAGCATATTGTAAAATGGAGTTGCTCATGGTGGTGAGGATGTCCGGGGCGGGCAACAAGAAGAGTGGCCTCTAAGCACCCTTGTAGGCTCCCGTGCTGCTCAATTGGGTTGGGGTTGGAAAAAACAACAAACACACACACAAACCCGCAACCTAACCCTACACAAATTTGGGGCACCACCTAGTTTTGGATGCGAACTACAACGCGTAAAGAGAGAGAGAGAGAGAGAGAGAGAGAGAGAGAGAGAGAGAGAGAGAGAGAGAGAGAGAGAGAGAGAGAGAGAGAGAGAGAGAGAGAGATAGTGCTCAGGCTGCTTTGAAATGTATCGGCAATGATCAAGCAAACACAATTATATATGTAAGAAAGAGAGAGAAGAGGGAGGGGGTGCTTGTTGCATTAATACCTTCTTACAAATCTGTCATGACCGATCAAAGTGAGATTAGTATTTGTTCAACATAGCTTGAGTAAATTTCACCACAACACATCACAAGAAATGCCACCCCAATTACTGTCTTAAGGCCAGGGGAGTCCTCTCCACCCTGTCGCCCTCTTACAATATATAGGATTTATGGATAAATTGATGACAACACACAGACACAAGATATCAAGAACTAAAAATATCACCAAGACACTTACACATCATTGTTGTCCATTACTTCACGTTGGAAGAGAGACATAGTATTTAAGCTTAGTCCAAATCCACCCTCCCTGATTCAGCAAATGCTGGGCTTACACTAGTAGGAGGAATGATAGATTTTCCACTCTCGCTCTCTCTCTTACAATGGAATAGAGTTCCCGTGCTAATCACCCCTATTACAACACATGCACAAGCATACGACAATGAGCTTCCACTGAAGAGATCACTCTAGAGAGGTTGAGCTTGGCTTCTCAAGCTATAGCATAGTGCTCTTGCTTATGGCTCTCCCTTTGTGCTAGGTATACCCTCCTTTTATAGCAATTTTGAAGTCTAGGGTTACTCCTCTAACGATGGTTGGGTTAGATTTTCAGCACTTATCTAATTTCTTTTGCTTGGAATTATCAAGAAGTTGGTGTGGATAGATGAAGAAGAGAGAGAGGAGAGAAGTGGAGGTGATAGGACTTTTCATAGTAGGTTAGTGTTAGTAAATTAGTAGGGTTAGTATTTTTATTGATTTACAAATGGAATTGGATATTTACAATGGGAGTATCCAAGTAGGATACAAATAAGGAAGAAAAAACTCTTAATAGGTAAGAAAACATGGATTTCTTACAATGTTGATGCTCCAAGTGTCTTGAGTAGGGTCAATTTTGACGCTTCTTTACGGTCCACTAGCTTTGACGGTACGTTTTTTTCACTCTTCACCTTCCTTTGGGAGCCAAGGTAATTGAATATGAGTAATCAATCACCATGATGCTGTCTTTCAAGAGAAGAGGCTGGATTTTATGGTTTTTTGATAGATATGGGTAATATGGATGAGGAAAAATGAGACTAGGTGGTCAATTTTGGAATGGAAGTGTGTGTAGGAAACATGAGTTCACCATGGTTTCTCTTATTCTTGAAGGTTTAGAAGAAGGTGAGTAGGGTGCAAAGAGGAGTGGTGAGAGAGGTGGGGATGATGAGGGGAGAGGTGTGTGTGAAAGAGGAAAATGATAAAGCGGAAGAGGGAGTGTGGTTGCATAGCATGGGCAAACTCGGGTCCACAAATAAAATCCTAGCTCACAGCTCGTAGCTCAGAAAACTATGAAAAATTTTGAGGTAAAAGTTCAACCCAGGAGCTACAACTTTTGTTTGTATCACCTTTTCAAATTTGGAGAGCATGTGATCTTTAAAAATTCAGAAAAACCGACTTTTTTTTCCACTGCACAAAGTCCTTGTGAGGTCCTTCTTTGGATGATTCTTTTGAATACCTCCAAGAGTGAGCCGCCCATGGTGCATGCATGCATTCCACATACCCTTGACCTTATTTGGTAGGTCTATAATTGAAGATATTGTTGAGATCATGATATAAGTGAATAGTACAACTAAGAAAATCAAATATTGAGGGGTCTAAAAAAATATGTACATGTCAAATATAAATAATATAGGTGGAAAAAATATAAAGGGGTCAAAATAAATCTCTCTTATTATAAATCTACCATAAAAAGATGAATATTTTTGGTGTTCTAATTTATGAGAGTAAAAGAGAATAGATGTAGGAAGGAAAAATCACAATAGTGAAAAAATATACACATAAATAAACTAGTTTTTTTGGATTTTTGTTGGGATGGAGTTAAACCAAAAATAAGAGAAGCTTTCATGAAATTATTTTTTATATGGAATAAAGAGTATGAAAAATGGTAAGAAAAAATATGGTAATGGTGAGTGAATGTACATAGCATAAATAACACACCATAGGTAGAAATATTTAAATAAATACCAAAATAATTATGAAAAATCCTTTTATTTAGGCCCTATATACAATGAAATATTTACACACAAATGGGCCATAATATACTTATATTTTTTTATTTTTTTGGCTCAACTAGCCCAGTGACTAGCTAGCTGAGGGTTTTTAAGAAGATATGGGAAAAGTCCCCTAACTCACACACACCTATATAGAGTGAAATGGTAGAGATAGCCACAGTGTTTGGATGATTTTGGTAGGGTGGGTTAACTCACTATGGCAATTACGGAGAGCCGAAAAACGGATATCATTAGCCCTCCCCCAGGATGATGGTATATTCATGTACCATCATAGAGCATCGTTTCCAAAGAGAGTGCTTCAGAGTCCTTGACGAGGTCTTCATTGTTTGGCCCCTCAGAGTTTTGGTTTGAGTTACACTCATGCTTCACGGAACAATATCTACATAAGATAGCTGCCTTTTGACAGATCTTTGGTAGATCCTTTGGTAGAAGTCGACTCAAATAAGGCTTGAAGCGATACCCGTTTACCTTCCTGGAGTGCTCTTTCCCATTCAAGTCCATAACTTGATAGTAACTTGAATTGAAATACTTCTTAACTATGTATGGCCCTTGCCATCTAGTTTCAAATTTGGCATCAAAACGATTGTCGAGTCGATTGTCATACCTTAGCACAAGATCTCCTTCATTGATGCCTTTGTCCTTTAGTTTCTTGTCAAGCTTCTCCTTCGCCTGCGTAGCTTTCCTCTTGTAGCACTCGTATGCTGCTTGTCTTTTCCACTCAAGCTCAGCTAAGGTAAGAAGTCGATCCATCCATGCTTCTTGATCATCTTGTTGGGATGTTGAGCTCAATTGGTTGTAAAGCCTCTTGACCATAGACCAAGTGAAATGGTGTAAACTCCGTGGCTTCCCTATATGTGGTTCGATACGCCCACAAGGCACTATCCAAGAAGTCATCCCACAACTTTGTCTTGTTTCTCACCATCTTTCTGATGATGCCTGCAATGACACCATTAGCTTTTTCTACCAGACCATTGGATTGGGGATAGTAGGGTGTACTATGACGATGTAGAATGTGAAGTTCTTCACAGACCTTTGTGAGCAAGCCCTTTCTAAACCCTGGACCATTATCAGAAACAATCTCCAAAGGTGTGCCAAATCTACAACAAATGTGAGTGTAGACAAATTTTCTCACTGTCCTCTCAGTTACCTTTGCCACACTTTGTGCTTCCACCCACCTAGTCATATAGTCTACTGCCACTAGAATGTAGAGTTTGCCATTTTTTTTCCTAGGGAGAGGACCCATAGCATCAATGCCCCACTTTTCAAAGGGTCCATTTGCAATCACGATTTGCCTTGGACCATACACCAATCTTCTATTCCCATTTACCTGACAATTGTGACAACTTTTACACCAATGTTGGACATCCACATGCAGACTTGGCCAAACATACCCCGCAAGAAAAATCTTCTTCACAGTTAATTCTTGGGCAAAATGACCACCACATGCCTCTTCATGCAAACCTTTTAGAATGGCTGGAATCTCCTTGATAGTTGGTACTCTTCTGCACACTTGATCCTTCCCTCTTTGATAGAGGGATCCTTCTAGGAAGAGATACGGGCTTGCCTTTTTCATGAGTCTCCTCTTTTGAGCCTTCGTGAAGTCTTGTGGAAACTCACCCTTCAAAATGTAGCTAATAATGGGAGTCAATGACTCCAATCCCTGGTATCTCGGTTGCTTGATAGTTGCTACCACCATGATGACCTGCACTTCTTTCTCAACACATGTAACTACTTGTTGTGCAAGTAAATCGGCATCTTCATTTTGTTTCCTAGGAATATGATATAGTTGCACTTCTTCAAAGTGATTAAACATCCTACGAATGGCATGAACTTTTGTCCGTAAGCTTTCATTCTTGCATGCCCAAATGCCTAAAATTTGTTTAACAATGAGAAGTGAATCTCCCTTTACCATGAGACATTGTATCCTTTGGCCAATGCACATCTTCAAACCATGAAGTAGTGTGTCGTATTCTGCTTCATTGTTGCTAGTTGAACCTGGTAGATTGACCTTCTCTTTCATGACCACCTCCCCACTTGGGTTGAGCAACAATAGCCCTCCCCCTGCTTTTCCTGTGACTCGTCGAAAAGCTCCATCAAAGAACAAGGTAAAAGCATTAGGAATATTTTTCGGTGGTGGCAATGGTAGGGTCTTTATTTCAGGCACCTTAATTTCCTTCTCATGTACCCTAAAAGTAAGGATCCCTGCCAATTGTGCACGCACACTATCTTCTACCTTGAAAGAGTATTGGAACTCTTGCAATTCCATAATCCACTTTGAGATCCTAGTGCTAAGATTCATTTGAGATGACACCCAAGGAAACAAATTTTCTGCAGTGAGAATTACAAAAGGTTTTGGTAGCAAGTAGGATCTAAACTTTCTCACCGCAAACATGAGAGAAAGCATCATGAGTTCTGCCTCCGTGTAGCCTCTCTCCAAAGCATTCATGACCCTACTAGCAAAGTAGATGGGTCACATCCGGGTACTATGAGGATCTTGTTGTAGCAAAACCACTCCAATTTTTTCTTTCCCAACACTAGAGCTAACAAAGAATGTGTACTCCCAACAAGGAGGCATGAGTGTTGGTAGCTCTAACAGGATGGCTTTAATGTTACAAAAGTACTCTTCAAGCTCATAAGACCATGCAAATTCTACTTGTTGTGTCAAATTTTGCAAAGGATGAAGCAACTCCAAAGCTAAGTGAATAAAGCACGACATATACTTCACCTTTTGAATGAATGAGATGGCCTCTTTGAGATTCTTGGGTGATGGGATCTCAATAAGGGCCTTTGCCTTTGAAGGATCCACCTCAATGCCTTTATAGGAAACCTTGTGACCAAGCAAGATCACTTCATCCTCACCTATGTGACACTTGTCAGGGTTGAGTTGACCTCCCATGTCGTAGAGCTTCTTTAAACCTTCTTCTACCCTTTGTAGATGCAATGATTTTGAGCTATAAATGCAAAAATCATCAATAAAAACCCTAATGGACTTTCCAAAGAATTCTTGAAACACCATGTTCATGAAGCGTTGGAAAGTTGTAGGAGCGTTTGTCACTCCAAATGGCATGACTCTAAAAGCATAACAACCCCAAGGAGTGATGAAGGTTGTTTTCAACTGATCTTCCAATGCGATACCTATTTGAAAGTAACCCGAGTAGCCATCACACACAATGTACTTCTCATGACCAGCTACCTCATTTAGTATCTCATCTTGAAATGGGAGGGGAAAGTGATCTCTTTTTGTTGCCTCATTGAGTGGACGGTAATCCACACACACCCTCCACTTGTCATTTTTCTTAGGAGTGACAACAACGGGAGAGACCCACTCTGAATTCTCCACTGGATAAATGAAACCTGCTGCTAGAAGCTTTCTTACCTCCTTGAGGAAAGCCTGCTCCTTGATGACTCCTAGCCTTCGTAGCTCTTGAGCCTTAGGTGTGGCCTCTGGCTTCAACTCAATTTTGTGTTGAACAGCATCTACTCCACGCACATCGGTGTAGTCTTTAGCAAAAAGCCTAGGAAATTTCCTTAACACACCTTTGAGCTCCTCTCTTTCATCCTTTGTAAGTGTTGTAGATAACATACCTTGTAGCATTCTTTCATCTTCCACTTTTTGGTTTTCTTGGGAACCTACCTCTTCCAAACCTGGGCAAGAGGTCTCTTGGTTGTTTGGATTAAACCTTACCTCCATGACTTCGATGGAAGACTCCTCTTCAGTAATGCTGCCGCTACTTTCTCCTTCTGAAGTGCTATCGGTCCAGCCTTCCTCCGTCTCACTTTGAGATGATTCTTCATGGAGCTCCTCTTGGCGTTGCTCCTTCATGTCAAAGACAAACTTCTTATGATTGTCATTCCTGCAAATTATCTTTCCACTCTCCCAATCCTGCAAAGCTCGCATTTTCATTAGCCATGGTCTCCCTAGGATAAATGGGTAACCATTTCCTTTGGTAGACATAACATAAAAATCCACCGCCTTCTTAATGCCAAAGGCCTCTACAAAAACATTTTTACAAATGCCTTCACACATAGCTTTGATATTGTTTGCCATCTTGACTTTAATTTCAGGTGTCTCATGGATGTGCATGCCTAGTTTTTGCATGAGTCCCTCTGTCATGATGCAAATTTGTGCACCCCCATCCACTAGACCTTTCCTAACCAATCTTCCTTTGATGTAACAATCTAGCACAGGTGTAATATCCTCATTCATTTCAGCATGTGCAATTTTTACAAACGGCACACTCTCTTTTACCTTTCTCCTAGTGCTAACTATTAAATCCCTCCTAACTTGTGGGCATAATGCAAGAAACTGGGGCCATGTGATATCAGGACCCTTACCTCTCATGTCTTCTAACAAGTTGTATGGAGCCATACCATGTCCAAGAGGGAAGTCTTGGATATTGATACGACGTCGAGTCCTCCTAGCTTCCTTGGTCTCCTTTCCCTTCTTACCTCGTCCATGGTCACTCTGTGATGTGACACCTTCTTTCTCCTTCCCTTTTCCATGGCCACACTTAATGCCATTTGCTTCCATGTCAACCTCTTTTGAATTTGTCACCTCTACCACATGCACATTTGGGTCAGGCAAAGGTGGAACTCCTTCCACTCCTTGTGGAGGTGGTCTTGCTCCATTTGGCCTTTGTTGAAGCCGTGGTTGCTGACTAGATCCTTCACCTGCATTCATCACTGGGTAATTCAAGTTAGGTCTCCCTGGCTCCCCACGGGGCCAAGGACAATTATACATCCCATGTCCAAACTCTCCGCAATTCCAACATTGTAAGACTCTCCTAGGTCGTCGATCTCGCTCTTAGGACTTCCTTGCTTGTCCTTTTGGACCTACAGCCTGTGCAAGGTGAATTGACAAGCTGCTTAAAGATTTATTTAACTTCTCAATCACTTCCGCCGTTACCTCAGGAATCTCCCTAGATGTTGATGCTTGTGACTTACCTTTGGGTCTAAGACCTTCTATTGGAACCTCTCCCCTTAGGCACTTGAGTTTCCTATACTTCTTGTAAGCTCTAATTTCAGCTGCATCATAGGTGGCAGGTGCATCCGCCTCCACCTTTACCTTAAGATCAGGAAAGAGTCCAACTATGAATCTCTCCTTCTTTAGAAATTCTTCACCATCACCAGGTTTAGCAACATTTCGTATCCATAGAGCCCAAAGACGTAGAAACTCTTTCTTGTACAAGTAGTAGTCATCTAAATCTTTTTGCTTATGAGAAACAATGTCTTGCCATAGTTTTTGAGTGTTTTGGGGATCAAAGAAGTATCTCTTAAAATGATTCACAACTTCCGTGTAATTCCCTTTAACTTCCTCAGGAAACGAGTCAAACCAAGTGCTAGCATCTTTCCTAAGGACCACTTCAAACATCTCTACGCGTTCTTGATCAGTTACTATCCTCTTGATACGACAAGACATCTTGAAATTTGCTAAAAATAATTTTGCATCCTCTCCAGGCTCTCCAAAGAAAAGAGGATATCCAGGCATTTGGCGTTGGGCCTCCATTGAATCGGTTTCAAAGTGACAACACGTTTTTGTTTTTATTTCTTAAAAAAATTTACACAATAATGTTTTCTAAATTGCAATCTATTCTACAACAAAATAAAAATATTCACATCAAATGACCTATGATAATCAATAAGAGGCAGGATGACAGGATTTGGTGATGCTAGAATTTCTTCTACTCTTTGGGCACCAAACATGAACACCATACGTTGTTGAAAATGGATTTTTCTACTAATTGCAATGTTTATTCTAATGTGTGGAGTGAAATGAAAGGGGAAAACCTCTATTATTGGGCCATTATCCATTGTCTATGCATGACCTTATGCTTAAAACAAAACAAAAATATAGACGTCCAAACTAAGGTCGTACCTAATGAGAGGCAAAATAAAAGGATTTACTAATGCGTTTATCTCTGCCAACCTAAGAGGACCTAAAATTCTACGAATTACACGTTGAAATTTCAACTTAGTACTAACAATTATGTGTACCTTTTGCCTTGCAATGGGAATGAAGGGATCATACAAATTCTCGTGATTTATGCAAGCTACTTGATTATGCTAAAGGTTGAGCCTACACAAAACATACACAAGCCGTCCTCCATGGGGGCACCAATTTGAGGCGTTCCGGGACGGGCAACAACAAGAGTGGCCTCTAAGCACCCTTGTACACTTCCGTGCTGCTCAATTGCGTTGGGGTTGGAAAAAACAACAAAGACACACACAAACCCGCAACCTAACCCTACACAGATTTGGGGCACCACCTAGTTTTGGATGCGAACTAGGACGCGTAAAGAGAGAGAGAGAGAGAGGGAGAGATAGTGCTCGGGCTTCTTTGAAATGTATCGGCAATGATCAAGCAAACACAATTATATATGTAAGAAAGAGAGAGAAGAGGGAGGGGGTGCTTGTTGCATTAATACCTTCTTACAAATTTGTCATGAACGATCAAAGTGATATTAGTATTTGTTCAACATAGCTTGAGTAAATTTCACCACAACACATCACAAGAAAAGCCACCCCAATCACTGTCTTAAGGCCAGGGGAGTCCTCTCCACCCTGTCGCCCTCTTACAATATATGGGATTTATGGCTAAATTGATGACAACACCCAGACACAAGCTATCAAGAACTAAAAATATCACCAAGACACTTACACATCATTGTTTTCCATTACTTCACGTTGGAAGAGAGACAAAGTATCCAATCTTAGTCCAAATCCACCCTCCTTGATTCAACAAATGTTGGGCTTACACTAGTAGGAGGAATGATAGATTTTCCACTCTCTCTCTCTCTCTCTTACAATGGCATAGAGTTCCCGTGCTAATCACCCCTATTACAACACATGCACAAGCATGTAACAATGAGCTTCCACTCAATAGCTCACTTTAGAGAGGTTGAGCTTGGCTTCTCAAGCTATAGCATAGTGCTCTTGCTTATGGCTTTCCCTTTGTGCTAGCTACACCCTCCTTTTATAGCATTTTTGAAGGCTAGGGTTACTCGTCTAACCATGGTTGGGTTAGATTTTCAGCACTTATCTAATTTCTTTTGCTTGGAATTATCAAGAAGTTGGTGTGGATAGATGAAGAAGAGAGAGAGGAGAGAAGTGGAGGTGATAGGACTTTTCATAGTAGGTTAGTGTTAGTAAATTAGTAGGGTTAGTATTTTTATTGATTTACAAATGGAATTGGATATTTACAATGGAAGTATCCAAGTAGGATACAAATAAGGAAGAAAAAACTCTTAATAGGTAAGAAAACATGGATTTCTTACAATGTTGATGCTCCAAGTGTCTTGAGTAGGGTCAATTTTGACGCTTCTTTACGGTCCACTAGCTTTGACGGTACGTTTTTTTCACTCTTGACCTTCCTTTGGGAGCCAAGGTAATTGAATATGAGTAATCAATCACCATGATGCTGTCTTTCAAGAGAAGAGGCTGGATTTTATGGTTTTTTGATAGATATGGGTAATATGGATGAGGAAAAATGAGACTAGGTGGTCAATTTTGGAATGGAAGTGTGTGTAGGAAACATGAGTTCACCATGGTTTCTCTTATTCTTGATGGTTTAGAAGAAGGTGAGTAGGGTGTAGAGAGGAGTGGTGAGAGAGGTGGGGATGATGAGTGGAGAGGTGTGTGTGAAAGAGGAAAATGATAAAGTGGAAGAGGGAGTGTGGCTGCATAGCATGGGCAAACTGGGGTCCACAAATAAAATCCTAGCTCACAGCTCGTAGCTCAAAAAAATATGAAAAAATTTGAGGTGAAAGTTCAACCCAGGAGCTACAACTTTTGTTTGTATCACCTTTTCAAATTCGGAGAGCATGTGATCTTTAAAAATTCAGCAAAACCGACTGGTTTTTTCACTGCACAAAGTCCTTGTGAGGTCCTTCTTTGGATGATTCTTTTGAATACCTCCAAGAGTGAGCCCCCCATGGTGCATGCATGCATTCCACATACCCTTGACCTTATTTGGTAGGTCTATAATTGAAGATATTGTTGAGATCATGATATAAGTGAATAGTACAACTAAGAAAATCAAATATTGAGGGGTCTAAAAAAATATGTACATGTCAAATATAAATAATATAGGTGGAAAAAATATAAAGGGGTCAAAATAAATCTCTCTCATTATAAGTCTACCATAAAAAGATGAATATTTTTGGTGTTCTAATTTATGAGAGTAAAAGAGAATAGATGTAGGAAGGAAAAATCACAATAGTGAAAAAATATACACATAAATAAAACTAGTTTTTTTGGATTTTTGTTGGGATGGAGTTACACCAAAAATAAGAGAAGCTTGCATGAAATTATTTTTTATATGGAATAAAGAGTATGCAAAATGGTAAGAAAAAATATGGTAATGGTGAGTCAATGTACATAGCATAAATAACACACCATAGGTAGAAATATTTAAATAAATACCAAAATAATTATGAAAAATCCTTTTATTTAGGCCCTATATACAATGAAATATTTACACACAAATGGGCCATAATATACTTATATTTTTTTATTTTTTTGGCTCAACTAGCCCAGTGACTAGCTAGCTGAGGGTTTTTAAGAAGATATGGGAAAAGTCCCCTAACTCACACACACCTATATACAGTGAAATGGTAGGGATAGCCACAGTGTTTGGATGATTTTGGTAGGGTGGGTTAACTCACTACGGCAATTACGGAGAGCCGAAAAACGGCTATCACTAGATAGGTGAGCATAAGAGTCGAAGTCTACTATTTTAAATGGTGGAGTGGCAGAGTAGTCTAGAAAACACTCAGGCACATGAACACAGTGAGGAGAGTGGAAAAAAACTCGTCTCTTTACAAAGCTTTAGGTTTTGGCTTATATACTAAGCCTTAGAAAACCTAAGTCCGACCAAAATGACCTGATTTGTCCCTAGGCTTCTATAGAGCTTAATTACAACACTGTGAGCTGGCTTTGCTCATCCAACAAGCATCTCTAGCTAAAATACAATTGCCGACTTAACATATGAAGTTTCTGTAAACATTACAAAAGTGGCCCTAAACCGGCTCAAAATAATAATAATGGGATATTCGATGATGTCCATGAGTTTGTATCTTCACATTACAGCATCCATCTTCGTCTTCATCACTTCATTAGCATCTTTATTTGGAATCTTTAGAGAATATTTAAGGAATCTTTGTGGAAGCGTTGTTGAAAGGTTGACCTTTCAACACACACCCCCTCAATGAACACCCGAAGATGCTCTACGTTGGCCGTGTGCCAACTCCAAGTTGATGAATATGTCAAAGTAGCTGGTTTTTTCCTAGAGATTTGGTTAAAATATCTGCACAATTATCTTCAGTAGGACAATACTCTAGCTCCACAATTTCATTTTCAATTATCTCTCGAACATAATGATAGTGAACCTCAATATGCTTTGTGTGTGCATGGAAGACGGGGTTCTTGGCAATCAAAATGCAACTTTGGTTGTCGCATTGAAGTGTTGTTGCTAAATCAAGAGAAACACCTAAGTCCATGAGGACTCACCTTAGCCAAACTGATTCACAAGTTTCAAAACAAGCAGCTTTATACTCTGCTTTCATTCAAGAAAGAGCAATGGTTGGCTACTTCTTGCTGATCCAAGAAAACACTCGAGAACCAAGTGAGAAACAAAATCTAGAAACTAACTTTCTAGAGTTAGAATCTCCCGCCCAATCAGAGTCACAATACCCACTAAGTTTGTTTGTGCCAATGCCATAGACAATGCCATGGCCCAAAGTAGCTTTGATGTACTTAAGAACTCGCATATCTGCCTTTCAGTGAGATTCTCTTGGTTGGTTGGAAAACCTGTTTAAAACAGATACTGCAAAATTTTAAGCTTCCCATAAGTTTGCTATACTTTTTAATGTTGTCTAAGGGAGAAAAATATTCCATGGAGAGTTTTTCATTTACCTCCATTGGAGTGCTCATAGGTTTTTACATCAATCCTTAAGTGACCAAATCTCTAATGCCAGAATTGAGTTGTACCTTTTTTTGTAGTTACCGCAAGTGCATAAAGTTCATAGAGGTTGTTGCACCTTATCCACTTTCCCACTGTGATGCCTTTAGAATCCAAGATTTCTCCTCTAATTTTCTTGAAATGTACTTCAAGATCACGATCAGTGATCATAGCAATGGGCAACAAATTCTTCTTGATGGCACGTATAACAAATTAGAGAGATCTTTAGTTTCACCTGTAGCTACTAAAAAATAAATTATCCCACACCCTTCGGCTAGAGATTTGGCATTATTCCCAGTAATTACACTTATGGGTTCTTGTAGAGGCTTCCAGGAACTATACCAGTCTTTCTTAATAGTCATATGTCGGGATGCATAACAATCTAGAATCCAAGAACCATCAACAAGCGAAGTTTGTGCTGATGAGAATACCTCTTCTATGAGGGCCCATAGTTCAAGTTTTGTTTCAGAATTGTTGGTGGATTTTCTTTCCTTCCAAGAATCTTTCATGGTTACTTTTTTATTTCTGTAGTGTTTAAGGGCATGACCCTTCTTGTCACAGTAAAAACAACTACGTAAAAAATTCCTCTTCTTGGGCTTCTTCTTAGAAGCATTTGACATAGTCCCCTTGCCTTTTGCCATGGCTATGAAGGCAGCATCACCTCCACCATCTCTGGTCCTGAGTTGCAGCTCCTCTTCAAGAAACATAGGGGTTGGACGAACCTGAGTGTTGAGTGTTGTAACAAGACCATCACATCTTACTGAAAGTATGTGAGTGCAGTGTTGAGCTAAATCTTCTAGAGAAAAATCCATCCCAACGGCAGCTAATTGATCTTGGAGGTCCTTAATCCACTTGATTAAGGCCTCCATATCAAGCCGAGAGGAGACTGACACCGGATCCACCTCCCAACCAAACTATTATAGGAGAGCCCATGGCCCTTTGACCTAATTAGATCCCTTGTCCACACCTTTAGTCTGGCCCTTGGCCTAAGTTCTTGACTCCCCTAGGTCAGGCCCTACCCTCTAGCCCTTGGCCTAACATTACTCCCCCCTTGGAGAAGTGTTTTTTTCCTCAAAAACAAAAGTGGGAAAATTCTTCTTAAGGGCACTAATGTTTTCCCAAGTGGCACCTTCTTCAGGTCGATCCTTCCACTTGACTAAAGCTTGTTGACATATATGATGATGGGTACGTAAATCATGATAGTCAAGAATCCGCTCAGGTTCATGCGGTGGGGTAGGAGGTTCAATGAAATTGACCAGAATCTGTTGGTCAATGACATTGTCTCCCCCATGTAATCGTTTACGTAAATGGCTTACATGAAATACCGGATGGACACGAGAGTGTGACGGTAACGATTGTCTGTAGGCACAATCACCAACTCGCTTGAGTATCTTGAAAGGCCTAGAATATCTTGGAGATAATTTAGGTGTGGGCCCAGTCTTTAGACTTTCTGAATGCTCTCGCACACGTAAAAACACTTCTTCTCCTTCCTCAAAGGTAGCTTGCTGACGTTTCGCATCAGCGTACTTCTTATACCAATCATGTGCTTGCTAGACATCCATATTGTCTTGGAGAAAATCCTTAACCTGCTGGAGTTTTTCAGTTGTTGCCAACCTCACCATAACACGTGACCTAGGTTGAAAACCATACATGAGCATGAAAGGACTAAATCCAATCGTGACATGCTTAGCATTGTTGTAAGTAGACTCAAGAAGAGGTAGATACTCTTCCCGGTCTCTTTGTTTCTTGCTAACGTATGCGCATAGCATATCCTCTAGCACTTAGTTAACTCGTTCAGTTTGACCATCCGTTTTTGGATGATCAGTTCTATTGAGGTTGACTTGTGTACCCAATTGTTTAAACACAGCCCTCCACAAATGACTGTTAAACTTGGGATCACGATCACTTACAATGTTACTTGGAAAGCCATACAACTTGTATACATTTTCTACAAATAACTTAGCTAATTTTGGGGTCTTTATGGTCTACTTTGTTGGGATAAACTTGCATAGTTTAGTCTACCGGTCTACAACCACCCATATTGAGTCATGACCTTGTACAGTGGTTTGGTAAACCCTCAATAAAATCCATAGAGATATTTTCCCATTTCCCATTGGGAATCTCTAAAGGATGTAAGAGTCCTCCTGCCTTCAGGTGCTTTGCTTTGTTAACTTGACATTTTTGGCAATGCAAAACATAAACTTGAACAAATCCATGTAAGCCTGGCCAACAAAACTACCGTGGAATGAGAGCATAAGTCTTTTTAATACCCGAGTGCCCTACACTTGGACTCTCATGACATTCATAAAGAATTTGTCACTAAATGTTCGTTTTCGTCAGTACACAAACTCTCCCCTTGTGAAGTAGGTACCCATTGTTGATGGAAAAATTCTTCCATCACTCCAGTTCATCACTCAATGGAGGAGAACTATGTGTGGAGGTTAACTACACACTACCAGCATTGGAGTGACAAGGATCCATCATTTGCACATGGCTCCACACTTTGGATTATGTGTCATAATTCTCATATGTGCCCTTCAAAGAATCCAAGAATTCATTGCGAAGCTTTGTGAACAATAGTGAATTGATCTCAGGCATACAACTAAGAGCATCAGCCACCACATTGTATTTTCCTTTACAATATCGGAGCTTTGTGTCATACTCCTGAAGGATCTCAGTCCACCTGGCCTTTTGATCCTTCAAGTCGATTTGTTGTGTAAATCATTTTATGCTTTCATGGTCAAACACAATCTCAAACTGAGCTCCATACAAATAATGTTGCCATGTCTTCAAGGCAGAAACTATTGCGTAGAGTTCGCGTTTATAAGCAAAATAATTCTACTGTGCTGAATCAAGATTCTTGCTTTCAAATGCAATTGGCCTCCCCTCTTGTAGAAGGACTGATCCAATAGCACGATTATTGGCATCTGTTTCCAAAACGAATTGTTCCAAAGGATCCACAATAGTAGAATAGGAGTTGTAGCTAGTGCATCTCTGAGTGTATCAAAACTATGCTGCTGAATGGCCCCCACTGGAAGGTCTTTCCTTTGCCTTTCAGTTGGTCGGTCATGGGAACAACAATATTAGCATAGTTTTTAATGAGCCTTCAATAAAAACCTGCAAATCCCAAGAAAATTTGTAACTCTTCCATATTTTTAGGAGAAGGCCATCTTTGAATGGCATCCACTTTGGATTGATCCATATGCAGCCCAGTAGAGCTGAGATAACATTCCCAATATAGTGAATTTCCTACTTGAGAGAATCACACTTGGATTCCTTGGCATATAGCCTATTTGTGCATAACAATTCACACCCCTCCCTTAGATGTTGCAAGTGTTCTTCCTCAGAAGCACTATATACTATAATTTCATCAAGAAAAACGATAACAAATCTGCTAAGTACGGTCTCAAGACACTATCCATGAGTGTCATGAATGTTGTGCGGGCATTGGTTAACCCAAAAGGCATAACCAAAAACTCGTAATGTCCAAACCTTATTTGAAATGCAGTTTTGGGTATATCAGTAAGTCAAATACGTACTTGGTGATAACGCGAGCGCAAGTATATCTTCGTTAAAATACGAGCATGATTGAGCTTGTTGAACTAATCATCCATGCATGGTAATGGGTACTTGTTCTTAACAGTGACCGCATTTAATCCACGGTAGTCTATGCACATGCGCATACTACCATAGTTTTTCTTCACTAATAGGATAGAAGAAGCCCATAGTGAAGAACTTGGTTGGATAAACCCTCTGCTAAGATAGTTAGCAAGCTCACGTTCCACCTCAGTAGCTTCAGAATAACTCATTTTGTAGGGTGGATTGCTGGTTGGTTTGATGTTTGTAACCACGTTGATGCCATGTTGAATAGATCGTGTCGATGGTAGCCCGAATGGAAAATCACTAGGAAAAACATCGTGAAATTACTTTAATAAATAATTTAGTTCACTAGCAACCTTTGCTTATTGAGAAGTAACCATTGTTGGAAGAGATGGGAGAGAAGCATGCGGCGTTGAGGAATGTTCAATAGATTCAACATTGGAAAGAAAATGACATAATGAGTAACACAAGAAAAATTCGTCTATTTCATTATCTGAAACGAGCTTCATAAGATCTACTGTACATATCAGTGGTGGTGAGGAAGGCACATCCTTCTCTGCTAACAACAACACATGTGCACCATGGGATTCAAACATCCGGCTATTGTGCTCGTAGCTACACTTTAGTGATGGTCCAAGGCTATGCAGCCATTCCCTACCAAGTACCACATGCTCTCTCCATATTCCTTAACCTGTAAATCCAAGGATGTGGAATAGCCTTGTATTTCTAGCGATACAGCTTTGACTTGAGTATCCAATATTTTGGCATCATAACCATTCATCATTGCTACCTTGTAGAGATGGGAACTCGGAGTTTGGGGCAGTTGGAGTTTTGTCACTAATGCGTACTATGGTTAATGAAATTGTGAGTAGCACTGTCATCCACCAAGATACGCACCTTGTGCCCTTGAAGAGATCCATGCATACACACTAACTCATGTGGACCAAAGGTCTGTTGTCACATGGAAGTTGTGATACATCCGTCATACACCACCTCGGTGTGTGTTACCTCCACTAGTGGGAGAAACATAAGGAAGACTCAAGAGGCAGCAGGTGCACCGTATGCATTGCTTTCTCCTTGTGGTGAGCAATAGATTTCCCCTTGGGACAATCCTTTTTGCCATGGCCGATTCCCAAGCATTGAAAGCATAAATTCTCTTTTCCAGCCTTCTCAAATTCCTCAGGAGAGAGAGGACCACGAGACCCCTTGGGTTTTTTAGCTGCTTCAAAATTGGATACTAGAAATTTCCTTTTGTTGTGCCCATACTGTGTGCGTGTATTACCATGTGTATTAGTAGACACATGATTATTATGTGATTTCTTTTCATCTAGATCATCATGAATGTGTGCTTTCACTATGGCCTCCTCAAGTGTTTTAGGGTCTTGAGTCTTGATGTGCTTATTAAGCTCTAGCATCAGACTACGGATAAACCCACGTACTTCTTGAATGGTGTCTAGACCTTTCAACTTGAGGATAACATCCCGATAGTGAGAGATATATTCAAGCAATGATGGGTGTTGGCGCATGGAGCACGTGTCCCAAGACGTACAATTTCTATCTACCTCATTTGTGGACAAAAACTAAGTTTCAAAACATGGCCTCAAAGGCTTCCCAACTATGTGGTATGATATTATTCTCCTTGAGAGACATACACCATTTGTAGGCCTTGCCTTCCAGAGTTAGACTTGTCTATAGTGCTCTGACTACATTCAGAGTACGCTACATTGTGTGAATTCCATCCCACTTGTTGCGAAAGATATTCACTACATCCTTATTGCGATCTCAATCCTCTCCCTTAAAAGTTGGTCGTTTGGTGTTTTTCAACAACTTGTCCACCTCCTTTGCAGTGAGAGAGTGCAGAGAATCCAGAGATGGACCTTCTCCATGACCAAAAGGGCCTTGCCCCTGATTCGCAATGTGCTCATGTATGTGTGTGTCAACGGGGCCTTTGGCCTGGTGCTGCATAAATTGTATCACTAAACTGTTAAGATAGCACTTGGTAGTGGTTCACAACCTCTTGCTAGTGGTTTAGATAGCACTTGCAGGTGGTTCTAAACCACTTGCCAATGGTTAAGAACCACTTGCTCGTGGTTTAGAACCACTTGCAGTGGTTAAGATAGCACTTTCTAGTGGTTCAAAACCAGTTTCTAGTGGTTAAGATAGCACTTGATAGTGGTTCAGAACCACTTGCTAGTGGTTTAGATAGCACTTGTATGTGGTCTATGATATCGACACTACATATACAAGAAAGTGGTTATAAGCACTTGCAAAGTACTTCTAGATAACTTGTTAGGTCTTCTCCTCCACTTGCAAGTGCTTTGAATGTGGTTTGGAAAAGGTCCTGAACCACTTGCTAGTGGTTTAGATAGCACTTGTAGGTGGTCAATGATATGGAAACTACGTATATAAGGGTGTCTTGACAACTTTTGGGTGGCTTCAAGGGCTTGATATTTTTGTAAAATCTGGTTGAATGTATTTTAAAGCACTTGCAAGTGGATGGAAAGTTGTAAGCTACATGTACTCAAAAGAAATAAAAAGTGTTACAAACTTTTCAGCTTTTGGATGAGGAACATAAGTTTTTATGAGGAACAGATAGAAGAAAGTGGTACCCAAGTATACTTTATGAGATCAATGTGTTTTAAATAATCTTGGTATCATATGGCATGCTATTGTAGAAATGCTCATACACGGTATCACTCAAAGTGTAGACATTAGGCTCATTTCTCTCTAGATACAAGGGGAACTTAAGGCATTGAACTAGGTGCAAGTACATGGAAGCAGGAGGCCTATAATCTAATAACACATATCAATTAGAGCGTCCCTTGAATTTATTGTAAAAGCTCCCCTCAACATAGAAGGAGTTATTCTTTATCTGATTGTGCCATGCATCCTTTCGAGTCATGGTGGATAGCCTCTTCTCCGTGAAACACCTCAGTATATCAAAATTAGAGTCTTCCTCCTCAGCGTTGACTACAAAGTTATCTTCAACTCGTAAGGCATCACTCAAATCATCATGATGGCCAGCATATATAGGTGCATCAATCTCCTCTTCACTTGAAACATCTTCATCTATGTCAGCCTCTGTTAGTATGATCCTCGAGTGCTTCCATGCTTCTACGTGAGCTTTGTTTGTACATTCTATCCATTGACCATGCACACATGCATGGTAGAAGCAGGATAGAGTTCTACACCTCAGTGGAGTCATATCTGTAGAAGAGAAACCATTAACACAATGCATCGAACGTGATCTACTGATTTTCTTGCAATCCCATTGTATATCTCTCAGCACATCACCCAACTTGATTTCCCAAAAGACCCTATCAATCTTGTTCTTGGATGACCAAAAATCTTTCCTATTGTTCATTACGGTGAGGTAATTGACCATTGTTGCTTCTTTATACAGGGGGTGTCCATCCACCTTCAATTGCTCATACGTTAATGCCCTCTTTATGACTGCCCCAACACCGTCATGTTCACCTTTTCTATGACCTCACCCAAAATAGTTGTGCATCATCTCAAGCCCAGTAAGATGAGAAAACCTTGCAACAAATAAGAAAGGCCGTCCTGCTTTGAATTGTGATGTTACACCATCAGACCATACTCAGTGTCGCTTTAAACAAAAACCATGATCCTTCAACCACTTGTAATGCAAAAGAAATCAGTGTTGAGTGAACAATGTGTCATGTACATTGTCATTAGATATGTAAAAATGTAGATTTTTTATGATATCACCCATTGTGAAGCGCACATAGCAGATGTGGAAGAAAATGCTCACCTGACTAGAATACCAGAGCATGGATTGGATCTCATTCTAAATTTCAAAATTGTAATTTTTTGCAAAGTTCACGACAAAGACAACGACATCACTAGGAAAACTCTCTAGACACTCTTTGAATTGGTTGGCATGTCATCTGTAGATGTAGTTATGTTTGATAAACTTGGTGAGCTTTTTTTTCATAAATGAAATGAAAGTGGAGCACCCAATCTGTTGAATAACAAGATCTTTCCTTTTTTGGTGTTGGCCATATTCATGTATAGATTGTGTATCCACACCAACAAAAATGTTTGCAGCCAGCTGAAAGTTGTCGTTGCGTACTTCAAGAGGACAACATCCAAGCTATTTGGCACCGCACTGATTGCATTTTCCCATCAAGAAGATGTGTAAATGAAACATGGAATTTTCTGGTATAGGACAAAAAAAGGACTCCCATAGTGTTGTGAGGCTCTCAAATGTTGACTTTGCAGCCACACATATACTTCCACTTACTGCAGGGTCACAAACATCACAAGCACAATGACAAGATTCTCCATGTACTCAAACCTAACTTGAGACATTTGGTTGAAAGCATCTTTCAAGTAGACAGCTTGTGCATGATACTTACAGTAGCAGGTATTGGACTCCCGCAATTGTTGAGCAAAAAAGGGATTGAAATTCTCAAAGAATCCCAACGAAATGCACACCACTGGATGCATTTCTTGAAACCGCTTGTAAAAATTCCACCTGCACAAAAAAGAAGGCAATAAAGAGATAATGTGAAAATAAATAACCAAAATGGTTGGTACCATCACCCACAAGTTATACCACCCACTCTCGTGTTTGTAAAATCACATAAGAGGAACATTTACCACTTAGAAGTTGTTTTGCATGTTTGAAAGGGGCTTTAAACTTCTTGAAACCACTTGAAGCACTTTAAACCACCTATAGGTGATTGAAAAAGGTCATCAAACCACTTTCAAGTGGTTTGTTTACCACTGTCAATCACCTTCAGGTGGTTTGAAATCTTCCAAGTGCTTACATAGGTTCTCACTTAAGCACTTTAAACCACCTATAGGTGATTGAAAGTGGTTATTTAACCACTTTGAAGTGGTTTGTTTACCACTTTTAATCACCTTCAGTTGAATAACATCCAAATCTCGGGTTTGTAAAAGCACTCAAGAGGAACATTTACCACTTAGAAGTGGTTTTTCATGTTTGAAAGTGGCTTTGAACTACTTGAAACCACTTGAAGCACTTAAAACCACCTTAGGGTGATTGAAAAAGTTCATGAAACCACTTTCAATCACCTTTAGGTGGTTTGAAATCTTCCAATTGCTTACATAGGTTCTCACTTGAGCACTTGGTAGATTGCAAACCACCTGAAGCACTTAAAACCACCTAAAGGTGCTTGAAAGGGTCATCAAACCATTTTAAATCATCTTCAAGTGGTTTGAAATCTTCAAGGTTATTACCCAAGAACTTGGCAGATTTCAAACCACCTGAAGCACTTAAAACCACCTAAAAGGATTGAAAGTGTTCATTAAAACACTTTCAAGTGGTTTGTTTTTCACTTTCAAATCACCTTCAGGTGGTTTGAAAACTTCAAAGTGCTTACGTAGGTGCTCACCTAAGCACTTGGAAGATTGCAAGTGGTTTTAAAATACTTTAAAGTGGTGAAAAACTATTTTAGCACTTTGCAAAGTACAAGCTTCCACCCTAAGGGGGTTGAAAGGAATATTTTAGGCAGTTTAAATCACTATCAGTACTTTAACTGCTTTGCAAAGTACTTGAAGGGGGATTAAACCACTTTTCAATTGTTCTCTGAGTTTGCAGAGGTATTTTACAGTTTTATAGTGGCTTTGAGAGATTGAAAGTGGTGAACAATGGTCACTATACTACTTGAAATTGGTTTTTTATAGTTTGATTGTGGTTGTGATAGCTTGACAGTAGTGAGCATTGGTCAATATACTACTTGGAAGTGGTTGATAGTACCTGAGGTTGATCCAGCAAATGAAATGGATGCATAACAACAACCTTTCTACCGATACGCCTTTGGCATATGTCTTTCTTCTTCAGAGAGATTCGGATCTCTGTTGTCTAGAGACCAAACACAACCTCCGTAATGTTCTCTATTATGTTTGTAGAACAATGAGCTTGCTATTGACATGCTAATATTGGTAAAGGATTGTTCTTATCCTCTAAATGGAGTCGTGCATTTGCAAAACCGATGTTTCTTTTGTGTATGCCCGACGACTTTGCAAGTGCTCTGTCCGTTAAGGGACGTGCATCTACTTCCTTCCTTGAGTTAATGCATGCCATCACTGTTGCCCACTTGAAAAGCATTTCCACGGGCCCTTGACTTTTGACAAGGTGTTGCAAATGTTGGAAACCATTTCTCTCTATATAGAATGTATCGAGTTCTATAGGTTGAAAAATATTGGTTGGGCTGGAGTAACTGTTCAAAAATATATCCTTGGAGTTTGGTTGTCAATCCTTGCGTCTACTCTTGCTAGCACCTTGACATGGCACAAAGAATCTTCCTTTTTTGCTTCTCATCAAGCTGAACATCCTTTTGATTTTCAGCACAAAAAGTCTGTTGTCTTTTCCTCTTTCTTTGTTCCCTTTCCTTTGCCACCCAGTAATCATGTAAGCAGCTTGTGATTTGCTTGGGAAAATTTGGTCGACTGTGTACTAGTGGGCATGGAGTCGGATCAAGAAAATCTGAATAAATAGATCTCAATGCATGAACATACATCATGAAGAGCCCATGCATCAACAAGACCAACATGTCACAGACACTCACACACACCTAACTTGCAAGAAGTCTCCATCCTATCTGTAGAGAGAGAGAGAGATAGAGAGAGAGATGGAGAACTAAACACACAAAGCAGAGAACCGTGTTGATAGGAAAGAAAGGGAATGCGCTACAAAAACACCACATAGAGAAGGAGAGAGAGGTGCTCTGCTCTATGCAAGAACCATACGTAGAGAAGACACTAAACCTATAGCTTTGTGCCCATGCAAAGAAGGAGACAAAGGGGGTGCTCATACGTCCGACGCATCCAATAACTATCGAGGGTGGTAAAAAATGCATACCCCTCTTTTTTTAAAAATTCCCCCCATCTTCATTACTCATCATTGAGTCTCCTCCCCCAAAAATCAAATGTAGACTCAAAATTTCCAAAAACTACATTAAAAAGGAGTGTCCAAGGCATCCCTTTTTGGACCACCTATACATGCTTTCACCCTTATTCGCTGGTGTCAGATTTTCCTTTGGGGTCTCAAATTGGTTTGTATCCATATTCTCATCTTCAAGTTTGTCGTGTGAAGGAATTTTCAACCCCATCTTTTCCAAGTGTTTGCTCATTTTGCCCCATAGATGCAGTCTAATTTTTAGCAGCTCTAAGAGAGTAAGCTTGCATTGTATAGGATAAGACACAATTCGTGCAATCTTTTGGTATCCATCATTTTTAGTGTGGCTTTCCACTTGGATAGTACCACTCTAACCATAGATTTCACTTCTTTTTTTCCTATGAAGGCGAGCAAAGTTTTTAGAGAGTGTGGTTTTCTCTCTTCAAGTGCTATAGATTTGGCACCTCCATATAGAAATCATATATCTCCGGGATAGAACTCATGATCCATGTTGATCTCAAGGATAGGTGCTAAATGTAAAGTATCACTACCATCTTTGTGGTTTATGATTGTCTTCCAAAAGGATTGTGGCCACAACTCGTCCACTTCAAGAACTGGCAGCATCCCATGAGATTTGGCCTCATCTGTGTTGTATTTTATAAAATCCTCGTATCCAATGGAATTTTATTTATTGGTTTAGTTGGTTTGATTTTTTGTCTTTTTTTAGTACGCTCTTGTCCTCTTTTTCTGGCACATGCTTTAGGGATTTCCAATGTTTCTAGGTTGCATTAGAGTTTGATCTTTTTCTAAGACCTGTTTGCACATTTCTATCCGTTTGGTTTCAAATTCAACATACAAATACATTAGCAATCTTTGTTTCAATGTCTTATTGGGTTTTGGCCTAGCCTTCTAGGCTTGAAAAATGGCATCTTAGTGCTCATTCAATTTCTCAACCAAGTCTAAACCTCCTAATGACATTGTGGATGATTTCACTTTTTTTGTTTGTTTTCTATTTTCCTTTTCTTGTTTCAGCTACTCTTTGGCTTGTTGCAACTCAATTTCTAGGGTGGTTTTCTCTTCTAACCATTTTGCTTTAATTTTGTTACGTTTGGATTTTTGCAATTTTCTTCCAATTCTCATTGATATGTTCTCAATTTTTGTTTGAATAGGAAATATGTGTTCCTCCTCAATGGGTGTATTTTTTATAGCTTCTTGAGATTGAGCTCTAGTCATCACCTTTACAGGTATTGTGGGTTCTACCTCAAATCTTCTTGAAGAAGGAATCACTCCTAAAACATTCATTGTTGCTTTTTCCTTGTTGTTTGGGTGTTTTGGACAACCACCATGAACCAGGTGTGGAACAATGCATTCTAGACAATATGAAATATCTCCACATTCTTTACCCAATGAGGACAATCCATTGGCCAATGAAGACCTCTGGACTCGTAGCATGGTCCTACTTGTTGCATAGCTGGTGGTGCAGTTGATGGTTGTTCTTGTCTGGTAAGAATAGTCTTTGATATATACTCTCGATTGGCTATGGACATGAGGGTATTCTCATCCACGGAATATTGATTTCTTGTGGGTTGTGGCACATGTGTTGGCTAAGTGTAGTTGATTAATACTCTACCATCATTCACAAGAGGCGGTTTTTGCCCTAGCATATATTCTGGTTTAGGCTGAGGGTTACACCATGGGGTGGGATGATCCCCTTCACATATGTGACAACTTCTTGTGGGTTGTTGTCATTGATTTAGGTTATGTTTGTAGCCTTGGTTTATTCTTATCATCGCCTTCTTCACCACTTGATCATTGCTTGGTTCCGTAGGAGTTTGAAAATCTTGCTTTGTTGAATTCTCTCTTCAAAGATGAGGCAACATTAGTCGCATTTTCTACATCTTTTGTCACCTCTACGTAGGTCTTACAATTGTCAACTAGATAAAGAGCTTCCCTAGTGACTTTCTCAAATTTCATGCATGCTTTCAAATGTACATCCTTTTTAAAAGTCTTGTTATTCAAGCCATCAATGAAGAATACTCATAGTCTCTCATCTTGTTGTAGCTCTCTCACAGGACGTCTCTCTGTGTACTGTTTGAAACTAAGCAAAGCTTCCCTCACCTTCTTGTTTGCTTTTCGCTTGAAAGCGTTGATTTATGACACTCTGTTGTGTTTGATCTCCCTTTTTGAGAACTCATCTACAAATTCGTCTAAGAGTTATGCTATGTTTGAAAGATCTACGTTTAGTTGTTGGAACCAAGTCAAGGTTACTCCTTCCAATGTCAACCCAAATCCTTCTTAGTGTGTATAAAAATCTGTAATTTGTTCAGCTCTCAAAATTTGTTTGAGTGTATGGATTCCTTGACCCATTGTTCTTTGTTTTGACACATTGGGCCACTTGATATGGTCATAGGTGTTGTGGTCCAGTCACATATATAACCAATTCATGGTCTCTGCCAGCAAGGACATCTCTTGCTCTCTCTTCTTGTCTTGGAGAAAATCCCAATGGAATCCTCTTTGATGTGTACTCTGGCATCATTTTTGGCTGAAAATAAATAGAGATTGGAGTATCCTTGTAGGTGTATCATTATAGGTCAATGGGATCAACAAGTTTGTACTCTCCTTCATATTTATTTAGCATCAATACTTGCACTCTGTAGGCATTTGTATACGTACATGCATAGAGTATATTATGGAATATCATCTCTCCAACATTAGGTTCTATGCACTTGTAGAAGGTATATGGATCTCCATTTGTGAGCCTATACAATCACTCATGAGGGTAATCCACCGGAACTCTCATGGGTTTATTGGTTTTGATGAATCCCACATTTGTTTTGTTGATCAGAGGATGCCTCTCCTCTAGGTCTTCATTCGGTTCTCACTCTTGAAGGTATTGAAGGGTTTCTTGTGGTTTGCATGTCTTTGAGTGGATTAGAAAACCCTAGTGGTGGAGATTTTTGAAGCAAACCACATTTGCCTTGAGTATCAATCGAAGCATTGCAAATCTTATTATTTGTTAACATTCCCTACAGTCATTGTACTTAAGAGAGAATGTTCTAGATAGGAAGCTCCTCAAGAAATCTTTCACTTCCCAACCTAGTAAGCATATCCCACAAATAGGACTAATATACATCCTTTGGCCCTATTTCCCACCATGGAAGTGGAGCGACAAAACATCCGTCCCCTCTAAAATTGCACATCCTCTGGTACGTTTCAACTGCTATCTCAAACTGCAAGCAAAAATCTATAAACACATAACCACTCCCCCACTATGAGCATACCATCTACAATATCCCAATCCGTGTCTTCAAGCAAATATACCTTCCTCCTAGATCAAAAGATAACATTGAATCCCCTACAATATTTGGTAACATTAAATCCTCTATAGAATCTATTAGCATTAGATACTACCATATCCCTTATACAACCTTCTTAGTTGATTGTTGATCATATATCACGGGTAGCATTGTAATGTAGCTTCACTCCATCTAGCATTAGAATTCTGGTCATGTATATTTGGGTACATTATTTCTTTAGCAAAACCCTCCTCATTTGGCTCCCAAGAGTCATCATGGAAAATTTTCCTATTTTTCACATGCTCAAAAATCTAGTAAAGCCTCATCAAGCAATTGCATAAGCTCAACATCAACTCCATCTAGATAAACTAGCTCCTGCACACAAAGTTTGATTGCTCGCTACTCTTAACATCCATAATAGAGAATCCTTCTAAAGATCTTTCCAAGAAACACATAAGCTTGATATCCTTCTATCCTACACATCTTAAGATGCAAACTAGGATTTCCAGATATCACATGCATACCAGCCACATCTCCTCTGTAGGATGCTTCTGAATTTTCTCACGCTCTGATGTGTTTTGGCAGAAAGATGCAATCCACCTAAAGTATTTGAGAGATGTTTTTTAATAATTTTGGGAGCCTTGGATGTAAATAAAGCATGATTGTACAAAGTGTACAAAGGCGGTGTGTGCCAGCTCCCTCTACGCATACGGGCCCGTTGTGGAAGGTACATACTTTTACTGTTTTTGTACATAAAAGTGTCAAGACTTAAAATAATGAGTAATTGAGTTTAAAAAAGGAAGAAAATTTGAGTTTTTAACATCTTGGGGTCGTGAGTGAGTGGGAGTTTTCAGTTGTGTAGAAGAAAGCCTATTTTGCTACTGCTGTCTATGGTGGTGCGTGGGGCTTGTGTAGTGGAGGTGCCCGTGTGTTTTTGCGAGGGCCTGGAACCTTGATTGTAGAGTTTTTGTCTCATCAATAAGACCATGAACATGGGTGGTGACCTTTGCACCTTTACTCCTCTTCTCTATTTTTGGTGATGGAAGCTGCATGAAGCGAAGCTCTCTTGTACGTGTGTGTGCCTACGGCTCAAGTTTGGTAGTGAGACACCCTTGTTATTGTTG
Organism: Adiantum capillus-veneris; assembly: GCF_014529385.1. Lineage (NCBI taxonomy): Eukaryota > Viridiplantae > Streptophyta > Polypodiopsida > Polypodiales > Pteridaceae > Adiantum > Adiantum capillus-veneris. Next base: position 32,632,404 of record NC_140958.1, on the reverse strand, counting down.
ATAATGGGATAATTTTTCCCCATGTTTTCCATGTTTTTTTTAATAGTTTTTGTATAGCTCATGATTGGCATGGTTTCTGATGAGTTTATGTGCATGGTTGGAGCCTCATATCACATATGCAAGGGCTGCCAAGATGGTGTGAGGGTATGGTGTTTATGAACATAATTGCATATAATTTTCTTGGTTTTTCTTCCAAAAACATTTGTGTCTTTTTTGCTTCCTTGAGTGAAATTGATCATAGGTAGCGCTATGGTAGTGTAGAGGAAACCTAGTCGAGTGTAGGCGGGGTTTTGTGTGTGCAAGGGTAAGTGAGTTTGTGAGTGGATATCGGATCCCATCCTCTTGTGAGAGCTACTTTCATTTTCCTTATATATCTTGTGAAAATGGAGCTGTTATGGAGGCCACCCCCAAATCCTTCACATGTTTTGGTGCCCCTACTGAGGATCTATTTTGGCTTTCTGGTTGACACTTTCCCTAGAGTCAAGCTCAACCTTCTACTTGTAAGTTGTTGTCATGAATTCTCCAAGGTTTATAGGTGGAGATGGTGAGGACCCAAGAAGGTTCTTGAGACAGGTAAAATCTCAATGTTTATTGATAGGGAATGATTGTGAATCCGAATGGCTGCGTATGTTTCCTCTCTTGCTCGAAGGTGATGCATATGTGTGGTATAAGATCTTGCACGCCGAGGATGAGAGTTGTTGGTGAATGTTGGAAGCAGTATTTCTTCAAAGATATGTAGTGAGGCCAACTCCAAATGAATCTTGGTCAAGTGTGAAGCACTTAGCTATGCCTGAAGATGAGTTTGTTTCTTGCTTTTGAAAGAGGTTCAACAATGTATGGATGCAATGGGAAAAATGTCTAAAGAATTCCAAAGTGATGTCAGTGAAGGAGTTACATGTTACACCTATGCAATTTGAAAGGTTGAAAATGTTGATAAGCAAGACAAAACCTACCTTGAATTCACATGTGGAATTGAAGAATCCAAAAATCATGAAAGAAGCATTACAAGTTGCCTACAAAAAAGAGAGGAAGATAAGGCTTATGGCAGGTTTGGATGTGCCACCAAAGATAGAGGATATGCACTTGAACACCATATTAGTGAATTTGGGAATTTTCCATATCCCACTTTCAAAATGAGCTTAATATTTGAAAACATGGTCAAATCTTAGCCAAAGTTTTGAGAGAATGGCTAGGAAGACCTTTTCAAGTACTACCTTGTGGAAGGATTTTCTCTTTAAAAATAGTTTGAGATTTGTCCATATGGATAAATGTTCATGACATCGGTGATCCCCAATTTATCTCTAAAATCTCAAACTCTCTAATATGATGTTCTTGGTTGATTTAACCTATGGGGTTGTTGAAAATGATCATGCACTTGAGAAGTCACTTGCTATTGAGGAAGAAACAAAGCATGCAAATATGGTAGTATGTGTTCAGTGGAAGAAATTGACCTGCATGTGGTGAATGCTTATGATGTAGACACAAACAATTATATGGTTTCTTCTGTTGATGTTGAAGATTCTGACTTTTGTGGTTTGAATTGCATGGGTCAGAGTGATGTTGACATGGATGGGATTATATGTCTACATATGGCTTATTTGATGAGAATGGTTTGGTATGCAAAGTTGTGGGAGCATTTACAATGGATGATGTATGTGATGTGTATTGTATAGACTCTCCTCTTGAGTATGAGGATGTTGATGTGGTTGATTTTCATGGTCTACAAGACTCTCATGCTACTTTTGTTGTTGATGATGAAGACTATGCCTCTACATGTGAGTTGTTTTATGAGTTCCCTATGGATGCCAATGATGATGTAAATGCTTTTGGTGATCTGGATTATCACTTGAATGTTCATGATGATAATATGAATTCATCTAATTTCACCAAAGAAACCATTGGTGAGGATAAGGTGGCTAATATCCAAGACTTTGTTTCATGGTATGCATATGGATGTCGATCATGTGAATGGTTGTGTTGCACAAGGTTCTATGGAGTCCCATGTTGAGGTTGAAAAGTAAACAAAAGATTAACATATTAATTAAATCAATTCTATATCGCAAAAATTTCAAGGTGCAAAAATCTGTGTCTCATAAGTTTCTTAATAGGTTTTAATGGCCCTGACATAATTTACTCTGTAATAGTCATTGTGACATTCTTTGACTACTAGATCATAGTGGTTCCACTCTCAAAGGATGTATGGGAGGTTATCCCAATAGTTCTTCACGATCTTTGGCTAAAACATCTCTTTAGTGGCATGTGAGGCGTACCACTCTTGCGTAAGTGAACGGTTTGTCATAGGTACTCCCATTAAGATGTGAACCGTTGCGTTTTTGTAGCTAAAGTAGTCATCAAAATAAGTAAAAATTCTTGGGAAACTCATCCTATGTCTGCGATCCATTAATTCTTTATATGCTTGCACTATCTGCTAAGTAGTGGGGTGTGTTTCTAGCGTTGTATAAGATATTCACATTGTGAAAATTGTGGATTGTAGACTTCCCAAATAGGTCAAAGAATAATTTTCAGGGTACTAGACTAAAGGTCTGTTTGTCATTGGCTAAACACTTCTAACCCCATACATTAATCATGACAATATTGAGGCATCCAATCACCATTACTATATGAAGTATATTCCTAGCTATCCATGTTCCCTTTATTGGTCTCAGGGTAAGTTCATGGGAATTTATATACAACAATCAGTTATTAACAATGATTTACTTCCCTAATTTGGATTGCACCCATTTGACACTCCCCACAAGTGAAGGTTTATATCATGGCAGTCTAAATTATTGGTTTCTTGACGTGTAATGATACTATGCTCAAAATGTATTTGGTACAATACAATCCGTCAATAATAACCTCTTTTTCTTTGCTCCATCACGCGTGGTCATGTGATAAGCCTCTACACTTCCACTTCCATCTGAAGATGTTCTTCCAGCATAAGGCGGAAGAGTATATCCACCCATATCCCCTGAGGAAGAATGTCAGTCATCTACACACACACACACACACCCATCATTGAAGTTAGTTAAAAATGATAAGAAATATGTTAAAAACTCAAAGATAATGACCTTAAAACAATGGGAATTATATCAAAATCAAAATTTTCCCATGGTCAATGACAAAAGGCTCACATGCTAACCCCATGCTAATCAGAAGGTGCATTAGTTAGAACTATTAAGACATATGTTAGAAACTCAAAGCTTATGACCTTAAAACAATTTTTATCATAGCAAATAGAAAATTTTCCCATTTTAAATGAAAAAAGGGTTACATGTTACTTTGGAGAAGGTGTGTAAATGTGAAAAGTTCCAATGAAGCAATTCTCTGTGCCTAGTTCAAGGTTCTACCCTTGCATTTACTTACATTACGGGTTTCAAAGTTTAGAAATTCTTTTTGTGCGCTTAGATTTACATCCTCTTCCTTATTCCACTCTTCCCTTGAGAGATATCTGTTGGTGGTAATACATGAAAGCTCATTACATGGGCATGTCGCTCATTGACATCTTCCTACTTGAGTTTATCACCATTGGATATGCTTGAGCAAAATCCAAACACATGTAGGCTTCTCATAGTCATCAAAAGTGATAGTATTATTGTGAGTGAACTTAAGGATAGTTTCGTAGAGTTTACTGAACCAATCTTGAGGTACATAAAAATACAATTGGTCGCCGCTATTTGACTTCTTCCAAACCCGGAATATGACTTGCTCGTAGAAGCTATATCTTTGGTTGAGCATGAGTGCCTTCTTTGTAAAGATGATCTCGCATCTTGGTATATCTAGAAATGAGAATAGGTTAAGATAAAGAACATATCCTTGTACTTTAATGTTGACCTCCTGAAACATTTTCTCGACCCATAGCAATGGGTCGACTATGTATCTATCAGGTACTTGGGTTCAGTCTTCAAATTATTCTTTGACATACAATTTCCATGCTATGTAGGAGTTCGGAACAAGATAATGTCTAGTTTCATTCAGAGATCGAACAGTGCACTTCAACTCCCCAACACCATTGAATCCAACCGCATAGTTAAAAAAGATACTTCTTGCAAAGTCACTTGGGAGTTTATCTGAACGATCAAGGAGATCCATTTAAAAACAAGAGAAGGAGAGAGAAGACATAGTACAGATGGATGCCAAAATTGATTATATGCTCTTTATTCATCAAAATTACTTTTTTTTATGGTTTCTTTAAACATTATTGATTCTCTGGGACTAACTCAGTTAAATACTCTCTTAGCTCTCAGAATTGTGTATTCCTTAGACCTCTCACACAACATTTGGATATGTAGTTATCCTTTAGCCTTTTCTTTCCTAAAATGTCTACAAGTGCTTTACATTTCTAGCAACTTCAACAAATTTGAGCATTTGCAAACACATTTCCAAGTAGTAGTGCATATCCTCTAGGCCTAGCCACCAAGAATTTCCATAATCCCAGATGTTGAGAAGACTTTGGTATCAATTTCAAGATAAAAGGGCTCCTTGCATCCCTTAATAACCGTTTTTAGTGTGCAAGCAACAATGAAGAATAGTGCTGAGAGGAGGAAGTGAAAAAAATAGACCCGGTGGCCTCTACACCAAGACTATGCACAATGGCCTCATCATGGGGGATACACAATAGGGGCACCACCTAGCAAGATATGCGGCTAGGACGCATACATATACACAATGAAGCATGCCATGGAAAACAATTTCAAGATCCACGCCCAAATGTGGAATGGGGTGGTTAGAGAATAAGGTGAGAGGAGTGGTGAATGAGTGAGAATGGGCTTGCTACTCGTGCATGTTAGTAAGGAAGATAATGAGGTAGGGGAAACTTGCGAGTATGCTCACTTATCATACAAGAGGTGGCGAATCCGCACACCTCAAGATGGAAGTAGCAAGATGATAGAAATATGAGAGGGAGAGAGAGAGTGTGTGTGTATGGTGGCGAATCCGCACTCCTTTACATAAGCAGAAAAAAAAAAGGCAAGGAACAAGCATATACCATACTCACAATGAGATGTATCTAAAGCGACACAAAGTATGGCACCAAGATGGAGTGTGTTGATTGCTTGCAAAAGATGAATACAATAGGTAGCGTATGGCTGGAAAATGAGAAGGGGACAAGATCGTAGGAAGCATAATGGAGAGATGGGAGTTGATGGCGAGGAATATCATGAGTGTGTCCACCCTTCTTCTTCTTGAAATTGTGCCTTCAACCCTTAATTACAAGTGGTGTGGAGGTGTGGTGCTCATCTTTTGTGCATGGTGATGGTGATGATGATGGTGTTGTGATTATGTGATTAGGGTTCATGCTACAAGCATATAGCACAAGAGTGTGTATGGATAGGTGTGTGTGTGTGTGTGTGTGTGTGTGTGTATGTGTGTGTTCTCTCCCCCCAAGTGAGCTCTCATGGCCTCCTTATATAGGGAAGGAGGGAAGGATTTAGCAATATTTCTATTTGAGGTGAGTGTCCCACTTTGGTGACTAGGAAAATGGGGTGCATGTGACTGTGGCTCCCATCTTGTCTCCTCATTATTTAAAATACCAGAGTCAATAGAGAGAGAAGAAGAGAGAATGTGGGTAGGATGTAGAGGATAGGAAATATTTACAATAGTCTAGCTTTGGATAGACATAAGCTTATTAGGGAGAGAAGAGAGAGGTAAGAAAATTATAAGAGAGGTTGTCGAAGGTGGATATTTGTTGATGAGGATGGATCCTCCAAAAATGGTGATAGAATTACTCTAGACTAGCCAAGACCTCATTAAAAGAGCCTTGTCTCTTGTAATCATGCTTGAAGACTTGTAGAACCATAGCCATTCTAGAAGGAAGAAAAGTGGGGATGGCCTGTGTCACCATTACACGAGAAAATTGGGGTCCACTACAAAAATCATAACTCCAAAAATTATGAAAAAAATTGAGCTAAAAGTTGAAATCACGAGCTACATCTTTCATGTTGAACGCTCCTTCAGATTCGGGGTTCTTCTTTACTTAAAAAATTCAGCCAAATAATGTATTATTTGTGGCTACAAAAGTCTTTTGGTGGTCCCCTTTGAGTGGACTTCTCTCTTACCTTCAAGTGTAAGCTCCCTCATGTGTATGAAAACATGACCTAGAGTGTTGAAAAGATTGGCAATCATCTAGATGGAGGTATTATTGAAATTTGAAAGTGGGGTTGAGGTTTGAAAATGAAAACTAGTGAATAAATTATTTGGTAGAGTGGACTAATATATATACATGAAAAAAATATATTAGAAAATACTAGAATATATATATATTTAATATTTAAGGTCAAAAGAGAGATCAACAAAGAAAGCTTATTTATTATGCTACATTGTGATTGATTAGCATAAGTATTATTTATTTAATAAAGGCTAAAACGTTTGTGAAAAAGGGAAGAAAAAATCAAAAGTAACTTATATAATAGGAAGTAATTTTGGTAAAAGAAAAAAAAATATGGGGGGGTTCCCATGCATGGAAAAGCATGCCTCATTAGCCCTCCCCCTAAGGCTAGAGGTATTCATGCCTCTAGCTCTGTTCTTGAGCATGTTGAAATAGAGTAGGATTTCTTCTTGGTGGCTGGTAGGTCCTTGTAGGGAATAATGGATCCCTTGGAAGCATGAGGCTCCCCAAAGTTCTTTTTGGTGTCCACCTGGGTGCCACACTAAGCGTAAATCCATTGTATGCAATAATGTCCTCTTCAGAAGATCACACTTATAATGATTCTTGAGTCCACAAGCTGCACAAGAATTAACTCTTGCATAAGTGATAGAAGGTATGGAAAGAACTTGATCATTCCTTGAAAGTATTCCAAAGCGGGACCATGCATGGCTTCCTCGTCCAGACACATAGCCAAAAGGGAGTAAGAAACCATAATCCTCATATCTTGCTTGTTTTCCTTCTTCATGCCAAATTAATAGAGACCTGTTTCCCACATGGATAGATTGCATGGTTGATGCTTGTTGCACAAGAGAGCCTACCATGTACAAAAGATAAACTGCAAACCACATTTTGAATAAAGGACTCCATGTTACCACTAGTATGCAAAACCATTCTTCTAGATTGATTCCACTAGTTGTTGATGTCAATCCTTCCACTCTTGTCGCAACCCAACTTAAAGAGCTTCCCAAATTAATGTTACACACTATGTTCACAATTAGAAAGGAAAACCTAAAGTGCCAGTAGACCTCAATTGCATTTCTCTGCATGAGTCTTTCACCAATCTCGTGCCATAGGGGTAGTTGAAGTGTCTTCACCACTTTCACATGTGGTTGCAAATTTGAAGGGTCCACCTTGTTGTGTTTGAATGTGAGGCCCATTACCTCAATGGAGCTATCACTTCCTTCACTCCCTGTTGACTCCTCCTCTAAAGTGGTTGAAGAGTCACCACTAGAAAACTCATCCATAGAGGTTTCTATATCCATGTCGTATTGCCGACCTGTCTTCATGTCATAAAGTATTGGCTTCCTTTTGGAATCTTTCATTTAGATTATGCCAGTGTCCCAGTCCTGCTTAGCTCTTATAGCCATAAGCCAAGGCCTCCCTAGAATGATAGGATAGCCCTCCCCTTTGTGTGGCATGACAAAGATGTCCACATCTACCTCGGTGTTGAATGCCTTTATCCGAACTGCATTTATGACACCAACACATTGAACTTTTAAATTATTTGCCATTTTGGCTCGGCATGGTGCCGGCCGACTCACCTCTAAACCCAAACGGTGCATCATTTTTCACTCATGATGCATATTTGTGCGCCACCATCGATGTAGATATTGGAGATGTGTTGCCCTTTGATGTAAGCATCCATCACTGGTAGTATGTCGTCTAGATTCCTCCCGGAGATAGCCCCAGCTATCTTTGGCTTTGGTCGCCTCGTGTTAACCATCTTTGTCCATTGTCTCCTCACCCTAGGTGCTAGGTGGAGTAACTGGGGCCCGGTGATTTTTGGGCCCTGCACAGAAACATCTTGAACCAAATTATATGGTTTAGAACATTCACCCAAAGAGAAATCTACAATGTCAATTTTACGTCGTGACTTGGACGGCTTTTTGCTAGATTCCCCTTTATTCTTCATCTTTTCTTCCTTTTGAGAATATTCACCATGCCTAGCACGTTTTACCCCAATGGCATCTACTCCTTTAACCTTGGTCTTATCCTCCTCCACTTTCTCCTTTCTCTTACCTTCAAGACTGATGACGCTTACTGTTTGATTGCCAACTGGTGGTGGGGGTAAGGGTGGAATGAGAAGTTGTGGTGGTGGTGGTGGTGGTTGTGGTTGAATCGGTGGTTGTAAGATTTGCACGGGTGGTGCTTGTCGTGGTTCCCTCGGTGGTGGTGGTCTTGCTCTCGGTGGTGAAACCTGGTTTTGCCTGGCTCCTCTGTTGAAATTCTGCCTCCTTGGGTGTGGACAGTAGTACATGCCATGACCATCCTCCCCACAATTGTAGCAGTGGTATTCTTGGTTTTGCCTTCGTTGTCCTCTCCCTTGCTCTTGGTTGCGATTGTGTGCATGCCCTTGTTGTATCAAATGGACTGAGAGATACTCAAGTTGATTGGTGATTCGGTTGAGCAGGTGTTGCTAATCTTCAATTGGTTCTTGTGGTTGAATCCTCTGGGCGACTGTTGTAGGTGGTGCTAGAGGTGGTCGGGTCCTAACGGCTTCCTCTCCATCGATATTGCTGGCTTGAGGGTGCAACTTCTTGTCTTTAAGGCGGGCCACTTCAACTGCTAGCTCATACGTAGCAGGAAACCTTCCCTTCACCTTATCTTTAAGAGTTGGCCATAACCCAGCCACAAACCGATCCTTCTTTAGGAAATCAGGTGCCCCCTCATCCTCTCTTAGCGATGCAACCCATCGCCCCCATAAATCTACAAACTTTGACTCGTATGATGCGTATTCCAGTATACTGCCCTGCTTCAACTCTGTCAACAATTGCCATAGCTTCTCTGATGTTGTACCCTCTCCAAAACGCTTGACAAAGGCTGCCCTTAATAAGTCCCACCGTTCCTTGGTTTCTTGTGCCAAGGCATTGTACCATGATCTTGCCTCCACCTTCATTAGAAGTGGGAAGATGCGCAAGCGCGAAGCATCATCATCTCTCGCAGAGATGACACATTCTATTTCCAGTTGTCTAGAAAGTCTGCAGCATCCTCGTCCACCTTACCAGTAAAGGTTGGAAATGCTACACTTGCCATGATTACTGAGAGAGAGCTAGAAAGACACACTTCTTAACTTGCAAATTTTTTTTCTTCTTTACAAGGAGGCGTGTATACCCTATTATACTAGGACATAGATTAAAACTTCAAACGGTACATTGCCTTGTACCAAAGGTAAAACAAATGGCTGATCTGATGCCAGAACCTCAAAAAACCGCTCCCCACCCGGCATGGTGTCAATGACGTGCTGGTAGTGAATCTTCAAGTCCAATATTACCTTGATTGAGCGTACACGTGTTGGTATGTGTGATCTGTCTTGAGGTAGGTTGTATTGATTCATGTGAAGCTTAGAGGTGCTTAGTCACTGTCCAAGCTTGTAGGAGAGGGTGGTGTTCTTTCCTGAAACAAAATCAGTAGATCCCTAGTTTCTCTAGTGAGAGTGTGAGCCAATGCTTCTATTATCTGTGCTGCAGCATCAGGTGCGACTTGAAAACTGACTATGATAATTACCTCGGTGACTTGAGTTACCCGATTCTCAAAGTAGAATAGTGTTGATTCTCTATTGTGCAGAGCTCCTTCCATTTTGTTGTTGTTGGTTGGTTGTAGGTTGCGGACATGGTTTTCACCTTCTCCTTCTTCTTCTTGGCACTTGGCCTATGTATATCCACTGGGTTTGGCGCGTTGGTTGACTCTCCCACTTCAAATCGATTACCTTTACGCCTGGCACTCGAGCTTCGATGGAGATCCGGAGTTCGTCTAGTTGTGCTTGGAGCTCTTCTTCTTCTGTCGTCCAATTAGAAAATCCTTCATACTCATTCATCCATTCACAATAGTTTAGGGTTTTCAGTCTTCTAAACTGAAGGGTTTCAAGATCCCTCCTCCGTGGGGGCACCAAATGAGAGGAGGAAGTGAAAAAAATAGACCTGGTGGCCTCTACATCAAGACTATGCACAATGGCTTCATCATGGGGGATACACAATAGGGGCACCACCTAGCAAGATATGCGGCTAGGACACATACATATACACAATGAAGCATGCCATGGAAAACAATTGCAAGATCCACGCCCAAATGTGGAATGGGGTGGTCAGAGAATAAGGTGAGAGAAGTGGTGAATGAGTGAGAATGGGCTTGCTACCCGTGCATGTTAGTAAGGAAGATAATGAGGTGGGGGAAACTTTCGAGTATGCTCACTCATCATACAAGAGGTGGTGAATCCGCACACCTCAAGATGGAAGTAGCAAGATGATAGAAATATGAGAGGGAGAGAGAGAGTGTGTGTGTATGGTGGCAAATCCGCACACCTTTACATAAGCAGAAAAAAAAGGCAAGGAACAAGCATATACCATACTCACAATGAGATGTATCCAAAGCGACACAAAGTATGGCACCAAGATGGAGTGTGTTGATTGCTTGCAAAAGATGAATACAATAGGTAGCGTATGGCAGGAAAATGAGAAGGGGACAAGATCGTAGGAGGCATAATGGAGAGATGGGAGTTGATGGCGAGGAATATCATGAGTGTGTCCACCCTTCTTCTTCTTGAAATTGTGCCTTCAACCCTTAATTACAAGTGGTGTGGAGGTGTGGTGCTCATCTTTTGTGCATGGTGATGGTGATGATGATGGTGTTGTGATTATGTGACTAGGGTTCATGCTACAAGCATGTAGTGCAAGAGTGTGTATGGATAGGTGTGTGTGTGTATGTGTGTGTGTGTACGTGTGTGTTCTCTCCCCCCAAGTGAGCTCTCATGGCCTCCTTATATAGGGAAGGAGGGAAGGATTTAGCAATATTTCTATTTGAGGTGAGTGTCTCACTTTGGTGACTAGGAAAATGGGGTGCATGTGACTGTGGCTCCCATCTTGTCTCCTCATTATTTAAAATACCAGAGTCAATAGAGAGAGAAGAAGAGAGAATATGGGTAGGATGTAGAGGATAGGAAATATTTACAATAGTCTAGCTTTGGATAGACATAAGCTTATTAGGGAGAGAAGAGAGAGGTAAGAAAATTATAAGGAAGGTTGTCGAAGGTGGATATTTGTTGATGAGGATGGATCCTCCAAAAATGGTGATAGAATTACTCTAGACTAGCCAAGACCTCATTAAAAGAGCCTTGTCTCTTGTAATCATGCTTGAAGACTTGTAGAACCATAGCCATTCTAGAAGGAAGAAAAGTGGGGATGGCCTGTGTCACCATTACACGAGAAAATTGGGGTCCACTACAAAAATCATAACTCCAAAAATTATGAAAAAAATTGAGCTAAAAGTTGAAATCACGAGCTACATCTTTCATGTTGAACGCTCCTTCAGATTCGGGGTTCTTCTTTACTTAAAAAATTCAGCCAAATAATGTATTATTTGTGGCTACAAAAGTCTTTTGGTGGTCCCCTTTGAGTGGACTTCTCTCTTACCTTCAAGTGTAAGCTCCTTCATGTGTATGAAAACATGACCTAGAGTGTTGAAAAGATTGGCAATCATCTAGATGGAGGTATTATTGAAATTTGAAAGTGGGGTTGAGGTTTGAAAATGAAAACTAGTGAATAAAATATTTGGTAGAGTGGACTAATATATATACATGAAAAAAATATATTAGAAAATACTAGAATATATATATATTTAATATTTAAGGTCAAAAGAGAGATCAACAAAGAAAGCTTACTTATTATGCTACATCGTGATTGATTAGCATAAGTATTATTTATTTAATAAAGGCTAAAACGTTTGTGAAAAAGGGAAGAAAAAATCAAAAGTAACTTATATAATAGGAAATATTTTTGGTAAAAGAGAAAAAAATATGGGGGGGTTCCCATGCATGGAAAAGCATGCCTCATTAGCCCTCCCCCTAAGGCTAGAGGTATTCATGCCTCTAGCTCTGTTCTTGAGCATGTTGAAATAGAGTAGGATTTCTTCTTGGTGGCTGGTAGGTCCTTGTAGGGAATAATGGATCCCTTGGAAGCATGAGGCTCACCAAAGTTCTTTTCGGTGTCCACCTGGGTCCCACACTAAGCGTAAATCCATTGTATGCAATAATGTCCTCTTCAGACGATCACACTTATAATGATTCTTGAGTCCACAAGCTGCACAAGAATTAACTCTTGCATAACTGATAGAAGGTATGGAAAGAACTTGATCATTCCTTGAAAGTATTCCAAAGCGGGACCATGCATGGCTTGCTCGTCCAGACACATAGCCAAAAGGGAGTAAGAGACCATAATCCTCATATCTTGCTTGTTTTCCTTCTCCATGCCAAATTAATAGAGACCTGTTGCCCACATGGATAGATTGCATGGTTGATGCCTGTTGCACAAGAGAGCCCACCATGTACAAAAGATAAACTACAAACCACATTTTGAATAAAGGACTCCATGTTACCACTAGTATGCAAAACCATTCTTCCTTGATTGGTGTGTCCTAGATTGATTACACTGGTTGTTGATGTCAATCCTTCCACTCTTGTCGCAACCGAACTTAAAGAGCTTCCCAAATTAATGTTACACACTATGTTCACAGTTAGAAAGGAAAACCTAAAGTGCCAGTAGACCTCAATTGCATTTCTCTGCATGAGTCTTTCACCAATCTCGTGCCATAGGGGTAGTTGAAGTGTCTTCACCACTTTCACATGTGGTTGCAAATTTGAAGGGTCCACCTTGTTGTGGTTGAATGTGACGCCCATTACCTCAATGGAGCTATCACTTCCTTCACTCCCTCTTGACTCCTCCTCTAAAGTGGTTGAAGAGTCACCACTAGAAAACTCATCCATAGAGGTTTCTAGATCCATGTCGTATTGCCGACCTGTCTTCATGTCATAAAGTATTGGCTTCCTTTTGGAATCTTTCATTTAGATTATGCCAGTGTCCCAGTCCTGCTTAGCTCTTATAGCCATAAGCCAAGGCCTCCCTAGAATGATAGGATAGCCCTCCCCTTTGTGTGGCATGACAAAGATGTCCACATCTACCTTGGTGTTGAATGCCTTTATCCTAACTGCATTTATGACACCAACACATTGAACTTTTAAATTATTTGCCATTTTGGCTCGGCATGGTGCCGACCGACTCACCTCTAAACCCAAACGGTGCATCATTTTTTCACTCATGACGCATATTTGTGCGCCACCATCGATGTATATATTGGAGATGTGTTGCCCTTTGATGTAAGCATCCATCACTGGTAGTATGTCATCTAGATTCCTCCCAGAGATAGCGCCAGCTATCTTTGGCTTTGGTCGCCTCTATATTTAAGGTCAAAAGAGAGATCAACAAAGAAAGCTTACTTATTATGCTACATCGTGATTGATTAGCATAAGTATTATTTATTTAATAAAGGCTAAAACGTTTGTGAAAAAAGGAAGAAAAAATCAAAAGTAACTTATATAATAGGAAATATTTTTGGTAAAAGAGAAAAAAATATGGGGGGGTTCCCATGCATGGAAAATCATGCCTCAGTGCCTCTATAGCCTTGCACGAGTCACACCGTCAGAAAGAAGAACCATTGCACCACCGAAACCACCTTTGTTAAGCACCTGTAAAGTTTCATGAAGAAATTCTCTAGCATGAAGCACACTTGGAATTAGGATAAGAAAAGGACATAAAGATGTATCTCATCTTGAGTAGATATCTACAGAGAATCCATAGGCTAAAAATAGATAAAAGATGAGAGTTTTATGGCCACTTGAAGTTGGGGGTGTACTCTCTCTTGCTCAAAAATGAGCTCTCTAGAAAGTTTGCCGGTGTTGCAGCTATAAAATGGGCTTCATTTGATCTTTTGTTTGAAAAGATTTCTTCTCTCTCCTTAGCTGACAAGGCTCTCTTCTAAGGCTCCATTTAATTAGTCAAATGTTGGCTTCATTTGGGTAACAAATGGGTAGCTGGTAAAATGGGCTTCTTTTGATCTTTTGTTTGAAAATATTTATTCTCTCTCCTTAGATGACAAGTCTCTCTTGCAAGGCTCCATTTAATTGGTCCAATGTTGGCTTCATTTAGGTAAGAAATGGGCAGCTAGTGACTTTTGGTCCAAGGGAAGGGGTGGGGTTAGTGTCCGGGGGACCAAAATAGATGGCTTGGCACTTGGGCAACTGAGTGAGAACTCAAAATGGTTCCCCTTCTCCCTCAAGATTCAACAAGCCCCCAGAGCCAAGCTTCTCCCAAGATCCTCTCAAGTGTTACACTCCTGATCCGCACCCCATTCTCCTCTTATACCTCCCATTTCCTCCTTCCCCCTTCTCATGTGGGATAATCCTAGTGCCACATGGCATCCTCCTCTTGCACTTCTCCAACTTCTTCTCTCTCCACAGAAAATTTAAAGCTTGACCCCTTCTTAGGACCAACTTCCTAGGAACATGGTGCATCGCTCCGGCCACCAAATGCGATGCCGTAAAGCACGGCTCGGAGCCCATTACTTCCGCTATCTCTAGAAGTTTAAAATCTCACTATTTCTAATTTTAGATTATCAAGTTGGACTAGTTTCCTTTGTCACATGCATATGCAGCCACTCTCTAAATTGGGACCGCCCACTTTGGACGCAGATATCTCATGATACACAAGTCCAATTTAATAGCTATAAAGTACGGATGAAAATACTCATTGAAAACCATGTTTTGGGGACTCGAACAACCCAAAACACAAGTACACAAGCCCGGAAAAATCAAACCTTTGTACATGAAGTTTTACATAGTCACTCTCAAGACTCAAATCACTATGTACAATATATACATGAGGCTAGTTAGCAAACCTTTTGGCATGATCTATTGGCTTTATGCTCATCCAAAATATGCCTCACACCGTGTCGCCATATTGTTGAATACTATGGCCAAAACCTTGTTCCCATTGCTAAAAGCACTGAGATGTCACCTTAGAATCCATTTGTTAACTACAAAACAAAGCTATTGAGAGGAATTGAGTGATGCCCTACTCTCCATGACATTTGTAGCCTCCACCTTCTCATGAATAAGATTGATAGTTTGGGGTGCATTTTTTTATAATGGCTACACCTCTTCTCTTCAAAATCAACTTGGCAAGCTGGCTCAATTGCTTGTATAAGATGAACTTGTCCTCAAGATTATTTGTGTCCTTTCATGATTTGTGGTTTTAAGGGGCTAGTTGAATTGTTTCCTAGGACTAATTGTAAGATGGTGATACGGTCAGAGGGCTCCTGTAACCCTAAGACAATGGTATAATGGCAATAAGAGAAAGCCTTGTGTTGTCTCTCTAACTTTTCTAAGCTTGGAAGCATCTAATCTTTTAGGCCAGGATCTAGTTGTTCAAGTTGATTTGTACTCTCTACCTTACTCTCTTCCAAATCCCTACGATTGTGAAGGATTTTGTTTAGTGTGTGTTTGTGTGTGGAAAATTTTGCATTCCTCTCTTTGGATGTTTGGCTACATACTATTTTCATCCTAGTTTGCATCCATAACTAGGTGGTGCCCCTTTCTTTTGTTCGGTTTGTCTATGGGCTTCTTGTTGCCTTGTGTGCTTGTAGTCATATGAGACCTTATTGAGCAGCATGGGAGCCTTGATGAGTGTTTAGAGGTCTCTTCTCTTGTTGCCCACCCCATACCGTCTCAATTTTGGTGCCCCCTCTGAGGAGAGCTTGTGTATGTTTTTGTGTAGGTTCAACCTTTAGAATAGTCATGTAGTTTGCATGAATCACGAGAATTTGTATGATCCTTTCATTCCCATTGCAAGGCAAAAGGTATACATAATTGGTAGTCCTAAGTTTCAATTTCAATGTGTAATTCGTAGAGTTTTAGGTCCTCTTGTGTTGGCCAAAATAAACAATTCGGTAAATCCTTTTATTTTACCTCTCATTAGGTACGATCTTAGTTTGGGCGTATATATCTTTGTTCTATTTTAAGCATTAGGTTATGTATAGAGCATGGATAATGGCCCAAAAAAATTTCCTATCTATGTCACACCTAACGATAGCAGTTTCTTTGGCTACTTGGAATTTCCATAGCGAGCTACTTCACCCTATCAAAATCACTCAAACATTGTGGCTATCCTTACCCTTTTACTATGCATAGGCGTGTGTGAGTTAGGGGACTTTCCCAATATCTTCTAAAATAACCCTCACTTAGCTATTCATTGAGCTACTTGAGCCAAAAAAGTAAACATTTAAAAGAAAAAAATAAAAAATATTATGGCCCATTTTGGTGTGAATACTTCATTGTATATAGGGCTTAAATATAGGGATGTTTATAATTATTTTGATATTTATTCAAATATGTTTACCTAGGTGTTTGTTTTGTTAGACCTATGTTAGTCTTCTTTCACCCTCTTGCACCAGAACAATATTATTAGGAAAAGCGATATTAGAACCCCATTTCAACAAGAGTTGAGAAGGTCTCAAATGTTAGTGCCTCTCAAAGCTATGGGGAAAAAGGAATTTGAGTTTCTCTCTTTTGGAAGATGAGATTTAGGAACATTTATATTCTCATGCCTTCCCTGTGACACAAGGTTAGGAAACCTCTCTAATGGTTCAAACTTGAGCTACTTTATGATAATATTTTGTTTATTGGATTTTAAATTCATCTTGACGATGTTTTTTCTTAATGGTTAAGGCTTAGCGGCCTATCAAGGCTCCCTCCAATTGCCAAATGGATATGGTAACGGTGTGGGGACCTCACAAAAAATTTGAAGTGAACTTTGCATCGCAATCTGAGATTATACAGTGAGGTAAGTTGTTATACATGAAGACACTTTCATGAAAATTTGAGCTATAATCTTAGTTGTAAATGTTGTCTTGACACGGAATCAATGATTCATTTTTGTAAGTATATCAGCAATCACAAAAATAGAGTCGTATCCCATAGATGTAGAAAGTATTGTAGAGAAATCCATGTATATGCATTCCCAATTTGTATACGACACATGAATGGTGTCGAAATTGTTTGGATTTAATACATTCACATGTTAAAACATCTTATAGCATAGTTCAATACACCGCGTTTTAATCCTGGCTAGAAGAAACTTTTCTTACAGTAGCGTAAGTTTTAATGTTACTTGGATGTCCTAAATAGGTATATCTTGAGCTTCTTGTAGTATTAAAAGTTTGATCCCACTGTTATTTGGGATATAGAGATGATTGTTGAAATATAGATCATTGTCTTCAACATGGAAGCCTTTAATTTTCCTTTCTTGCTGCTTCGTACAATTAGCCAAGTTTATCAGGTACTAAATCTTCTTTGCAATGTGGATCTTGAGGTATACCTTCTCAAACAAGGTCAATTAAAGAGGTAATAGTGGTTGTAATAGCCACTACAATACTCTTTCTACTTAAAGTATCGGCTTCTCTATTCTTTGTTCCAGGTTTATATTCAATCCCAAACTCATATTCAGATAATAACTCCATCCATCGCATTGGTGCTATTGAGATCAGGTTGAGTGTAAATCCACTTGAGGATCTTTGTATTGCAGTGTTCTGGCTATATCCATGTGTTACATTAATCTTTCTTTATGTGAGTATTTTATTTATGGAAAATAGACTAGGTTGACCTCAGCGCCTTTGGACAAGGAGTTACAAAGTCCTTTAGATCTTGTTAATAGCAACTTATGTAGACCTATGCATGTAAAGTCTCTAGGGGGCACTATACTTCCTAACATTCATAGATGAATCTACTAGGAAGGTGTGGGTTTATCTCTTGAAGCACAAGGCTGAAGTCTTTAGTGTCTTTCATAACTTCTTACCAATGTCAAAAGCCAGTTATATGTAGCTCATAGGTGATATTCAACGAGTCTAAGATGCATAGATAGCCAATGAAAGATATTGAATATCACAAAGTAATATTTGAAGATGTTACCTCACTACCACTTATGTAGAATGTTGGACGTTGTCAAGAAGTGCGCAATGCGACTAGGAAAGAGCCAGGCCTCTTACTGTGAGGATTTGTAGAAAAATCAAGCAAGGCGTAGACGATTTGGAGCCAAAAACACACTAAAAAATAACAAAACTCCATCCATGAAAGCTCCACTTTGAAAAAGAACCAAGATTAACTCAAAACTCTTGTGTGTGTGATGATTAGATGTAGCCTCGCTCCCATTTTCACAGATGCAGTGCTCATTCAACCTGTTAAAAACCCTAAATATACACTTGAATTATTTGTGGTGGTCATTTCATGGAAGCTTCAGTTATTCATTGGAGAAGCCAAGTAGTTAGGTGAGGAGGGGAAACCCTAATTGAAGGCCTCACAGCCTTAACCATGTAGTGGAAGCAGCATGGGACTACACTAGCACCCTGTAAAGGAATGGTTGTATCTCCTTGCTCATATGCCCAAATGAGCTCATTATAGTCACGAATCATCCATCCATGATTTATAAGACTCTTTGACATGAGGTTAATTTCTACCCCATGATCTATCAATGCAATGTACGGCTCTTCGAAGTCTCGCACTTTTACCATGGTCTCAGTAGTTGATCTTGCCCAGTGACTCTTTAAGTAGTAACTCTTGTGAGTGGTCTCAACTTCATCTTCATCATCCAAGAAGCGAACGTGTTTTACTCCTCCCCTAGACTTGTAGCATCCAACAACAGTTTCTTCACCTTTCTCGCCATAGGCCTATACACCCTATGCATTTAAAGTCTCTTCTTCACCCTGTACATGGATAGATTTAGTAAGAGACTACAGCTTCCTCTTTATGATATCAATTATTTCTTCGTGGAATTCCCACTTTGCTATACCAAGGACTTCACCCAAGGTAAATTCCACCTTACTGTTTAGAATCCTATCTTCAAAAACCTTTTTGAGATCCGTTGCTTCCTCTATATTTGATTGGAGTTTGTAGGCTAGACCCTTTGCTTTGCATTTTGTTGCATCCTTCTTCTTTTCTTTAGAGGCTTCTTGCATAGGCACTTCGGGGACAGGCATCTATTGTGGGGAAGGTGATCTAGGAGGCATTGTGTCATTTCTACCTCCACTTGAAGGCCCTTCATCCCCATTCTCATGCCTACATTTCTCTTCAACAATGTCCTCATTTGCTTGACATTTGGCAATGTATGCATGCACTGACAAAGAGTCCACAAGGTCATTACAACTTGTTTCTAGCCAAATGTAGTCTCTAGCTTCATGTAAAACCTTTGTAGTCATTTTACCCTTCATAGCAAATTCTATAATGCATGGCCATAGCTCTCCAATACCATTAGATTCCTCTTCTCTAACCTTGACTCATCCCTTTTTCTTAATAGGATTCACCTTCAACCCATAGGCGGCTGCCTCAACCATTGAGATGGCATGACTAATAGCCATGTCCTCAACTAGCTTCTTTATCCCACCTTTTCCAAAGATTGTCCCCAAGAGCTTACCTCTTTCACTTAAGTGAAATTTTCCATCTTTAAAGAAAATGAGCTCCTTTGTCAAAGCGTCCTTAAAACTTTCACAATCCCTCCTTCCATGGTCAGCGATCACACCATATGCATCTATTGACAAAGCCTTCTCTAGTTTGAGGTCATTTCCCTGTAGATTGACCAGATGGTTCCCCCTTTTCTTCTAGCCCTGTAAGCTTTAACTTGAGCTCTTGCATTCCCTTTACAATATCATCTAGAATAGACTTGTCACTCTTTGGAACCACAATCACAGGCTTTATAGGACTCTCACGAACACTTGGGGCTTGAGTAGGGTTGACTATCATCTTGTCTCTTTGTCGTTGTTGCTTAGCTAGCAGTGAAATGACGTCTTCGACCTCATTCCAATTGGTCTTCAAACCCTCTTCCACATCCTTATCCTCGAGTAGTAGCTCTAGCTTCTCTTGAATCTCTTTCCCTGCGGCCTACAAAAAGATATTTGTCTTCTCCGAGTTTAGAATAGCCTTTTCAATCCTTGAAAGTTGATCATAATAGCGTTTGAATTCCCTTAGCAGTTCGGTAGGCAAGAACCCCTCTTTTGGCCGAACTACACACTCTAGAAGAGTCCTCTTTGTTACCCTTGCAGAGTCCTCCATGAAATACTCTTTATTAAAGGCTAATTTGAATGCTTCCCAAGTTGCCCCATGCTTAATTCCCCTTACATGCTCTCTGATCTCGGGAATCACAGCAAGCTCAAAACTTTGCACCATCTCTGCTTCGGGCACTCGATGAAGCTCCATCTCCTTTACATATCCACAAAGATACTTTGTTGCATCTTTAACTTTAAAAATTTATCCATTTTCTTCACCACAAATTGAAGCACTTTGGTTGAGGAAAGATCCCTCCTTTCTGCAACTTGTTGTTGCTACATAAACATTGCAAAAGCTCGAAACATTTGCATTGTGACTGGATCAAACCGAACCCCCTGTTGCTCTTGTTTCTCCATAGATTTAAACCTTTGTTCTGATATCCTCATTGAAGCTTTTGAACCCTCACCCTAGCCTACTTTGCGTTGGGGTTACCAAAAATGTGTCAAGAAGTGCGTAGTGCAAGTAGGAAAGCATCGGGCCTCTAGCTGTGAGGAAAATCAAGCAAAATCAAGCAAGTGTAGACGATTTGGAGCCAAAAACACACTAAAGAAGAAAAAAACTACAGCCGTGAAAGATACACTACGAAGAATAACCAAGATTAATGCAAAACTCTATACACTTTGATTCTTCATGGTGAACATTTCATGGAAGCTTCAGTACTTCATTGGAGAAGCCCAAGTAGTTATTTGAGGAGGGGAAACCCTTTATTGGAGGCCTCACAGCCTCAACCATGGAAGTAACACGGGACTACACTAACACCCTGTAAAGGAATGGCTATATCTCCTCGCTCATATGCCCAAATGAACTCATTCTTGGCTCTAAAAATTTTCCACACAAATTAGATTTTGATCTATGTTCATGTGGAATTTTGAGCTATTTTTGACCATTTAAAGGCCATTTTTAGCTGTTTTTAGCCCAAAAATGCCCCTTTTTGTCCGTAAAAAGCCCAAATGAGCTAGGAAAACTCCTAAATTTGTGGGAAAATCCTGTTGGGCTCAAATTTCACGTTGAAATTGTTTTTTCCACTTGGTAAGCACTTTGGACACGTCTTTTACGCCAGCGCATGAAACCTGTTATTTTTTATCGAGATTGCCCGTATTGAACTTTCTAGGCAAAACGAGCGTGCCACTTCGATACACTTGACACTTTGTACATTTATAAAGAAAAATGGGAATATATTTATGTGAAAAATCATGCCATTGTGCCACGTCTAGGGCCTCGCCCGCCCGGCAAGGTATGTAAACCACTACAACCGTGGCATCTATTTTCACATATATCACACTATGTACATTATAGCATTTGGTACCACATAACAAAAGCATTGAGAGTGAGGTAGATATTGTAATTTCACATTATGAACGTTCCACGGCACAACAACGTGCTAGTGATGCTCCTTTCATGAGTACACCAACATTACTCCAGAGAGAGTGAAATCGAGTAGTCAGGCACTTATAAGATCTATTCGTGTATCTCGTGTGCCTAAGGATTTTGAGCTAGGGTTGGACTATTTGTTAGTCACTCACTGCAGTGAACCCACTTGCTACAAAGAAGCTACTTAGATGGAAGATAGAATGAAGTGAGCAGGCTATGCAATTCGAGTATAACTCAATTTTAGCCAATGAAACTTGGGAGTTGACAGAGTTACCAGAGGGTAAACAAACATTGCCTTGAAAATGGGTGTACAAGAATAAGTACATGGTAGAAGATCTTGAGCCTAAGTATAATGCTAGATTGGTTGCTAAAGGATTCAAGCAGAAGAAAGGTGTAGCTTTCGATGAGATCTCTTCTCCATTGGTCAAAATTACTACACTGCATCTTGTTCTTGGTTTAGTATCCATAGAGGACATGGAGTTGGTCCAAATGGATGTGAAGACGGTGTTTCTCTATGGATATCTTGAAGAATATGTCTACATGATGTAAACATAAGGTTTTGAGGCAAAGCCTAAGAAGACAACAAAGACAAAACTAGTGTGTAGACTCAAGAAAGCTTTGTATGGACTAAAGAAAGGCTCAAGGTAGTGTTACATCAAGTTTGATAAGTAAATTCAATACCAATGTACAGAGCCAAGAGGATCACTGCTTGTACAGAAGAACATTGAACAATGGTTCCCTCATCATTCTAATCTTGTATGTGGATGATATTCTTATAGACAAGAAGTCCAAAGATGAGATTTGACTTCTCAAGGATTCCTTACGCAATCAATTTTCCATAAAAGATTTGCGTGATACACATCATTTTTTTGGTATCCATATCAAGAGAGATTGTAAGCATGTAATACTTGATCTATCATAGGAAGAGTATATTTACAAGGTCTTGCAACATTTTAACATGCAATGGGGCAAGGAATTGAAAACCCCAATGGTTGCATATGTAGAACTTAGCAAGAATGATTGTCCCAAATCAAATGTAGAAAATGCAAAGATGGAAAAGGTGCCATATTCTTTGGCAGTGGCAATCTCATGTTCTCCATGGTTAGCACGTGACCGTTCATTGCATTTATAGTGGGAGTGGTAAGTAGGTATATGGAAAATACGGGCAAAAAACATTGGGAAGGAGTGAATCATATCATGATTTGGGACAGTGATGCATCCATAGTTGGGTACACTGATGCTGATTTTGCGGGTTGTATGGACACTAGAAGATCCAAAGTTTGCTACATTTTCCTGTTTGTTTGAATGGTAGTCTCTTGGAGATCATGTCTCCAAAATTGCACTTTGTCTTCCACCATTGAGGTTGAGTATGTTGCAATTTCTAGTGTCAGCAAAGGAGGCTGTGTGGTTATCTCGTCTAATGGGAGACCTTCATATACACCTAACTCCAATGTTACATTGTGATAGACATAGTGCGATTGTGTTAGCAAAGAACCCCGTGTTTCATTCAAAATCAAAACACATAGAGGTCAGGTATCGTGTGATATAAGTTATTTTGGTTAGCAAAAGCATTGAGTTAACCAAAGTCCACATGGATGACAATCCAGTCCATGCTCTGACAAAGAGCCTATTCTCAAAGCAGTTTGTACATTGCATAGAGATGATGGGTGTGGGGTGAAGCTATGGTCATGCTTCACACTTGTATAGTTGTACATACTAACCCTTAAACTTATAGCCACTTATGGTCATTCTTCACACTTGTACAGTTGTACATACTAACCCTTACACTTATAGCCACTTGGGCCATGTTGGCATTAAAGTGGGAGATTGCTAGGTTTCAGGGCAAGTGGCCGACTGCCCATCACTAACCATTGACTTATTCTTTTGGACATATAGAAAAATAAGGAGCGGTGAGGATAATCATCTCACAGAGGGATCCACCAAACACCTGCATACTGTTGCACCTCGTACTTGCACTCACGAGCTCATCCATGTGAAGAGAGGGAAGTGAGCGTTAAAACCTTTATTCATCAAAGAAGAAAAGATCTGTGATCACTCCCAGATGGCCCAAGGGCATAGCACGAGCAAAGGATCAAATGGTCACCCCTAGGTGGCCCAAAGGTGCAACACGAGTAAAGGGGCAAAGCGAGGTTTTCATCATCAACCATACCTAAGGTTGAATGAGCCCCACAAAGGGGTTATCAAGCTATGCTCTACTATCTCCATGCAAAAGGAATCCACTATAGAGATTCCCACTTCTTCAACAAGTATTTCTTATAAAGAGTCCTCCAAGACAACCTCTTCATCAAGCTCTAACCTGGGTGTCATCGTCCAAGGTAGCCATTATGGTCTACAATACAGTGCAAGATAAGAAGTGTATATATCATCAAATAGCATGCATGTGGGTAAAGAAGGTTAGTTATAAACACCCATCTCTACTTCAAGAGAAGTCATGTTATCATCAAGTCCCTAGGTCAAAGAATCGTGCTAAGTGGTTCGTGTCTAGTGTGAGGCCACTTCCCAAGGGTCCTCAACTTCAAATGGTGAGAACGCTTTTAAATTTAGGAATCAACAAGTTCAAGGAGGGATAATTACACATTAATAGTGTTCAATATTGTCAAAACACCACATATGGTGACACACTTCAATTGCTGCTAGCTAGAATGCTCAAAGTTGTTGAGATGGTAGCAATTGAAGCTAACCAACTCTACAAGGATGTTGATGGTCTTAGCAAAGCATGGTTCATGACCCATGAGCAAATCCTTTGCATCTCTCAAATGAGGTATCAAAAAGGATTGGAGATTCAAACATGTGATTAATGAAATTTTGTAACTAATCCATCAATGAGTAATCACATTTTCCTTAATTTTTAGGCTGCTATGTACATTAGTAGGAACATGTTTTTTCTAGTAAATATCAATCTTTATCTTCTGAGCTAAGAGATTAAGAGGCATTATGCTCCCTAATACCTTTTACTACAATTTTCACATATTTATCTTACTCTAAGTAGATTCCATGAACCATAGAAATTTGTATGGGCGTACATATTTATCTTACTCTAAGTAGATTCCATGAACCATAGAAATCCTCTTGCTAGGCAATCTGTGTACCTAATAGCCAACACAAAACTCATGTTTCAAGACATTATAAGGGATCTATTGAGGCCTCATTCTCTAGCCAAGAATACTACATCTATCCACCCGTTTATTCTAAACTTAATAAGATATGAGTTGGGTCTAGACATGTTCATCTTTGTGTTGTACTAACTGTGATCAACACTTCCCGCCATGGATTTTCCAAACTTCTTTGGATACATAGGGGAGAATGCTCCAGATTTTCTAGATAATCTAGAATTGGCTTGTCTAATGACGGGGCGAGATGATGAAGCCACAAAGTGGTGGATATTTCCACTCTTAATGAAGAGTGAATCCAAGGCATGGTCCTAGGCCTTCCACATGCAAAGAAGGATGATCAAGAAGTCCTTAAGTAATCTTTTTTGGAAGAGTATCAAGAGCACAAGTCCTCAGAAGAGGTATGGGGCCGATTTTCAAAGATTTTTCACACCTCTCTCAGTGATTGCAAGCTTTATGAAGGGAAATTTCTAGATCTATAGTCAAGGTGGTCAACCTCACTCGACAAAGGTGACAGAGCTCCGGATATTCTAATTAGGGATTGTTGGACGGTTTGCACCCTACCTTCCAAGCTAAAGTAGATGGTAGATTTCTTGGTACATTTGAAGAGGTGCTAATAATAGCTCAAAGGATGGAGGAAAAGTGATGAATTTTGGCCACACTATCAAGTAAGAAATCTAAGCGGTTGTGTTTTTGGAGTTACCACCCTGGAGAGTTTGCACTTAGTTCACAAGTGCAACGGAGCATCTTAAAATCATTGGAGCTTGAGGAACATTGTCGACCAACTAGCAAGCTTGACAACCTACTTGGAAGAATAAGTAAGGATCCCTTTGAGAAGTCAAGCTAAAGGAAGGCTGACACATGGTGAGTACCACCCTAATACTAAGTGCAATCAAGATAGTGAGAGTCATTGGTAGTCCTCTTAGTTTTGTTGGCTACAAGAACAATTATCTCGTCAACCATCTACCACAACTCTATCTATTCTAGCTAAGAAGGTAGAACAAAAATGAAAGTAGCATCAAGCACTGAAGTAATGATGGCTCATCGTTGTTTGGGAGTGGCAGATGAGGGAGGTCTCTCAAAGAAAGGTGACAAACAAGAGGATACTTCATCCACTTCATGGTTAGAAGAAAGAGAATCAAACAAAGATACCCTCCAAGAGTGTGTAGCAACTGAGAAGGAAGTTGAAGCAGCAAGAGATTCCACCTTTCTGGACAAGGTAAGTCAAAGTCGCTTAGTTGTAGATGATAGTGAATCTCTAGTCTTAAGCAAGGTAGGCATTGAAGTGTTCAAATGACGGTGCTGGACAGTAAGCAGGGATTTTGTTAAGGTGATCACAAATACGTGAACATGTTAATAACGTTGAGTGATCATTTTTTAAAACATGTGATCACATTAATTGTTCACATGAACTTCCCATGAACCTACAAAAACAACTCAAGCTAGTAGTCTTGTTGGGATTTTCCATACCTTGATAGGCCCAATGGCGGTCTTTTTCCATATCCAAGTGGGCCCGCCATAAAACAATAATAGCCTGATGGGCTTTTGGTGGGTTATCGAGTCTCCATTTATCGGCTTAAATGTGATCCCAAATGTCCACTATGTAAAAATTGCATATAGCACGTGCGAACAAGAGGTATTTAAATAATTCCTTACCTGTATATTTTCAAGTTTTATAAGTACCCCTTCTGTATGCATTTTTGAAAGAAAACTAGCTCTTATGTATAAAAAGTTCCATTTTTTCAATTAAAAAACCCTTTATGCAAGTACATTTTTCTATAAATGTACCTAATAATAATCCTTTGTTTTTTTCGCACATGCTATCTTACATATTTCCTACTTGACACCTTAGGAATGTGATCATGTAAACCATAATTATGTGAATATGATAATAGCACATGGTAATCACAAAAAATTTCACGTGATCAAGTGATTATTAAATCCCTTGCGATAAGAGTGAATGGATCTAAGGTTTTGATCAAGCCTCACTAGAGTAAAAGGCATGCAAATAGCATGGAAGAAACAAGAGAGAAGGAAGAGGATTTGTTTGCATGCTTTTCCATAATAAGGAAGACATAGGAGGAGGAGTCTAAATACAAAGGCCTCTGAACCAACATAGATCATGAGCAATGTAGCAAGCTAAAAGCAACCTGCATGAGGAATGTTTTACTAGAGGTCAGTAACCAACAAGGAAGTGTGTTTGGAGGATCGGAGCTGGATCATGTTCCAAAGGTTGAGCAATGGGATAAGAGTCATTTGTGTGGTGATTTAGATCTAGGGATCGGTGTTGCCCCTATTTTATATAGAGATTCTAATAGGATTATGTTTGATGGTCAACACATTGTCAGCCTGATGAGAATTATTCAACCTCCTCTTTGTCAAGGTCTAGTGTTTGTGTGGGATGCACGGAATGCATGGAACCCTTGGTTGCTACAAGTCTCGGGGGGTTCACCGCCGTTATGTACCCCCCCTATATAACGTGTGTTCATGGGGTATTAAAAAACCCCCACTTTTAACATGTCTAAATGAATAAAATGACCCCTTATTTTAGGAAATTTTCCCAAAATTGAATATAAAACCCCCTTATTTTAATGTATCTCTATTAAATTACCTAAAATCTTTGCATTTTAAAACCCCGTCTTTCAAAGTCACGTTATACATTAACATGGTTACATAGTGCACCCCCCGAGCTACAAGTGGTGTCCAATTACCTGGGCTTTTCTCTTCACTTTTCTACAACAAGCCAATGTGTCATCTGCACACAAGGCTAGTAGGGAAAAGGAAGGATGTCGACAATACTTTGAGTGACTCATTACATGAGGCGGGATCAAAGCATTGAAGAATACGCAAGGAATCATAAGAGAACCTTGTTCCTAGTAAGCTAGAGGCGTAAATATCTCTAGCTTTAGGAGAGGTCTATATGATGCACGCTTTTTATGACCCCCCTAAAAAGCGCCTTTTGGGTATAGCTAACAGCTAGGAGGAAGAAACAACTCTAGACCAAGGAGGCTCCCCAATGCATGTGCAATCACTCTCATTTAAATACCCTGAAGTCGTATAGTGGCGCTATCCAACACTGCCACATGCAAAGAATTCATAAAGATCATCTTGACAATATGGAAGAAGGATAGTTATGCATCGTGGATAGCTTGGAGAAATGATGTTTGGAGCAGTTTGTGTTTGTCCAAGAGAGATAGATAGCAAAAAGAAACTTTACAGTTGTGATATTAAATATAAAGTGAAGGTCTATCTTCATGTGCAATTTCATATGCCTACACCTTGAGGGCATGAGGCAGTATTCTCAATGGGTCAAGTGCCAGGTAAGTCATGAATCAATAGAAAATGAAGAGTTTTGTTCACGAGAAGGAAGACTTGGATCAAGAGGTCTCTCATCTGGATCATGAGGCCTCAATTGATGTGTATGATGGAGTGTTATGACAAGGTGCACTATCGGCTTCTTACATGGAAAGGCACTTTTTTTAGATGCGAGTATACCCATTGGGGGCACAACTAGCCCACTTTTAAAAAATGCTCATAGTTGAGGAAGTTTATGGAAAATGCTCGGCAAGCTTTCTTTGAGATGTGTACCAGATTAAGAAGCTCGCAGTAAGGATCTCGAAGAGGTTTTAGTCCAAGACGCCCCCCTTGGTGCACATTATGGGTGTTCCAATGAGGTTTGATAGGCACGTCTAGCCCACTTCTAACATAAATGGAAGAAAGGGTCTTCCTCCCAAATGCAATTACCTATCACAAGAAGTTTTGGACAAATTCTCACAATATTTCCCACATTCTGACTTACCTCAACATCATGAGCTGCTGTGAGGGAGGCATCGCATACCTAGCTAGGTACGATGGGGGCAGGGGACCGCTGGCCCAGTGGGGGGGCCGGTGGTCCCCTGCCCCCAATCGTACCTAGCTAGGTATGCGGTGCCTCCCTCATAGCAGCTCATGATGTTATGCATTATCATATGAGAAATATTGAAAAGGATCCCATTTCTTACATGAGAAATTTTCTAAATCTTCTTGTGTATGTTTGCATCTTGACGGCATGCATAGGCACAAGCTTGAGCGACTTGGGGGGGGCCTCAAGGAAAAAAGTGCTAGCCCAAAAATGGGCTTGATAGGATTTTGGTTCGGGAAGTCATCCAAAGCATGGTACGACCCTTGGGAAGGGGATCAGTCTTGGGAGTTTTTTGCCACTCTCAGCCATGGAAAACTACTCCATAAGAGAATCATTTTAAAAAAAGAAAAAAAGACGTTTTTTTATTATGTTAAGGGGTGGTTGATTGCCGCCACCCTCCCAAAATGCCATCTTCTTCCCCCCTCATAATTAGCCTTCGTCTCTCTTGGACTCCTCCTCCTGTCTATCTCTCTGGCGTAGGAATCTCTCTCTCTCTCTCTCTCTCTCTCTCTCTCTCTCTCTCTCTCTCTCTCTCTCTCTCTCTCTCTCTCTCTCTCTCTCTCTCTCTCTCTCTCTCTCTCTCTCTCTCTCTCTCCCTGAGTGGCACAAACAGACACACACACTCATCCCCACCCTCTTCGAATCTCACTCTCCTTTCCTCTCTACATCAGCAAATAAAAATTGAGCCCTCTCTCTCTCTCTCTCTCTCTCTCTCTCTCTCTCTCTCTCTCTCTCTCTCTCTCTCTCTCTCTCTCTCTCTCTCTCTCTCTCTCTCTCTCTCTCTCTCTCTCTCTCTCTCTCTCTCTCTCTCTCTCTCTCTCTCTCTCTCTCTCTCTCTCTCTCTCTCTCTCTCTCTCTCTCTCTCTCTCTCTCTCTCTCTCTCTCTCTCCCCACCTCCCCTCTCACACACATTTCGATTTACACACACATACCCACACTCTCTCAGGCCATCCTCCCTCTCAACCTCTCTCACTCTCACCCTATTGCTCTCTTCCTCTTGTTCTCGACTCGCATGCCTCTCTCCCTTCCCGGCCTAGCTCATCTCTCTTGCATGCGCTCTCACAAATGCACACAATTTCATTTTTCATTGCATTCACACCCACACACAAATATGACATACGCATAATTTTCACACACGCACACACTTTACACATGCACAAAGGAATAATAACACGAATAATGACTCCCAATGGCTGCAAAAGGGCGACATTGAAATGACACAAATTCAAAACGACAAGATGGTGGCCAAGGCGTGCCCTGGCCGGCTTCAAAGGTATTAAAGAATGCCTTCACCAATTAAAGGCAGCCTATCGGCAGCTAATGGATGGCCTACAGGTGCATCACCCAACAAACTATTGGTCGTAAGTGACCGCACCTTGTAATTTTGTATGTTTTCTTCATGGTGTACCTACCCTAGCTAGATAAAACTGCCCATATTATAAATTCAAAATCCCAAATCATTGTATAGTAGCATTTCTCTCTAGGTGTTGGCCAAACGAGCCCTCTTAGAAACATCTATCTTTATTTATCCTGATAACTACAAAGCAAGGATCAACCTGGTGGGTACCCATCACATTTGCTTTGTCCCCTAGATTAGGCTTAGAGGTAATGAGGTTTTAGCACAATAATTATGCCTCATGCACCTATAAAAGGAGGACTAGGGGTATCTTTTAAGAGGGGATGGAGAGAAGCAAGGCATGCACCAAGAGCACGAGCAATATCACGCTTACATGCGTGGGGAAGGCATGCACACCACGTAGATTATTGTAAATTTCTTGCTATAATTGGTGACTTGGGAGCCATGTGATAACTCTCTCTCTCTCTCTCTCTCTCTCTCTCTCTCTCTCTCTCTCTCTCTCTCTCTCTCTCTCTCTCTCTCTCTCTCTCTCTCTCTCTCTCTCATATTTATCACGAATTCCATGTTGGTTTTGTAAAACTAGTGCCATGTCCATGAAAGAGGTTTCGGTTTTGATTGGGATTTGTGCTTGTATGAGCATTGAGGTTTCATGGAAAAAACTTTAGTGTTTTCAATTGATCTTATTAAGTAAAATTGAATGTTATTTGGTAATCCTTTTATCATAATGGCAACTATGAAAACAAGCAGATTCCAAGCACGATAACAACCTTACATTTTAGGTGAACGCAATGCGAAGCTGTTGGAGTGGGTGTTTGTGAATTGATCTGCACATTTTGTAAGACATGGATGAAAATCTAGAGACACATGGGATGCACTTTGATCTTGCAGTCATGCAGATGTTTCAAGAATTTTCCATTCATATGCAGCAACAACAAGCAGCGGAAAGAAGCGAAATTTCAACCACCAAAGCACCTCAATCCATTGTGTAGAGAATTGAGTACTTTGATGGGATCCTTCACAAAGTATCTACAAGATTATATGAAGGAAATGGAGCTGGATTGAGTGTGCAAGGAAGACATGGTCCAAAATTTTGAGTTAGTTTGTGTACTAGAGACCAGAGATTGTATTAGGGAAATCCAAAATGCTCATGGAAGAAATTGGGAGGAATTCAAGCTTGCTGTAAAAGAAGACTTCTTTATGAAGGACTCTAAGAGGGTGACCAAAAGAACTTGCTTATTTGGGTCGCAAAGCCTAAAAAGGGAGATTCTACTATAGAGATTCTTAGAGAGTTTGAGAGACGCTATGCTCGATCATCCCAAACTGAACAAGCTTCCTTGGATAGGGAGAAGGTAGAATTCAAGCTTGCTCTAAAAGAAGACTTATTTATGGAGGACTCTAAGAGGGTGACCAAAAGAACTTTCTTAGATTGGGTCGCAAAGCCTAAAAAAGGGAATTCTGCTACAGAGATTCTTAGAGAGTTTGAGAGACTCTATGCTCAACTATCCCAAACTGAACAAGCTTCTTTGGATAGGGAGAAGGTAGAGCTCTTCCTACAAGCAACGAGCAAAGAAATCGAATAAAATCTAGATCTTCTCTTGGAATACAAAGATACATAGCAAGTTTTGAAGACGAGGTGAACTGACGTACAAGATGCAGTCTCCCTATTGACAAAAATACAGTTTAGAAGAGACAAGATGGTGGTGAACAACAATACTCCAGTTTTTGCTATTTCTAAAAAGCGCCCAGAACCTACTATCATAGCTTCTAAGGATGATGGATCTATGTATGAAGAACATGTGAAGGGCATACATGAGATAAAATTAAATCTAGGAAGGCTTGAAGGAAAGGGGCAAAGATTTCAACAATTGTCAAGTCAAAGACTTCAAAACATAGAGGCATTTGTAAATAGATGCATATGGTGTGATAACCCAGAGCATCCAAGAAAGGACTGGAAAGCTTCAAAGATGCCTTCTTCAAAGATTTTGTCTTCTTCAAAGAGGGAAAGATACATCTTAGTGAAACAAGGGAGCCGTTGGCAACCAATTTTGGCAAAGGAGGGATGAAAAAGCTAGTTGAGGATATGCCAACTCAATAATTAAATCCATAACATTTGTCTTTGTTTGAGTAAACCATTAAGTCTACACTCGATGCATGACCAATCCCTAAAGCCAAGCATATAAACCATGCACAATTATGTGCATGTATGCATCCCCTACATAGAATTCCCTAATTGTATGCTTCTTTATAGCCACATGCTATTCACTATAGGGCACATGCTATTCATTAAATGCCACATGATATTTTACCCTTCTCCCACATATAACGAAAATCACTTTCAACATTAAAAGCCACCTTTCCACTCTAAGCCTATATAAAGCCATATTGCTTAGCTTGTATTTTGCTCTTTTCATCTTAATCAATCAAGCGAGTCTATTTTCATTGAATTCTCTCTCTCAAATTTGTTCTCTCCTAATTATAAAAAAACTCTCACTACCATGAATGCAATAATCTTTTTCCGCCTTAATCAAAACCTTACAGTGGTATCAGAGCTTGTAAGGAATTAGCATCTCCTAATTATATTAACTATATCCCTAAGCTAGATTTAGTGCTCTCTCTCTCAAAGCACTAAATCAATTCATAATTCTTTTAGGATTAGATTATTACAACTCAATTCTAGTCATCTCCATCATTGATTTTGGGCAAGTCTACACAGGCACTACCCTATTTTGTGCCATGGATTGTATAAGATCGCTTTTTATGACAAGTGTGGGAAGCATTTTTCAAATGCACGTGTGAATTCAAAGGATGTTTTAGATACAAAATTTGGCATGTACGTTTTGGGAATCTCAATTTTGCTAGATTACCATGTTTGTAGAAATATGATATGGCTGCTTCTTTGCCACCTCTTGAAGCACCTTTGAAGCATGTTTGTGAGGGCTATATTTTGGGTAAGATGCAGCATTCAAAGTTTCCAAAGGATGGTTCAGGAAGGACTACATTCAGATCAAAACTTGTGAAAAAGTGATGTTTGTGGGCCTATTCAAACTCCAGCCTTAGGAAAGAACCTATACTTTGTGACTTTCATTGATGATTACTCCAGGCATGCATAGTTGTATTCGCTTAAGTGTAAGTCTCAAGTGTTCTTGTTCTTCAAGCATTCTGGTTACATTTGAAAATGTCTCTAAATGTACTATGGCCACCCTTCGTTTAGATAGAGGGGGAGAGCGCATGTCTCACGAGTTTAATCACTACCACACATCACTCCAATATCGATGCCCACTAGTTATAGAAAACCCGACTGTCAATATGCTCATCGGTATAAGCATTGGTACCATCACGTCACTATGGTAGTCGATATACAAGGCATTGGTATATGCAGTGAAATATAACATATGCATACCAACGGGCATATCCACACCTATATAACACTCATATCGGCATCGAATCTGCAACAAAAAATTGACCAGAGAGGGCTAGCATCTGGTGCTGCATGTACTACAACACTAAAAGCAACCTTCTCTGCTCAAAGGAGAGAGTACAAAAGTAACCACACTCAACCTTTTTTTTTCTTGAAAATTCCAAGATATGTGAGAACATATTGACCATGACGAGATCTGCAAAAAAATAACGATAACAATACTTGCAAACCATAACCATCATGTAAATCACAAAACCCGAATTGAATTCAAAAACCCCGAATTGAATTCAAAAACCATAATTGCTTCAACTTC
Organism: Adiantum capillus-veneris; assembly: GCF_014529385.1. NCBI lineage: Eukaryota > Viridiplantae > Streptophyta > Polypodiopsida > Polypodiales > Pteridaceae > Adiantum > Adiantum capillus-veneris. The sequence goes on along the minus strand of NC_140958.1, from coordinate 32,598,853 downwards.
ATCATAGATTTTACATGTACATTATTCCATCAAAACCTTTGATTTTCCCTTGCAATTGATAAAGAAGATCTGCGACATGTGCATAATGTGGAATCCATATGAGAAAGAAGAGACATGCGCCTAAAAATCTTCTAACTGCCATGATATTTACACATAATTCATTCATCCTCTGTATTGCATCCAACAAGGTCGGCGGCCATGAGGAATGAAACGATGTCTCACTATCAATATTTCTTTAATACCAAACACTGACTATAATGGAATTGGCCTATCAACTTGAGAGTAGCGGAAATTAGAGAGAGTAATTTTGTGAAATTACTTTGTGAGCATAGCGGGTGAACATAATTGATGGTCGCAACATAGACATAGCATTTACTTAACTTGGCATGAACAATACTTTTGCAAGAGAGAGAATTTAGAGAACATGACAATAGTTGAGGACCGGATTTATGTGGAGCCGGTCCCCCCTCCAATAGGTATTTGTATTATGATTTCTCCCTTCAAGAGAGACTTGGTACAATACAATATTTGTGTTCCTTATGGCCTAAGTGATGCAATGAAGATGGAAATATTCATGCATGATCACAAGCATAGCATAAACTGTGTGGAAAGTATTAACTATCCCAAGACCTCAAGCACCTTCAAAGGTGGAGAGTGCTAGCAGGGAATGAGGGTAGGGACGAGGAAGAAGAAACATTTCATAGGAGAAGAATTACTTCCTCACTTATCATCACTCATCTTGCTAGCATACATAATAGCATAGTAATGAAGATGGAGAAGATGGCAAGCTTAAGCATTGAAGCATGGCTCTTGGTTGGATTTGCATTCCATAGCCAAGAGTGTTAGCAGCAATTTCATATAACCAAAATTGAGATCATGAATGTACATCTGCCATCCACAAATTTGACAACAAGACCATGTCTAGCAAGTATAGATACACATAAAAGGTTCTTTTTTATCCCAAGTACATAAACTGCATCAACAAGTGTAAAAGAACTGCCATTTGCAGGAGCAGTCAAGCACAAATGACCGTATTCCAATGAGGCATAGACTCGAGAGAGGTAAACAAGTCACGATGTGAAGTAACGTGCTTTGTAGCACCACTTTCAAAGTATAACACATGTGAATCTACAGCAATTTAAGGATCATAACTACACTATGCACTAAATGTCCACTCTACATCTAAATCACCATCACAATCTCCTTTCACAAAAAATTCTACAATAGCTACACTTGTAGTGGAACATGCCTCTTTCTTCTTGGCCTCTTTTGCCTTCAAATTAGGACACTTCTTAATCAAGTGATCATTAGCTTTGCAATAATGGCAATTCATATTCTTCTTACCATTTTCACCAAAATTCTTATATGAGGTATTGCCAGTAGTAGCATTAGGAACAAGTGATTTTCTACTCACCAAAGAACCATGAGAAGTGGCTACATTATTGTTTCCACCATTTCTTTGAGCAACAAAAAAAGCATGTTCAATTGCACGCTATTTATCCCTATTATTTATTGCAAGTGACTCATGTAACAACTTGAGAACGTCAAGATTTCCTTGGGTCATAAGTCTTCAAGTAGTAGCAAACGTCTGCTAAGAATCTGGCAACGCATCAAGAATTGTCTACACAAGTGAAATTTTAGAAATGACTTTGACTACAAAAATGAGTTGCTCACTCGAAAGGAAAGTTTCCATGTCATCTTTCTCATGCATAACCTTCCACTCTAGATCTTTACGCAACAATGCAATTCTAGCCTCATTGTGATTTGCATAAAGACCATCCAGAATATCCCAAGACTATTTTGCTCATTTAGTTAAGCAAATGTGAGGAGTAATATTGTGCTTCATAGATAATCCAATTAATGCATGATCATGAGCATCTCTAACATCCCAATGAGACTGCCTAGCCATAGGCAAAACAACTCTAGTAGTAACATTCCTACCACCAAAACCTGCAACATCCTCAACAGAGCTTGTATTCACAAAACCTGTAACATTTCTACCACCAAAACCTGAAACATCCTCAACAGAGCTTGTATTCACAAAAGGTGGACATTCATCAAAGCCCTGAACAACATTCCAAACACCCTTTTGCATCATCTAGTCTCGCATTGGATAGTTATACCCATCCAGTTTATCCTCAGTGGCAAACATCTTGAAAATGTTTATGTTGTTGTCATCCATGGTGAGTGACTACACCTAATGTGAAAACTAGTCTTAAAGAGGAGAAACAAAGTAGGAAGAGCACGTGCTAAATATTCCAACCCAAACAAGATTGTAGGGGACCTGTTATGCAAAAAATTGCACTAACAAAAATCTTGCACAAAAGGACAAAATTGCCTATGCAGTATTACTTGTATTGGAAATGGAGGCCGCCGAATCAAAATTCTTATCATTCCATGCTCTACAAGATTTCTCAAAGTATTTTTCAACCTAATGACCCTCACCAAAGCTCACCCATATTGAAAAAAGTGAGTAGGCGGGTGCTGACAACACTGATGACTATGCCCAGAAGGATGCACCCTGCTTCGATATCAATTGTTGGAAATAGTGTTGCAAGGGAACACACACAGCTTGGAGAAGGTGAAGAAGCTCAAGGCACACAACAAATAGTATATTTCTTAGTGCACAATGGAAGGATAATTTAGCCCTAGAATGATGGGTGTATATACAATGCACGCGGAAAACAACCTCCTAGTGAGGGGGAAAATGACTCGACGGTTCTAAGTAAGTTCACACACATCATTGCCACATATGTATGGTAAAAATGCCATACTATTTTCATAAAGTTCTTTCTTTTAGGTAGTCCAATTTTGTACCAATGGTACACCTCATCTTGCACATGCTCAATGCTACATGGCCCTAGTCAGCCTATATCTCTTTGTTAAAGAATTTGTTGTCAAAAATCTTGTAGAAAAATAAAGCACTATACGTGACCAAAATCCATATGCAAAGGCTTCTTGAGTGGTGCTACAAAGAAGGCAATTGTGCTTATTTATGAAAAGCCACCTCTTGGAGATTATGTCGGAGGGCACGGCTTTTATTCGTATATATTGTGGAGGAACACCATGCACTAAGTCCATTTCTAACTTAATTTATTGATTTTTGTAGTGCTAAATTTTCAATTATTTCTTTGCTTTTGTACATAGCTCCTCAAGAAAGCGGTCTCTTAAAATATAGACCCATTCAAGTGAATGCTTGCTCATGAGGTATGTGCTCTTACCTAAAACATATAATGCATCATCACTCTACAAAAATAAAGGAATAGAATTTACTTCACAAGTTCTCATGAAAAAGATTGATGGAAACTTTTCAAGATTCAAGCCACTTTTGCTACATGTGTTTTGTTTGCCAAGCATAATGCCAAGGCCAACCAAGTAGAAGAGATTGGGTGTGGGACTCGGGGGAATGGGGCCTGCTTGCTATCAAGGAGCACACTTGTCCATAGCGAGTGGCAAGATTTCATTTCCTTCATGGGATTTTGTGTAGCATCTAAGTATGCTTATAGGCACTCAATTGTGCTCCGTAAAACAAATGTGTTGAGAAAGATACGAAGGGATGCACTTATTTAGAGAGTGGGAAGGGGAAGGTCTCCAAGCTTGTTGCCTATGAAATGAAAATCTTGTGTCCTAATTTAGAGACTTGATAGTTACAAGATTTGAACATTGCCAGGAACTTGATATGTTTTCGAACATCTTAGTGACATAATCAAGAAAGTTTTTGGTTCGTTTTTCGTTTCCTCCAATCTTATAAAAAAGAGAGACCTTGCTCTCAACAAGCAACAAAGAGTTGACTGAAATAGACATGTTTGACTAGGGTTTTGCTAAGGTTCAAGATTCATGCATCAGTGATCACTGAGCCCTTCTTCATAGAAAGTGATGTGATCTCAATAATAAGAAATTTACAAAAGGACTTGGGAAAAAAATTGATGGCTTCTGGGATTGGTCGATAGTACAAGAAGGAAACATTTTGCTTCATCACCGAACAACTAATCAAACTTGAAAACAATGAGTTGAGAATTAGAAATGCCAACATACCAATATTGCATCATGTGGGGGTTGCATACAAGATGAGTGAACTGCTAAATATTTTGTTGACAATGAGGGTCTAACTTAACTAAAGCGTGACAAAGCCTAGTTAATTCCCCAATCTAGTCACTTGCTTTAAAAGAGCCTTAATCGACGTCATTCGCGATAGATGACCATCTATGAGCTATCAGTATCTATTTGCCCCCAAATCTCATATACATGATGTATAGGGTATGTAGATGTCTTTCGTAGGCTGCAAATTTGAAAAAATTGCATCTTTGACTAGCTAGGGGTTTTTCCCCTTTTTTTTCCAAAAAAACCCTAGCTTGTGTCCTCTATGCATAGCCTCCTGACAAAGTTTAGCTTGATTTGGACTTGCATTTTCCAAGCTTAATCTTTTGATTTTCAATCTCAAGACTGAGTGACAGGCATCTCTGGAACCTTATGTTCTTGTCAGTACTGTTAGTCCGTTTTGTTTGTCAGGCTTCATTAAGTCACATACAAGATAGAAGATTTACAGTATAAAGATCTACTTCTTGTATACGGCCTTGTAGTCACATGAAAAGTCTCATAGGAAACTTTACACTTGATGGCTGCTTTTGTTCAGTCAATCACCAACTTTCTTTGTCCTTGTAGTCCATCCCGAACTTTAATGACCATCCTCAATCATTTTTGGCCTCATGTTGGTGTTGAAGACTAATAGCATTCTTTTCATACCTCTGACATTATCCATTGTGCATATGGATTTGAGACATGCTTCGTGAAGTTTTGTCATTTTTTTGTAGCGGCTGCTCTTTGTACTGATCAAGCATCTCTTCAATCTTTTCTTCATCTAGATTATGGAAAATTTCCCTTGTTTTTCTCTCTTTTTTTATTTTTTTAAAGAAAATCTCATAAAAATAACTAAACAAAACCAAAAATCAAATTAACAAAGAGCAAAATCATTCTAATAGAATTATAAATGCTATGTACATTTTACACACTTCCCTAGGGGCTCATATATGGCTTTTGTCCCCGTACTCCTCTTGTAATGTTATTATGAGGGCGTATACTCTGGATTTTGTCAAAGAAATGATCACAACCAAACACAAAAATTTAATACAACTCACAAAACATTACCCTCTAGTATTCATAATATTAGGTCCGCATTTAGAATGCCTTCCCCTCCTATTTGGAGTCCTACTTGACTACGAGAAGGTATCGCCAAGGGTATGCATTGTGCTTGGATGCAATTAAAAATTGTGCCTATGCATACACAGTCAATTCATGGAAAAGATTTATGTTGTGCAAGATGTGGCTATAAGCAATTTGCTTATTGGCATTTGTTTGCGGGGTTTCCTATTCTGAGCAATGTGATGTTCTTTGAAGCTCTTGTGTCGTTTTCTTGATTGAAGGTTGTACAGATTTTTTGAAGGCTTACTTATCAACTGGATTCTTCTTTGGGATCCATTTTATCCTTGTGGTTGGTTGTTGTATCTGGCATTGTTCCACATTATTGGGTCCTGGCTTGGAGTGAGCTCTTCTAACTATACTGTAATCGTAGGAAGAATTGAAAGAATTCAAGCGATAGTGCAATAACAATAGTTTTATTGGTTTCCTTTGGGACCCACTTCTTTGTCATTACTAACTAATTTGCTGATGTTGCACGTTTGGGAACCCATACTTGCCGCTACTTCATTTGTTTTTGAAGATACTTTTCTGGGATCCACCTTGTCTTTGTGCGAGACTTCGGTGGTCTTTGCTTCAGCTCTTGTGTGCTTGGTTGAGGACTAGATTCAAACTTTGGGAGTTGATTAACTGTTTTGGAATCCAAATAAATTCCTGCCCTCTTTGTGCTTGAATCAATTTCTTTGGAATACAAATCTGAGTTGCATAAGCTTGCGATTTTGTGGCTTTTGTAGATGTTCTTACACACTTTTATTGTTTTCCTTTTGGTGTTGGATCTTGTGATTTTTCATCAGAGATTTTCATCTTCTTGATTTATACATGTTTTTGATGGAGCTGGCTCTTTGGTATCCAGATTGTGATTTTTCATCAGAGATTTTCATCTTCTTTGATTTATACCTGTTTTTGATGGAGCTAGCTCTTTGGTATCCAGATTTGTTGAACTTTTTGGTTCTGACTCATTCTTTTCTTTTGGTCTTTCTTATTTGTCATTGGAGTTGAGTTTCTAGTAAGGAATGTCATAAGAATCATCATTACTGTTGCTATCTTTAGAAAGGTTGCATTCTAGCACTTTCCCTTTGTGGTTTGGTTGGTTATTAAAAGTTACTTTTTGTTTGCTCTTGGATCTTTGTTTCTAGGATGCCTTTTGTATCCACTTGATTAGAGCGTTGGTAGCTTGTTGATATGGTTGTGTTCTTCTTGGATGAGTTTTTTCTTCATGTAAGGGAGCCACGTATGAGGGTACTGGTTGTGGTTGCATTTTCACCGTCAAAGATTTTGGAGTCCACTTATGATGCACTTTATTTTATTAGGAAGAGAATGGGATCTAGGAGGGACTCTTTATTTGGCAGTTTAAGGAAGTTAAACCTTTTGTATTAAGAGACTAATCAAAGGATAACTTTAAATTCAAACAGGCAAAACGGCTAGTTTATTTGAATTCAAAGTTTCCCCCCAAAATGGAATTTAACTCTAGCGGGTAAAACCATATCATGTAGCATATCTATGGAAAGAGCTCGGTGTGCAGATTGCAGATCTATGATCTCCGCTCATATCAGAGATTATATATGGGAGTTATGGAAGACCGAAAATCATAAAATTTTCCACCTCCTTTTTGGGGGCAAAAGTGCATCCTTTGACCACTCTTACACATCTCTTACACACCCACCATTCTTGCACACATGTCATACACCTATTTGTCAAAATGTTAATCACCTCCATAAGCTTATAGCAAATAAAGAGGCCCTCGTACACCCCATCCTCTTCCTAATGTTTGTAGAGGTGACATTGACTCATGGGTCTTTGATCTGGAAAATCATAAAACCGGGCATTTGCTATAAAGTGTTGTTCATGTCACTTGCTGGATTGTGTGGATTTCTATTGTTGGCATCTTCTTGAAGCTCTAAGTGTTCTATGGAGTCATAGAACTCGTCTTCTTCTTCATCTTCGTTTTCCTGGATCACACTCACTACAAAGTAAGGATTGACATCAAAGCCATCTTTATCACAAAACTTTGTTGTTGGGCCGTCTTGAATAGCGCACACATCCAGAGTAGCCAAGATGTGTTTCCATTTGAGTGGCTCATAAGCTTCCTCACATTAGGAAAGAAATGGACTCATTTTCAAGCCTTTTAGCTCTAGTGAGAGAATGCTCCTTAGCCAATAGGAAGAAGACTAGCGTTACGTAGAAAAAGTATTTTTTCTCATTTTGAAAATATTTATGAAAACCATTTTGGTAATATTGTCACTATCATTAGATAAGTAAGGTGCTTGATAGTGACATCTTGCACAAGCACCGAACACCTTTTTATGACCCATTGTTGTTATCCTATAAAGTGAAGTAATTGTACTTGTGCATCTTGCATAAGCATCAATCACCTTTTTATGAAGTACTCGCAATTCAAATTCAAATGGATCGTACTTGATAGCAATTGATAGGTACTATTTAAGACTATGAAGGAGTTAGAACCAAGCGAATGGAGGTCATTGAGGGGTCTTTGGGACCTCTATTCGCTTGGTTTTGACTCATGAGGCCCTAGGCTTAAGATTTTTGCATTTTTAATCCCATGGATGCATGCGAAACGTCCAAAAACCTTAGGATAGCACTTTAAAACGTTGAAATCTGACGTCTCTAGCTCAAGATATAGCATTTAAAATCCTAGGGCCTCGTGAGGTCCATACCAAGTGAAGAGGCCCTGGAGACCCCCTCAAGGGCCTCTATTTGCTTGGTACGGACCTCATGAGGCCCTAGGCTTTAAAATGCTATATCTTGAGCTAGAAACATTAGTTTTCAGCATTTTAAATTGCCATCCTAAGGTTTTTGGGTGTTCCGGATGCATCTGTGGTATTCCTTTTGTATTTTGAAAATATATCTTATGTGTTTTCTCTCATCGCACATCACATCACTCATTAAAGTTCACAAACATGGATTTTTGTATACACTTAAGTTGGGCTCTTGAAAACCATTTTATACGAGCATGCATTTAAGTGATCGAGAAACTTTTACGTATTTACTATGAGAAATAGAATTCCAAAACACTATTTTTGCATTTTTCTGAATTACCTCTCTTTATGCTGAGTTGGCGTTTCTTACAGGGCCCAAATTGAGTCCAAGTTTCTCCTAATGAGAAAGGGTTTTGGGATATAATCCTTATCTTCAATTGCCCTTTCTAGGATGCATTCCTTGTGCTTTAAACTTCCACGTTGTGAAGATCCACACATCCATAGTTCTTTATGCTTATGCAACCATGCTGGAGGTTCACATGCTGCTATAGCATAATGAAACTCTTGTACTGGGGTTTTTTTCACATCCTTGTAACTATGGCCCTTAAGATTTATTCTCATCGTGATTTCCATATGTCTCAGGTAGATATGGTCATAACCCCTGTCTTGGACCATTTTCAATTTACACATGAATTGTCTTCCTGGAATGATATCATAGCTTTTCTTCTTGCGAAAGTCAACAATAGCAAAGGTTTGATCATATTCAATTCCACAAGAAGTGATAACTACTTTTTTTAGCAGACCTATGGGCCTTTTTGTGTGTCCATGCGCAAGTTGGAGCTTCATCGTGGTAGCCCTCACTACTGGTTTTCCCCATTTTTTCCAGATCTCTTTTGTTGCAATGGAAATGACATCACCACTCAACAAAATGTCTATCAATCCTTTTGAATCGATGACCTGGTTGGAAGACAGTCTCTATGATAGGACTGGAATAACAATTGACTTGGCCTCGTGGTCTCCCATATAGGACGGTAGTGTTGTTAACAAATGGGTTTTACTATCCATAGATTGTACAGATCATTTGTCTCCCCAATATGATTCCTAGATTCATTTAAGATCCATCCTCAAATTCCTCTATTGGTGGAAGAGGCACTCCTCTTCCATCACCCGTCTGGTTTACTCCTCTACTTAGCTCACTCGCTTCATTGGCCTCTCTGACTTATTTCCACAATTCTTCAAGACCATCTCTACAACTCTCAGGTATAGCTAGGTTAAATACCTCAGAAGAGTTATCCATGGTATTCAACACCTTGTTCTTGGTTTGGTGGGATTAGTGGTGTATGTGGGACAAGGATCACACCCTCCGGTTTTCAGCTGGTGGTTCTAGTAAAGCTTTGGCTGTTTGAATCATTTTTGGCACATTTCCAACCTGTCCTATGGATAGGTCATCCACCTCTATTATTGGGTCTGGTTTGTTTTCAGCCATGTTTCATAGGCTTTCAAGACGACATCTAGTGGCTCATTAACCTTGTTGACCAATACTGATCCTCCTAAACTAGAACTTTGTGATTTCTCCTCTCTGGATGGTTCCTCTCGAGGTTGATATGTATACACAAGAGAAGGTGAAACACTTTCCTCATGTTGTCTTATATTCTCTTTAGCTTGGGTAAGCTCCTCAGCTAGGGATTTTGCTCTCATTTCCTACGTGCTTTCATCCTAGCCTTTCTAGATTTCTAACTATTGCAGTTGATCTTGGTTTTTTGACTAGGTGCATTGGTCTTTGGTTCACTCGTCTTTGGACGCGCGTCAATTTTGGTTTTTTGTGCCTCTTGCTTCTCAGCTTCTTTTTTAGCTTGCACCCTCGTAACAACATGAACTCGTACGATGTTTTCATTTTTGAGCTATTGGGTAGCTAAACAATTCTTGAGACATCGATTGTGATCTTTATGACTCGATTTGGGTTTCTTGGACAGTTTGGGATCAAGTGAATGACACCACAATCAAGAAAATATGCATTCACTTGAGTGATCTTCATCTGAGGACATTGTTTGACCAAGTGGTTGGCACGACTTTCATGACAATATAGTTGAGGATCTTCTTCTTGATTTTCCTCTTGGCTATAAACAAGCTCTAACCTAGCTAAGCCTCTATTAGCAGTGAACCGCAATGTCCTTTCGTCCATCTCATACCTTCTTTCTTCAGGTCAAAACATAGGAGGTGGAGGTTGTACCGGTCTTACCACTCCATTTTTTTCTCTCATCTTCTATTTCTTTCAAGGAAAGAACCCACCTTGGTTTTTATAATACATTCTAGTTGGTATTGTCGCATGTATGTTTCCATCATCTGCGTGTATCTCATATCTACAGGTATTCTAGCACGTGGCTGTAGAGGTTGTTGTCCTAAGACAGACTGTAGTCTTACAGCTCTTATTGGACCTGGTGCATTACCCGAAACATATGTGGGTGGAGGAGATGCTACTGGATTAGGCTGTACATACATCTCCCTAGCATATTCCATGCCATAGTAACACTCCTCTCGTATGGTTTGTCCATTTTCTCTCAATCTGTACCACTTAAGCTACCTCGAATCCGAGTTTACAAGAGGAGCTAACATGTTGACCATTATGTTAATAAATGTTTCTTGATCCATAGGTGCCGCTCGTTTTGCAATGAGTTGACTCATCTATGAATCACTCTGTTTTGAGAGGATGTGTTGTCCTCTTGACTCTTACCATCATTTTCTTTATATTTCTTACAGTTATCCACTAGATAAAGAGCTTCTTTGATCAATTCATTTAGCGTCAGACTCATATGGAGATCCTTTTGAAGACCCACATGTCTCATTCTTTGGATAATGATCAGCATTAACCATGCTTGCATAGGAAGTTCCGCTCTTGGACATAAGTTAACATATCTTTTGAGCCGTAATGCCACTTTGCATACTGAGTCACCCTCTTTTTGTTTGATTTTGTGAATTTGTGAGACCGTAATGTGAGCTATACCTTTCTGCGAGAATTCTTCGATGAATTCCCCAAAAAATTCGTCTAGAGTCCCAAAATCGCATCTTTCTATTGAGTTAAACCAGGTAGCCACGTCTTCTTCTAGAGTCAGTCAAAATCTTGCAAACTGTGTTGCAAAATCCAAAATTTTCTCTGCTCTAATTACTCTTTTGAAATTCACTACGTGATCGCTTGGATCTTTATCTTTGGCATATTTCCTATTTAGCCATTTTGGATCTGGGATGGTCGAACTCGTCAATTGTCTACAAGTCTAACCATAGACTCTCCCAATTTTTCTCTCGCTTCATGCCTCCTACTATGGCTAGGTTCTTCTTTGAAGTGATTAGTCATTCTATTGGAGATTGGTCCTTGATAATGCATGTTTGCCATCTCTGTGATCACTTCATCTCTCGTTATCGCTCTAGGATCGAATCCAGGTGGCTCCCCTTTTGGAATTCTCAAATTCTCATGTTTGGCGGAGGTATTTGTGGTCCTTCATAAACCAAATATCCACCTATTTCTAATGCAATCCATGGATTTTTCCTTTCTACAGCTGTGTATTCTCATCCGTACTTGTCAACAACTATAAACTTCCATTGATAGTTGACTCTGTATGTATAGACACATAAGAGTTTTTAATCTGTCATCTCTTCTGGGTATGGATTTGAGCACCTATAAAGGTTGACCTCATTGCCATTAATGTATCTATACAATCCTTCACTCTCATGATTTTCATCCAAACTCTCTCAACAAGATTGGTCTTTATCAATTGCAAGCTTGAAAGATCCATTATGGGTGGATGGTCCTTTATTGTTGGGATCCCAATCATGTGTAAGCTGAGTTTGAATCTAAAGTAGACATGATATCTAGGCTTAACTGTGCTAGCGTGTGGTAATAAGTCTTGGACCACTATGTCCAAGTGCTTCTGTTAGGGAAAAGTCAAAACTATGCCCAAAACTACGACCGTTTTCTCATCATTTTCTCAAATTGTGAGTTTTAGACACCCCTAACTTCCAAATGAATTTTGAGGCATTAAATGACGTTTTTTTTGTGGACATCAACCAACAATGATTGACCCAAAGGATCTTTAATTTTTTTCCAGGGTTTGCATTGAATCTTATAGATCTACTCTGGAGCTTCGTTTTGATAAAAAAAAGTTTATGGCCAAAACTATCAATCTATACCTATAGACTTTATATACATATGATATCCACTCGATCATAATTGCTCCGGACTTTAGTTGTAGACTCTCCTTGAAGTACTCTAACCACTTCGAGTCTTATTGTGTGATTCTGACACTTTTAGACAGGTCTATCATTCATTTTTGTGTTTGTTGCCTACAACTTCCCGGGAAGGTTTACTAAGCCAAAGTGATACTAATTGAATGAAACTTGGTCTCTAGGCTTAATTTATACTTTTGTGAGCTCAAATGTCTCATTCAACCCAAATCTGGCTCCTAAGACATCATACGTGTATGATGTCTTTTTTCTTAGATTTTACTTCTGCTTCTACCCAAGGTACTCCTTGATGCATACAACAAGAATTTGGGATCACAACAAATTTTGGAGGTCAAAACTGCTCAAAATCACTACTTTTTCACCTTTACCTTCTTGTATTTGCAAAAATCTCTTTAAATGCAACATTATGTGTCCAATAGAGTTGGCATTTTGCACGCAAGCTTAACACATCATTTCCCAACCCCCTGTGTGGTCAAAAGTGGAATTGGACCTTCCAACCCTGCCTTGAGACATCATACTTGCATGATTTCTATGTGCTCAGAATTGGCCCAAACTTGGTCTAGAAGGTTGTCTTGTTGTTCTTAACACCCTGCTATGATCAGATTTTAATTTTGGTCCCTAAAATTGCCCTTTAGACATCATAGATGTATGATGTCTAACTGTTCAGTTTCAAGTGAATTTCACTCCAGAGGTTTCTCACTACACTGGTAACTCACAGCAAGTTTCAAAATTAAATTTGATCTCTTTTTGTGCAAGTTATGATCAATTCAAGCCTTTACTTTTCCTAGATGTGTCTTGTGGTCTATGCTCGCCCAAAAATACTTCAGATTTAATGAAATTTGGGCCATATGCTTCCTAAATGATGTAGATCACAAGGGTACACTTAGTTGTGACTTTTGACCTCAGATCTCGCCTCTAAGATATCATACGTGTATGATGTCTAGGTGGTCCAAATGGACTTTTGTTTCTACCCAAGGTGCCCCTTGATGTGTACAATAGGAATACGTACTCACATCAAATTTTGGAGGCAAAATGGCACAAAATCATCACTTTTTGACAAGGAAAATCCTTGAAAGAGTAAAATACCCCCAGTTTTCAATCTATAAGCCCAAATGATATGAAATTTGGTGTATGAGCTCAACACAACATGCAGAAGATGGTTAGAATGTCAAAAGCTCAAGTTTATTACCAAAATAATTATTCAGACATCATACACGTATGATGTCTGTTGATGAATTTTTGGACAGATGCAAAAATGTGCTCAGATTCTTTGACTTTTGGGTGTCAAGAGTTGGTCAAAACTCTAGTCTCAGTGTACATTTAGGGTAAAAACAACCCTTCTAGAAACTTTGGTGTAGTCAAACTTTTCAAATTTGGTCTCCAAATGCCCCTTGAGACATCATACGCTTATGATGTACAAGTTTACAGAATTTGAGTTTTTTATCACAGAATTCTTGCACAAGCCCTCTTATATACTCAGAATCGATTAGTCATGCAAATGCAAAAATATCAACAGAAAACTGTTTATTACATTTTTTTCTCAAAATCAATATTCTAGAGATTGTGAATGCAAACAAAACACTTTAGCAAATTCGGTGATGAATAGCTCAAGGTCAAAATCAGATCACTTACCTAAACCTACTCCTATACATCATATGGGGTTTTGCATCTATGAGTAGAAAAACGCTTCAATGCCACACACGGACTAGCAAATGCTTTTATCACCTCATAAATCACTTGACCACCACCAACTACTCTAATCTACAACTAATACTACAAATCATAACTAAATCTACCGAGTCACACACCCTCATCAAGACACACGCTTCCTGGCTATTAACTTGATCTTGAAATAGCCTCTTTCGGATCCACTTGAAAAAAATGCTTTCTTTAGCCAAAACTAAAACAAGAAACCATCACATGAGTGTTAGTACGATTACCTACTCAATTCCTTGTGTCCTTCGTAGTGGCACCAATGTTGTGGGAGCAAATCACAATGCCTATAAAGTGCATGCAAAACAACCTAGATCAACATGATGTCAATCGAGGACACAAATGGCACAATAGGAAAATTAAGGCAATCTCTTTAGCTTGTCAGGATGAGACGAACCCATGCATACAACACTTTGGAAGGCTAACTAAACCATAATCTAATATCTCATTACTCTCAACTACACCACCCAACCCACATACACACAAACGGAAGGAAACTCACCAAACCATACCAGAATTGTACAAAACTTAAGGAACACCATTCTCTCACTAGGATAGGCCTGTCCCAAGCCTCTACACTCAAAATCCTAAATCTAAACCCATCTGCAAAAAACATGTATGAAGATAGAGCTGCAAAATGACCTAGGTACCTTATATACTAAGATTACCATAGGTTAAACCTAAAATAGAGTTCAAAGGGTCCAATGGATTTTATGTACAATCTGGAAGTGCCATTGCACCCCGAATTCTGCAATTAGACTAGCTACTTATTACAAATGACGTTTTTAACATTCATAACTCTAAAAAAATAAGGCTTTGTTGAGTTATGTTGTGTTATGTTGTGTTGTTGACCCATGGTCAACAAGCATCTACAATGGATGATTTATGTGAATGTGGGTTGTATATACTCTCCTCTTGAGTATGAGGATGTTGATGTGGTTGATTTTCATTGTCTACAAGACTCTCATGCTACTCTTGTCATTTATGATGAAGACTATGCCTCTACTTATGGGTTGTTTGATGAGTTGCCTATGGCTGCCAATGATGATGTAAATGCTTTTGGTGATTTGGATTATCACATGAGATGGGCAAGAGAAAGGGCTCTTTTGTGGCTTGGCATGCAAGGATACTTTCATAACTGAACAAATTATGATTAATAATGTAGAAGATTTTATGAATATATTTGATATGAGAAGCATGAAATTTCTTATTTGGATTCAATGCAATCTTATTTATATGACAGAGAGAAGAGATATATGTTTGATGTCATGAGCATATGAGTTTTTGCTTCAATGAAAAAAGATTTTGGTATGTTATGTGTATGGTTATTAGATACAACATGGAGGTGGATGGTGAGAGAATCTATGTTTTTCTTAGCTCTCAAGTTACATAGAGATGCAAAGTGGAGGACATCTACAAGATGTGATATCATGCACATAAAACACTTGAAAGTGTTCCAAGCTTGTTGGGGGGGCAATATGTGACGTGTTTTGGTGGAATGGTACGGGCCAGCCCAAAGTCTTTGATGGATGTTTTTTCATGATTTTGGAAGCCTTGCATGTAAATAATGCATGATTGTACAAAGTGTACAAAGGTGGCGTGTGCCAACTGTCTCTATGCATGCAGGCAAGTTGTGCAAGGTATATAGTTTGATTGGTTATGTACATAGAAGTGTCAAGGCTTAAAAGAATGAGTAAGTGCATTAAAATAGAAAGGAAAAATGAGTTTTTATCAGCTTGGGGTCGTGAGTGGGTGGGAGTTTTCAGCTGTGAAGAAGAAAGCATGTGTTGCTGCAGCCTGCGATGGTGGGTGGGGCTTGTGTAGTGGAGGTATCCGTGTGTGTGTGTGTGTGTGTGTGTGTGTGTGTGTGTGTGTGTGTGTGTGTGTGTGTGTGTGTGTGTGTGTGTGTGTGTGTGTGTGTGTGTGTGTGTGTGTGTGTGTGTGTGTGTGTGTGTGTGTGTGTGTGTGTGTGTGTGTGTGTGTGTGTGTGTGCATGCGCAAAGGCCTGGAGCCTTGATTGGAGAGTGTTTCCCTCATCAAGAAATCCATGAAAATGGGTGGTTATCTCTTCACTTTCACTCCTCTTCTCTCTTTTTGGTGATGGAAGCAGCGTGAAGGAGAGCTCTTATGTACGTGTGTGTCTGCTGCTCAGGTTTGGCAGTGAAAGCCCCTTGTTATTTTTGTGATTAAGAGGTTGTTTCCCAATGTTTTCCATGGTTTTTACAAAGTTTTTTGGCTAAACATCATGAGTTTCTGTATAACTCATGATTGACATGGTTTTTGATGAGTTTATGTGCATGGTTGGGAGTGACTATGGAGCCCATCTCATATATGCAATGACTGCTGAGGTGATGTGAGTGTATGGTGATTATGAACAAAAGTATAGATATTTTTCTTGGTTTTTTTTTCAAAAACTCAATGTCTTATTTGCTTCCTTGAGTGCGATTAATCATAGTTAGCACTATGACAGTGTAGAGGAAACATAGTCAAGTGTAGATGGGGTTTTGTGTGTGAAAGGGTGAGTGAGTTTGTGAGTGGATATTGGATCCCATCCTCTTGTGAGAGCTACTTTACTTTTCCTCATAAATCTTGTGAAAATGGAGGTGTTATAGTGGCCACCCCCAAATCCTTCACAACGCCTACCCAGATATCTTTGAGATTTTGTAGCACAAAGCTCAACATGTTTATGGAAAATAGCATCCATTGTCCTATCCATATTATCAGCATAATGAATCTATCCATTTGTGACACCAAATGATTGCCGTTCATCTTGCACCCCCTCAATATCATTACCTTGTAGATCTTCAAACACATTCTCTTGCACATCCAATCTTTTATAAATCTAGTATACCCAAGATCTGTAAATGCTCATGTACATCCACACCCTGCAAATCCTCATGTCTATACAAAACCTATGAATATTCATGCCTTTTTAAACCTTGTAAGTCTTCAGCTTCAACTGTTGGCAAAGAATCCGTAATTCCAAGCTTTTCATAGAAAGCTCTGACAACTTCTTCATCATCTTTAATCTATAATAAAATATCATTCTTAGGCAAGCACTCATCTACAATAGCTTCAATCTTAGCCTAAATTTTATTGCAAACCTCTATATAGGTAGTCACATTAACAAAAATTCAAATCATCTTCATACATACTTGGATATCACCATTCTCGAATAACAATAGATCTAAACTTGCTCTAGCCATGGATAATTTTCTATTGAGGCTCTTGAACTTGCTCAATAAAATCTAGAATCACAAACCTATCAGACTTCAGAATCTTTTTCTCTTTTGGTACTCCGTGAAACTCCAACTCCTCTTCATAGGACTCTAAATATCCTGCTAGATTGTAGCCGCAAAAAATACTTAGCTTATCAAAAATTGAGTGTTTGGTATTTTCAAGGGAAAATAAATGTAACATCTCTTTCTTTCAGATTTTTGGCTCTTTAATTCCCTTTTTTCCATTACTAACTTTGATACTTTAAATCTTTTGTGTGTAATCCACCCAATTTACCTTTTGCAGACTGCTGCAATTCCCAATTCTTGATTTTCAAACCAGCAGTAGCCAAAACTTTGATTCATTAGCTGCACTTAATTTGCCAATTTCTTCTAAAAAACAACATCCATTAGCCCCATAATTTTTTGCATCTCTCTCTCTTGGATTCTCAACATGGTTGATTCCTTCCACCCTGGTCAAATTCACATCGACTTCACTAAGTTTGTCAGAGTGCATGGTTCTCTAGGGTCAATGGGAAAAGATTGAGGTCCTAAATGTAGATGGGTAATCAGTGTAGGATCATCCACAAATGGATACAAGACCAAAACTTTGTGTAAAGCTTCAAGCTTCTTATGAGGTAACGTGAGGGTTGTGCATTTGCGAACAAATCAGCAAGATTGTTCTGTGTTGGCACATAAGCCAAGATGATCTCTCCTATTGAGAGTCTCTCCCTAACATAGTGACAATGCACCTCAAGATGCTTTGTGTGAGCATGAAAAAATGGGCTCCTTGCAATTTCCAATGGCATTTGGCTTTCAATGTAGATGATGTTGGCAGTGTCCTGTCCAACACCTACATCATCCATAAGGCATCTAAGCCATACACACTCAATTGTAGCTATGAAGACTATGTTGTTCTCAAAGTCCCAAGCAGAAGTAGCCACAATAGGTTGCTTCTTACTCAACCATGATATACATAAACTACCAAGCATGAAACAAAAACCACTTGTGGACACTCGTGTGTCGTTTTGGTGGCAATAATGCCCCTTGGGATAAAACAACTTAAGATATAGAGTGCCACTCAAGTAGTGAAAGATCCATTTAACAACTTGCCAATGCTTAGACCCTAGGCTATGAATAAATCTACTCACTTGCAAGACTACAAATTGAGTATCAAGGTATCCACAATAGTAGCATGATAAATAATGACATCAACAAGATCTGAAGCATCATGATGACTCAATTTCCGACCTGTCTCCATTGGAGTAGCAATAATTTTGCAATCCTTAGGTAGAAACTTACATAGGAATGTTTCTATGTATCTTGCTTGACATAAAGCAATACCTCCATCACCCTCCTTACACTACATGTCAAATTTATGATGCAAAGTCCCCAAGTCTTTCATCTTGTAAGTTGCATTCAATTCATCCTCAGGTTTAGCAATGTGTGTCTTATTACAAATAAGTGTTAGGTTTCTCATAACCAAGCACTCACCAAGCACAAGGAGACTCCTTCAATTGATATAAAGCTTTCTTCCATTTGCACACTTTCTTTTCTTGGAAAAAATACAAGGCTAAGTTACACATACTTCCTCAAATATATCACCATTCAAGAAAGTAGTAACAATTTTTGATTGATATACATTCCTTTCAAATTAAGATGTCAATGCGCATAGAAAATGAATAGTAGTCATAAAACAAGTGAGCGTAGAAGTTTTATCATAGAGTCAATGCCTTTCTCTGTGCATAGCCTTTTGCTACAAGTCTATTTTTGTAGTGATAAATCTCACTATCTAACTTACATTTCAACTTGGAAACCCACTTTGTACCAATGGTCCTTTTTCTAGGAGACAAATCATACAAATTCTATGTTTCATTCTTTATAAGTTTGTCATATTCTAACTGCATTGTAGCCATCCAAATTTTTGAATTGTATGCTTCATCAAAATAAAGAGGTTCCTCTTCATCACATAGACTAGAAACAACCAAAGCATAAAAATTTGATGCATATAAATCATGGTAAGAATGTCAATGAGCATGAGTATGAGTAGACATAGGTGCATCCAGTTTAACGTCAAGAGTGTGCATCAACAATTTTGGCATACTCCTAGCCTCTTTATTCTCAACCCTATACAAAAAAACTTTTTATCAAAACAAGACAAAAATGAAAAGGCTAATTCGTGGTCAAAACGTGCTACAAATTGTCTTTTGAAATTGTAGTTTAGTGTTCATAATGATATATATAATTTGCCTAGAAATTGGGACAAGCTATGTACATAAATCTTCTCGATTCATAGAGAAGTCAAGCAAAGGCTCAACTCTTAGAGAAATAAGAATTTCTTGCACTTGTCTGGGCCCAAAGAGAAACTCTAATAACTATCAGAAGTCGGCTTTATCCCTAATATGTTGATTTCAAAAAACGTACAAGCAAAAGGGATGAAAATCTATGTGGCTTGGGTTGCTCCTGTAGATGCTTGAAGGAAAATAAGCAAGATGAGAGACTTCAAAGTGCTAGGCCTAAAAAAAGATAAATATTGGAAAAAGAAAGAAGAAAATCACAACATGCAACTACCCTGCCCAAGGGGCCCACCTTAAAATATGTAAGTGTAGCAGGTGAGTTCACCCGGAAGGGTTTTTAATATACCAAATAGTTACAGAACAACATGTACAAGAGGGGTTTAAAAATGAAAAACTGAAAATTAGTTACAAGTTTATGAATGAAGAGGGGTCTTTTAATTTGTGATGAAGTGTGTGGGTAGAGGGGTTTTGAAAATACCTCTTGAATGCACGTGCTATGGATATTTTTGAAAGGTGGACCCCCCGAGATCCCACGCAAACTTGAGCGAGACATGAGGAGTGTGACACACCTGTTATTATTCAAGCTCCACAATCTTGATGCCAATTTGATGAAGGTGCAAGAAGAGATTCCCTTTAACACTTTTCTTTAACCACCATCAATAAGGCTTTATTAATAAAATATGACTATATAGAGCGTATGAGAGTTTACAATGCTAAGTGTGAGGGAAAGAATAGTACATGATGATAGTAGTATGATAGAGATCCCTTGGGCTCATATGGGAGAAGATGTTATCTGAAGGAGGTGATTGGGAGGTTAAAGATCTCAATAAATGCTTTTACAAACTTATATAGTGTTATCCAAAGTACTCAACAAGAATATAATCCCCCACTTTTGTACACAAACTCAATAATAACTGCACTCAAGAAACACATCTACACAAGACAACAATTGATTTTTGACTAAAATGCATACCCTAGTATAGGAAAAAAATTGTGCAGGCAATAATCCATGGTAGCTATTTATATATTACTTATATAAGTGCTTGACATTTTTGCTTGATGATTTATGTCATATCCCAAAAATTGCACATGTTGAAATTCTTATTTTTTATTTATCAAAGATTAAACAAAAAAATAAAATTTTTGGCTATGTTCTTCACCTCGTAATTGATTTAAAACATGAACATGACCTATAAATCTTGTTTTTATCTTGACCAAATATTTATAACAAGCTACTAAAAGAGCACGACACTTGAGTGTCCAAATACAAAACTAGTGTTAATTAATTAATAATTAGGTTGGTAGAATGAAAATGTCATTAGGATATTAAGACAGCTTGGTAGAGTGGACGATCTTAGCTTGATAGAGTGGAAGTGTGGTTGGGAGATCGATTGGCACTTGGGTCGATATGATTCCCAAGTGAGGGAAGAAGGGCCCTATTTATAAGTGAAGTTGTCTCCTTCAGGAGAGGATATTTGGTAGCATTCAAACAAGTGTCGATCCATTTGTGTAACAAGTGTTAACCATGTGAAGAATATGCGTGACACTTTTCTATTTGCTTCTCCAAATATTTATCTCAAAATATCTCCTTGTTGGTGATGACACTTGTCCTTCTAGAAGTCTTCTTCTTGCTACTTGCCCTTTCTCTTAAATGCTTCTAGCTTTAGGAGTCTTAGGTTTACTTTATTTGTTATTTTCTTCCAGAAGTAAACACATCATGGTGAATGAAAGAATGGCATGCAGCCTTTGACTAAAGTTGATAAGAGGGTTGATATGAATTTGAAAATGATGCACGGTAGGAAAACGATAAGCTAGTGCATTGGCTTATGTCATGATGGAATCATACTAGCTAGTCTCATGCATGACGGCATGAGGATTAAATACCATAAAGAAAATAAGGTGAAGTAAGAAAATGGTTCTTGAAATAATTTATTAGATGAGGTATATAATTTTACCTTATATATACTTTGTGTGTATATGTAGATTATGAATAATGATCCCATGCATCTAAACATATGTATTGTTGTGCTAATAACCTGTTCCAATTATGTATGTGCTACTACATGACATCCACCCCCTCTACATTTACACATCTTCCGGTATCTGCCATACTTCAGTTTTGGAGGGTCAATCCTTATGAAGGTACATTGTCCACTTTATCATCTTCTTCATCTTTTTTTGGTGAATCTGAGTCTTTATCTCCATTAGCATCGAGTCCTATCAAGTGTCCCATCAAGCTTACTTAAGGTGTAAGTAAGCTTACTTTATCTGGTGTCCTATCTCTTGATGTCAAAGGACTTGCCCGATCCAAATCTACAGCAAGATGTACTATGTTTGAAACAGAAACAAAGTACCTCATAGAGAGTTTCACTTCTGAAAGGGTAGAAGGTTTCCTCCCTTGTTTTATATCAAAACTTCCAAATTTGCCAACTCTAATTGTGGCCGTACTTCTACCTTGAACACATTGGAGCTTTTACTTCGATCATTGGCACAATGCACCTTGCATGTCATGCATGCAAAATGTGATGGCTTGCTGAATCCCAACTCTAACCTATGCGTGAAAATTCTGTTAGTCATGCTCTTGTGCATGGTTGTGTTCCTTGTGTTCATCTTACAAATCACACCTTCCGAAAGGAACTTGCATACTGCTTTGTAATTTTAATTCTCAATGTACGACCTTCAGCTTGATTAGACAAGTCTGCTCTTGCAAGAACCAAGTATCTCATTTGATGAATTCCCAAAGGCATTGTGACCAAATCCACCTCACACTTGTAATGCATGGCCAATGGATAATTAGGATGTAATCCATCTCGATGGCGTACATTCATGTACATTTGGGATGTCACACAAGACTCCACAAACAAAGATACCTCCTTATACATGCATTTCCACCAATCACTTTGTTTGAACTAGGCAAAAGTAGCCCATACACCATGATGTCCTTCCCATAAACTTTCATAAAACTCCTTCATGAGCTTTTTTTTAGTGTCCCTATCACAAATAACCCTTAGTGGCATCCCATTCCTCTATTTGGGATGCTTCCACAAGTAACCACCTTAGAAATCCTCTTGAATTCTTGTTTGGTTCAATCATCTTGATTTGTTAATGAACTCAAATACCGGGCCTACTAGAAATAGTTCTTCTTCATACATGTCCTCTTCAAACCTTTGAAGTAAACTTAATGCACAACACACATGATTACCCTTATCATGAGATGTGGTGTAGAACTTTGTCTCTAGATCATCAATGTCATCAACCATGTCTTCTTCATCTTCATACCTTTCCCTAGAAAGCATATCTATAACTGGATTATCTTTCCCTACAATATTCTTGAATTCTAGACTTAAAGACTTGATGTATGCAATTCAACATAGCATAGAAAATCAGGAGTTCAGGAGCTTGTGATCATTTCAAGAAGAGGAAAGAAATATGTTTCCACAATCACACATGCTCCAGTAAAGTACTCCTTATCACTTTTCAAAGCTGTAACTATGCCCCGCAATTGTCTCTTCACCTATGGATAATTTCTTTAACAAGCATTCATTACTTTTTCTCCAAATTTCACCACATACATGTGTCCCTCATCATCATCTTTCCCTATTGCCCATCCAATCCCTATAGGACTTGTATCCAGATGCATAATACACTTTTCTCAAAGTTGATGTGCACGTCAATAATTGTTTTATCTTCTTCATAGATCTTACATGTACATCTCCCCATTCAAATTTTTGCTTCTTTCTTAGCAATTGGTATAGACGTTCATCTATATTCACATAATGTAGTAGCCAAATGGAATAGAAGACATATGCACCTCAGTGACACTTACACACGTCTTTTTCATTCTTTGAATTGCATAAACCTTTGTGGGACAAGGTATTCTATCATAGGGACCACATAAATGAGACTTATTTACAATAAGAATATATTAATAAGAGGAAAATAACCGGTACACACTATATGCATAGAAAATGTGTCTACACAATTTGAGCTTGTGTCCATAGCCAACATGTCTTGCACCTAGACACCCATTGATCTACTCAACAATGATACCATAGAATGTGATCATAATAAGCATATCAATCCTCAATTCAACCCTTAATAAAACCAAATTCAAATATACAAAGATTCAGCCATTGCATAATATTCCACAGTTAAAAAATAGTTATCCTCAATTGTTACCAAAGAAAAACTAACAATAATGATTTCTAGCTATGGATAATATGTTCTTGTAATTAGTATTGCTTAAACTAGTGGATCTACACCAATGATACATGCACATTATTTCTTAGATCGTTATTTCATGCATGCTTGATCTTCATTCCATAGGTTGATGCCTCAATCCTAGCCAATCGCCTAGCTTGTGGCCATTTCTTCAACTAACTTACATATTTGACCTTTCCCAAAGTTTGTGGATCGCGAACCACCTCTTCTTGGTGACCAGCAAAACAAGCATACATTTGTAGGTGAAGCTACTCAATTTCTCTCCTCTTCTTAATGGAAGCACAACTATCATTTTTCATATGCTACACCTACGCAACAAGCATTAGAAATTGAGAAAAAGGCACTAAGCACTCTAGATTTCTAGTTTAAGAAAGCATTAGGTAAGGCCATGGAAATTGGTACTCTCTAAGCTAGCATGCTATCATTTTCCTAATGCATGGGCTTCTTAGCAAGCATTTTTGGCCTAAGCAAGCATTATGTAAGGCTATGTCAATTGGTACTCCCCAAGCTAGCATGCTATCATTTGCCTAATGCATGGACTTCTTGGCAAGTAGATGTTGCATATGCATCATGGTTTTATTCTTGAAAGAAATCCCCCCCTATATACATGTGTGAATGCTGATCAGTGTTTTCATGATTGTAGTTAATCATATTTGCATTGAGAGGTATATGATTTACGTAAAGAGATATTGGTAAAACTATGATTTATTTTAGTAGGTTAGAACTCTAATTCTTATAATAGAAATGGGAATGGAAATGGGAGAGTGTGAAATGAGAAACTAGTATGAAATTGGATAGTTACTCTCTCTTCATTCCATTGGTGTCAAGGAAATTAATAATGGTCGTCTCTATCATTTTCATTTTGTGCCTTGAATCCACTTGATTTGACACAAGTATCAGCTTACATGGCCATCTTGGTGGACGTGCTCTAGAGGACGCCAGCTTTGAGTTGGACCAGCCTTAGTTTGGGTGCACATGAGCTTTTGAACTTCCCACCGATGGACACCCAGTGTGGACATATTGATCGACCAGGGTAAGGCTAAGACCACCTTGGCCAAAGAGGTAGCATTCATGATCTAGAGTGTGGCCAGCCTATGGCCATCCCTTTTAGGGAATTCAAGAGATACCAAAAAACACTTCTTTAGTAGCCGGGGTGGTTGTGGAATAGGTTGGGGGCTAGGGTCCTTAAGCACCTAGAGGCCCGATTCACTAGTGTCTTCACTAGGCCACCACTAGCAGATATTTACAGGTTCTAGAGAAGTTGTCTTGACCAGCTATTTCCAATAGTAGCAGATATGTGGTGTCTATGTGATGGCCCTCCCTCATGGATGTATAAAGCATGGATAGCTACAAGTCATTCTTGAGAGTCTGGCTAGAGTTCTGAGAGCATTGACAATCTTGTGACCCTAGTCTTGCAAGATAGTCCAATGTGCGTCACACTCTAGAGCTCTTTACCTTGGTCACCTGCAGTTGGGCATGTGAGCCTTTTAGTCCTGTTGTCTAGTTACATTTACTTGCACCCATTGCACTCTCCATTTCAACTCACCCTCTACATCCCCATTGTACCTTGTTGTGCATTTCAGGTCTCGAAAGAGTTGGTCGTAGCCATACTAGTCCTTGTATGTTCATTTGGTTATGTACAGGGTGTTGCCTTGGAGGACTTGTGGTTGTCTAGTCTATTGTTTCACTTCTTGTTCATTTTTTAGTTCATTGTTCAGTTCTATTTTCATTTTTTTTTCTATCAGTTTGGAGCTAGCTTGTGAGTCCACATGCATACTACATCTAGAGCACCCACCACTAGAGAGAAATACGCACCATTTCCATCTATAACTGCTCTCACTTTTGGCACTCCCGGTGGGACATCTCTATCCAGTCTTTCAAGCTAGCCCACTCACTTGGAAAGTTAGATTGAGGCAAGCCAATAGTGTGGCCACATTCTACGGTGCCATAGCAATCTGTAGTCTCTCCGGACACCTGTCCTAAATTTTAGCCCAAAATTTAGGGAACTTGTTTTTTATCCACGTGTGCATGTTACTAGCTCTAAGTCCAATGGAGCATGTTCAAGAAGTCCTGTGAAGATTCATCACCATCGTCACTTGTACTCGCCTTCTACTACCATGCATGCAACATTGCCTCTACCTTTACCCAAGCCTTTCCCTCAATCACAAAGGTCGCCTTCAACATCCCCACTATCCTCTCCCTCTTTGATCTTACCTCCAAAAAACACCTTCTACCCCTCTCATCAGGCCTATCATGTTGGAGGAATTGACAACCCTTCTCTCGAGGGTCAGCATCAAGTTTCCTACTTTTAAGGGACTAACCCCTGAGGATGTTGTTGACCATATGCAGTGGTTCTTATCACTCTGCTAAATTTGTGGGCTAAATTGAGAAGATTCCTATATGGTGTTGTTATCCTCTAGCCTGGAGGGATTGGCCAACAACAAGTGGTATAGTCAATTTTTAGAGGGACACTTTGCCAATTGGAATTCACTCAAAGTGGCCTTTACTACTGAGTTTCAATTGGGCGACTATAGAGAGAAGGCCTTGGACCAGGTGGAAAGCTTAGATTTGGGTCCTAGGGAAACCTTCGCCAAATTGATGATGCACGCTAGATCCCTTGTAGCTAGGTTACCCAAATAACCGGGAGATTTCATGATGATGAATAAGTGGGTGGAGAAGGCCTTGCCTACTTTGAGTCAATAAAAGCTTCAAGACATCTTCCGGGATGAAGCTACCATGGATGATTTTGTTGCAGCTCTACCACCAAAATTAATAATGCAAGACTACAATTTTTCGAATCACCAAGTAACTCTTTGCATATTGTTCTTATAAATGACCCTACTACTGACACCTCTTGTCTCTCAAAAGAGAGTTAGAAACCCTTAAGGTGTAGAGGGCACTACAATATGAAAAGATATCATTAGCAACATTGGCTTGGTCATCTTAGTAGACAGATATGGTGGCACAACTCAAAGAGATCTAGAAGATTAAAAGCATAACAAGAGGCTAGGGCCCATGTATGTTACAGAAATTACACAACCTCGTACACCCCACTCAAGAATGCCTCATTATGGTCCATTGTTAGTTATGTGGTAAAGGAGTTCATGAGGCCAAGGATTTCTACCATCTAAAGGGTGTCCATCATCTGCACCAAAACATGGCTTTAGCCATGCACCTGAGCATTTCTCCCATGGGCCCTTCTACCGGTTCACCTTGGGCTACCTAAGTTAGGCCCTAGCATATCCCCGTCATTGTTACCATGCCCCATTATACATATTATGTCCCTCTATGGTAGTCCTTTGATATAGAGCTTCTATACCATGCCTAGCCCATGCCAAGTTTCTTCTCCAATGGCACCTTGCCCTCCACACCCCACCAAACCCTTGGCTCGCCAATCGATCAAGGATTTGCTATACATGTGGGGAATATGGTCACTACCAAACTAGATATTACCTACCAAAAGGAGATCCACCATGCATACATTATCCAGATGCCATAGATCACTACACAAGAGACTACCCAAAGCAACACTCATCTAATTCTCTCAACATGATCTTGGTAAGTTCTCTGCTTTCTTTAAAGGATCCCACTATCCAGCCCACTATATCCAAGTTTCCTTCACCATTTGCTCATGTCCTCACTCCTCACACTTCACCTTCACCTACTACCTTGGCTTCAAAAATCTCGAGCACTACTGGAGTACTCACAAGAGCCTAAAGACTATCCCAAAAAATCTCGTTGCCCATAGAAATGCCTTTTCCTATGATACCCCCCCAAGGCATCAGTTAAGTTGCAATCAATATTGGAAGAAGAATATATAGGCCCCAAGCTACATAATACATTTATGCCATCAGCATTGGAGCAATCCTACACCAAAGCCTTATACGACATGGAATCCCAAGCTATGGTGCAAGGAAGACTACACAGGTTAAACTCATTGCCAACTGAGGAGATTCTGAAGACCGCTAAAAAAGCGTCTCATTGTATGAAATTATTCAAATAGACCCTACCTTTAGGTGTGAACTTCTCAGGGAAATCTAGGATCTCAACCCCTTTTTCCCAAATAGTAGCGGGCACCTACCAACACTTTCCTCTAAAGATTCATACATGATTTCCTACCCATCAGCACCCCTCACTCACTACACAAGTCCTTGCCTCATGATGGATTGATGTGTTGGCTGTAACAAGGTCTAAATCCAAGGGTCCTATTGACTGGCAGAAGCAAAAAGGAGTATGTTATCGGGTGCATAAACATGTTCAGAACGAGCAACATCATCAGGTTTTGGAGGATAATTCCGATTCCTCCGATGAACCACTAAAACAAAAAAATAATTTTGAGGTATCTAAACCTGATTGGTTTGAGGTACTCATTAATTATCCTTTACATTTATCTTTGGATCAAATGCTTTCTATAGTTTTGAGGATGTCCGGGACGGGGGGCAACAAGAAGAGTGGCCTGTAAGCACCCTTCTAGGCTCCCGCGCTGCTCAATTGGGTTGGGGTTGTAAAAAACAACAAACACACGCACAAATCCGCAACCTAACCCTACACAAATTTGGGGCACCACCTAGTTTTGGATGCGAACTAGGACGCGTGGAGAGAGAGAGAGAGAGAGAGAGAGAGAGAGAGAGAGAGAGAGAGAGAGAGAGAGAGAGAGAGAGAGAGAGAGAGAGAGAGAGAGACAGAGAGAGAGAGAGAGAGAGTGAGAGAGAGAGTGCTCGGGGGACTTTGAAATGTATCGACAGTGATCAAGCAAGCACAAATATATATGTAAGAAAGAGAGAGAAGTGGGAAGGGGGTGCGAACTAGGATGCGTAGAGAGAGAGAGAGAGTGATAGTGCTCGGGCTGCTTTGAAATGTATTGACAGTGATCAAGCAAGCACAAATATATATGTAAGAAAGAGAGAGAAGTGGGAAGGGGGTTCTTGTTGCACTAATACCTTCTTACAAATCTGTCATGGGGCCAATCAAAGTGAGATAAGTATTTTTTCAACATAGCTTGAGTAAATTACACTACAAAACATCACAAGAAAATCCATCCCAATCACTATCTTAAGGCCAAGGGAGTCCTCTCCACCCTATCGCCCTCTTACAGTATGTGGGATTTATGGCTAAATTGATAGCAACACCCGGAGACAAGCTATCAAGAACTTAAATAAAACACCAAGACACTTACACATCATTGTTGTTCATGACTTCACATTGGACGGGAGATAAAATATCGATGATTAGTCCAAATCCACCCTCCTTGATTCATCAAATGTTGGGGTTGTTGAGATGTAGAGAGAAAGAGAGAGAGACGAGACAAGAGGCACACCATATACGCTCCCAAAGACTAATTCATATTGAGGACAAGATACAAATATATAGGTGAGACCAAGTTCAGTAGAGTGAGCCATATATAGCTCCAACGCCCCCACTCAAACAAAGGTCTCTAGCTTTGGATGAAAAAACCCTTGGGGAGTTCAAGGGAAAAACCCAAGCCCCTATACAATGTGAAAATATGAACCAGCTGTGATGATGTGAAAGTGAATTGTGCATCTATGTACAAATATTCAAGTGACTTAGATATCATAATGTGCAAATGTGGAGTGTGCATAGTGCATGGTACCTAAAAGATTACAATGTCATATGTACAAAGCTATTACAATAGCAAAGAATCTAATCTAGAAAGAGTGAGGCCGAAGCAACTCCAAGCTCCGAGCGCAAGAGGATGAAACGTGACTCATGGAGGCCTTTGGTCCAAATGTCTGTAATCATCTGGTCACTTGGACAGTGTTCAACCATAATGGTTCCTTTGTGTACTTCATACCTGACATAATGATAATGGATAGCAATGTGCTTTGACTTATTATGTTGAACATAGGCTTTTGCAAGACTAATAGCACTTTGGTTGTCACACCGCAAGGGTGTGCTAGAAAGAGGAGAGTGACCAATATCAACCAGCATTTGTCGAAGCCAAATCAACTCACGAGCTGCAAGTGATGCCGCAACATATTCTGACTCAGTCGTAGAAACTGCAACACAACGTTGTTTCTTGCTGGTCCAAGAAACAAGACAACCATTTATAAAGAAGCAGTTTCCACTAGTAGATCGCATAGATAAATGTGAGCTTGCCCAGTTTGCATCTGTGTAACCCAAAAGAGAAAGAGATTGCATAGAATCCGATGTGAGTTGTCGTCGATAGACTAAACCAAAATCTGTAGTGCCTTTCAAGTATTTCAATACACGCTTTGCAGCATACCAATGCTTAAGAGAAGGACATGCAAGATGTTGTCCAAGATAATTAGCAGCAAACAGAATATCAAGACGAGTGTTCATGCCAACAAACTGAAGACATCCAGTCACGTTAGCATAAGGTTGATTTGTGACAAGTTGACCGCCATTGTCAGAAGTGTTCTTCATAGAGCTCGCAAGACAAGGTGTGTTGGCTGAATGTGTAGATTCCATACCAAATTTTTGAATAGTATCTGCAATAAACTTTGGCTGTCGAAGGAATAAAATACCTTTTGTACGGTTACGTTGGATTTGAATGCCAAGACAAGAGTGAATCTCTCCAAGATCCACCATATCAAATGCAAAAGGCAATAACTTTTTCACTTGCTGAAGAAATCCCAAATCATTGGAAACAAGGATGGTATCATCCACATAAAGAGCGAGAATCACAAAACTGCTACCTTGGCGTTTTATGTATAAGCTGGGGTCTGACGAGCAAGAGATGAATCCTTTAGAGGTGAGAAAAAAATCAAATTTTGTATACCAGGCTCGCGAAGCTTGTTTGAGACCATATAGTGCCTTATGGAGTTGAGCAACAAGGTCTTCTTTACCTGGAATAACAAACCCTTCTGGTTGTTCCATATAAATTTCCTCTTCCAAGTCACCATTAAGAAAATCAGTTTGCACATCCATTTGATGAGCTTCTAAATCAAATTGAATAGCAAATGTCAATAAAACTCGAACACTTGTAATGCGAACAACTGGTGAAAAAGTCTCTTGATAATCAACACCAACTACTTGGTAGTAACCTTTTGCAACTAAACGTGCCTTGAACTTGTCAAAAGATCCATCTTCTTTTACTTTTGTCTTATACACCCACTTACATTTAATAGTTGTACGACCAGGAGGTAATTCAGTTAGTATCCATGTACCTTTAGAGATAAGAGAATCGTACTCTGCTTCCATAGCCTCTTTCCATTGACCCTTTTGTGGTGAAGAGATAGCTTCATCATAAGTAACGGGATCTTCAGAAGTAGAAAAAGCATTATCAGCAATATCGTCATCATAAACATGACATGAGCCATGTTCAAAATCAATAGGCAGATCAACAAAAATATCAATATTATCATTGGCAACATTTGGAATGGATGGTCGTGAAGAGGAAAGTTGCTCTATAGGAAGAGTTTCATCTTCTAAAAGAAATGGAAAAGCCTGAAGCAATGATTTAGTATCATCAGAATCATCCATGGACCATGAGCCTCCCATAAGTTGTTCGTTAAAAGTAGCATCATGATTCACAATTACTTTCTTGGAGGAAGGGTCATAGAATTTGTAGCCTTTGGAAGTGTCAGAATATCCAATAAAAATAACTTTAACACTAGAATGGTAACCTAACGGGACATAAAAGTGTCCTTTCAGGGTTTTGGGAAAAATTCCAAAACCATAGTAGATCCACTCCTTTTGAAAAATCCTTTCATGAGCTTATAGTTCAATAGCTACTACATATGGAAAAAATGAGAAACTTGTAATTTTTCTCATCCCTTGGTCACTACAAGCCTCCAAAGTTGATGGACCAATGCATTTTGCCGAAAACAATAATTTCTTACGTTGATTGCATATAAATAAGAGTGGGGATTTTTGTAGGACATGAGATAAAATGCCCCATTAACTTCGATGGGTTGGTGACCAAAACATATGGTTGCTTTTACCTCACTAATTTTTTTTTGGGAAAAAAAAAGGTACAAAAAAGTTGCATTTTTGCCATTCTGCGGACCTATCATCAAAGTTTCTTTAGTCACCCTCAATACAGATACTATATACATGTTTTCTTATTTCCCTTTGGGCCTTTGGATCCAAAAGGAGCCATGGAGCATGTCAAAAGGATAATGGATCTCTTACAATTGGAACCTTGGGGGCAATGATAAAGTGCTAAATACAATAAACATGAAAAAACTGGGTTTAGCATTATGACCTCTAGAAACCCATAGAAACTACTCAATCTAGCGCAGTTTGTAGTGTATGATTAGATATGGTTACTACCTACAAAATACACACAATTGGCCTAAGAAACTAGCAATATTGAGAAAGTTATACTTGCTACTCTAAAATGTATCGTATTCTGCAGTAATCAAAAAACTCAACCATCATCATATTGTATGCTTTATAGCATATTAGGTCCCCCAAAACTCAAGGAAGATTAGCTTTATGTTATACATTACACTTACACAATCAAAATTGAATCTGGATATCAAGAAAGCCACCAAAAAAATCATAAAAGTGCTGATTTTGGCCAAAAAACAGGATTATGCAATTCTTGTAAATTAGTTATTACTTTCAATTTTAACACTTAGCTCTCCCTACAAGCATCAAAACATGTTGATAACTATGAAGGCCTAACCTCTAGCCATCTAAACCTCACAAACATGAAGTTTAGAGTGGTATAGTTGCCAAAAATTGAAAAAAAGCCAAAAACGGGACCCGTTTTTTCACACAGTTTAGGTTCAAAAATGTTGTGCACGAGTAAGGTTAATGGTGAGATCGATACTCCAAAAAAAATGCTAAGTTTTTTTCATCTCATAAGGCAACTTTGTGTATATATAGCACCTAGAAATTCATTTTCATACTCTTCAAATAATTCAAGCAAAATGGTCACTTAATAGGACACAAAAGTGTCCAAGGACATAAAAGTGTCATGTTACCATTCTAGTCTTAAGACCAGGAGCATCAACATTTGTTCGTGTTTCTTTGGGAACATGAATATAAGCAATACATCCAAAGTTTTGAAAATGAGATACAGAAGGAATGTCACCTGTCCATGCTGTGATGGGTATCTTACCAGAGGGTGCAGTAGTAGGAAGATGATTCTGAATAAATGTTGTTGTCAAAGTAGCTTCAGCCCAGAAAACACGAGATAAGCCATAATGAATCAACATACATCTTACAGCATTGAGAATAGTGCGATTCTTTCGTTCAGCAACACCGTTCTGTTGAGGCGAATATGGAATAGTGTGTTCATGATGAATTCCACTATCAACACAGTAACTCACAAAATCTCGAGAAACATATTCGCCTCCATTGTCACTACGAAGCTCTTAAGGCGACGACCAGTTTGAAGTTCTGCAGCCTTGTGGAATTGTTTGAAAACAAATAAGGCTTCAGATTTTTGTCTAAGTAGAAATACAGTCGTATACCTTGAGAAATCATCAATGAAAGTAATGAAGTAGCTATATTGTGATCTCAAAGAAGGTAGAGATCCACATATATCAGTATGAACAAGATCCAATATGTCATGAGAATGAGTTGTATTTGAAAGAGGAAAGGGTTTACGATTGTGTTTCCCAAGAGCACAAAATTCACAAATTCCCATATAGGGATGGGCTTTAAGATCCATGCCATGAACAAGATCACGACGTTGAAGATCAAGGAGTTTTGAGAAATCAGCATGAACAAAACGGTGATGCCATACTTTGCAATCATGATCACCTGGAGCAGTGACAATATTTGCTACAGCATCGTTGAGAGAGAGTTCAAACAAATTACCGTTTCGAGGAGCAGTGGCTATAGTCTGTCCATCTTTCTCAATTCGGCATTTGGTATGATCAAATCCAACAAACAGACCAAGATCAACAAGTCTAGCAACTGAAAGAAGATTACGTTGAAGATCTGGTACATGTAATACTCCTCACAAAATTCGAGTGGAAGAAGATAAGGTACCAAGATATAAGTCTCCAATACCCTTTACTTGACAAGTAGTATCGTCAGCAAGATAAACAACACGTTGAACTGGCAGTGGATGATAGTTATGGAGCCACTTAGACTAATATGTCATATTTCCTGTAGCACCAGAATCGACAATAAAAAGTGATCCATCACGTACATGAAGTATTCTGTCTAGAGAAACTGAATATACGACGTAGCTTGTTTCTGGTACAATGTTGTTTCGATGTTCAGTAGCATATGCTCTATTCCGATCTGTGTCGAATCGACGCTTATAGCACATATGAGTGGGATTATCAGATCGTCCACAATATTCACAACAAGAAGAAGAAGAGTCTCTAGATAAACGTGGTTGTTTTGTGGTAATATTGTGTTCTTTATCATATTGACATGCCCAACAATCATCTTCAGTATGGCCATTTCTGTTGCAGTAAGAACATTGCTTATTAGAAAATTTGAGATGAGAGAAAATATTACCGCGACGGCCACCTCTGCAGTTTCCTCGTTGAAATGGACTGCTTCGAGCATAAAAAACACGTTCCATCTGTTGTGACTCAGTCTCCTCTTGTGAAATCATAGCTGTATCGTGACCAGCATTCCGACGTTCTTGACGTTGAGAGTATTCAATTAAAGACATGCAGGCTTGGTCGAAATCAAGACCATCTTTATTAGAGAGAATAGTAACAATGTTATCATAAGAAGAGTACTTCACCGTATCAAGGACAAGTGTAATCGGTTGCTTTTGTGGAACAGGATCACCAGCAGCAACAAGTTGATTAATAATAGATTTGAAAGATTCAATATGTCCCGTCATGGTAGTACCAACTTCATATTGTAACTTGTTAAGCAACCCTCTCAAATAAAGTATTTCTGTAACAGATTTCTTCTGAAAGTTTTCAATAAGGTACTTCCATACGTCGTGGGAAGTAGGTAGTTCATACATATCAAGCAAAAGGGAATCAATAAGAGCAGAAAGAATATACCGACGAGCTGCTTTATCACGTCGTTGCCAATCCGTATAGGCAACATTCCAATCTTCAAATATAGGTCCTTCAGTGATAAGCACGTTATCATTATCTGTATCAACAGGCTGAGGCGGACAAACACGATTTCCAAGAACAACATCAGAGAGTTCATCGCCTTCAACAATTAACAACATCTTTGCTTTCCAGCCTGGAAATCCTTGACCTTGGAAAGGAGGAACAGAACGCTGGCCAGAAGGAAAGCCGTTGACGAGAATATTCATATCCATATCTTGTTGCGATAAGATGTATAAGATAAGATCGTAGAATCTGCACACCATATATGGTGAAGGCTGCAATTGAGAATGAGAGAGATATGAGTACTGCGTTCTGTCAACGATAAACGTAAGAAGGATGCTCAAGGAACGTCCAAAGATGTGAGAGACGTCACCCAAAAAAGGCAGGGTATAGAAAAAAGCTAAATCTTCTCGAAAAAGTTAACGCCAAAATAAGAAAAACGATCGCGGACGCTTCACGAAGAAGTAGGACGAAGAAAGCTACGTCAAGCTCAATTGCAGTAAAAACAACATAACTTTCTACTGCGAACTCCGATTGACGCAAACCTAGAACTCAAATCGAAGAGCTCGAGGAGACGAACAAGTTTTGGATGAAAAGTGCCATTGCGCTATGCTCCATCGTGCTTTTCCCGTTTCTCCAAATTTTGAGCAGAATAGCAAGAAAAATTGAGATGAAGTTCAAGGTGTCATCAACAAGAAAACGTAATCAACGATTAGATTGATTAGAAATAAATGCCACATAAAACACTAATCATATTCTTCTTAACACAAAACAACCAATGTTAACAAGAATCAATGCTCAAAAATAAAATTTGTAGCAATTTTGAATCTTACATGCGAATCGCATACACATACTGTTGTGTCACCATGAATTGAATCGGCGCGTGATCATTACCGCTCTGATACCATGTTGAGATGTAGAGAGAAAGAGAGAGAGACGAGACAAGAGACACACCATATACGCTCCCAAAGACTGATTCATATTGAGGACAAGATACAAATATATAGGTGAGACCAAGTTCAGTAGAGTGAGCCATATATAGCTTCCAACAGGGGTTACACTAGTAGGAGGAATGATAGGTTTCCTACTCTCAATTGAATGATCACTCTCTCTTATAATGGCATAGAGCTCCCTTGCTAATCACCCCTAATACAACACATACATATGCATAAGCCAATGAGATTCCACTCAAGATCTCCTTATCAAGAGATTGAGCTTGGCTTCTCAAGCTATAGCATAGTGCTCTTGCTTAGGGCTTCCCCCTTTTGGCTAGCTACACCCTCCTTTTATAGAAATTTTGAGGGCTAGGGTTACTCCTCTAACCATGGTTGGGTTATATTTTCAGCACTTTATCTAATTTCTTTTGCTTGGAATTATCAAGAAGTTAGTGGGGATAGATGAAGAAAAGAGAGAGGAGAGAAATGGAGGTGATAGGACTTTTCATAGTAGGTTAGTGTTAGTAAATTAGTAGAGTTAGTATTTTTATTAATTTACAAATGGAATTGGATATTTACAATGGGAGTATCCATGTATAATAAAAATAAGGAAGAAAAAGTCTTAAGAGGTAAGAAAAGATGGATTTCTTACAATGTTGATGCTCCAAGTGTCTTGAGTAGGGCCAATTTTGACGCTTGTGACGGTCCACTAGCTTTGACGTACGTTTTTTCTCCATATTGACCTTCCTTGGGAGCCAAGGTTATTGAAGATGAGTAATCAATCACCATGATGCTATTTTTCAAGAGAAGAGGCTGAATTTTGTGGTTTTTTTTATAGATAAAGGTAATTTGGAGGAGGAAAAATGAGACTAGGTGGTCAATGTTGGGATGGAAGTGTGTGTAGGAAGCATGAGTTCACCATGGTTTCTCTTATTCTTAAAGTTGAGGAGAAGGTGAGTAGGGTATAGAGAGAAGTGGTGAGAGATGTGGGGAGGAGGAGTGGAGAACTGTGTGTGAAAGAGGAAAATGATAAAGTGGAAGAGGGAGTGTGGCTGCATAACATGGGCAAACTGGGGTCCACCAATAAAATCATAGCTCACAGCTCGTAGCTCAAAAAACTATGACAAACTTTGAGGCAAAATTTCAACTAATGTGCTACAATTCTTGTCTTTATCACCTTTTCAAATTCGAAGAGCAAGTGGTCTTTAAAAATTCAGCAAAACCGACTCTTATTTTCCACTACACAAAGTCCTTGTGGGGTCCTTCTTTGGATGATTCTTTTGAATGCCTCCAAAAGTGAGCCCTCAATAATGCATGCATGCATGCCACATATCCCTGACCTTGTTTTGTAAATCTATAATTGAAGATATTGTTGAGATCATGATATAAGTGAATAGTACAACTAAGGAAATCAAATATTGAGGAGTCTAAAAAATATGTACATGTCAAAATATAAATAATATAGGTGGAAAAATGTAAAGGGATCAACTTTAAAAGTAAACCTCTCTCATTATGAGGCTACCATAAAAAGATAAATATTTTTGGTGTTCTAATTTATGAGAGTAAAAGAGAATAGATGTAGGAAGGAAAAATATCACAATAGTGAAAAAATATACACATAAATAAAAATAGTTTTCTTGGATTTTTATTGGAGTGGAGTTACACCAAAAATAAGAGAATCTTGCATGAAATTATTTCTATAAGGAATAAAGAGTATGCAAAATGGTCAGAAAATTTATGGTAGTGGTGAGTCAATGTACATAGCATAAATAACGCACACCTTGGTAGAAATATTTAAATAAATACCAAAATAATTATAAAAAATCATTTATTTAGGCCCTATATACAATGAAATATTTACACACAAAGAGGCCATAATATACTTTTATTTTTTATCTTTTTGTTTATTTTTGGCTCAACTAGCCCAGTGACTAGCTAATTGAAGGTTTTTTAAGAAGATATGGGGAAAGTTCCCTAACTCACACACACCTATGTACAGTGAAATGGTAGGGATAGCCACAGTCTTTGGGTGATTTTGGTAGGGTGAGGTAGCTCACTATGGAAATTTGGATAGCCAAAAAACGGCTATCAGTAGCCCTCCCCCAAGATGATGGTATATTCATGTACCATCATAAAGAAAAAAATTCCAAAGAGAGTGCTTCAGAGTCCTTGGCAAGATCTTCATTGTTTGGCCCCTTGGCATTTTGGTTTGAGTTACACTCATGCTTCATGGAACAATACTTACATGAGATAGCTACCTTTTGACAGATCTCTGGTAGAGCCTTTGGTAGAAGGCGACTCAAATAGGGCTTCAAACGATACCAGTTTACCTTCCTGGAGTGCTCTTTCCCATTCAAGTCCGCAAGCTGATAGTAACTTGAGTTGAAAGCCTTTTTGACTATGTATGGCCCCTGCCATCTAGCTTCAAATTTGGCATCAAAAAATTTATCGAGTCGATTGTTATACCTTAGCACAAGATCTCCTTCATTGATGCCTTTGTCCTTCAGTTTCTTGTCAAGCTTCTCCTTCACCTGTGTAGCTTTCCTCTTGTAGCACTTGTATGTTGCTTCTCTTTTCCACTCAAGCTCAGCTAAGGTAAGAAGTCCATCCATCCATGCTTCTTGATCATCTTGTGCTGCTTTGCCATGAAGTTGCATTGTTGGAATGTTGAGTTCAATTGGCTTTAACACTAGAATGGTAACAGGACACTTTTATGTCCTTGGACACTTTTGTGTCGTGTTAAGTGACCATTTTTCTTGAATTATTTGAAGAGTATGAAAATGAATTTCTAGGTGCTATATATCCACAAAGTTGCCTTATGAGCTGAAAAAAACTTAGCATTTTTTTTTAGTATTGATCTCACCATTAACCTTACTCTTGCACAACATTTTTGAACCTAAACTGTGTGAAAAAACGGGTCCTGTTTTTGGCTTTTTTTCAATTGTTGGCAACTATACCACTCTAAACTTCATGTTTGTGAGGTTTAAATGGCTAGAGGTTAGGCCTTCATAGTTCTCAATATGTTTTGATGCTTGTAGGGAGAGCTAAGTGTTAAAATTGAAAGTTATGACCAATTTACAAGAATTGCATAATCCTGTTTTTCGGCCGAAATTAGCACTTTTATGATTTTTTTGGTGGCTTTCTTGATATCCAAATTCAATTTTGATTGTGTAATTGTAATGTATAATATAAAGCTAATCTGCCTTGAGTTTTGGGGGACCTAATATGCTATGTAGCATAGTATATAATGATGGTTGAGTTTTTTGATTGCTAAAGAATACGATACATTTTAGAGTAGCAAGTATAAATTTCTCAATATTGCTAGTTTCTTAGGCCAATTGTGTGTATTTTGTAGGTAGTGAATATATCTAATCATAGACTACAAACTTGGCTAGATATTGAGTAGTTTCTATGGGTTTCTAGAGGTCATAATGCTAAACCCAGTTTTTTCATGTTTGCTGTATTTAGCACTTTATTATTGCCCCCAAGGTTCCAATTGTAAGAGATCCATTATCCTTTTGACATGCTCCATGGCTCCTTTTGAATCTGGAGGCCCAAAGGGAACTAAGAAAACATGTATATAGTATCTGTATTAAGCGCGACTATAGAAACTTTGATGATAGGTCCGCAGAATGGCAAAGATGCAACTTTTTGTACCTATTTCTTTTTCCCAAAAAAAATTAGTGAGGTAAAAGCAACCATATGTTTTGGTCACCAACCCATTGAAGTTAACAGGGCATTTTATCTCATGTCCTACAAAAATCTCCACTCTTATTTATATGCAATCAACCATAAGAAATTGTTGTTTTGGGCAAAATGCACTGGTCCATCAACTTTGGAGGCTTGTAGTGACCAAGGGATGAC
Source organism: Adiantum capillus-veneris (assembly GCF_014529385.1). Lineage (NCBI taxonomy): Eukaryota > Viridiplantae > Streptophyta > Polypodiopsida > Polypodiales > Pteridaceae > Adiantum > Adiantum capillus-veneris. Next base: position 32,559,489 of record NC_140958.1, on the reverse strand, counting down.
AAAAATTACAAGTTTCTCATTTTTCCCATATGTAGTAGTTATTGAACTATAAGCTCATGAAAGGATTTTTCAAAATGAGTGGATCTACTATGGTTTTGGAAATTTTTCCCAAAACCCTGAAAGAACACTTTTATGTCCTGTTAGGTTACCATTCTAGTGTTAAATCCTCTTCACCATAGACTAAGTGAAATGGTGTGAACTGCGTGGCTTCCCTATATGTGGTTTGATACGCCCACAAGGCACCATCCAAGAAGTCATCCCACAATTTCGTCTTGTTCTTTACCATCTTTCTAATGATGCCTACAATGACACCATTAGCTTTTTCTATCAAACCATTCGACTGGGGATAGTAGGGTGTACTATGACAATGTAGAATGTGAAGTTCTTCACAGACTTCTGTGAGCAAGCGCTTTCTAAACCCTGGACCATTATCAGAAACAATCTCCAAAGGTGTGCCAAATCTACAACAAATGTGAGTGTAGACAAATTTGCTCATTGTCCTCTCATTTACCTTTGCCACACTTTGTGCTTCCACCCAACTAGTCATATAGTCTACGGGTGAAAGCATGTTAACCTGTCGCGCTTTTTGTGCTAGTTAGCAGTTTCAAGTTAGCACATCTTTGAAAATTTGGGCATCCGGTAAATTTTTTACAAATAATATCAAAATTTGTCGGAGGTTGTACATTTGGATTCCTTGTTTTAAGTGCTTTCTATTGATATATCATATGTCATAGATCTTGGAGATGTAGCTCAAGTTATTGTACTAGTTAGCATATGTCAAAATTGTGCTAGTTAGCATTGTCCGGGATATGGAAAAGCATGACAAGTTAACATGCTTTCACCCCTACAGCCACTAGAATGTAGAGTTTACCATTTTTTATCCTAGGCAGAGGAACCATAGCATCAATGCCCCACTTTTCAAAGGGTCCATTTGCAAGCACAATTTGCCTTGGACCATAAACCAATGAATTTTGTAGTACTCAAGATGAAGGAAGGAGATGCTACCTATTGAATGTTATTGGGGAGGCCTTGGTCAGTCTAGCCAAGGTAAAACAGGTAATCACTATTCCTATGTTGGGAAGAAATCATATTCCTGGCAAAGAAAGGCCATTGTTTGCTCAATCACTTAAACTTGCTGAAGAAGTAGAAGATGAGGAAGAGGAATCCTTTTTGCAGGCTAATTTGACTGTTGTTCCAATTTCTGTGGTGGATATTGCAGATATCTTACAAAAAGAACAGGAACCTCAAGAGATTGTTGATGAACCTGTTATGGGTCTGGAAATTTAGGGATCCAACATATTTAAGTTAATGGATCAAAGTGTATCTTCTAGTACCAAATAAGAAGTTCAACAAGAATAAAACGATGCGAGAGACCTGGTGGACAAGATCTATAACAAGAGGTTTGGTGGCTCTAAAAGAGTTCAACAAGATGAACTAAAGGAGTTGAATTTGGGAACTGAGGATGATCCTAAAATGGTCAATGTCAGTATTTATGTGAATGGAGAATTTCTACAGGATTTGTTGCAGTTGTTGTTGGAATTTAAGGATGTATCTGCTTGGGATTACTCATATGTCAAAGGAATTAATCCAATGTTACATCAGCATCATATTAATATGAGAGAAGATGCAGTTTTGATTGTGCAGCAAAGGTATAGGATGAACCCTACTTTGCTCAATAGGTCAAGCAGAAAATTGATAAGATATTGGCACTTGGGTTTATCAAACCAATCCATGAGGTTACATGGTTATCACCAATCATTGTGGTACCAAAGATGAATGGAAAGATTAGAGTATGTGTTGACTACACAAAGTTAACTGCAGCTACTATTATTGATCCTTTTCCACTGCCGTTTTGTGATGACATATTGGATGCAGTAGCAGGGAAGGAGATGTATAGTTTTTTGGATGGTTTCTCAGTGTACAATCAAATTAAAGTTGCTAAGGAGGATCGTCACAAAACAGCCTTCATAACAGATTGGGGAGCTTTTGCATCTACAGTTATGAATTTTGGTCTCAAGAATGGACCACCATCATTCAATTTTACAGCTTATAAAACATTTGAGCCTTATTTGTAGGATTTTATGAGGGTTTTTGTGGATGACTTCTCAGTTTTTGGTTAAATGGATTTACATCTTCAGCATCTAAAGTTGTGTTTTGAAAGGTGTCGGATGTTCAGATTATCCTTGAATCCTTACAAAAGTGTAATGGCTGTAACAAGTGGTTTCTTGTTAGGCCATGTGGTATCTCAGGAAGGCATGTCCTTCGATGTAAAGAAGATTGAGGTGATTCAATCAGCTCAAGCACCTAACAATGTCAAATAATTAAGCAGGTCTGTGGGATAGGTCAAATGGCATAGTAGGTACATCAGATACTTAGCCAATGTATGCATGCCTCTTACTCACTTGACCAAAAAACATGTAGATTTTGTATGGTCTAAAACTCAAGAAAAATCATTTCAGATGTTAAATAAAATGTTGTCAGTTGCTCCTATATTACAACCTCTTGATTGGGTATTACCATTCCATGTTTTTGTTGATGCCTCGAATGTAGCTATTGGAGCTGTTTTGCTGCAGGAAAAAACCCATGGGTGGTTCCCACATATATATTATGCAAGAAAAGTGTTAACCTCTGCTGAGAGGAATTATGCAGTTACTAAGAGAGAAACTTTAGGGATGGTTTATGCTGTGATTAAGTTCAGCATTACCTTTTATGCAATCGGGTTATATTTCATGTTGACCATCAAGATTTTGTTATACCTTATCGAGAAGACTTTACTTACAGGAAGGTCGGCAAGGTGGATGTTGTTGTTACAGGAGTTTGACTTTGTAATTTTTCATACAACTGGAAAAGAGCATGCCATAGTTGACTATCTAAGTCAGATTGAGACAGGAGAACAACCTATAAGTGTTTAGGATTATGAATTATTTGAAGTTCAGGGTTCTATTACTGATTCATGGTATGACCAAATGATGATTTTTTTAACTGATGGAATCGTGTGCCAATTGAGTTTTCTAAAGACCAAAGGAGGAAACTTGCTCTTACTAGCAGACTGTTTTTGGTTATCGCTAGATCCTTGTATAGAAAAAGAATTGATCATGTAATTAGGAGATGTGTACCTGATTTTGAGCAATTAGCTATTTTGCAAGAAGCTTATTTTGGGGTAGCAAGAGGTCATTTTTCAAGAGATATTAGAGGTGAAAGGATTTTACAAGGTGGTTTGTGCTGGCCCATGGTATTGAAGGATGTTCATTCCTATGCAAAAAGTTGTGTGGTATGTCAACAGTTTGGTCAGCCTCATTCTAAGGATAGGATGATAGATCATCCTATTTTACCATTGGAACCATTTTAGAAGTGGGGTATGGATTTTGTTGGACCTGTAAATCCTGCTACTAGTAAGGAGTGCAAGTATATTTTAGTTGCCACTAATTATTGTACTAAGTGGGTGGAATTTGTTTCTTTAAAAGACAACAAAGCTTAGAGTGTAGCTAAGTTCCTGTATTCCAACATTATGACCAAGTTTGGTTGTCCTGTTGAGTTGGTGAGTGATAGGGGGACACATTTTTTGAATGAAGTAATTTCTAAGCTTACAAAAACTCACATGATTATGCACAAAAAATCTAGAGCTTATCATCCCCAGGTCAATGGACAAGCTGAAAGTACTAGCAAAAAACTCATTAAAATTTTGAAGAAGATTGTTCAGGAGAATAAGAAGGATTGGGATGAAAATTTGGATTCTACTTTGTGGTTTTTCAGAACAGCCTTTAAGGTGACAATAGGTATGACTCCTTTTAGATTAGTATATGGTCTTGAGGGTGTGGTTCCTATGGAGTTTGTGGTCCCTAGTCTCAGAGTCACTGCTGAGAAAATGACTCCTAAATTGACAATTTAGCATAGAAGTAAGTATTTGATGCAATTGGAGGAAGGCAGGTTGGTCAGTTCCTACATTACAGAGGTAATTCAGAGAAGAAGGAAAGCTTGGGTGAGTATAAATGTCAAATTCAAAGTTTTGTAGGTTGGAGATTGGATTATGCTTTACAATTCTAGATTGGGTCCTCATCTTGGTAAGCTAAATTCAAGATATAAAGGACCTTATCAGATTGTGCAAGATTTTGGTCAGGGAACATTCATTGTGATAGATGTATTTGGCACTAGAGTAGACAAACTTGTCAATGATTTCAAGTTGAAAAAGTTTTTGGGAAAGCCACCTCATTTGGATTGGCTTAAACCTACTATTGCAAATTCTGCTTGGTGTGATGTTATTGAGTTCTTCCCTCATCGAATGGAGCAGGTCAATATTGAAACTTCATCTCATATTATTGGGTTGCTATTCAGATTTTGGGTTGGATTTTACTGGCTCGGAGTTTACTCCCTCAGAATTTACTATATCGCATTACTATTTATCAAATTTCTTAAAAAATGTTTGGATTTCAAGTTAAGCTTTGAAGAGCGTGCGGATTATTCTCCACTAAAGGACATCATGAGAGTAAGGGAGGAATCAATCAACTCCCTCACTTTCAAACGTTGTGTCTCTTGTGTGGCTAATCACGTCAATTGGTCCTGCATGTATACACACCAACCTTTCAAGCTTTCTTCACCCCCCATGCCTAACTCTAAAGCAGCTCCAGCTCTGAAGCCCTTGCCTGATGACAACCAAGGAGATTCATGCAAGCTGTGATCAAGGCGGAAGGGTGTCAACTTGAGAGTTGATGTTTCTGACCATGAGGATGACATCAAGGTGCTACCAGAAGAAGAATCAGCCCCTTTCTCTTCCAGCAAGATGTTGCAAAGCCTCATGGAGCCTTTTACTGATTTCAAGGTGGAAATTGACTATCAAGCTGAAAGGAATGAAAAGTGGTTAAAATCTATGGGTTTGTATGAGTTTGCCACTTTGCCTTGGAATGAGTGGAAAGCCAATATCTATGCAAAAACTCAGATGGAGCTCTTAAAGAAAACCAAGGGAGCAATCTCAGAGAAGGTCACTCTGAGTCCGGGAGTTATTGCAAAGGTATTTAAGTTACTTTTGACTTTTGTAACTACTGTGCCTAAATGCTCTAACGATGATTTAAAGAAGGAATTTGGTCCAAGGGAGGGTGGTAGACAGTACTTCATGCTTAAGAATGTTGTTTATTGCAGAAGGGAACAACTAAAGTGTTTTTTGTAAAGAGTATGTTTTCTAGCAAAATATGATTATATGTCAAACGATAATTGGGCACCTTTGTATTTTATTGAGAGTGGAGGAAAGGTCAGTTGGGATCATTGGGTCTATGATAGGATTCATGCAGAAATCTTTAGTATTGATAAGAGGAAAACTTAGTGTAGTAGCAGATTGTCTGGATTTTTATCAGCTTTGTTTGCCTTTGCCCTAAAGGTGGATGAATGAGAAGTTTTTGTACCTACTGTCACTCCCATGCTTGAGTCAAATCTAGTGCGGGATCAGGGTAAGATATCTGAGAAATCAGAGATGGTCACAGGTGATTCAGCGAAGTTGATGACTTTGCACGATTTGTTAGAAGCTGGTTATTCTGAACAGGAAGCAAAGCAAGTTTTGACTAGCCTTGAGCATAGATTGATACCAGGTGACTTGTTGAATAATTTGGATGTGAATACTCAAACACCTAGTAGGATAATTGGGAAGACTTTTACCATGCCCAAGAAATGGAAACTGGATGCTTCTATTCATGAAGTAGTCAAATCACTGGATTTTTCTACAGTTGGCCCAAGTACTTCAAGCAAATCTAAAATGAGTATTTTTTTTGTGCCTACAATTGAGGAATAGTTGTAGATTATAGCTAATTATAGAGTGTCCAAGGTCATGTTGCAGCAGTCAAATTTAGTAGAAGCCTTAAAATTGGAGTTAGCCCTTAGGGATGTTTCAAGATTGGACCAGGGCTTTGGAAGGCAGGGTTAATTCTGAGTTAGATCAGATTTTTGTGAGAAATACAGAGTTACAAGTTCAGAATGAGATGTTATAGAAGAGAATAAAGCCTTGGGAAGAATTGGAGAAACAGGTGTTGGCTCACGAAAATATTGTTGTCAATGGGGTAGTTATGGATGAAGGGGATTTAAATGTGGTGAGATAGCAGTTAGTGGAAGGAATGCAAGATGTTTGGAAATCTATGAGGGAGAGATTGACTTATATAGTCAAGTATCCTTATGAGACTATCAAAGCTGGGTTTGTAAGTACCTATGAGTCTGATTTTTTGCAGATTATAGAATAGTTGAAGGAAGAGAAGGAACTTTGTCTAAAGTAGCTCCAAGATTACAAGGAAAAAGAGCAGCACAAGGATGAAGGAATTTTCTTGGGATCAGATTTTGAAAAGAAGGATTTGGTTGATATAGCTGTCCAAACTGTGGAGACAGATGTTCAAGTTCATAATTAAGTAATGAGGAGCATTCAATGGAGGATAAATCTCAACAGGTATTTGCAGCTGTTGAGGATGTTGGAGATCAAAACATGATTGGTGTGTTGGAAGATAAAGCTGTGTTGGAAACAATCCCTAAAATTTTGACTGAAGATGTTCTTAAAGAAGATTCAACAGTTTAGGGTGTTCAAGCTCAAATTTCTGTCTATCTCCTTTTGATCAAGGGATGTGTGGATCCAAGTCGGATTTCAGAGAAATCCACCACCGGATGTGCCATGTGTTGACAAGCACATCAACATGTCACTTTAGTAGTCAATTGGATATGTTTTACTGGTTAATCGGATATGCTCAGCCAAATTGTAATAAGTCAGATTATAGTCACTCGAATTGTAGTGAATTGAATATTTAACAGCTAGTGTGTATCAAGACTGAGGTTGTTTTAACTAGTTTCCAGTGTGAAGCCGTCTATTAGTTTACTCTCCTCTTTGTAGAATTATACTAAAATGGGATGAAGTTATAGCTCGTTTCTTGATGAATGAAGTGATTCTCAGTTCTATTTTGAGTTTCTATATTGTTCTACCTTATCTCTTCTCTGTATTACTTCACTATTTCTAAATGAAATCCTGAGTTTTGTGAGTTTATGGGTAGTGTTATGATTTAATTTTGTCTGTGTTGATGAACCACAACATGACCCTTGTCACATACCTCTCTCATGCACACAATCCTGACTGCTGACTAGGCTTTCTGTCTATTTGGTCGTGCCTATCTCATCGTTTTATGGTGGCTACCTAGATGGCATCTCACTCCTGCCACTCTAGATCATCAATGTCTACGTCCTAGCCGCATACACGCTAGATGGTGCCCCTTAGAGTTATAGGATAGCATACCTTAGGTGCTAGCCCCCCTGAGATGATGCTTAGGGATTTCAAGCTATGTGTGGTGTAGAGGCCACCGTACCTGGCACGTCATTTTTGCCAATCATATTCTTGGTGCCCCCACGGAGGATCCTTTCATGAAACCCTTGAGTTTACAAGACTGAAAACCCTAACCTTTTGTGGATGGATGAATGGTTAGCACGGTTTGCTAATTGGACGACAGAAGAAGAAGAGATCCAAGCACAAGTGGACGAACTTTGCATCTCCATCGAGGCTCGAGTGCGAAGAGTAATGATGATAGATTTACAGTGGGAAAGACAACCAGTATGTAGACTTAGTGGATATACATAGCCCATGTGCCAAGGAGAAGAAGGAGGAGGACAAGACCATGTCCGCAACCTATGACCAACCCACAACAACAAGATGGAGAGAGCTCAACACAGTAGAGAGTCAACACTATTCTACTTTGAGAATTGGGTAACTCAAGTCACTGAGGTATTTATCACAACCAGTTTCCAAGTCGCACCTGATGCTGCATCACAAATAGCGGAAGCACATGCTCACGTCCTCACTAGGGAGACTAGGGATCTACTAAGTCTGTTTCAAGAAAGGACACCACTCTCTTCCACAAGTTTTGACAGCAACTAAGTACCTCTAAGCTTCACACGCGTCAGTGAAACTTTTTGGTAGCAGATTTCTTAGATGAATTTGAAGCAGCATGTGTAGTAAGAAACAAAGTCACTTGCAAGAGGAGAAGATGTGCCCGATTTCCTCAAAAAGGACCGGTTCACGCATGGCTTATGGCCGCTGCTCAAGGAGAAGGTGAAGGGTAGATTCCCGGCTACTTATGAGCTAGCCGTGGAGATTGCTCGCCTTAAGGACAAGAAACCACAGATTAAAGCCCAAGAAAACGAGTCAACAGAAGTAGAAACATCATGTCAGCCTCCAACCATGACAACCACCACTTAGTAGTGGATCCACCCAGAGTGAAGGAGAAAGGCAAGGGTGAGGTGAAGGCAACCTTTGTAGAACCATTTGAAACCATGACTATAAAGAGAGCTAGGAGGGAGAAAATTTCACAAGCTAATGATGAGAGAAGCATGAAGGGAGAGACTAGCAAAAGGCCATCAAGACCACGACAAAAAATAGGCATCACCTACTTTCAATTAGGAGAGAGTTCTAGGCCCTATGATCTCACATTCGATGTGGCAGAGCAAGGACCAATAAATACATGGACACAGTTGCTACATCTTGCACCAAAGGTAAGGCGGAAATGTTCTCAAATGATAAGTACAAGCTGCTCCAAAGCAAAGGTAGTCGGAGCAATTTCGGGTTGACATCCTTCCAGTCGTCGACGTTGTTGCGTGCATTTTCAGAACCCCGTTTTTTGTAAATTTGTACATATGGACATGATGCCCGATGTCAAAATTGTGTGTGGTATTTCTTTTTGTGGGGTTTTTAGCTTGCTTTAGCAAGCATATATACATGCATTGCAAGTCGCTAGTCTAGTGACAACTGTCGGACTACTGTAAGTGCCCGTGAGTGATTTTTTTGAAGTGAGACTTGTATATAACTTAAACTCATGGGAAAACTTAAAAATTTTCATCCAAACTCCAGAAAATTGCAGGTTTGAGCTCTTTGTGCCTCCTTGATGGTTTATAATGAAGTTTTTGCCCCTGCCTTGCCTACTCTACGTGTAGTCGTGTTAGGACAGCTCCCTGTTCGCATCAATTTTGCATGTAGCGGCGTGTAGATTCAAATTTGGTCATATTCAGCTTTCTTGCCGTTCATTTTTCAAGATTTATCTCAATATTTAAAGCGCAATTGGAGTTGTGCTCTTCAGGGTATGACTAGTTCTCTGCAGGGTTATGGCTATGGGAGCCTAGTGGCAAATTATGTGCAGGTAGACTGGGAGGACATGCATGTATGAATTGTGGAATTGATGTTGAAGTTGTGGGTTTGTGGTGTTCAATGGTGAAAGGGGAGGCCCTTGTCTTCATATGCATTGGCCGACGTGTGTTGTAAATCCATGCTTTGGTAAGGTTTTGCTCCTATGTGACATAGTCTCTTGGGTGGGCGACGGCCAGTAAATTCTCAAGGGGACTACTCTTGCTAGACTTGTGGTGTTTCAAAGGGATTTTCCAAATCTTTTAGTGTTCTTGTAGTGCTCTTTCAACGCTCTTGGGTGACATCGCTATAGAGGTGTTTCCGTTTGCTTGTTTCCCAATAGTGTTTTGGTGCCCTCCACCAAGGATCTTCTTCAAGTGACCTTCAATTGATAGGTTTGATGGCTATGATGATAGATTTTCCAAGGTTCTATGGTCATGTAGATGAGGATGCTGATGCATTCATTGAAAAGATGGAGTTTTCTTGTTTGATTGCAAATAAGGAAGATCCAATGATTATGCTCAGGATTTTGTTCTTTTGCTTGAAAGAGGATGCAAGGATATGGTATGATGAGTATGAGTTATGGTTGAAATCATCTCAACCTCCATTGGTGATGAATTATGATGCATTAAAGAAGGCTTTTCTTGAGAAGTTCAAGAAGGGACAGGACCCAACGGTAATAAAGATGCTAGAAAAATGCACATCAAGTTTTTTGAAGCCTACATGATTAATGAAAAGTAGTTAAGGCTTGGTAACAGGACAAGTTCAATGCTTAATGTATGCCAGATGCGGCTTTAAAGGGCCAACTAATGCCTTAATGATGCCAAAAATTTCAATGCTTGAAGTGAGCACATATGAGAGTTTATGATCTATAACTATAGTGCTTGAAGTTCTCTACAGACCTGTCTTTACGGCTCGTCGATTGGAGCTACGGTGAAGAGGTTATGGCACTTTGAAGTTTAAGTCGATTGCAGATCCGTACCAGATTGGACAACTGCAAGTGAGGTGACAAAAATGGAATGAATCTAGGGGCCTGAAGTGCTCACTTTGTGGAGCGCATTGTTCTTTTCAGATCAGCAATCGGAGTTCCGGTCGCCAAGTTATTGGCCGTTAAAGATTCACCGGGAGCCGGTTCCGTGCTAGACCAGTCGACTCGACCGGAGTGCCAACTGGGAGATTTTGCCTCTCACTCGGATTTTAGAGTGCAACAGAGTAAGTTCTCAATGAGAATCTTGTCCGAAATGTTATGCCTTGCAGTGCATTGATAGCAGGGTATATTGCCAACAGCAGTACTATGAGAGTCTACATGTAAGTCAAAGGTGGTGTACGTCTCATAAAGTGCAAAAAGTGCTTGAAGAACTTCATGTTAGGAATGTCATCTCTTGGAATGCAATGATTGCGGGATAACTCCAACAGAGGTAGGCCCAGGAAGCTGGACAAATGCAATCACGTACGCTTATATCTTGAAGGCATGCAAGACGATATGGGCATCATACGCATCTCGAATGTGGTGGCATCGTAAATTGGCTAGATCGCCCTAAGGAAACCAATTGGCAAGACCGCCCAAGAGCCTAAATCAATGGCCGGCTAAATGCTTAAATGAAAGAGGTCTTTAGTGTGTATGAAAAGAGAAAGAAAAAGATAAGCATGGCGTCAACCACGGAAGCAGCGCAGCGAGGAAGACGAGGGAAGCTCACGCTGGCCTGCACGATGCTCAATCGATCTCGTCCATGAAGAAAATGTTGGCGAGCAGCCCTCGGCGAACAATTTTTGTGCTCTCTGCATCGCAAACGATGCTGGTCAAATTCAGCTGCCATGTCATCACCATAAGTCACGCGCCACATCAGTCACGACATCGTGACTGATGGGCTTAGCCAAATATAGCGAGGGCTAAGGACAAGTGAATTGAGGGGGCGTGAAGCAACGGAAAATAGGAGGCAAAGAGAGGAAGAGGGACGAGCGGAGGAAGGAAGCTTCTCTCTTGATCAGAATCTCCAAGCCAACCAAAGCAAGGATGAGCTCTCTCAATCTCCAATCCAAGCCAAGGTCGAGCTCTCTCTATCGGACTCCATCGAACCAAAGCAAGGACGAGCTCTCTCACTCTTCAATCCGAGCGAAGGGCAACCTCTCTCTCTATCGATCTCGGCAAGGCTTAAGCAGAGGCTTTGCAACCAAGGCACCAAGGAGACTATTTCTCATCGGCTTAGGCAAGGAGAGATCAACAAGGGCTTGTAAGCAGACATAGGAGAAGAAAAACTCTTCGGCATAAACAATGATTGAAGACAAATCCAACAGATGAAATCGAGACAATAGAATTTTCCTTCGTCAGCAGGCAAATTACTCTAATTATCTCTTTTTGATGAATTGCGGAGCCGTTAATGGCCCAAAGTGATCTATAATGGGAGTTTAAGCTCCTTAACTATCATTAGTATTATTTAATGGTGTCGTTAACGACACTTCTTCTCGATTGCGTATCAGTTTCGTCGGTGTTACCAATTTTCAAACAAGTTTTGTGCGTCGACAGTATTACTGAGTAGTTAATTACTGCTGTATTGTGCGGTGCGACAATTTTTCACTCTCAATTTTTCCACAGCCAGGAGCCCGGTGCGGACGTGGCTCAAGTTTCGAACACTTATCCCCTGACACCTCGTGAACCCGACGCGAAACCGAGCCGGGGTGGGAAAATTGTTGAAGCATATGTCTACACCACAAGAAGCAGCCATGCAACAGATGATGCAGCAGTTTGCATCATACATGCAACAACAACAACAGGCTTCCCAGCAGCAACATAATTTGCAAGAGCGGATTCGTAAAGCTCATCAAAATTTTACGAAAAAGCTGGAACAGTTTGAGGGCCGACATATTTCAAAAATTTGCAATTTGTATGAGCAGTCTATGGAAGATAATGGTATTGAAGAACAGGATTCAGTGGAAGGATTTCATCTTATTGTAGTGCCAGACTTAGGGCCCGGATTAAAGAAATTCAAGAGGCTCAAGGGCCGAACTGGCAGGAATTTAAGAAGGCGCTACAAGAGGAATATTTTCTGGAGGATTCTCAACGGGTGACCAGACAGAGTTTTACGAAGTGGGTGCAAAATAAGGGTAAAAATTTATCTACACAAGAACTATTGCGAGAGTTTGAAAAGAAGTTTGATCAGTTATCGTCAGCAGAACAACGTTCCTTGAGGGATGAAAAGGTGGAATTGTTTATTCAAGCTAGTGATCGGCGACTAGAAAAGAATTTGGTGCAATTATTAGAGGATCCGGCGGGAGAATTGGAATTGACATCAGATTGGAAAATAGTATCTGAAGCAGTGAACATGATCGTAAAACGACAGAAGCGGGTTGATAAGAAAATCGTGATTGAGGTACTGTATGATGATGAAGAAGAGGTTAAAGAGAAGCCACCCTCTACATTGTCCAAAGTGGAGGGGCCTATTCTTGACGATCTCGTTAAAGGTATTCAAGAACTAAATTTTAATTTTAAAACTGTTAAATTTGAAGGGTTAGCTGCAAAGGCGTCTACTTTTGAACCTAAGCAGCAGCACCAGCCGCCACGTAAAAATTGGAATCGGTGCATGTGGTGCGATAGTGAAGACCACAAGTTTGTGAGAGAGTGTAATGAGTTTGATGAAGCTTATAAGAAGAATGTGGTTTTCTGGAAAGACAAGAAGATTCATCTCAGGGCGACAGGGGAACTGCTCCGCTTGAACTTTGGCAGAGGCGGAATGAAGAATATAGTGGAGGAAATACAACATAATGTTGCCCTTGTGGAAGCAGCTACATATGGGCTGCAAGTTTGTGGTAAGGAAGATGATGATGGTACAGGTGCAAAGGGCCAGTTGTGGCCATATGCTCTAAAGACAACAAAAGCAGGTAAGGTAACATACGGGAAGTTACGACAGGTGGGGAATTCAATTCGAGAAACCACTAGGTGGACCGATCCAGTGGATTCTCTTTTGGTATATGCTTATATTACTAAAGCTCAAGCCAATGAAGCTATGGTGGAAGAAAAAGAGGAAAAGAGATGAAGAGGTGGCTGGGACGTCAAAAAGGTAGACGAGATCCAGCAATAAGAAAGAAGAAGGACCAGCTCCTAAACCTGCTCCGGAGGTGGTTATGGAAGAAGCTCCGAAGGACAAGAAGCAAGGTAAGCCTAAAGGGCCCTCGTATAAACTCAAGTCTGATATTGAATTGGCTACAGATTTGAAGAAAGTTTTTGAAGAACGTATCCTAAATAGTAAAGTGGAGCTCACATTGGGGGATATTCTTGGAATTGCTAAGGACGAGTTCCATGAAGAGATCATCGACATTATAAAAAGGAAGCGGCAAGTACAGAGTGATCAAGAGTCAGATCCAGTTAAAAGCCAAGTGGTTCGTCACATTGAAGCAATTTTGGAAGACTATGAAGAGTATTTAGCAGATTTTGAAGAAGAAGAGCCAAAGCCTGCGATGGTTCCCAGCCCGATTATACTAGAGGTAAGAAACATGCATTTTAATGACGGTCAAGATGAAGAAGTTATACCCAAGAGTCACTTTTCGAGGACTCATTGGGCAAGAGCAATGACAGAAACAATGGTAAAGCTTGGCGACATTGAGGAGCCGGTGTTAGACCTCATAGACCATGGGTCAGAAATCAATCTCATGGAAAAGAATTTGCACCAAAAGGGGAAGTGGCCTATTGATGTAGATCACGGGTGGCGGATTCGATCTGCCAACATGCTTCCTGGAGATCTTTACGGTGCATGCGCAAATGTTAAGGTAACTATTGGGGATGTCTGTGATGAGAAAAACATTTTTATACAAGAGCATTCCTCCTACCCATTGATTCTTGGACAACCTACATTACGGCTGTGCAGATGGAAACTAAGGTGCTAGATGATGGCTCGGCCTATGCTAGGGTTCGAAGCCGAGATGGTAAGAAAGCGGTTCAATTTCTAACTGTATGTGTTGATCATGCTAGAAACAGAGACAGTTTACGTGACCGTCCAATGCCAAAGATACGTAAGGAGTTTAAAGAACAAAGATTTGCTCAGGATTTTCTTGGGGTGCCACTGTAAAGCGGGACTATGGTGGTGCAAGTGAGGAGAAGTTCTCGCAAAGAGAAACCTTCTCTTCAGGATTTCTAGGGTTGACATCTGAGGGTTCAGTATCTTAAAGGAAATTTAATGATTTAACTAAATGGGAGAAACAATATGTTTCAAGCATTCAAAGTGACTTGCAGGGATGTGATGTGCTAGAACCGGATGATGTGATATCAAGAATCTTCGAAGAGATCTCTTATGTTGATACTATGTCAGAGCTTGAGGATATCAAGCAGAACAGGTTAGGAAGTGGAACTGAAGTTGTTAAAGTGCACTCAATGGACATGTATGAAGAGCTCGACATATACGAGGCACTTATGCATATTGAGGATGACTTGGATAAAGAAGTTGAGGCACAGGTAGAGGCGAAGTACAAGACAATTGCAAAGAAAGTGAGACCTGTGGCTACACCTCTACCAGAGGGAAGTGATGAAGTAATTAAAGAAGCTCCTCGACAACCTATGCTAAAAAATCCTAAGAACATTGGGCACAAATTCACTAAAGAGACATTGCAGCAGCTTAACGTGGGAGAATATGGTTTTCTCAACGAAGAGGAAATCAAGTGTTTTCAAGGTATGCTTGAAAAACATGGTAAAGCTTTTGCCTTTGAGACAAGTGAGATTGGGTGTGTGGATCCAAGTGTTGTTGCACGTATGGTTATATTCACTGTTCCTCACATGCCATGGAGTTTACGTCCTATTCCAGTTCCTAAAGCTCACTTACCAAAGCTTATCAATTTGCCTAATGAGAAGATACAAATGGGAATCTTGGAACCATCATGTGTGCCATACTCTAACCGATGGTTCACTCTTCCGAAGAAAAATGGTACTTTAAGGTTTATACACGATATGCAGCCTGTTAACAAGGTAACAATCCGCAATGTGGGTACCGGCCCAATTGTGGATGAATTTGCTGAGGCTTTTGCAGGTAGGTCAATTTACTTTATGGGTGATCTTTATTCTGGATATGATCAATTTCAGTTAGATTTAGAGAGCAGGGATATTACTACGATGCGTACACCTCTCGGATTGGTAAAGATGTGCACTCTTCCACAAGGTGCTACTAATTCTGTAGATCACATGATGAACGGCATGAATAAGGTATTAAGGGACTTTATCCCACATGTTAGTATGCCTTTCATTGATGATCTAACAATTAAGGGATCTGAGGAAGGCTCAAAAGATGAGGTAAAAGATCGGAGGGGGTGCCCACAGTTTGTTGCTCAACATATTGTTGACTGTGATGCTATTTTATCTAGGCTTGAAGAAGTTAACTTAACACTTTCAGGGCAAAAATCAACTTTTGGTGCCAAAGAGGTTCTAATTGTAGGGCACATGTGCAGTCCATAAGGTAGAAGGCCAAGTCCGGCTAAAGTTGAAGCTATTCAAAAGATGAAGGAAACGTGCTCTTCGGTTATACTGAAGTTCGTCGGTTTCTGGGTGCATGTGTATTCTATCTTATTTGGCTGCCACATTTTGCTCATGTTGCAGAAGTGCTTTATCAACTGTTGAGAAAAGTTAAAAGATTTGTTTGGGAAGAAGTTCACACACGAGCTATGAGGAAATTAAAGAAGATGCTCCTTGAGGCTCCGACCTTGAGGAAATTTGACTACAAATGCGGAAGGCTAGTAATCTTAACAGTTGACACTAGCCCAACAGGTATTGGATGGCTATAGGTCAAGATGATGAAGAAGGGAACAGGTATGCGGTTCGATTTGGAGCAAAAGTGCTCAATTCTCGCCAAAGAGGCTACCCACAGGTTAAGAGAGAACTTTGGGGCGTTGCTACTGCTCTAAGGTCTGATAAAGAATACTTTATTGGAGCTTCAGTCATGGTAGAGACAGATTGCTTGCCATTGATAGGGATGATTGCAAATTGCTCTACTCCGGATATTGCTATGCTGCAATGGATAACCTACATTAAATCTCTTAATCTTGAATTTGGTCATATTTCAGGTAGAGATACTCTTGTTGCAGATATGTTATCAAGAGCTAGATTTGAAGATGAAGAAGAGATGCTGACCACAAGTGATGATGTTGTCTTGAAGTTCTATTCGTCTTCTTATTTGCATGCAAATTTGTGGCAATATTGCTCATACTTTTGAGGTATTTTTTGAAGAGTTCTATGAAGGAGAATGGCTTTTGATTGGTCACTACCTTAGCACTCTTACTAAGCATGAAGGGTGGACGGATCAAGAGTACAAAAAGATTAGGAAGAAAGATTACGGCTATTTTCTGAAGGATGGCCATTTATGGAAGCAGCCAAAACGCTCTAAAGGAGTACCACAGCGGGTTGTTTGTGATAAAGAGACTCAACAGCAAGTTATCAAGAAGTTTCATGAAAGTTTATGGGTTGGACACAGAGGGGTCTGGGAAACTTTTGTCAAGATTAAGGATCGTTACTAGTGGAAAGGTATGTATAAAGATGTGGCTCAGTTTGTGGAGACATGCCTAATATGCCAACAATATTCTAATGTGCGACATCGAGATGGGTTGCATCCCACCTATCCATGGGCTATGCCCTACAAGTGGGTGGTGGACCTGATTACCATGCCAGTAGGTGTCTGGCAGATGCGGTATATTGTTCTTGCAAGAGAGGATCTTACTAATCAGGTGGAAGGCAGAGCTTTGCGTACCAAAGCTACCAGTTCCGTATGCAAGTTATTGCTTGAGGATGTTATTTCCAGGTATGGATGTGTTGGTAGAATTACTGCTGATAGAGGAGAGCTGGATGCAGATGAAGCTCGCGATTTCTTTGCTTGCTTGGGCATTAAATTGGCTCTCACTATAGCATACAATCCAGAGGGTAATGGTAAAAGTGAAAGAGGGCATCCGCCTATTGTTAAAGCTTTAGCAAAGGCATGCCAGGGACATATTGGTGATTGGCCTAAACTCCTACCATTTGCTTTATGGGCTGATCGAACTAAACATAGTTCTGTTTAGGTTTTATGCCATTTGAGCTAATGTACGGGCAAAAACCCATTATGCCTACAGAGGAAGCGGTTATCTCTTGGACTGTAATGACATGGGAAGAAGGTATGTCTACTGAAGATTTGCTTGCATTGCGCATACGCCAACTTGAGAGACGTCAAGAAGATATTGAACAGGCTAAAGTAATGCTTAAGGAAGCAAGGATGAAGAACAAAGCAATGTTTGATGGTAAGCACAGACTACGAACTCGTGTTATTAAAGATGGGGATTGGGTCCTTGTATATGATAGTAGCTTGGAGAACTAGTACACTGCTATGCGGAAAATGGTTAAACGATGGTTTGGACCATATGTAGTACTTCATGTTTATGATAATGCAACCTACAAGTTATGCGAGCTTGATGGCACTGAGCTCAAGGTGCCTATTGCAGGGAAAAGAGTTAAGTTTTTTAAGAAACGAGATGGTAAGATTAATATCGGAGACTTCAACACATATCAACCTCCTGAAGACAATGTTATGTATGCATCAGACGATGAGTCTGATGATTCTTTAATTACGGTTGGCACAGACCGGAGGCTGTGCAGGTTCAGAGGGGTTGGATGTTGTGTAGCTGTGCTCCCATGCTAAGAAAGATGCTAGAAAAATGCACATCAAGTTTTTTGAAGCCTACATGATTAATGAAGAGTAGTTACGGCCTGGTAACAGCACAAGTTCAATGTTTAATGTATGCCAGATGCGGCTTTAAAGGGCCGACTAATGCCTTAATGATGCAAAAAAGGGCAATGCTCGAAGTTAGCACAGATGAGCTTTTATGATCTAGAACTGTAGTGCTTGAAGTGCTCTACCGGCCTGTCTTTACGGCTCGTCGATTGGAGCTACGGTGAAGAAGTTATGGCACTTTGAAGTTTAAGTCGATTTGCAGATCCGTACCAGATTAGGCAACTGCAGTTGAGGTGACAAAAATGGAATGAATGCACGGGCTTGAAGTGCTCACTTTGTGGAGCGCGTCGGTCTTTTTAGATCAGCAATCGGAGTTCTGGCTTCCAAGTTATTGGCCGTTAATAATTCACCGGGGGCTGGTTCCGTGCCAGACCAGTCGACTCGACCGGAGTGCCATCTGGGAGATTTTGTCTCTCGCTCGGATTTTGGAGTGCAATAGAGTAAGTGCTCGATGAGAATCTTGTCCGAAATGTTATCTCCTGCAGTGCATTGATAGCAGGGTATATTGCCAGCAACAGTACTATGATAGTCTACATGTAAGTCAAATGTGGTGTACGTCTCATAAAGTGCAAAAAGTGCTTGAAGAACTTCGTGTTAGGAATGTCATCTCTTGGAATGCAAAGATTGTGGGATAACTCCAACAGAGGTAGGGCCAGAAAGCCGGACAAATGCAATAACGTACGCTTATATCTTGAAGGCAAGCATCACCATGCAAGGCGATATGGGCATCATATGCATGTCGAATGTGGTGCCCTCCTAAATTGGCTAGACCTCCCTAAGGCAACCAATTGGCAAGACTGCCCAAGAGCCTAAATTAATGGCCGCCCAAGAGCCTTAATCAATGGCCGGCCAAATGCTTAAATGAAAGAGGTCTTTAGTGTGTATGAAAAGAGAAAGAAAAAGAGAAGCATGGCCTTGACCAGGGAAGCAGCGCAGCGAGGAAGACGATGGAAGCTCACGTTGGCCTGCACGATCCTCAGTCGAGCTCGTCCATGACGCAAATGTTGGCAAGTAGCCCTGGGCGAACAATTTTGGTGCTCTCTGCATCGCAAACGACGCTGGTCAAATTCAGCTGCCACGTCATCACCATAAGTCACGCGCCACATTAGTGAAGGCGCCGTGACTGATGGGCTTAGCCAAATATAGCGAGGGCTAGGGACAAGTGAATTGAGGGGGCGTGAACCAAGGGATAATAGGAGGCAAAGAGAGGAGGAGGGACGAGCGGAGGAAGGAAGCTTCTCTCTTGATCGGAATCTCCAAGCCAGCCAAAGCAAGGACGAGCTCTCTCAATCTCCAATCCAAGCCAAGGTCGAGCTCTCTCTATCTGACTCCATCGAACCAAAGCAAGGACGAGCTCTCTCACTCTTCAATCCGAGCGAAGGGCGACCTCTCTCTCTATCGATCTCGGCAAGGCTCAAGCAAAGGCTTTGCAACCAAGGCACCAAGGAGACTATTTCTCATCAGCTTAGGCAAGGAGAGATCAACAAGGGCTTGTAAGCAGACATAGGAGAAGAAAAAATCTTCGGCATAAACAATGATTGAAGAAAAATCCAACAGATGAAATCGAGACAATAGAATTTTCCTTCGTCAGCAAGGCAAATTAGTCTAATTATCTCTTTTTGATGAATTGCGGAGCCGTTAACGGCCCGGAGTGATCTATAATGGGAGTTTAAGATCCTTAACTGTCATTAGCATTATTTAATGGTGTCGTTAACGACACTTCTTCTCGATTGCGTATCAGTTTCGTCCGTGTTACCAATTTTCAAGCAAGTTTTGTGCGTCGACAGTATTATCGAGTAATTAATTGCTGCTCTGTGCGAAAACTTTTCACTCTCAATTCTTCCACAGCTAGCAGCCCGGTGCTGACCTGGCTCAAGTTTCGCACACTTATCCCCCGACAATAGATGTATGGCACTCCATTGAAGGACTTGTGCAATGTGATGGTCAAAGTGTAGATTCCTTTGTCAAGGAGTTCAATGCTTTGTGGAGAAGATGGTGTGTTGCTTTGGGTAGTGACATTCCTCCTCTTATGCTTAAAAAGTGTATGTTTATGCAAAGTTTGAGGGTTGATTTGAAGTTAAAGGTTGAGATTAAAAGGACACTTACATTTGATGATGCAGTACGGATTGCAAGGCATAAGGAATGGAAGCTAGAGAGAGTGAAGCATCTTGGATTGCAAGAAGATGTGAAGCCAAATGTATCTTATGTTTTAGACAAATATGGAAAATGTATGCAATGCATACTTCCATGTTTCTCATTCTCTTGAGCATGTGAAAGAAGAATACCATATGCACAATGAGATCAAGAAGAATGCTCAATGTATGCTATCTTTGTTGTTTAAGCACTTTGATGTCAACCTTCGTGTCAAAGACGATGATGCTAGTAAGATGGATGTAGGCAAGAAGCCTACCATGGTCATGAATGAGTCTCAAATACAAGGAAATAAGAATTTTGAATATCCAAGTCACATGGCTGATGCTTGTAATGTATGTTCTAATGAAGAGGAGTATGTTTGTGATACAAATGTGACTTTTGGGACTTCTCTTTGTGTAGATGAAGTAGTCAAAGATTGCATGATGGAGGTCAAGGAAGTTAGCAATGAGAAATTTGGTGATGTGTATGATGAGGGCTTTCAAGTATATGCTTTGGGTGATAGTGTGCAAAATGGTGATGAAGAAACTAAGTATACTACTTGTGTTGTTAATGAGGACCTTATCAATGAGAAGCTTCATGGCGTGCATGATGGTGTGGGTGATCCTGCCTTAATTGATGAAGAGAATATTGAGGTTTTATAAGATATGGAAAATGATGGAGATTCTCTTGTTATGCCTCATGTGAATATAGTTGATGCTACCTTGTTTGATCCTCTTGTTAAGGAGCCTAAGGTATATATGGAAGATGGCTTACCTATAAAGCATGATATCATTGAATTGGATAGAAGCTTCATGAAGAGTGGGGAGAATGAGATGGGTATGCATGAGGATATAAAAATGGCTGAGGTAAAAGCGGAAGACTTTTTAGATGAGATGTTAAAGGATTCCTTGCATGCTATAGTAATGAAAGG
This sequence comes from Adiantum capillus-veneris, assembly GCF_014529385.1. Classification (NCBI taxonomy): domain Eukaryota; kingdom Viridiplantae; phylum Streptophyta; class Polypodiopsida; order Polypodiales; family Pteridaceae; genus Adiantum; species Adiantum capillus-veneris. The sequence continues at coordinate 32,538,569 of NC_140958.1, read as the reverse complement.
GTGTCTCTATGTGGTATCTGTTGAGAGTACTTTATGCCTAAACAGGATTTGGATTCTACATACGGTTTATGCTTTGATATTGGGAGTGACACAATTGATATGGCTGGTGTTTCTTCATGAATTTTGTGCTTATGTTGTATGGCCTTTTGATCCAGGTGGGCAAGATTGTTATGCTACTGCTGAGCATGAATGCTCTAGCAGACTGGAGGTTTGGCAAACTATGTTGCGTGCATTTTCAGAACCCCGTTTTTTGTAAATTTGTACATATGGACATGACGCCCGATGTCAAAAGTGTGTGTGGGATTTCTTTTTGTGGGGTTTTTAGCTTGCTTTAGCAAGCATATGTACATGCATTGCAAGTCGCTAGTCTAGTGACAACTGTCGGGCTACTGTAAGTGCCCGTGAGTGAGTTTTCTGAAGTGAGACTTGTATATAACTTAAACTCATGTGAAAACTTAAAAAATTTCATCCAAACTCCAAAAAACTTAAGGTTTGAGCTCGTTGTGCCTCCTTGATGGTTTCTGTTGCAGTTTTTGCCCCCGCCTTGCCTACTCTACGCGTAGTCATGTTGGGACAGCTCCCTATTCGCATCAATTTTGCATGTAGCGACGTGTAGATTCAACTATGGTCATCTTTAGATTTATTTCCAGTCATTTTTTAAGATTTATCTCAAGCTTTAAAGTGACCCAATTGAAGTTGTTCTCTTCAAGTTACGACTAGTTCTCTGCAGGGTTATGGCTATGGCAGCCTAGTGGCAAATTATGTGCAAGCAGATTGGGAGAGCATGTATGTATGAATTGTGGAATTGATGTTGAAGTTGTGGGTTTGTGGTGTTCAATGGTGAAAGGGGAGGCCCTTGTCTTCATATGCATTGGTCGGCGTGTGCTATAAATCCATGCTTTGGCAGGGTTTTGCTCCTATGTGACATAGTCTCTTGGGTGGGCGACGGCCAGTAAATTCCCAAGGGGACTACTCTTGATGGACTTGTGGTGTTTCAAAGGGATTTTACAAAGATTTTGGTGTTCTTGTAGTGCTCTTTCAATGCTCTTGGGTGACATCGCTATAGAGGTGTTTCAATTTGCTTGTTTCCGAATAATGTCAACATAAAGGGTAAGAGGGTTGGAAACACCTACATTGATGGTGTCACACAAATCTGTGTGATGAGTGAAGCTATGCTCCTGCTAGGGCTCGAGTTTGACTGGCCTTCTCCATGCAAGGCAAAGATGGCAAACAACACAAAAGTAAAATGTGTGGGTGTAGTAAGTGCCATGAAGGTAAAAACCTTCAACACTGAGGTAGAAGTAGATATTTCTGTGATGCCAACTAAGGGGGAGGGCTATCAATTGATCTTGGGAAGGCCATGGTTGATGGCCATGAAGGAAAATCAGGACTGGGGCATTGGTCTTCTATGCATGACTGGTAAGAAAGGGGAAACAATCTATTACGACATGAGGACCGGCAAGCAGAAACAAATCGACCTAGAGACATCAGCAAATGAAACCACCAGTGAGTCTTCCACTTCTAAGAAGGAGACCACTTCCACCAATGAGAGAGACAGTTCCATTGATGTGATTTCCATTATCATGAAGGATCTACAAAGGTCAAGCACAATTGGCGACCCATCACTAGAAAGTCAAAGCAACAGAGAGGAAAATAAATGACCTGGCCTATGAGAGGGTAGGCTGAAGAGTATGTTGTCTATGAAATTAACAAGTGCAGAGAAGGATACATTTTTGCAAATGTTGATGGGATTCTCTGACCTTTTCATTCACAACTATGAAAGAATCACAGGTATTACAGCGGTGGAGCATCACATCAAGTTGAAGGAAGGGGTAATGCCAGTCATGCAGAAACTACGATGGCTGGGTGTCATACAAGAAAAGGCACTCCTTGCCGAGGTAAGGAAGCTACTAGAAGCAGGGTTTATTTACCCTGTGGAAAACTCAGAGTGGGTATCACCCATAGTGGTGACGCCTAAGAGGAATGGTCGACTACAAACCACTAAATGCAGCCACAAAGAGGGACCATTTCCCCCTCCCTTTCTTGGATGAAATTCTGAATGAAGTAGCTGGTTTTGAATGCTACAAAGTGTGTGATGGGTATTCTAGCTATTTCCAAATACACATAGCCTCTAAAGATGAACTAAAAAACGCTTTCATTACACCATGGGGTTGTTTTTCTTATAGAGTTATGCCATTTGGTCTCACAAATGCACCTGCCACATTCCAGAGATATGTCACATATGTCTTTCAACCGTTCTTTGGAACACCCATAAGAGTATCCATTGATGATTTTTGTATATATAGCCCTTGCATCTCACACTTGGAAGAAGTGACTCAGGGCTTAGCAAGGCTGTAAAGCCTAGGAGGGTAGTTAAATGTAGAAAAGTACCACATTGGGAAAAGTAGAGTCATTCTCTTAGGCCATGAAATTTCAGCTAAAGGTATCAATGCCAATCCAAGTAAGGTGTGCCCACTCATCTCACTACCTTCACCAACAACCACACGTCAACTAATCTCTTTTCTACAAAAGATGAGGTACTTGAGTAAATTCATACGTCTACTATCACAACTTGTTCTACCACTGCAATAGCTCACACAACGATCGAATTTCACATGGGACAAGGAAAGTGAGCATCACTACAACAAGGTAAAGGAGGTCTTAGCCACCCTACCAACTATCTCACCGCCTAAGTGCGATAGAAATTTCTATGTCACCTCAAGTGTGGGTGATGAATCCTTGGGGGTAGTGCTACTCCAGAAGGACGCAACGACATCTTTCATTAGGCCAATCTACTTCTCCAGTCGCATGATGACAGCCACGTGGAACACCTCGTCCTAGCTCTTAAATTTGCAACTACAAAGTTTCGATCATATTTGTTGCCTGGGCAATTTGTAATCTTAACCATGGATGAAATTTTCCCCTATGTGGTACAACACATGGATGTTTCTGCTAGGATTACTAAATGGCTAGTTCATCTGCAAGAGTTTGACTATACGGTATAGGTGGAAAGCACGACAAGGGCAAGATAGGCGGAACTCATGACCTACCAAAACTTTGAGAAAACGGTAGATCAATCAAGAGGGGAGGGAATTCAACCACTTCCAGAGCCTCCAGTGATAGAAAGAGCACACTCTCTCTACTTTGATGGGGCCTACAAGCGAGCATCTGACAAAGCAGCTACTACTGACATAGTGGTCTTTGATGACAAAGGTATCAAGGTATTTTTTCTTGGCCATTTGTTAGAATCACATCTAGCAATGAAGCTGAGTATGCAGCACTGACCAAAGGGTTAGAGTGGTGCATCTCACAAAAGGTACAATGACTCAATGTATTTGGGGATGCTCTACTTTTGGTAAGGCAAATAAATAGAGCATGGATATGTAAGAATCCTAGCTTGAGGACTCACTTAAGCTGTGTAAATTTTTTTTTGGTAAGTTTGAAGCAGTTCAACTACACCACATTCCAAGGGCACAAAACCATGAAGCCGACGCCTTAGCAATTGAAAGACTGCAGGAAATGGTAATTGGGGCTATAAATCTAAAGCTCCCTCTATTTCAAGGTAGTGAAACCTTACCCGACATAATACATTTCTTGGATCAGGGGAATGTCCACCAGATCTGACAAAAGGGCAAAAGCAATGGCTCACCCAAAAGGCCACAATGTATTGACTTATCAATGACTATCTATATTGTAAGGGTAAGGACCAAGTACTCAGGAAGGTCCCTCTCTCTAATGACAATATTACTCGGGTAATTACCAATTGTCATGATGGTGTTTTTGGCGGTCACTTTGTCCTAGATATAGCAAGCAGGAAAATCTTGTAGGCTCATTTTGTATGGCCTAGCCTCAATCGTGATGTACACCACTGGTGTAAGACATGTAAGTTGTGTCAAAAGACTGGCACCAGGTCACTCATGCCTGAACCATAGGGACCTATCCTTTCATATGGGCCATTTGAAAAATGGGGTACAGATGCCATAGGACCATTGCTATGGCCAACTCAAGAAAGTTCTATATCATCATGGGAGTCGACTATATGACTAGGTGAGTAGAAGCGATAGCCACAACTAGGATCATAGATGGACATAGCTAAGTTTTTCTATGAGCACATATGTTGCAGGTTTGGCACACCACTAGAAATCATCTTTGATAGAGGACCAGGTTTCAGATCAGACTTGGTAGGAGAGTTAATGCAAAAACTAGGCATTACAAGGAGGCACTCCTCACCATATTACCCATTGGCCTAGTTGAAAAAGTGAATGGAATGATTTGTAAAATTATCTCCACAAGAAAGTTAACAATCATCCTAGGGATTGGGATAAGTATCTCCTCCCATCTTTGTGGGCCTACCAGACCTCATTCTGCACATCTTTGGGTTTCACCCCATATCATTTGGTATTTGGTAAGGAGGCAATCCTACCTATTGGGGTGCAACTAGCAAGTCTCAAAATAATGGCAAGACAGTTTCAACGACCCAACATGCATTTGAAAGGTCACATCCTTGACTTGGAACGACTACAATTGGACAGAGAAGAAGCAATCAATCATTATGTGGCATAGGCAGAACACACACGGCTTAGTTTCAATCAACATCTTCGACGCAAATATTTTAAAAGGGCATGCTGGTGCTCCTCTATGACAATCGCTTTGACACACACAAAGATAAGAAGTTCCTACTCCAATGGGAAGGCCCTTTCATTATTAGGAAGAAATATGCCAATGGGAGTTACCAACTCATGGAAGCTGATGGTATGCTTCATAAGACCAGAGTAAATGGATGGCGGCTTAAACTGTATTTTCTATGATTCGATCAACCTCCACCTATCGACATTCCTGATGAGGATCCACCATCAACCTCCACCTCCTCCGATGAAAACAACAACCAAATGAATGAGTTGGGTTTTGCTGATGATGGGGGTGTGAAGGCTTTGTAGACAATGTGGGTGAATCGGTCTTGTAGCAAGGTTTAGAAGCAAGTGTTGCAGTGACTGTACTAAAGCAAGGGTACGAAGCAAAGGATACGTCGAAGTGGAGATGGTGGTTACACCTTGTGCTGGGAAATTGCATCAGATCTCCTAAGGCATCGTCTAAGAGTTTACTTCATGGAGCAACTCATTTGAAAGTGAGCGTGATTATTTCATCATGGACTCTCAGTTTCCCATCATCCGATTATAATTAAGTGTGCCTTTTTCTTTGATAATACGTGCAATTACTTGAAAAGAAAAGGGAACCCTTTAACCAGAGTGCTTAATTACACCCATTTTCATTAACATTCTCATCGTCGAGTGCGCTTATTAAAGGGTATCTCTAAGGGGAGTTCTCACCTCTCCCTCCAACATGACCCTGATAGTGTTATGCTTGGAGCTCAATATGGTTCTACGAGGGAGGAACTTGATCATCCTAGTAGGGATACTTCACTCAACATGGGTGCAGATTTTGTTCTCCCAATGGATGGCAAGAAATGAGCCAATGAAGCCTGTTCAAATGCTTCCAATCCTGAAAATTTTTTGAGATCATCTTCTTTTGGTGTTCGTACCCTAACTGAGGAGATTTGCATGGGGTGATCATGTTTAGCTAGAACAAGGTTGCAGATGGGTATGTGATGTAGACTGACTTTAGGCTTGAATTACCGTTAGAGAGCTTAGATGCCTGGTGTACTCACTCCTCACTCGGTGATTCTATACTTTATGGGTTGCTGAATGTCAACCCAACACTTATGGGAATGGCTGTCAATGATGACTAATAATAGAAATGCAACTAGCCATTTTAGAGCGATAGCCAAAGTCTTCTATGTGGCAGAATGTACCTTCGAGCAAATTGTTCAAGATTTGGTTATCAGAGGAGGTATTTGGGGGATTCTTACTTTGTATACGCAATTTCATGTACACCCGAGCTCTATCCAAACAAAGAGTTTATGCATTATTACCCATTGTGGGTCACACTCAAGAGCCTCCCTCGCTGGCTCTGTAACCATGTGGGCTTCTATGATGCTCATTCCGAAGTTGTTGTGGGTTAGGTTGGACTTGGATAAAAAGGTATGCATGTTGTGGAACACGAGTAAGCCCATCCCCAAACACCTAGATCTCTATATGGGAAATTCGGGTGCCTTCAGCAAGAGTTTGCATTTGCCTCGTTCCCCAATTCCTGCTACAAATATCATGGAGTTGGTCACTATGCTACGAACTACCTTGAGGTAGAGGTAGTCTATAATCCATTGGTTTGGTCCACTTGGAGGAATTTCATTAGGGATGCCAAGCCTCCTACAAGTGCCAACAAGGGAAAGGAAGGTGCCAATGATCGGGATGTGACTCTTGATGAGATGATCAAAGAGTCTGTTGACCCTTCATAAGAGATGTGAGAGAAACCATGATACGCTTGTCTGACCCTCAATAGAGGCCACGATGCCAATTGAAACCCCCAATCTCACATTATTATCAAAGACATTCAGGTCCAAAAGCTCGAAATCATAAGCCAAGTTGTAAATGCCTCGGGATCTATGACCAATACTAAGCTAATAAAAAAGAAGAAGATAAAAAGGTAATTTATTGATGTTGTAGAAAACCTCTATTTGTATTGGTTTCTTGCTCCTTATAAGATCCAGTGCATGGTTACTTGTTTGTTTTCTCTCCCTTGCATTGTCTTGGTGATCAAGGGGGTGGTTGTAGCAAGGCTCTTTCCTTGGTGCCAACCCCAAGCCAATCTTGGCTTTATTATCTCTTTTTCTTTGGGTGGCTCCCATAGCACAGTTTTAGGGTAGTGCCCTCTATCAATGAATGTATTTGACTTTTAAGAACTTGGTCAATTGTAGATGCCATGGCTTGGTGGGAGCATGTATTTCATTGTAACTTTTTTTGTTTTGAAATATATTTCTTCACTGACTATTGTCAGTTTGGGGGGGGGGGGAACCCATGGACCAAGATGAAACTTATTAGAAACCAATGTTGGGTAGGGATTGAAACATATAAAATCATATTCAAGCTAGTTGTGTATGAAAGCCTCTCTCTCTCTCTCTCTCTCTCTCTCTCTGTTTTTGTATGTGTGTGTGTGTGTTTGTGATAAAATCCAATATCTTGCTAACCCAAATGGTTTTCTCATATTAAACTAATGATCTAATTGTGGGAATAAACGGGAACAAGAGTTAGAATAGAGATAAGTCCTTCTAGACCTATCTCAATAGGGAACCAAAAGGAGAAATGGTTGCATCTCAATAGGGGTCCAAAAGGAGACGGTCTACCAAAGAGCAATGTGCATAAATTCTTCTAGAATTATTTCAGCAGGGGACCAAGAGGAGAGATGGTTACATCTCAATATGGGTCCAAAAAGAGGTAGTCTATCAAAGAGCAACGTGCATCTAATGGAGCTTAAAAAACCTTATGGTTAGCTTCATTAAAGACCTCCAAAGGTTAGTGTTAACGTACTTAGACCTTAGGCCCAAGATTCAGGTGGTTGTCATGTTTGGTGACTAAGGTGCTTGAGGTGCTTGTCATGCTTGGTGACTAAGGTGTTTGAGGTTCTTGTCATGCTTGATGAGTAAGGTGCTTGCGGTGCTTGTCATGCTTGCTAAGTAAGTTGCTTGAGGTGTTTGTCGTTTTTGCTGACTAAGGTGCTTGTCATGCTTGATGAGGATGGTGCTTGAGAAGCTTCCCATGCATGGGGGGTAAGGTGCTTGAGGAAAAAAGAGACCCCACAAAGGAGGGGGAAAATCCCCAAAGTTAGGGGAATCTTTGACTTTAACCTCCCACTCACCCAAAGGGAACTCCCTTTCTCAAGGGGCACATGGACACACGTCAAGCTCTCCCTATGCTTAGCCACATGGTGTGCTTGAATCCTATGGTCTTGGCTAAAGAGGGTCCAATGAGCTTCTAGTTCAATTCAACAAATATCTAGATATTTTCAAGTTCTCCCTCTCAAAGAGGTAAGGAGAACACATGTCTAATGCTGCCCATGTTTCTTGAAATGCATTATGCATTGTTAGAAGCTGGACACACCCCACGGCAGTAACTACTCGGTAGACTATTATTTTTTGTAATTATTCATTCATTGAGGAAAACCTGATTTTTCACCTTGTAATTATTGGGACTTATAGAAGTTTCCAGATTGTATCCCAGTTTTGATAGTTAGATTGAGTAGATGATTGATTTTGGAACTTTAGGGTTGAGAAATTGTAAGGTATATATACCACTTTTGACCTTAATGGAAAAAAACCCTTTTGTCATTTTTAAAAACAAGTTTTGAAGTCTGTGAGTGAGCCTACTGTGTACGAGACAGAGAGAGAGAGAGTGTGAGCTTCATCTTGACGCTACGTGTCCTCCGGTGGTCGGAATCGAGGGCAAAGAAGTGCAGCGTATTGCCCCCAACGAGAGCTACGCGCCGATACCTACATTGCACGCGTACGGTCCGGTTTTGCGAGCTCCTTCTACGAGCTTCATCGGTTGTTTGGGTGAGCATACGTTGTCTGATTTTTCATTGCAGCATATCCACGTGTTCACATTGAGTAGAACTACACACTAGGATCGTCAGATTTTGGAAACGAAGACCTGCAGATTTCTGTCAGACATCCTACGTGTTTCTGCACCAGGTGTTTTGGGTCGGGATTTTGGTTCATAGACCTTAGGGAGAGAGATCTAGTGGTATTAGTAGGGTCTCCTTCAAGCTCTATGGTGTTTCGAGATTGTTTGACGGGTGTTCGTCTCTAAGAAAGCGTTGTAGGAAGCTTCCTCTTATGCACTCTTGAAGGCTGTGACTTAGAGAATTGGTAGAGACCTTTATAGGAATTAGTTAGGAGTCGGTCAAGTGTAGGTTGACACCTTATGATTGCTTCCACGGGCATGCGGGTCGAGCTTCGTTCTTAGCTGACATTACATGTTAGGTGAGTTCTCGCTGTGCTGACGTCCGTCGCGGCGTATCCGTCCAACATTGGCGCTGCTGCTGGGGACGGAAACCTTAGGTAGGTGACCGACACTAATCCTTGAGGATTGGGATTTATGGCTTGCCAAGAGTCTTGCTTTACATTTAGGTAGGATCAGAGGGTGGAGGACTCTCTAGGTCTTAGAGGGAGTCTACGAAGCATGTGTCTGGCCTAGATCCTTCGACTTAGGTTTTTTTAAGTAGTAGTCGAGTTCTAGAGTAGGAGTTGGAGTGGTAGAAGCGGTCAGACGAGTGCTTGAGAGTCCAGAGCGGCCAAAAAGCAACCAAAAACACCATTATCACCATTTCACATGATAGGTAGGAGTAGAGTAAATAGGACATCATGATTCAAGATCTAGAGCATTTCATGCATGTACACTTGCTTGGTAAAATCGTTACAAGTTTGTAAAAAATGCAAAAAGATGCAAAAGTGTGTTTGAAAGCCTAATTGAAGTCCAAAAGTTACTGTGAGTGTCTCTGATAGATCTACAGAGCATCAGGAGCATTCCTGTTAGAAAAAACTTTAATTTTAAGCCAGGAGACATCCTACGCGTAGGATGTCTACATGCTAATCTAGGAGGAATTTTGGGATTTTGAGTTGACCAGTGTGTTCAGAAGGTAGGGTTTACCCTAATTTCAACTTGAAAGTTGAAATTTGACCATATCTTGACAGGATAAGGCCAGATAGACTGAAATTGCCAGACATTCTACCCAAATAGTGCCAAAACATTATTTTGAGACCAAAACCATAAGATGGCTGCATGAGCATGTCTTGCATGATATATAGAGTGACTGAAAGGGGTTTCACCTCATTTGGGTGAGAAAATTGGATTCAAAGCGAACTTTAGCACTTTTGACTGAAAAAGCAAAAACGGCTGAAATTTGGGACTTTTGACATCCAAACCAAAATCTAAGCATACCATTGGCTTACTGACATCAAGGGGAAGTTGTGGGACAAATCTGGGGTCAAACAGGCCAGAGTGATTTTGGACTCCAAACTGAATTTTGAGTATACCAAAGTGATCAGCAACTCAAGAAGAGCCTGGTCATTGAGTTTGAAGCCAGTCTGATGAAAAAGACATCCTACGCGTAGGATGTCTAATGCAAGAAATTGAAGCCAGACTTTGACTTTGAGCATAGTAAGGTGTTAGATAGCCTAAGGCAAGCCTCCTAGACAATTTTGGTCCAATTTGGAGTTGATTAGACTGATCAATATCAACAACAGGCTGTCGGAACAGATTTCTGACTCATTGACCAGCTAATAGGTTTCCAAATCAAAAAGTAAAAGCAGTTGTAGGCTCAGCACAACAAGGGGAAACAACAGTGCAAAAATCCAGGCAAAACACAGCAGGAGACATCCTACACGTAGGATGTCTATTAGGGCCTACTGCAAGGAAACTTTGACCTGGCATAGACACTGAGATTCCATTTGGCTTAAGGGTTCTAGAACTTCTTTCAGAAGTGAATTTGGACCTTGTTTGCCCATTTGACGAAGCAAAGACTGAATTCAGACTATTTCGCGTAAATTGAACAACATCTGAGGGTAGTACTGTTTCAGATTAGCAAACCTAATCCAGAACAACAACAGTGTATAAAATACAGTAGTGGTTGAGATTAACTCTCCGGTTATACCAATAATTACTAAGATAACCTCTAGCAGATAAATGCTTTGATTCAATTGACGAAATTAAAACACTTGTGTACAGGTATATTCAACAAAACAAAGCAAGAAGTTGAGCAGAAACTGACCTTTGCCAGGTGAGTGGTTGGATTTGTGATAAATTGCATTGATAAGTTTGATGAATTTAAGATTAAGAAGATACATTGTAAGAGACCAAAAGGTGGCAGGTGACCAAGGTAGCTTAGTGTCCACCGAAGAGAGTGTAACTCAGGCAAGGCTAGATCCGCTAGCACCGATTATTGAGGAAGGTAGTGATACTGACACTTCGTCAGACAAATCCTTCTTCATGATGGGTAGTCATGGGTTTCACCTATGATGGACCTATGCGAGGAGGAAGCACCTCCCAAAATCCTTTGAGTGATTCCAAGCTCACGGTGATCTTCTTGGAGGGAACAAACTCGAGAGGAACCCTAGTCTATTCTGACTATCGAGGACGCAAGTGCATTTGTATCGAAGAGACGCGAGCTCAAAGATTGGAGATAACCCGAGTATATGATGATGGAGATAGATTCCGAGACGAAAAGGGGAACCACTATTTAATAGTTAGTAACCCTGAAGATTACAACATATATGGAGATAACATGGCAAAAGGGAAAATGGTTTCAAAAACTCAAGAACCGCCACCAAACATTGATCGGCCCGGAGCTATTTTTATGTATGATAAGAAAACAACCAGGGTTTCAACTTATAACGAGAATGTGGGAATCTACAAACATGAGAGCGAGGATATAGTCTCTTACTTTTGCAGCAAAGAACCATATGTAAACGAATTAAGCAAAGACAAGGTTCTTTACTTATTCTCTTATGAAACTGCTACGGGGAAGGGCATAGTTTTTGTTGATAGATACGGGCAAGAATACCAACGTATTCTCCCAGAGAAGGTAGAGAGGGCAACAGGACCAGGAGCATCAGCATATGCCCCTGAGGAAGTGCCAAGAGCCACCTACACCCCAAGTAAGTCAGCGAATCCTTTTTCAGATGAGTATGACGCTACCTCACATTCCACCGGACCGCAAGCATTCAACGGCCAAGACCAACCATCAAACCAGCCATCATTGCAGGCATGGCTTTGACAGAGTGCAACAATGGAATCAGACCAAAACTGAGATGGTTATCAAGCGGCACGAGGGCTCAGGGATTTGCAAGAACCACCACTCTATTCAAGGTATCAGGTAGAGAGTAAGCCAAAGACACAAGGGTCTACAGAGCCTAGAGGACCACCCATAGAACAAGTTCGAAGAGAAGAACCACCTCCAACGAGAACCGTTAGAAATTATGGTTTAGGAGCACCACTGGGAGAGGAACCAGCCTATTACAGAAGTCCTGAGGAGTTATATTGACTAGGGCGGAGAGATCCCATGATGAGGTTTGTAGACAATCGAAGAATTAGACCTTCTCAAGTGCAAAAATGGGTAAACAAGAAATACACAGGAAGCAGAGACCCAAGAGATCATATAGCAGCCTTTGTGCGTGTAATTAGAGCCAAAGAGGTGTTAGATTTTCCTACCCAATTTGCAGGGTTTGGACTAACCCTAGAGGATAATGCTCCCACATGGTTTGACTCTATGGAGCGTAGAGACTTTGAGTCGATGGAGGAAGTGTTTGACAAGTTTATCGAGGAATTCTCTCAAAGGGGAATAGCTCATAATACCGTCTCACAAATCCATAAATTCAAACATAAAGATGGAGAATCTGTACGAAAGGCAACCCTAAGACTAAAAAGATATGTTAAGTTTTGTCCTGTTGAAGAACTGCCAACTCAATCCAGACTTATGCTAATATTCATCCAAGGACTAAGGAATGCAGATCTCCAGAAAGACTTACATATGAAGAGGAGCACGACGTTGAATGAGTTGACCAAGGAGGCTCTGTACCTTGTGGACAATTGTGCGGTCTACAAAGAAGGGGATTTCAAGGACCTTGATGACGATTCGTCTTCACACCAAAGTGGAAACAAGTCTTCTAAGACAGCACCGAAAGGAGAAGTAGCAGTAAATCGGGAGCAGCTTGTAGATGAAGTGCTAAAAAAGATAAACTTGTATGCCAAACCCCAGGCTAAACATCCCAAGTGGTGTGCTATTGAACTAAAATGGACAAACCATGGGACCGAGGAATGTTATTATAACAAGGGATATGTGAGAGAGAGACCTTACGCTCCCCAAGCTCTAGTAGCTTCCCCTCAAGCTCCGCGGATGCCTAGATATCAAGCAGGCAACTTACCAGGACCTGTAGATGTAGAAAGACCACAACCGGTGTTGGGGCAACAACCACCCCTACCAGGAATACGACCAGTTGGTATAAGATACACACCAAAAGTAATTGAATCAGAGGATAAGGCTTTGGTGCCTATGCATGCATATTATGAAGATCCCAATGGATATGCGGCAAACCCTATCTATTATCCACCGGAAGAACCCTCGATGCCAGAACCATGGAGCATGATAGGGAATACAGGACCACCAACTACTACATAGGAAGCAAGAGAAGGAAGATATAGCCTAGATGAACGAACACTGATGTTGATAGCCAATGGAGGCATGGGTGGACAGAGACATGATTACCAACAAAGAGGAGCTCAAGGAGCACCTCAACAACCCAAGGGACCCTGTTACAAGTGTGGAGGAGACCATTGGCTGAGAGACTGTCCTCATGATGAAATCATTAGAGTCAATGCGTATTGCCCAGAATGTGGAATTACTCATTTTATTCCCGATTGCCCTAAAAACCCGAGAAAAGGAGCAAAAACCACCTTGAACATGTTAGAAACAGTACCTTCCAGTGGAGGATCGGAAAATGAAACAATCATACCTATTCAGGCTGTAACACAGGCCCAAGCTCAAAGAAGGACGAAAGAACCCATAGTTGAAGAACCAAAAACCGATGCCCAAAGTTCAGAAATGAAAAATCAAAGAAGCACTTGGAAAGCTAGAAAGGCGCGTAGGAAAGCCAGGAAGGAACGAGAGCAAACAGCCCTATCGAAGGAGTTGAAACATACCAAGGACAGATTGGAGCAGTTAGAGGATCTAGCTAGCTTAAGCTCACACACCACAGCAGCCATAGCACCCAAGGAAATAGCAGAGCCTAAGAGTGCAGGATCAGGAGCATCTGTACTGGCAGACAAGGTAAATGAGCAGTTGGATGCGCTTCTAAAATCTTATGAAGTCACCTTTAAAAAGAACCAAACCCAGGAGCAAAGGTGGATGACTTATCCATATGCAGAAATAGAAAAAGAGAGGTTGGATATGTGTAGAAAGATGACCGAGACGGCTCAATCATTGATGGAAGAACTGCTGGGTAAACCTGCAAATTGGCATGAGGCACCAACGCCAACCCCTATCCAACCAACTTTAGAGAAACATGTGGAAACAAAGGAAAGACTCACTAATGCCTATGAGTCCAGAGGAGAGCCTATCATAGTGCCAAATACCACCGATGGGGCAAGTGACAGGTTCCAGCCTAAAATATTGGCAGAAATGGGTAAGGACTGTAACGGTCTAGATGATCTGTGGAAGCAAATCCGTGAGGCCAATGAGGCTAATAGGATGAGTAACCACATGAATAGCACGAGAAAAGAAAAGAATGTGATCCTACCTCCTATTGAAGAATTTGAGGCAAGGTCGCAGATGAACTTTGAGATACATTCACAAGGGGGAGACCAAGGATCTATTAGTTCGGGGCACAGCCAACCAGACTCATTGAGAACCTTACCCTCTTACCTGGGAGAGTACGAAGCTAAGTCGGAAGTGAGAGCAATCCCATCTCAAAGACTTTCTTCTAACAAGGTGATGGATTCGCAAGGATTGATTGAGTTGTTATCCACCCCGGTGGCATGCACAATCACGTTAGCAGAACTCCTAAGGTTAAGGCCAAACATGTGGACCACTGTAGGAAAATGCCTAGAGAAATTTGGAGTGAAAGATCCCACCTTGAAGCTACAAGAAGGGATCAGAGAGTTGGACAGGCCTCAACTAAACACTAGGCCAGTACCATTGAATAAGGTTGGAGAATATTGCGAGGGAGAAGACGAAAACACCACGCTACCGGTATAATTCCAAGGAGTAGTTTCCAAGGCTATTCTTGACAGTGGAGAGGGGGTTTCTATCGCCACCAAAGAAATCTGGAAAAAATGGTGAAAACCGGCTTTGAGGGTTACTAGAATGAAACTGCAATTGGCAGATGGGTTCATGGACAAGCCTCTAGGACTCTTAGAAAAAGTGATTGTCACTTCGTGCGGAATCGAGTATGAGCATACATTTGCAATAGTCGATCTCGACAAAAAGAACAATTATGAGATAATCTTCGGACGACCATTCATGCGACAATTGAAGATGGTCCAAGTTTGGTTTTATGACCACATATACCTCAGACATGGCGAGGCAACAACTAAAATACACTTGAAAGACCATAGTTACAAAGATGTGAACCAAACACCGGTGGAAGAGTTTGATTCGACTACAGTAGCAGGATCAGAACTACCAGCATGGTTAGGGAAACCAAAAGAGCTATGGATGTGCGGAGCTTCACATTGTGGAAGCTTAAGAAGAGAGGAATGCATCTTAGACAGATCAATTGAGGACAAGGAGTATATTTCGGAACCTTTTCCTGAAGATGACTTGGAACCTCTAGAATGGGAACACATACTAGCAACATTGGATGTCTGTACCATTACCGACAGTCCAACAACAAAACTTTGCGATAAGGATGGATACGATGTGTTACCCTATTACATGGTAAGCGTTATACCAGAAAAAGAGATGGTAGAACCACTAGAACAAGAAGAGTTTTACAACTCCTCTGAACACTTGGAAGTAAATGATGATGCAGATAATGAGTGTTCAGACACCTCAAGTGAGCGTGGAAATGAAACCGAGAATATCAAGTTTTATGATTTTGCTAATCAACACCCTAGACACCAAGAACGCTATAGGAGGAAACGAGCAGGAAACAAAGCGAGAGAGAGCTTGATGCCCAGGATAAAAGGTAAAACTCACTATTTGATGCTTGTAAAAGCAGAGGATTGTGTAAAAGATCAAATATTAGGAGGATTCTCAAAAAATCGAAAAGAAAGAACGCGAGAGGAAATAAAACAGGTACGAAAAGCTAAAACTGAAACAAAATCACAAAAATAAAAAAAAGAAACAACAGAAGACCAAGAGTGGACCAAACTGGAGCGTAAACAGAAATACCAAGAACTGAAATGGTCTTTGAGAGAGATATGGACTACTAAAGAAGATGAGATGGTAAAGGGGAGTCAGAAAAGGGGAACATGAACGTACCATCACACTATCGGAAATTTACTATCCAGGACAGAAAAATCATCATGACACCACCAGTCAGGGAAGAACCAACCAAGAGTCTTACGATGGGCCTGAAAATGCAAAAAAGATAGACCTCGCAGAACCAGGTGAAAAGCCTCAGCCGTTCTATATAGCTAACGATTTAGAGCCTGAAGAGGAAGAACAACTAACACAACTTCTCAAGAAGTATAAAGATGTGTTCGTTTGGTCCTATAAAGACCTCAAAGGAGTTGATCCTTTGATATGCCAACATACAATTCCTTTGAAATCGGATGCAAAACCTAGCAAACAACGTCCTTATACATATAATGACACATTTGCTAAACGAATCAAAGAAGAGATTGATAAACTGATGGAAGCGGAATTCATCTATGAGATT
The DNA here is from genome assembly GCF_014529385.1 of Adiantum capillus-veneris. NCBI lineage: Eukaryota > Viridiplantae > Streptophyta > Polypodiopsida > Polypodiales > Pteridaceae > Adiantum > Adiantum capillus-veneris. The sequence continues at coordinate 32,522,302 of NC_140958.1, read as the reverse complement.
GAACATACAGATTGGGTGTCACCCATTATGGTAGTTCCTAAAAAGAATGGAAAACTGCGAGTGTGTGTAAACCTCAAGAAGGTGAATGCAGCAACCATAAGGGATAATTATCCCTTGCTAATCACAGAACATGTCCTTGAGCGAGTGGCCGGGAAACATGCTTATTCCTTTCTGGATGGGTTTTCAGGATACAACCAACTGGCAATAGCAAGGGAGGATCAACACAAAACAGCGTTTGCCATAGAATGGGGGATTTATGCGTATCGAGTTATGCCATTTGGCATAACTAATGCACCAGCCACTTTACAAAGGTTAACGACTCACACATTCAAGGAATACCTAAGAATATTCTTAGAAATTTACATGGATGACCTGTGTGTACACTCTCTTCTACGAGAGGAACATATTGACCATTTGCAAAAGGTCTTTGAAAAGTGCAGGACATATCGAATCTGTCTTAACCCGGAAAAGTGTGTGTTTATGGTTAAGCAAGGACGAATCTTAGGACACATTGTCTCAAGAAATGGAATAACCACTGACCTGGATAAAGTCAAAGTCATTGTAGACCTACCCAGGCCTACTAATGCAAAACAAGTGCAATCCTTCATGGGACACTGCGGATATTATCGAAGATTCATATACATGTATGCGGTTATCACACAACCTCTGTATCGTTTGCTAGTCAATTTCGAGTGGACCGAGGAGTGTGAAACTTCATTCTAAAAGCTGAAGGAAAACCTTATATCAGCACTTGTACTAAAGGCACCAGATTGGGAAAAAATATTCCATGTGCACATTGATGCTTCAACATATGCCATTGGAAGTATTCTAGCTCAACCTGGAGACGGAACAATGGATTTTCCGGTTTGCTATGCGAGCCGACAGTTAAACAGTTCAGAAAATAATTACACAACCACCGAGTGGAAAGGGTTAGGAATGATTTATGCTCTAAAGAAATTTCGGCATTATTTGCTTGCAAACAAATTTGTGTTCTTCACAAATCATCAAGCTCTTTTGTACCTAGTAAATAAACCTTGCAATACAGAGAGAATCGTACGCTCGTTTATTATATTGCTAGAATTTGACTTCACACTGGTGGTCAAAAAGGGTAAAACCCATCTACGAGCAGATCATCTTTCAAGGATACACAACGGGGAATCTCCTGAAGGAGTAGATGATGACATACCAGATGATTATCTTTTCAACATTGAAATGGTACCCAAATGGTCTCAGGAAATTGTTAGTGTTCTTTCCTTTAGAAGTGGGTTTCATAATACGGAATACAAATCCAAACAGCAAACAATTCGACAAACAAAAAACTTCCAGTTGATAGCAAGACGGCTGTATCATCTTGGAGCGGACCTAATCCTACGATTATGTATAAATCTGGAAGAATTCGAGTGCTACCTTGAAGAGGCACATGTCCAGGGTTGTGCATTTCATTGTTCAACAGTGAAGACACACCAGAGACTGAAACAGTTAGGGGTTTATTGGCCAACTATGTATGCGGACACACATTCTTATGTTACCAATTGTACTATATGTAGTGCCAAACGACCAGTGGATCACACAACTTTTTTCCCGGTAAACATAGCACCTGCATGGAGTCAATATATCATTGACTTCTTAACCACCAGGACGTTCCCTGAAAACATCACAAGAGCAAGGGAAAAAGCTATAGAGCTGGAAGCTCGTAACTTTCAGTTAATTGGGAACCAATTCTATAAGCGAGGAAAGGACAATCAACTTAAAATCTGTGCAAGTGAAAGCGAATACCTGCTGATTCTAGAACATGCACATAGCGGAATAAGTGGAGGCCATTTTTCGGGCGATAAGATGACAAAAATTGTTTTAACCGTAGGAATTTGGTGGCCTACATTGCACATGGATGCTGAAGAGTTTGTAAAGCGTTGCGACGCATGTCAACGCACCAAGATGCCAATAAAAAAAAATGAGATGCCATTATGGCCAATGATGGGAGCAAGAGCATTTGCAAAATGGGGCATTGACTTTGTGGGACCTATATCACCCCCTGCATATCACACCTATACCCAATATGTCATTGTGGCCACAGACTATCTCACAAAATGGGTCGAAGCCAAAGCAACACAAAAAGCTGATGCACGCACCACGACACAATTTAATTTGTAAGAGAATGTTTTTGTACGTTACGGGTTACCAATCGAAATTGTCAGTGACCGCGGAACACATTTTCTCAATGAAGTCATAGAATATATGCTAGAGGAATTCATGGTCATACATAGAAAATCTGCACCATACCATCCACAGGCCAATGGGCAAGTTGAAGCCACTAATAAAACACTATGCACGGTTCTCACTAAAATAGTGTCAGAATCAAGAACATATTGGGATTAGCAGCTACACTCAACACTATGGGCATACAGGGTAGCTTACAAAACATCGATCGGAACAACACCATACAACATGGTGTTTGGCCTAAATGCTATACTACCCATAGAGTTTTTAATTCCAACTCTACGAGTAGCAAAAAGCTTAGAATGGACAGGGCATGAGCTCTCTTCAAGAATTGATGATCTTGAAAAGCTAGATGAACTCCGCTTACGAGCTGTCGCTTCAATCTATGCTAAAAACAGAAGACAAAAAGAATTTTTTGACAAACATGTGTGTACCAAAGAGTTTAAAACAGGAGATTACGTACTTGTTTATACCTTGAAGCAACATGCCAAGAAACTTAAAAAGCGAGGGATGGGACCATTTGTGATTAGTGATGTATCACAAAGTGGAGCTGTCAAGCTTGCTACATTAGCAGGTGAAGAAATGCCAAACTGGATTAGTGGATGTCGACTGAGGCGGTATCGTCTACCCCTCACCCAGGAGATGCTCCAACAAATTCATCAAGGAAAACAAAGAATGAAGGAAAAACAGAGAGTACGAGAAGAAGCTCAAGCCGAAGCACAAGAACGCATTGCAAAAAGACGGCTTATGCGACAACAACAACAAAGTGGAACGCCATTGCGATTCAATGCAATTCGACTGACGAAGTTGGAGGAGGAAATAGTGGAGCCAATAATTACGGTCAAAGTGGGCAACAATCAAGTTGAATCAATAGCATTGCTTGATTCGGGTGCTCAAGCAAATTTGATCTCTAACGGATTATACCAACAACTCAAAGTCACAGGTCAACTTCATCCTACTCCTCAAGTGCTGGAAAGTAGCACATCACACGCGTTGAAAACATTGGGATGGACTATATTGCATGTATAGATACATCAACCTATTTACCCACACAAATTCTATGTGATGACAGATGAAAGAACACAACACCCAATGATGCTGGGGCAACCTTGGCAAAAAGAATACAATGTGCAGATAGATTGGAAAGTAAAGGCGGTCGAAATTCAACATGCATATGAACAACAGGTGATAGCTTTTGCTCAGCAATACGAGCATGATCAACTGCAAGCCATGCAATCACTGGAAACAAAGCCAAATGCACAAATTCCATTCAAGAACAACATGATACCCGAAACCACCAATCAGGTAAAATCCAACCATGCTAATTACAGACATATGAAGTCACCGGCCGCAATGCAAAGATCTAGGTTCCCAACACAACAAAAACAAGTATGGATGCGGAAGGATAGAAATGCCATGGCGGACAAAGAACAATGCAACAACAAAATTCAAACAAAGCAGATGGTTCAACCACAAACCATGGGCATAAAACAGATGTGGATCCCAAATAAAATGCTTAGCCATAACCCAAATGTCACTCACATTTGGATACCGAAGCAAAAGCAAAAGGAACTCCCTTCAGTACAAGCAACAACGGAAAGCAGAAAGCTGCATTTCAAAACGGAAAACCGACATATGTGGATGCCAATAAAAAACAAACCAGTGGCAAACAAGAAAGTGCCAAACAATCTACAGAAACCGGTAGCAACAAAATACCAATGGAAAGCAAAGGCAATACGGCCCATAACCATTCCGGCCCAGCCAATTCTATCCTTAGAAACAGTGTCGGCAAAGCAATTGCCGTTTGCAAAAAAGAAAATTAAACAGAGAGCGGTAGAGTTACAGCTGTTACTTGCAAAGAAAGCAGGCAACCTCGACTACGACTACCAATAAGCAACTTGCTTATTCCCTTCTCTTGCACAACATTAATTTTTCCATGCATTGGCAGAGTATAAAGTAGGGCCACATTAATCGTCCAGGCATTAGCACAAATTTTTCAACCTATGCATGGCACATACTCCAAGGCAAAACCTTGTCGTCCGGGAGGACTCCGGCTAGGAGGGGGGAGGCATTCTAGAAGCACTCTCAAATGCGGAACCAATGATAGAAACAGCAAAAAAGGGCATGATTTTCGACTATTTTAAGGGTTGTTGTTTGATTGCGAAATTTTCTGGAGTAACCCAAGTACAGATGCCCTTATACAGCATGAAGCTACAGGTATATGGGGCTAAACGCCTAATCAAGCCCCTAGGTGTGTGTATATAAGTAGAAATAGCCTTTTTTCAGGCAAAATATTAGTAAAACGAAGAAATTCGTCCATAAAAATTGCATGTGAGTGTATATAATGTGTTGCGATGATGTTTGTGATTTATTATGATTTTTGGGGATTTTTAGGGTTTGATTTTCTATTTTCCTTTTAATTTTGCTAATTTTCGGTAGAAAACCTTCAAAAATACAAAAAGCAGGTGCAAAACTGTCGTAATGAAAAACAAAAAATATGGGGATGACCAGTGACTATAGGAAAACCTATGGTACAGTGGGGATGCAATTATGAGACTGGAGCGGAAAGCGTGTGTTGGCCAGATTTCGACCGAAATGCCAAATTTCTGGTAAACAGAGCAAATGTAGTCCAAATCAATAAATTTTTGAGCCTAAACCGCATCTCACAAGAAGATAGGAGCACATGTCAAATTTCATGAAAAGTGGTTCGGGGACCTCCATTATAAGAAATTTTCACCCCATTTTTAGCTCATTCTCACTATTGACTTTGTGGAGAGAGCTTCTGCCACCTAGAGCGGATCGACCTTCTAGCAGCTTCTACGACGCACACGACTACCCGAAGAGCTCTAGACATGAGAGGTAGGCTCACCACCTTGAGCTTTTGCGCATGTTTGTCATTATGTCGCGAAAACTAGCGTAGAGGTCACACACAAAGCGGACGGTAGAGACCTACAAGTAGAGACGGCGGCCTAACGGCTAACCCGAAAGCAACAAGACTTCATCGGAAGCTTACCCTAGTCTAGGAGACCAGTCCTGGATGTCCAAAGGCAGTAGGAAACCATCGGGAAAAACCTTAATTCCCAGAAACCCGAAAAAGGCCACCAAATGGGAAATCGGCGAAACGGCGACCAAATGCTACCAGAATTCATGGGTAGGAGAATCTCGACATGCTCGACAAGTCTATATGACCCGCATGACCAAAAAGTGACCCGAAGCGGCACTAAACTTCAGAAAAGGCATCAGACACACAAAGCGTCAAATTGCACTTGCGGCCAAACCGCAAGTCCGTTTTCCACCAAACTTCACGAGCGGCTTTCCTAGACCATCAACAACCAAGCCCTATGGTGGTAGACCACCACAAATCATCAAGGGTATGTAAACGCAACCACGGGTGCTTCTAGAGCGACAAATTGCCAAATGGAGCTCCGGTGAAGCCAAAGTCGACAAAAACCATACGGCAAGGATCCCCAAGGGATCGGGAAGCTAGGGAGACCAACATCAAGAAATTTCATCACCAAAAAGCACTCCAAAGTCAGAAAAAGGCTCGGAGGCTCTGAAGTCCACACAGGGAGTTATACTCTATCCATTTGACTTTTTTGTTGAAATTAGGCTCAAAAGGGACTTAGGGAGGTAAAGGGCAAGCACTGGGAGTACGAGCATTGAAAAAATCACCAAGAGACATCCTATGCGTAGGATGTCTCAAAGGCACTTTATGGCACAAACTCCAACATTTCTCATCATGCACATGTTCTGAATGATATTTACAAGCTATACACCAAGTTTCATCACATTTGGACCAAATTTGACCTCATATGCATGGAAAAACGCAAAGTTACGGCATAGAGGCAATAATGGGCCATAGACCTACCAAATCTTGTCCAAATCCCATGAAACTTGCACAGCACATTCACCAACACATCAAGAAACAATCTGTGTGGTCAGGGAGAAAAATTGATGAAATAGACATCCTACGCGTAGGATGTCTATTTGACCTTTTTGGCATGCAAGGGATGATTTATCATTCCAGATCCAAGTACCTCATCATCAGGAGCCCATATATCAAGTTTGAAGCAATTCTAATCACTTTTGACCCCCAACGCCCTCAAGATACACTTTTTGAGCCCAAAAACACCTCACAGAGCCTTACAAGCATCAAATCTTGTCCAAATTCAAATCCAAGAACATGGCCATGTTCCATAGGCCAAGGACAACCCACAGAACAAGTTTCATGTCATTTTGATGAAAAAGACATCCTACGCGTAGGATGTCTCCGGCATAAATTTAGCCTTCTATGCAAAGAATGACATCATGGGAGCCAATACCATGGTGCAATGAGCCCTTATACCAATTTTCAACCCATTTGGACATCAATTGCTACCTATGATGGACATTCTACCCAAATTGTGACCTAAAGCCTGAATCAGCCCAAAAATCCACTTTTTGATATCCAAATCCAAATCCAAGCATATAGCCATGTTCCATGAGCCTTGCACTACCTGCATGTCAAGTATGAACCAATTTTGATGAAAAAGACATCCTACGCGTAGGATGTCTAGATGGAAAATTTTGGCCAGATTTGCACTGTGAGAACGTGCATAGCTTCACAATTTCCTTTTAAGCTTTATTTTCAATTTTCAAGTCATTTGGATAAGTAAAACTCAGTTTCGCAGCCAATATGGAAAAACAAAAACGCTAACTTTGGACTACTGAGTGCAACAGGATCTATGGTGGCCTCGAAGTCACCGACAAAAAAGAAAAGAATGACCATCAAGGATTATTTGGACGAAGTGGAACCCTTTGTCATTCCAGAAGGAACACTAAAGCCCACCAGCACCTGGATACAAGAGGATCCGTTAGAGTCGAATGACCTAAAGATCTACCAAGGAGTCTTCAAAGACAATGAAGGCAATGTCATAGAGCTACCAATGCTACCGAGAGAACTCAACGAGTTTGTACGAAGCAAGATGGCCGGCTACTTGGAGAAAATTGATCTCCACAACTACTTCGAAGCAATATCGGCAGTGGTGGACATCAAAAGAGTCTGGGTGCTACAAACGGAGAACACAGTGGCCCTGCAAAACAGAGAAAACAACATATGGCAAGCCTAAGAATCGACAAAGCTGAATACCCGACAACCATCCTTGCACATATCCCATGCCATACAAAACATAGAGAGACATCGAGCGAGAGAGAGAAGAAGAGCACGTGCAGATACACCTCCTAGAGCGGAGTGCCACACAGGCACGGCAAGAGAGAGAGAGAGAGAGAGAGAGAGAGAGAGAGAGAGAGAGAGAGAGAGAGAGAGAGAGAGAGAGAGAGAGAGAGAGAGAGAGAGAGAGAGAGAGAGAGAGAGAGAAGAATAGATACAGGCGCTGGGTGCAATCTCCCCCCGTGCAAGAGTGACCCTTTCCCTCTTGCACATATTTGATTTATAGATTCTTGAATGGTCAAAGTGAGTACAAACTAGCCGGCTGGACATAATTGGCCAAAGCTCACAAAGAGCACTTGAATAATCAAATATACATAAAATGTAACATCCTTCTGCATAATCCATTATTTGTTGATGCTCTTGCCACCTGTCAGCTGCAATAGATAATAAAATATCAATTCTATAACATACCTCTCCGTTGGAAAGCAACTGTCCTCAGTTGCAAAGATAAAAATCTGCAAACAATACTTGTCAAAAACAGTAATTAGTATGTTGTGTCAAAAACATCACATAATAAAAGAAAAAGTTATGAAACTAAACAACATTAGCTTATGCCTGCCGTCATCCACATACTACCTATTCTAGTGTCCCATACCACTAGAATAAGCAGTATATGTCATACCCTGATGAATCAGGATATCATTGGTCACACTCATCATTTAATAATCTATTCCCATCATTCTCAAGTTCAATACTACCGCGATAGAAAATCAACATATATCCATTCCAAATCCAAATCCAAAAATTTGTCAACATGTACCCATTTCAAATCCAAATTCAAATATCCTTCAATTTGTGTACCCGGGTAACAAAATCATACCAGTTAGAGTGGTGGCCAGCCGCTGCAACATGATTTTGTGATCGGTGTTGCCTCATCCGGTGAGTCTACACCAATAAAACGTGCTGCCTAAATCGGCAAATCTGCACTAATGCTGCCTAAATCGACGGATCTGCATTGGGTATTGTTTAAAAATTATAGATCTGAAGTTTATTATTGTGCTGCCTAAATCGGCGGATCTGCACCGAGATGAGCATCTACACACTGCCTAGATCAGCGAATCTATGTGTGTGTGTGACCAATGGACTAGGCAAGACATAAAGGAAAAATATTTACTATGTTGTTGACATCACAGTGCAGTATATCAAAGCACTTACAAATTGTTATGCACTATCCCAGAGTATTGTAGCTCATATGAGTAGCTGCATAGCTTACTGAAAAAGTTTCTCAAAATTATCTCACAAAATTTCCTTTGAATTTGATTAAAGTCAAGCAAAACAAATAATTTTTAATTTCCTGTGAATTACGATAAACCGAATAAAGGTATGGGGGTTGAGCAGTGCTATTGTACATTAAATAATGAGCCATTCAAAGAGGAGAGAAACCAATAAAATCTTCAAAATTTGGTAAGTCCTACAAATTGCAAGTCCCGGATGAAGAATGCAGAACATTTGACAATCGTGGTCGACAGAAGGAATCGCAAAAGAGCATGCAATATAGCCATGTCACAATTAGATGAAGTTGCGAAAAGGGGTCACCGAGCAAGCTGGAAGTAGTAGTATGAGCATGAACTAACGTGTGTTAATATTAACCAACTTAAAATAAAATGGGAATAGCATTGCTACGTACCCAAAATCATGCAAGTCTTGCCAGAAATATCTCAAGATTAGAAGTAAAATTAAATTTCTGCAAATAGTGTGATGGAATCCATTGAAGATACTAGAGTTATATAAACCTAATTCTTATGAGCACTTTATGAAGCTTGAGTGTGGTCGTCTCCAGCATAATTTGTAGTGGTGTTCCAAATGCTTTTTGCCTTAGTCATATTGTAATCGTCGATGGGCATATCATCAACGTAATTCTGAGGGGGGGTGGGGGGGAAGGGAAAGGGGACGGGGGAATACGAGTAGAGACTAGGGTATAGAGACAAAGATAAAGCTACATCACATGTGTCGTCGTCCAGTATACTATGAGATATGAAGCCACTTGCATTGTCTATTTAGTGTGTGAGACCAGTCATTAGAGTTATGAGAGTCCTCAGGTTGTTTATGCTAGAGTGGGGCAACACGAGGAGAGACATTCACAGAGGGAGATGTTTGACTGTGTGAGGGTAGAGACTAGACATTTAGAATAATGAGATCAAACGGATAGAATCTGGGTGGATCTAATCCAATATATGGGTGCCGGTAAGAAACTCATTGCAAGTAAGTCGTTCAATTGCATGGCTAAGAAATGCAAAATCTGATCCATCTCCTTTAAACTCCACCAAACACCAAGTGCTTTGCCGGCTTAAGACCAGGTAGAGGTGTCACTGAGGTTTGAACCTGATGTAAGGTGTCCCCAACTAGTGCTTCATGGGTGGATCTCATTCCAGTAACAATGTACCCTACTTGACCACTCAATAGCAGTCCAGTAGGTGTAAGCTCTGGATACATAATCTCTACATCCATGACTTCATAACTTTGCCTTGTACCCATTGATGCTATCGTGTCCCCCTTTCACAACATACCAGAAACATGGCAAATGACACCTCTGTACTCATCGTAATAAGAATCAAGAAGCAACATACGTAAAAGAGAAGCAAGCAATCCTTCTCGAGAAGGGATCCTCTCAACAACAGAGCGTAAAACCTTTGAGAGGCCTTCCCCTATCTTGGCGGACGTAAGAAGTGCACCTTTCGGATTTTTTCGAATATGGACTTTAGCTGTTCTTTGACTCTTCCAGGTTCAGCTTTAGCTTGATCTATTTTATTAAGAACTGGAATGATAATCAGATCAACCTCAAATGCTAAGTAAAAATTAGCCACGGTCTGAGCTTGCACACCCTATGCTACATCAACTACAAGTAGCAAGCGACCTTGAAACCTCATAACTAAGGTCTACATGGCCTGGTGTGTCAATAAGATGCAGAAGATAGGATCCTCCTGCAAGAGGAGAAGCGCAACTTGCTTCATCAAGATTTTCCCTCATAACAGTGATGCCTCTTTCCCTTTCCACCTGGAGCTTGTCGAGATACTGAGGCTGTCCATGGCCCTTCTTGATGGTGCCTGGGAGTACAAGAAGGCGATCATCCACGGTGGATTTTTCGTGGTTAAAGTGGGCGATGATGGAAAAGTTTTGGGTAATGCCAGGAAGGTAATCATTGCGGTCGATGTGAGGAAGGCGTGCTGCATGGCTGTTGCCTCAAGCCTCTATTTATCTCAGCGAGCTCATGTTTGTCTGTGTGTGTCTGTGTGTGTGTGGTTGGGCACCAGCATGTTTCACCCAAAGTCAATGTGGGCAGCCCATGGCTGCACGGATTTCGGCATCAGGCTGGGCTGCTGGGATGGTTATGTGATGTTAGCGCAGCAAGGGCAGCCCATAAAAGGTGCGGCGGTGGAAATGGCCGCAGTAGGTGGCAGCGTAGGACTTGAGGAACATCTCGGGGTAGGTATTCTGTAGAACAGTGGATGCATGGGAAGAGAGGCTTAAGGGGCCACCAGCTGACGAGAGACAGAGAGAGAGCAACTATCTGGTTGGTTGAGGCTTGCCGACGCCATGCATAACATGAAAATAATTAATAACAAAATAATGGACAAAAGTGATTGTGTGTGTGTGGCAAAGAGACTGAGAGTGGGCGATCACTCTGCATGGCACAATTTGCTGCTTGTCGTCATAAGCAAGGCGAGCAGCGTATAGGCACGCTATAGGTGGTGGAAGGTAGGGAGTAAGAGTTGGGAGATAAACATGCACTCAAAGTAGGAGAGGCTGTGTGGCCTGCATGGACCATTTGTTTGCCGATGTGTGCAGTCCTCACATTTGTGGGGCTCAGACTAGGTGAGACGACAACCAGTGGTGGTTGCGGACAACAATGGTGGTGCTCCGTGTGGCCCATGGTGCCGTCGTACAACATGGTCTGGGACGACGGAGGCCGACCCCTCCAGCCAGTTGTGCTAGCCTATGAAGTCTTGCAAAATTGGATTTTTTCTAAGGGTGCAGGGAGTCTGGTCTATTGCCCACTAATTGGCAATTCCCGCAGTGTGTAGTGCTCCAATCCACCTTTGCTAGCTTTGCTATACGTTTGTTTCCACAGTGGGTACCATACCAAATGGAAGCATGGATTTAGTTCTTGAATAAACAGGAAGCTAAAGAGTTTTATCCTAGGTGCTTTTCCACGATGGAGAAAAGTTGGGGTAGCCTTATAGCTTCCCACTCAACCCCTACACGATGCAGCCCCATCAACCACAGCAAGAGCCATAACCAAGATTATGCTCCATCTCTGCTTACTGGATGATGCTAGGATCAATGATTATGATCGCAAATGACACAAGGATTGCTCAATCATGAAAGCCTGGGGGACGACACCTGCACTTCCTCTCCCCTTTTTTTTTGTTTTTTTCCCAAACTTTCCTATCTAACCTTTCCTAATCTCTAAGATGTTTATCCTCTATACTTCTTACATAATAATTTTCTCTGCTCGGCCTAGTTCAACTTACCATACAGGCAAAAACTATCCTATTATGTCGTCTTACTCAGGCATTAATTGCTTCCTAATCACACAAATCTCTTCAAAAGACAAGGAAGAAAATAAAATCATATGGTTCAAAAACAAAAAAATATTGTTTTGACTTAGCTTTAATGATATTTTGGTTGCTTAGATCTTCATAACTCTATGTCATCACATCTTAGGGAGCGAACCAAGGCTCTGATACCACTGCTACAAACGGAGAACGCGGTGGCCCTGCAAAACAGAGAAAACAACATATGGCAAGCCTAAGAATCGACAAAGCTGAATACCCGACAACCATCCTCGCACATATCCCATGCCATACACAACATAGAGAGACATCGAGCGAGAGAGATAAGTAGAGCACGTGCAGATACGCCTCCTAGAGCGGAGTGCCACACTAGCACGACAAGAGAGAGAGAGAGAGAGAGAGAGAGAGAGAGAGAGAGAGAGAGAGAGAGAGAGAGAGAGAGAGAGAGAGAGAGAGAGAGAGAGAAGAATAGACACAGGCGCTGGGTGGAATCTCCCCCCGTGCAAGAGTGACCCTTTCCCTCTTGCACATATTTGATTTATAGATTCTTGAATGGTCAAAGTGAGTACAAACTGGCTGGTCGGACATAATTGGCCAAAGCTCACAAAGAGCACTTGAATAATCAAATATACATAAAATGTAACATCCTTCTGCATAATCCATTATTTGTTGATGCTCTTGCCACCTGTCAGCTGCAATAGATAATAAAATAGCAATTCTATAACACTCGGAGTTTGTAACAAGCATCAAAGAGGATGGAGTGGCCAAGGTAACAGATTTACAAGGCAGACAAGATACAGAGATAATAATCACTGAGCGGGTTGTAGCCCATGCACGAGACCTCTCCTATGAGGGAGACAGTGTAACAAAAAGAAGGGATGAAGTCAAGGTGTACAAAGAGAAAAAGGCAAATTACACCTTTGAAGACATTGCCAACCCAAAGGTGGCAATCATGAGCCATTTATACAACCAGTACTTCCACATGTGCACGAAGAGGCCACAGAAGTACAGGATGCCGCCAGGTGCAATTGCCACAACGTTTACTTGGGCAATGACAAAAGGCACCCCAAAGATAATCAACTATGCGGCATACATACATGACAGCTTAGTAAAGATGGGCAACAAAAAGCCAACCTACATAGTGCCAGGAGAACTGATCACCAAGGTGGCATATGGGGCACTACACGCTAAAGGAAGGTGGCCTGACCCCCCATCTCAAAATGATTGGCTGAGAGTAAAAGAAGACAAGGAAGATGAGCCTCAAAGGGCACCAAGGGTGGCTACGAGGTTGAAAAGACGGCTAGAGCCAGTTGAAGAGGAGCAACCCGAGCAGAAGAAAGGAAAGAAAGAGTTTGCTCAAGTGCCGGCCAAAGAGACAAGGTCACAAAAAGAGGCAAGACTAGAGAGGCTGATGGAGAGTTTCCGAGCAGAGAGAGCTCTCAAGGGTGATTTAAAAAAACTCTCGAAGCCATCTCTCAAGTCTATGTCCGGATCCTCGAGAAGAGTGCAAAGGGACCGTTTTGAAGATTATATCAAAAATTTCGAGATTCTTGATGCTACACAGCAGAAAACATCCCCCATGTCCCTTTCACAGAGGAGGAAGTAGAGCAGATAAGGCAGAAACTGCTAGATGAACAAGAAAGCCAAGAAAGAGAAAGAAAAACAAAAGGAGACAAGGACTTAAAGGGCAAACCTGCAACTTTACCAGCCGGTCCTAAACCCAGTCCACCGCCCTCACCACCTCCTAGCAGCTCTCCACAGGAAGACAAGGAGGTTGAGGACAAACAAGAAGAAAGGGAAGCAGAGGAGCAAGAGCAAAGGCAGGAACCTGAGCCAAAAGAAGAGGCCAAGCCTGAATCTCAGCAAAAAGGATTAGATGAGGCCTATTATGCATTTTTGGACCTGCTAGCTGCAGGCTATACGAAGGAAGAAGCCGCCACAGTTGCATTCGACTTGGCGAGGACATGGCCTACAGAACAGATGCAAGGCATCAGGCTAGTTGAGCTAAAAGAAATTGCTACCGACACGGTAGACCTGCACCCGCCCTCCAATGACTGAGACGTGGTGATGACAAAGCTAGCCGGATTGAGGGCACAATCCATGGCTTCAGAGAAAGAACTGACAACTCTCAAAACCACTGAAGAACAAATCAAAAAGGAAGTAGATTCTCTGCAGGCACAAAGCCAAAGGCAAAAGGAGAGAGAAGATGACCTGCAGGCCAGACCTGCAGGCCAGCTTGGCAACGGCTCTACAAAACTGCCAAGCAATGGAAGAAGTAAATAAGGAAGCAGTAAAAAGAATACAAGCAGTTGAAGAAGAGTGTCAGCAGCTCAGCAAGTCATTGCGATATGCCGAAAGAGAAAGAGATAATATGACACTACAGTTGGCCGAAGAATCGAAAGAAGTAGAGGCCATGAGGAATGCCAAGGAGAGAGTAGAGATAGAACAAGAAGCAAGCCTGGATGAAGTCCTTGAGCTCAAGGACCAACTAAAAGTCAAAGATCAAACCATCCAAAGGCTGCGAGCATCACCTGCTAGAGTCAGAGCTACGAGCTCGACTCAAATCATTTCCGAGAGTCAACTATATGAAGAGAAAATGCAAGAACTTCAAAAGGAGCTGAGTCTCGAGAAAAAGCAGAGATTGATGATAGCTGAAGATTCTATAGTCATGCAAACGAGAATGGAAGAGGGCCAAAAAGCCCTGCAAGAAGAAGTGTAAAGCATAAAGATAAAGCTCGAGGAGGCGGAAATAATAAACGCCGAACTTACTGACCTCCTCGTGAATATGGGCGGACAAGATGAAGCGGAAAAGCAAACACTCCTCAGGCAAATTGAGGAGTTGAAAGGCCAGCAAGGAGGAGAGGCAGAAAGCTCAGGGCCAGCCGCCAATGAGGGCATTGACCTCGAAAATGTGGCAGATCCTGTGGACACTCCTATGCAAGAGGAAATCATAGCAGGATCCTCTCAAGAACCACATGATCTAACACAAGAAGAGGAGGAAAAATTGCACAAGGCAATAGAGGAAGAGCTCAGAGAAACCACGAAAGAAGCCTTGGAGTGGGAGCAGAGGGTCTTCAAATCTATGACCATTCAGAAGATCGACGCCAGCAATATCAAGCACGAGTGGCTTCAACCCTCTCTCCCATATCCATTGCTGAAATATGAGGCAGCTATCTACGATAAACAAGTGGATCAGAGAAGAGCTAACCGTACCTCTTTACAATGCAGACACCTCAAAGCCAGAAGGAGTGAAACTTATTGTGGATTCTCAGCCAAAGTGGAGGAAGGCTTGGCTTACAAAGTACCCACAATACCTAATCCACTTGATAGAGGCACCTAAATATATTAGAGACAACCTTAGCTTCTGTCCTCTACCAAGGGTTAGGACGTGGAAGGCACAGGAAATTTTGCAAAGAAGCCAACCCACTTGGCTGAACTACCCAAATCTGCCGGGTGTGAAGGCAGGTGAGAGAATAAGTGTCCAATACATGATGAAAACCCTAACGGGCGCCATAAAGTTGTTCACACTGGCTCCCCTGACCTTACATGCATTATGATGAGGAAAATCTGCAGAACCATCTTAGCAGTGTTTGAGACCTTCAAGCCAGGCCAGGTGAACGACAACATATTCTTCTTCCAAGATACATACATATGTGCTTATGATCCAAGGAGGTGATACATACGTTGTATCAAAGAATCATGTTTCTACCATCCTATCACCTCCAGGATTTTGAAGAAGCATTCTATACAGGGTTCTTCACCATGAATACAGACATCTTTGGCCCAACAATGTTGAACCTACATGCCAGGTACGAATCACTACTAAAGATGCGGGAAACGATAAGATGAAGCAACCGATCAAGGCCATGTCGGGGACGACATGAGCAAGGAGGGGGGGAATGTTAGAAGCTGGACACACCCCACGACAGTAACTACTCGGCGGACTATTATTTTTTGTAATTATTCATTCATTGAGGAAAACCTGGTTTTTCACCTTGTAATTATTGGGACTTACAGAAGTTTCCAGATTGTATCCCAGTTTTGATAGTTAGATTGAGTAGATGATTGATTTTGGAACCTTAGGGTTGAGAAATTGTAAGGTATATATACCACTTTTGACCTTAATGAAAAAAAAACCCTTTTGTCATTTTTAAAAACAAGTTTTGAAGTCTGTGAGTGAGCATACTGTGTACGAGAGAGAGAGTGTGAGCTTCATCTTGACGCTATGTGTGCTCGGTGGTCTGAAAAGAGTGCAAAGAAGTGCAGCGTTTTGCCCCCGGCGAGAGCTACGCGCCGATACCTACATTACGCACGTACGGTCCGGTTTTGCGATCTCCTTCTACGAGCTTCATCAGTTGTTTAGGTGAGCATACGTTGTTCGATTTTGCATTGCAGCATATCCACGCGTTCAAATTGAGTAGAACTACACATTAGGCACTTTAGATTTTGGAAACGAAGACATGTAGATTTCTGCCAAACATCCTACGTGTTTCTGCACCAGGTGTTTTGGGTCGGGATTTTGGTTCATAGACCTTAGGGAGAGCGACCTAGTGGTATTAGTAGGGTCTCCTTCAAGTTCTATGGTGTTTCAAGATTGTTTGATGGGTGTTCGTCTCTAGAAAGCGTTGTAGGAAGTTTCCTCTTATGCACTCTTGAAGGCTGTGACTTAGACAATTAGTAGAGACCTTTGTAGGAATTAGTTAGGAGTCGGTCGAGTGTAGGTTGACACCTTATGCTTGCTTCCACGCGCCTGCGGGTCGAGCTTCGTCCTTAGCTGACATTACATGTTAAGTGAGTTCTCGCTGAGCTGACGTCCGTCGCGGAGTATCCGTCCAACATGCATATGATTGGCTAGGCTTAGAGGGGTCCAATGAGATTCAAGATTGAGCTACAAGGAGGGTTGGACCAAAGCAAGCAGGCGGTGTGCTTGGGGGTATACACTCTCTAGCACACTCATTTTTCACACATTCTAACTTGGTGAATGTTAGGGGCTCACGGCCCTAGCAAGTAATCAATATAAGAATCATGTAGTGTAAAGATAAACGAAGTAGAAGATCGCATATTTAATCACAAAACTGCAGAGTAGATGAAGAAGAAACACCACAATGAAGATAAGAAAGTATTGCATTCACTGTATATTCATCATCACTTCTCAAACATTGTGAGGACACACAATACCTTGATTAAAATTAACCTGATCTTCAGGTTCAGCCTACTGCTCCTTTGCATCTTCATCCTGGTTAGTAGTTGTGTTGTCCTCTCTAGTAACATCCACCTCCTTTTCAAGTGCTTTCATTGGAGCCTCAACATCTTCTCCAATGAGTATTTAATCCACAATAGACAATAATGGATCTTTAAACTGTTGTTGTCCACCTGCAACACCTGCTTCTTCATCTGAAATTGCAATTGAAACTGTGACTGCACCTTCAGTTCACTGTTCTTGAACTTCACTTTCAGTTTGCTCCACCATTACAATATCACTCTGAGTATGCAATTGTTCAGGTTGATGATGTTTCTGTTGCTCCATTCAATTCATCATACTTCCTCTGCAATAAAAAATTCTCTTCCTTTGCTTCCTCTGTGTCAATACTTACTTCCATCTCAGGTGTAGCCTCATACATTGTATGTTCCTCAATGTTCTTACCCAACACTTCCTCCACGGTGTTCAATAATGCCTCCCCAACATGTAGATGCTCTACCTCATTCTCATGTCCTATGAATGCAGCTATATCTTCAATTAACTGCTCTTGAACTTCTTGATCTGTATTATCAATCACTATCACTTCACATTCGGCACCCTGTGGTTTAGGTTGGTCATGAACCTATTGTTCCCTCTTATACTTCAAATGTATAAAATGATCTTTCCGTTCAACGAACTTATTCTGCAACAACATATTTCTTCCTTATCCTCTTCTTCAGCAAAGGACTGGTATGGATTACTAAACACATTAGCAGGTTCATGTTTAGGTTCAAGTTCAGGGTCATGGTCAAGTTTCTCTTCAAAAATATTGAAGAAAGATTCAAGGTAGGATGAAAAATTTCCAACCATTCAACACTACCTCCTGAACATATCCAATATCCCGACATGTAGATTTAGAATCCGTATTCCAAAACAACTGATTATCCTAAAAATTTTGATTCAAAAAACACCAAAACTAATCTGCTTCTTCATCAAACTGATCTGTCAAGGCTTAAAAACAATAGGCTGAACTCTCCTTCACACATAAAAAACACCACCAAGATGGCTTGCTCACATCCTCTCTCAAAGACATAAAGAAATCCCCCTTTTGGCTACAAAACACTCCGATCACTGATATCTCCTTGAAACTGTAATTTTTTAACCAGTGCTCCCTAAAAAACTTCCCTTGTGTCATCAAGGATGAAGACATAAAACCAATGAGATATAAGAATATCAACATCATCTCCTCCATCGGCAATATCACATAGAAGCGTAGAACCATCTTCAGGAAAACCCACTTCACCATCATCAAGAACTTGCAAAAGACTTGCATAATCATCAGGCAAAACCATCTCCTCGACATCAACAAAACCATGGAAATCAGGAACATGACCACATAAAGAATACAAATCTTCAAGAATACCATCAGTAAACTAAACTTCATTGGAAAGAGATGGACTTCCAATCTGCTTGACTGAATTTGTAAAAGCACCAACATCATAAAGATCATTGACAACATCATCATTCAAGACACCTTCCGTAACATCAAGGTTTGAACAAGACTCCATATTGTTGATTTGATTAAGCTGAAGATTCAAATCCTCAGTTTGATTATATTTATCCAAAATACCTTTCTTAAGAGCATCATGAACTTTATAACAGTAAGAAATATGCAAGTCAAATTCAGCTCGAACCTGAGAAATCTCCACCATCAATGATGCGTTCTCTTCTTGAAGTTGACTGATTTTAGAAACCGCTCATTAGCCACAACCATATTTAAATACCTCTCATTCTCCAAATTCAAAGAAAGATTATTTATCATCTCCACTTGAGAAACAACAAGACTTTGAAATTGAGCAAATTCAGGTACGTAACTTCTTTGAAAATAAGTAATCCTAGAATCAAGGACCTGAATTGTGGAACTCAGTAAATCAAGGACCTTAGGTATTAAAACTTGTAATTCAGGGACCTAAAATTAAAGATCCTTGTCTTCACAACTTGAATAACTCATATCCACTCCTAGAAATTGGATTTCAGTCTTCAATAGTCCAAAAAACACTTCTCCATCAACACAAACACCCTCCTGACTGTCACTTGGGGGATACTCCTCATCAAGATACATCAAAAACTAATTCATCACATCATCCTCATCATCAAAACACATTATGTCTTCAACTATATTTGTCTCTTTCCATTGAGTACATTATAATCTGATCTCTTCTTGAATTTCAACCTCTTCAAGATTGATGTCCAAGGTTGGTATATGGATTGGTATGTGGATTGGTGGCTTCTTTGGCTCACTTCCACTTGCATTCCCTTCTTCTTGATCGTCAACTCTTCTTTCGAGTAGCTCTTCTTATCTTCTTGTAAAGATACAAGTCTCTTTGATGTGAGGTTTGGGGATATCTAGAAGTCCTCTTGGCTCCTTTGGCTCATGAGCTGCTCCTGGCTTCCTCTTTCTTCCATCAACATCTTTTGGACTTCATCTAGCTTGCATTGAACTTCAACATCTCCATGTTTGACTAACCCATTCTCAACCTTTCTCTTAGTCTCCTGCAAATGTAAAGTCTTCACAACATGAACAATAATCTAGTCTTTCACAAATTCAATTTCTTGCAAATTTTTAGAACGAGTATGCCTTCAGAATTTTCCATGCCCTTAGAAATTTTAATATCTTCTACTAGAATCTGCATGTCTTCTTCAAGACCCTACATACTTTTAGGCCCACTTTTGTCTTCAATTTCTTGACCTGATTGCAAATACCTTTCTATTGTTTATTCAAGCTCTTCAACATCCTGCAAACCCCTGAGTCTATTTGGAGTGTGGTTTTGGGATACTAAGTGCTCCTTTTGGCTTCTTTGGCTCTTAGGATGCTCCTTTTCTTCTCCCCTTTCCAACATCGCCTTCTTGAATTCTTCAGGTTGGCTTTGTGCTTGAACTACTTTCATTGATTTGGGACTTACAACAAGTGAATGTGGAGAAGTTAAACATGATTGTACTTGATTTTTCCCAACCAAGGAGAACATTGGTGTTGTAACTCCCC
Organism: Adiantum capillus-veneris; assembly: GCF_014529385.1. NCBI lineage: Eukaryota > Viridiplantae > Streptophyta > Polypodiopsida > Polypodiales > Pteridaceae > Adiantum > Adiantum capillus-veneris. Next base: position 32,502,140 of record NC_140958.1, on the reverse strand, counting down.
ACTCATCATCACGTTTGTCTTCCTCCTGGAACTGATCTTCATAATTCTCTATCAAGCCTTTAATTGCTTCGCATACTAGAGCGTGACTTTCTTGTTTTTCCTTCATGACCTTCATGCCAGTCTTCCGCCTTGTCAAGAAGATTAGAAAAATTATATAAATCCTCATTAGGCAAAATTTGGACTCACAAAGGGGCCCTTTAAGGAGTTTGACTTTCCCTTTCTCTACCAAAACGGGCGCATGGATAATTTTTTTGCAAACAAACTCCAAAGTTGGCAGAGGTTTGACAGTTAGAATATCCTCTTCAAGCTCTATCTACTGATATATAGCACGCCATGAGATTCCTCATATTTTAGAAGATTCTTTTTTTGATTCACCTATGATGTGACAACTCTATCGGAATCTAAGTGAATCGAAAAAAGAATATTCTAAAATATGAGGAATCTCATGGCATGCTATATATCAGTAGATAGAGCTTGAAGAGGACATTCTAACTATCAAACCTCTGCCAACTTTGGAGTTTGTTTGCAAAAATTTATCCATGCGCCCGTTTTGGTAGAGAGAGGTAAAGTCAAACTCCTTAAAGGGCCCCTTTGTGAGTCCAAATTTTGCCTAATGCTTGTGCATCACATTGCTCCTCATTATTAGATGCATCTCGAAAAGATCTAACAATCCGATACAAATTCTTGGACAGTTTATGCATATAGTATTTGACACATACATCTTCCTTTTGATAGGGCTTGCACATGTAAGGGAATTCCTTTGTTTGGTCCTCATACTTTTGACATATTGCACACTTTGTCTTCTTCTTCTTTTCCATTAATCACACATCAAAAGAATAGAGAGCATTTGTAGCTCTTTAAACCCTGAAACTGCTTGAATTGCATTGCAAACTGAAATACTTGAAACTGCATTTTGTAAACTGAAAGACTAAAACTGCATTTTGCAAACTGAAAAATTGAAACTGCATTCTGCAAATTGGAATGCTATAATTTTTAATATGTAAACAGTTGAATTGCAAACTGCAAAATGCAAAATGCAAATTGTAGACTGCACATTGTCTAAAACTGCAGACTGCAAACAACAAACTGTAGATTACAAACTGCTATTTGTATGCTGTCAGGATCTGAAAATTAGCAGAAACATGAAAACGAACAGAACCCTGAACACATTTTTCTTCTAGGTTATGCCTTTTTTTGCACCACAACAAAAATGAGCAAGAATCTAAGCAAGAAGTTCAACAGTCAAGAACTTCCAAACTACCCCAAAGTCTCTCCTTTGCCAAGTTTGTTCTTCTTCAGCACCATGGCCAAAGCTAGCAGTATCACCAAAGTGTTAGGGGCTCACAACCCTAACAGGTAATCAATATAAGAATCATGCAGTGTAAAGATAAATGAAGCAGGAGATTGAATATTTAATCACAAGATTGCTAAGTAGATGAAGAAGAAACACCATAATGAAGATAAGAAAGTACTACATTCACTGTATATTCATCATCACCATTGAACTACACAAAAAAAAAGTAATACGACTACTGGGAATTGCAAAAATTGCATATCAATTACATCCAAAAAACTGCTACATGCCATATGACCATTCAAATGTGTAAAACAACCTAGGCATAAAGTCCTTGTGTAAACAAACCCCTAAGGCTTAAAGCTAAGACCTTAGTTACAATCAAAAAGTAATTGCTGTGACACATCTGGCACCGGCAGTGAAAGTGGAAGAACTCCATTCCCTTCTCCAAGCTAGTTGAAAAGTTGAGAGCCTACACAAACACTCTTGGCTGTGGAATGCAAATCCAACCAAGATCCATGCATCAATGCTTAAGCTTGCCATTTTCTCCATCTTCATTACTATGCTAAGCAAGAAGAGTGATGATAAGTGAGGAACTATTTCTTTCTTCTATGAATGATTATTCTTCCTCTTCCCTACCCTCATTCCCCACTAGCTCTATCCACCTTCGAAGGTGTTTGAGGCCTTGGGACTGAGGCCGGGGATGATTAATGCTTTTACAAAGTTTATGTTATTCTTGTGATGCATGGAGATTTCCATCTTCATAGCATCACCAAGGTCACAAGGAACACAAAGATTGTATTATACCTATTGGAATTAGGGTTGCAGAGAGACACACACAGCTTGGAGAAGACGAAGGAAGCTCAAGGCACACAATAGAGAGTGTATTACTTGGTGTGCAATGGAAAGATGGATAGCCCTAGAATGATGGGAGTCTATACAATGCACGGGGGAAAAAAACCTCCTAAAGAGGGAAAAAATGCCCCGGGGGTCCTAATGTGTTCACACACATCACTACCACATGTATATGGTAACAAATCCCCCCTTGGAGCGATGCGGTGAACGAGAGCTGGCACATAAGTGAAGGGAAGTGCCATGCCCTGAGGACAGGATTAGTCCACAAAGGGGAGTAAGCCCAAAGCTTTGTGGAAAGCTTCAAGCTTCTCACGAGACAATGCCTTTGTGAAAAGATCTACAAGGTTGTCCTGTGTTGGCACATAAGCCAAGCTGATCTCTCCTGCTGAGAGCCTCTCCGTGACATAGTGGTAATGCACCTCAATGTGCTTTGTGTGAGCATGAAAAACTGGGGTCCTTGCAACTGCCAATGCGCTCTGACTGTCAGTGTAGATAGTGTTGGCAGTGTCTTGTTCAACACCCAAATCAGCCATAAGGCGTCTGAGCCATACACACTCAACCGTAGCTGTGAAGACTGCCATGTACTCAGCCTCACAACTCAAAGTGGCCACAGTAGGTTGCTTCTTACTCAACCATGAAATACATGAACTGCCAAGCATGAAACAAAAACCACTTGTGGACACTCGCGTGTCAAAACAACCAGCCCAATCTGAGTTCGAAGAAGCATGTAAGTCTGGCGGGAAATGATCCCTCCTTGGGATAAAATAAGCCAAGATGTAAAGTGCCACTAAGGTAGCGGAAAATCCTCTTGATGTTGAGATGTAGAGAGAAAGAGAGAGAGACGAGACAAGAGACACACCATATACGCTCCCAAAGATTGATTCATATTGAGGACAAGATACAAACATATAGGTGAGACCAAGTTCAGTAGAGTGAGCCATATATAGCTCCAACACCCCCACTCAAACAAAGGTCTCTAGCTTTGGATGAAAAAACCCTTGGGGAGTTCAAGGGAAAAACCCAAGCCCCTATACAATGTGAAATATGAACCAGCAGTGATGATGTGAAAGTGAATTGTGCATCTATGTACAAATATTCAAGTGACTTAGATATCACAAGGTGAAAATGTGGAGTGTGCATAGTGCATGGTAACTAAAAGATTACAATGTCATATGTACAAAGCTATTACAATAGAAAAGAAGCTAATCTAGAAAGAGTGAGGCCGAAGCAACTCCAAGCTCCAAGCGCAAGAGGATGAAACGTGACTCATTGAGGCCTTTGGTCAAAATGTCTGCAATCATCTGGTCACTTGGACAATGTTCAACCATAATGGTTCCCTTGTGTACTTCATACCTGACATAATGATAATGGACAGCAATGTGCTTTGACTTATTATGTTGAACATAGTCTTTTGCAAGACTAATAGCACTTTGGTTGTCACACCGCAAGGGTGTGCTAGAAAGAGGAGAGTGACCAATATCAACCAGCATTTGTCGAAGCCAAATCAACTCACGAGCTGCAAGTGATGCCGCAACATATTCTGACTCAGTCGTAGAAACTGCAACACAACGTTGTTTCTTGCTGGTCCAAGAAACAAGACAACCATTTATAAAGAAGCAATTTCCACTAGTAGATCGCATAGATAAATGTGAGCTTGCCCAGTCTGCATCTGTGTAACCCAAAAGAGAAAGAGATTGCATAGAATCCGATGTGAGTTGTCGTCGATAGACTAAACCAAAATCTGTAGTGCCTTTCAAGTATTTCAATACACGCTTTGCAGCAGACCAATGCTTAAGAGAAGGACATGCAAGATGTTGTCCAAGATAGTTAGCAGCAAACAGAATATCAGGACGAGTGTTCATGCCAACAAACTGAAGACATCCAATCAAGTTAGCATAAGGTTGATTTGTGACAAGTTGACCGCCATTGTCAGAAGTATTCTTCGTAGAGCTCGCAAGACAAGGTGTGTTGGCTGAATGTGCAGATTCCATACCAAATTTTTGAATAGTATCTGCAATGAACTTTGACTGTCGAAGGAATAAAATACCTTTTGTACGGTTCCGTTGGATTTGAATGCCAAGACAAGAGTGAATCTCTCCAAGATCCACCATATCGAATGCAGAAGACAATAACTTTTTCACTTGCTGAAGAAATCCCAAATCATTGGAAACAAGGATGGTATCATCCACATAAAGAGCAAGAATCACAAAACTTCTACCTTGGCGTTTTATGTATAAGTTGGGGTCTGACGAGCAAGAGATGAATCCTTTAGAGGTGAGAAAAAGATCAAATTTTGTATACCAGGCTCGCGAAGCTTGTTTGAGACCATATAGTGCCTTATGGAGTTGAGCAACAAGGTCTTCTTTACCTGGAATAACAAACCCTTCTGGTTGTTCCATATAAATTTCCTCTTCCAAGTCACCATTAAGAAAATCAGTTCGCACATCCATTTGATGAGCTTCTAAATCAAATTGAACAGCAAATGCCAATAAAACTTGAACACTTGTAATGCGAACAACTGGTGAAAAAAGTCTCTTGATAATCAACACCAGCTACTCGGGAGTAACCTTTTGCAACTAAACGCGCCTTGAACTTGTCAAAAGATCCATCTGCTTTTACTTTTGTTTTATACACCCACTTACATTTAATAGCTGTACGACCAGGAGGTAATTCAGTTAGTATCCATGTACCTTTAGAGATAAGAGAATCGTACTCTGCTTCCATAGCCTCTTTCCATTGACCCTTTTGTGGTGAAGAGATAGCTTCATCATAAGTAACGGGATCTTCAGAAGTAGAAAAAGCATTATCAGCAATATCGTCATCATAAACATGACATGAGCCATGTTCAAAATCAATAGGCAGATCAACAAAAATATCAATATCATCATTGGCAACATTTGGAATGGATGGTTGTGAGGAGGAAAGTTGCTCTATAGGAAGAGTTTCATCTTTTGAAAGAAATGGAAAAGCCTGAAGCAATGATTTAGTATCATCAGAATCATCCATGGACCATGAGCCTCCCATAAGCTGTTCGTTAAAAGTAGCTTCACGATTCACAATTACTTTCTTGGAGGAAGGGTCATAGAATTTGTAGCCTTTGGAAGTGTCACAATATCCAATAAAAATAACTTTAAGACCAGGAGCATCAAGCTTTGTTCGTGTTTCTTTGGGAACATGAATATAAGCAATACATCCAAAGGTTCGAAAATGAGATACAGAAGGAATGTCACCTGTCCATGCTGTGATGGGTATCTTACCAGAGGGTGCAGTAGTAGGAAGATGATTCTGAATAAATGTTGCTGTCAAAGTAGCTTCAGCCCAGAAAACACGAGATAAGCCAGAATGAATCAGCATACATCTTACAGCATTGAGAATAGTGCGATTCTTTCGTTCAGCAACACCATTCTGTTGAGGCGAATATGGAATAGTGTGTTAATGATGAATTCCACTGTCAGCACAATAACTCACAAACTCTCGAGAAACATATTCGCCTCCATTGTCACTACGAAGCTTCTTAAGGCGACGACCAGTTTGAAGTTCCGCAGCCTTGTGGAATTGTTTGAAAACAGATAAGGCTTCAGATTTTTTTTCTAAGTAGAAATACAGTCGTATACCTTGAGAAATCATCAATGAAAATAATGAAGTAGCGATATTGTGATCTCGAAGAAGGTAGAGGTCCACATATATCATTATGAACAAGATCCAAGATGTCATGAGAATGAGTTGTATTTGAAAGAGGAAAGGGTTTACGATTGTGTTTCCCAAGAGCACAAAATTCACAAATTCCCATATGGGGATGGGCTTTAAGATCCATGCCATGAACAAGATCACGACGTTGAAGATCAAGGAGTTTTGAGAAATCAGCATGAACAAAACGGTGATGCCATACTTTGCAATCATGATCACCTGGAGCAGTGACAATATATTCTACAGCATCGTTGAGAGAGAGTTCAAATAAATTACCGTTTCGAGGAGCAGTGGCTATAGTCTGTCCATCTTTCTCAATTCGGCATTTGTTATAATCAAATCAAATCCAACAAACAGATTTGGTATAATCAAATCAAATCAAATCAATTCGGCATTTGGTATAATCAAATCCAACAAACAGACCAAGATCAACAAGTCTAGCAACTGAAAGAAGATTACGTTGAAGATCTGGTACATGTAATACTCCTCGCAAAATTCGAGTGGAAGAAGATAAGATACCAAGATATAAGTCTCCAATACCCTTTACTTGACAAGTAGTATCATCAGCAAGATAAACAACACGTTGAACTGGCAGTGGATGATAGTTATGGAGCCACAGAGACTGATATGTAATATTTCCTGTAGCACCAGAATCGACAATAAAAAGTGATCCATCACGTACATGAAGTATTATGTCTGGAGCAACTGAACATAGGACGCAGCTTGTTTCTGGTACAATGTTGTTTCGATGTTCGGTAGCATATGCTCTATTCTGATCTGTGTCGAATCGACGCTTATAGCACATATGAGTGGGATGATCAGATCGTCCATAATATTCACAAGAAGAAGAAGAAGAGTCTCTAGATAAACGTGGTTGTTTTGTGGTAATATTGTGTTCTTCATCATATTGACGTGCCCAACAATCATCTTCAGTATGGCCATTTCTGTTGCAGTAAGAACATTGCTTATTAGGAAATTTGAGACGAGAGAAAATATTACCGCGACGGCCACCTCTGCGGTTTCCTCGTTGAAATGAACGCCTTCGAGCATAAAAAGCACGTTCCATCTGTTGTGTCTCAGTCTCCTCTTGTGAAATCATAGCTGTATCGTGACCAGCATTCCGACGTTCTTGACGTTGAGAGTATTCAATTAAAGAGATGCAAGCTTGGTCGAAATCAAGACCATCTTTATTAGAGAGAATAGTAACAATGTTATCATAAGAACAGTCCTTCACCGTATCAAGGAGAAGTGTAATCAGTTGCTTTTGTGGAACAGGATCACCGGCAGCAGCAAGTTGATTAATAATAGATTTGAATGACTCAATATGTCCCGTCATGGCAGTACCAACTTCATATTGTAACTTGTTAAGCAACCCTCTCAAATAAAGTATTTCTGTAACAGATTTCTTCTGAAAGTTTGCAATAAGGTACTTCCATACGTCATGGGAAGTAGGCAGTTCATACATATCAAGCAAAACGGAATCAGTAAGAGCAGAAAGAATATACCGACGAGCTGCTTTATCACGTCGTTGCCAATCCGTATAGGCAACATTCCAATCTTCAAATATAGGTCCTTCAGTGATAAGCACGTTATCATTATCCGTATCAACAGGCTGAGGCGGACAAACACGATTTCCAAGAACAACATCGGAGAGTTCATCGCCTTCAAGAATTAACAACATCTTTGCTTTCCAGCCTGGAAATCCTTGACCTTGGAAAGGAGGAACAGAACGTTGTCCAGAAGGAAAGCCGTTGACGAGAATATTCATAGCCATATCTTGTTGCGAGAAGACGTATAAGATAAGATCGCAGAATCTGCACACCATATATGGTGAAGGCCGCAATTGAGAACGAGAGAGATATGAGTACTGCGTTCTGTCAGTGATAAACGTAAGAAGGATGCTCAAGGAACGTCCAAAGATGTGAGAGACGTCACCCAAAAAGACAGGGTAAAAGGAGACGTTAATAATAAACGAGTCCTCAAAATAGAGTGACTTGAGACGCAAGATTGACGGCCACAATACGAATAGCAAAAAGCTAAATCTTCTCAAAAAAGTTAACGCCAAAATAAGAAAAATGATCGTGGACTTCACGAAGAAGTAGGACGAAGAAAGCTGCGTCAAGCTCTATTGCAGTAAAAACAACATAACTTTCTGCTACGAACTCCGATTGACGCAAACCTAGAACTCAAATCGAAGAGCTCGAGGAGACGAACAAGTTTTGGATGAAATGTGCCATTGCGCTACGCTCCATTACGCTTTTCCCGTTTCTCCAAATTTTGAGTAGAACAACAAGAAAAATTGAGATGAAGTTCAGGATGTCATTAACAAGAAAACGTAATCAACAATTAGATTGATTATAAATTAACGCCACATAAAACACTAATCATATTCTTCTTAACACAAAACAACCACAATTAACAAGAATCAACACTCAAAAATAAAATTTGTAACAATTTTGAATCTTACGTGCGAATCGCATACACATACTGTTGTCACCATGAATTGAATCGGCGCGTGATCGTTACCGCTCTGATACCATGTTGAGATGTAGAGAGAAAGAGAGAGAGACGAGACAAGAGACACACCATATACGCTCCCAAAGACTGATTCATATTGAGGACAAGATACAAATATATAGGTGAGACCAAGTTCAGTAGAGTGAGCCATATATAGCTCCAACACTTGATAGCCTGCCAATGCTTAGACCTTGGGCTATGCATAAATATGCTGACCTATGAGACTGCAAACTGAATATCCGGCCTCGTGTTGCATACATAAATGAGGCAGCCAACAACAGTTTGATAAAGAGTGACATCAGCAGGATCGCCAGCATCATGTAGAATCAACTTCAAACCTGTTTCCATGGGAGTGGCAATAGGTTTGCAATCCTCAAGTCCAAACTTAGATAGCAATGTCTCTATGTAACTTTTCTGACACAAGGCAATACCACCATCACACTGCTTAAACTGTATACCCAAGTAATGATGCAACAGCCCCAAATCTTTCATCTTGAAAGTAGCATTAACATCAGCCTTAAATTCAGCAATATGTCTCTCATTTGGTCCAGTGATCAGCAAATCATCAACATAAAGAACCACAATGAGAAGTACATCACCCTCACGCTGTCGTGCTGTGACATGTACATAGTGGGAATGCATGCTACAAGAGTTATCTTATAACTTTTTAGATACATAGTTATATTTTCTATAATGTAAGTATGCATATTTAAGTATAATAATATGCTTTCTATCTCATCCTATTATTTATCTCAAGGGTAACCTATTCTTACTTTACCATCAAAAAATACTATGGAAAAAGCGTCAATAGCTCAGCCTCTTTAACTTGGGGCAAAAAGCATTGATTCTTTCTTTCTACCATCTCATTATTATCTCACACCCTATCTAGATCCTATATCTAGGGTAATTTCCAATCTATATATATTCTATGCATTTTTTATATATTTTTTATATTTCTTTTTAAATAGCTACTAGGAGGGAATCAAATCCTAGTGGGACACTAGGTGGCATGATTTCAAAGATACACTTATTTTAATGCATTATTGCAAGTATGATTACAAAACTTTGTCAAGGAGCAATGTCATGCTTTCATATGGCATGAGGTGTCCATTGGAATCAAATAAAAGTCTAGGCTAACGGGACCACAAGAAGACTTTTGCTGCCAAAATTGTACCCTATTTTAATGATTTGTTTACACAAGGTTCCAATCCAAATTGGAAAATGCATATAAAAAGAAAGTCGTAGCTAATGAGCAGAAGTTTCTGCCCATATTTTTACTTTTTTATTTGGAGCCACGATTGAGGAGATATGATCAAAATACTGGGCCCCAATCTACCCACATCATGCAGGGACAACTCATTTCCAACTTTTCCAGTTTCTGTTCACACTGGCTCTTCTCTTCTTGTGTAAATCCTTGTGGGTTCCCTTCACCTATAAAAGGGGACCTCTTCTTCCTTGAAAACCACTCAAGCATTCAAGCCATTGATGAGAGGAATTCATGAGGGAGTGAGTAGTAATGTCAAATTGTAGTTCGCCATTAACATAAGCCTAAACCTACAGTTTATCCTAGAGGAAGACTGACCATTCTTACATGCCATCCTTGGAAGATCAACTCTAATCAAAGAAGGTCTTGGACTTGGAGTATCAATCAAAGTTGAATTATACCCTCTTCTTCTCTCTCCATCATTAATGGTGCCGAAGGGTTTGTCAAGTAAGACGTGTTCTACATTGATGTTTTCTTGATTTCTTGTTGTTTTCTTTTTCATCTCTAATCCAACATATATATATATATCTAATCTCATCTCCTTAACCAAACCTATCTCTCTCACTCTTAGTAATTCATCCTCTCTACAAATTTTAGGTTCTCCTTGCTACAGGTACATCTCTCCCCGCAGTATCCTAATTGCCTACGGGCAAGAATAGGGCTTGGGAGGGAAACTCTCTTCTCTTCTCTTCCCTTCTCTTCTCTCATATCTACATTTTTCACATACTAGAGTTATCCTAGATGAATAATCCACATGATGATAATTTCTATCGCTTTCACTCTATACGATCTATTAGAATTAACGTATGGATTAGCCGTAAAATACACTTTCAACAACGTATAGTGTTTCTCTTTGGCCCAAAAAGGCTCAATGAAATACTTCTATCACCGGATCCCATCATACTACCTCTCATACACTATAACTTTTCTTTTGACGTAAGCGTAGTTATCTTGCTATGAACCAAGAGGATTTGTAATCCCAATCACTAGACAAAAAATATATATTATGGTAAGCACAAAACTACAATTCCAAAGAAAAATTAATAGCCTATTTGGTCAGCCAGGATTGAATGCCATTAACTCATCTATTAACCCTTTCATATTACCCATGATACGATATGACCATAGCCTTGATGTTTTCATCTTTGTGTTGTTTTGACACTCTCTTTTGTGTTCTTTCTTTGTGTGTGTGAGTGTAAGAGAGGAAGAGTGGGGCTTCTTTGATTGCAATTCCTTCCAAACCCTACTCTTCATGGAATCTATGGTTTAACTCCTTCATATAGTTTTTTTTAGTTCTCTCACAAACTCTCACAGCCATAAGCCCGGTGCTTTCCTGGCAAGGCCACAAATTTCTCGACAACGCTTTACATACAATGTGCTTTCTGTTGGACTGTTACGAAAGCCTTGTTTGACCAAATGAGTGTGAGCTTTCTCATACCAAGCACGAGGAGATTGCTTCAACCCATAGAAAGCCTTCTTACATTTGCACACTTTGTCCTCTTGTCCTTTAATGACAAAACCGAGAGGTTGCGTTACATAAACTTCCTCAAACATATCACCATTCAAGAAGCAGTACCAATGTCTGATTGATGTACATCCCAACCAAAATGAGCTGCCAATGCACATAGAAAACACACAGTATTCATACGACAAGTGGGAGCAAAAGTCTCTTCATAATCAATGCCTTTTTTTTGTGCATAACCCTTTGCAACAAGTCGAGCCTTATGGCGATCGATCTCACCTCTCGGATTGCGTTTCAACTTGGAAACCCATTTCGTACCAATGGCGTTTTCGCCAGGAGGCAAATCACATAAAGTCCATGTATAATTTTATATCAATTCATATTCTGATTGCATGGCAGCCATCCAATTTTTTGAATTCTGTGCTTCATCAAAAGACCAAGGCTCCTCAACATCATGTAAGCTAGACACAGCCAAAGCATAACAATTTGATGCATAAGATGCATGGTGAGAGCCTAAACGGGTACGGCTAGACAAAGGTGCATCCAATTTACTGTAACGCAAAGTGTGCACCATCCATTTTGGCATACCTCTAGCCTGCTCATTTTCAGCCCTTTCCTCATCAAGTACATCATGTACATCTGCATCAGTAATAGGCTGATCTAAAACATTTTCAGAAACCCCCATAGGCTGTACATTTGCCTCATTGGAACTTACATTCGTATTTCCACCACTGAAAAGAGGCAACAAAGTGTCATAAATGTCCTGTGAGCTTACATTATTGTCTCTAGTACATGACGGCAAGGGCTGAACAAAATCTTCCACAAACACTACATCCCGTGAAACTAAAATATGTTTTGTTTGCGGATGATACAACCTATAACCTTTGCTTTCAGCACTATAACCGACAAAAATCCAATTTTCTGCACTGCACTTGTGGCACCAAAGCATATGCCAAACAACCAAAAACACGCATGTGCTCAATAGAAGGCTTTCTATCATGCCATGCTTCATATGGAGTAATAGGGTGCAAAGCTTTCATAGGACCTGTTAAGTACATAAGTGGCACACATGATGGCCTCAAGCCAAAACGAATGCGGTAAAGCTTGACTTTTGACCATACATCGCGCCATTTTCGTAAGTGACCTGTTTTTCCTCTCAGCAACACCATTTTGCTGAGGTGTATAAGGCACTGTACATTGGTGTTTTATCCCACGACTAGCCAGAAGTGCATAAGATTCATGAGACATATAGTCCCCCCCTTGATCGGAACGGAGGGTGCCCATAATACATTTCGAGACATTTTCAGCCATAGCCAGAAATTGTTTGAAGCACATAAAAACTTCGGACTTCTCTTTAAGCGGAAATACCCATGCATGCCTGGAGTAATCATCAATGAAAGTCACAAAGTACAGGTAACTGCCCAAGGACAGAGTTTGCATGGCCCCACAAACATCACTATGCACAAGCTGCAACCTGCATGTGGCCCGAACTGAACCATCCTTTGGAAACTTAGAACGTTGCATCTTACCCAAAATACAGCCTTCACAAACATGTTTGACAGGTGCTTCAAGAGGCAGCAAAGAAGCAACCATATCACATTTCTGCAAACACAGCAAACTAGAAAAATTCATATGACCAAAACGTGCATGCCAAAGTTTTGCATCTGAAATAGCCCTTGAATCTGCAACAACATTTGCAAAATTTTGTCCACACTTGTCATACAAAGTGAGCTTATATAGCCCACGACACAAAAGGCCTGATGCAATAATTTCATCACCAAAACTAAGATCATGAACTGTACATATGTCATCCACAAATTTGACTACAAGTCCAAGTCTAGCAAGTGCGGATACAGACAAGAGATTCTTCTTGATCCCAAAGTGCATCAACAAGTGTGAAGGAACTGCTATTTGCAGCAGTAAGCACAATCTTTCCAACTCCGTGAACTGGATATGAGGCATTGTTGGCACAAGTGACTGAATTCCCATCAGGGACAGACTCGAGAGAGGTAAAAAATTCATGATGTGAGGTAATATGCTTTGTAGCACCACTGTCGATACCACACATGTGAATCTGTAGCAAACTGACAAGCATGCATCATGGACAACAGGATTGTAAGTGCACTCTGTGCTAAAAGCCCATTCTGCATCAACATCAGCATCACAGTCTCCTTTCACAGAAGACTCAACAATGGCTGCATTTGTAGTGGAACCAGCATTTGCAGTCTCCTTTCACAGAAGACTCAACAATGGGTGCATTTGTAGTGGAACCAGCATTTGCAGTGGAACTTAGGACACGACTTGATCAAGTGATCATTAGCTTTACAATAATGGCAACGCATCTTCTTTTTGCCCTTATCACCAGAATTGCCAGACGAAGTGCTGCTAGCAGAAGCATTATGAACAGAATTTTGCCACTCACAGCAGAACCATAAGAAGTGGCTGCATTACTGTTACGACCCTTTCTTTGAGAAGCAACAAAATCCTGTTCAAATGCACGCTGCCTAGTCCTTTTTTTTCTAAAAAGTGACTCTTGCAACAGCAATGTGCATAATGCATCAAACTTGACAACTTCAGGATTTCCTTGGGTCATCAGTCTCCAAGTACTAGGAAAAGTCTGGTAGGAATCTGGTAAGACATCAAGAACAGTCTGCACAAGGGAACTGTCTGAAATGAATTCACTTGCATAAATAAGCTGCTCATTGATATCCTTGACACTAGCAAGGAAAGTGTCCATATCATCTTCCTCATGCATAATCTTTGACTCCAGCTCTTTACGCAGCAAAGGAATTTTAGCCTCATTGCGACTTGCATAAAGAACAGCCAGTATATCCCAAGCCTGTTTTGCAGACTTTGTTTGAACAAATGTGAGGAACAATGGTGCGCTTCACAGACAACGCAATCAATGCATGAGCCTCCGCATCCTTTACATCCCAACGAGCTTGTTCTACCATAGACAAAACAACTCTAACAGCAGCAATCCTTGCAGCAAGACCTGCAACATCCTCAACATCGCCTACATCCTTAGAACCAGGATGTACATCAATGCCCTGCACAATATTCCAGACGCCCTTTGACAGAAGCACATGTTGCATCATATAAGCCCACATAGGGTAATTGTCCCCATCCAACCTTTCCTCAACAGCAGCAAACATCTTGAACACATCTGTGTTGTTGTTGTGAGCCATGGTAAATGTTGCACTTGATGTGAAAACTGCCCGAAAATAGGAGAAATGGAGCGGGAACAACACGTGCTATATAGCACAAACCGTAGAAGACTATAAGGCACCTGCTATGCAGGCAACGACACTGATAGAATTTTTGCAAAAAATGACGAAATTGCCTGTGCAGACCTGCCTATAGTGGAAACGGAGGCCGAAATGAGCCCAAATCAAAAATCTGAGTACACCTAGCTCTACGAGCTTTCCCAAAATATTTTTTGACCTGCAAATTCTCACCAAAGCTCACTGAAATCGGAGAAAGTGAGCAAGCGTGTACTGGAGCAGCTGGCGACTAAACCCGGGAGGACGCAACCTGCTCTAATACCAATTGTTGGAATTAGGGCTGTAGAGAGACACACACAGCTTGGAGAAGACGAAGGAAGCTCAAGATACACAATAGAGAGTGTATTACTTGGTGTGCAATGGAAAGATGGATAGCCCTAGAGTGATGGGCGTGGCGTATATACAATGCACGGGGAAAAAAACCTCCTAAAGAGAGAAAAAATGCCCCGGCGGTCCTAGTGTGTTTACACACTTCACTACCACATGTATACGGTAACAATACCAAGTCTCTAATCAACACGAACTATAATCAACCGAGCAATGCTAGACCGTCTCCATTAGCCTTTGCAAACAACTGTGACTAAACCACGGGTGTGGCTGCGTGAGAACTAATTTTTAGAGGTAAAGAAGAGTATCACCTAAGGTTTTTGAGGGTACTAAATCACAAAGTAATTTTATACATAAGTTTAATTAACATGGTTGACAATAACCAAGAGAGTAGAATGAACATTGATAACTTTGATTTTGCACATGAAGGTGCTAATTATGATGCCCCCATGTTTGTCAATTATCTTGTTACTAGGTTGTAGCAAGCTATCGGCAACCCTGCTTTGCAAGCCAAAGCTACTCAACAACTTCGTGCTTATTGGATTTCCCTTCCTCTCCAAGATCAGAAAGAGCTTAGGAGGCCTCTTGATGAGACCCCCAAAACAAGACTCTCTCCCATAAGAGAGGAGGAATCCAAAGAACGAGAAAGTAATGAATCCCTAAGCTCCTCAGAAGATGTGGCTCCACGAAGATGGCGGTCTAAACAATCACCAACTCCTCCCAAGAGGAAATGGTAACCCATAGTCCTTCTCCTCGTCACTCCACAAAAAAGAGAGGAAACAAAGGAAGAAAAGGGAAAGAAAGAGGTCACCCTCTTCTCCTTCTTCTTCACCTTCCTCCTCTTTTGATGAAAGCAATAGCTATCTTCGTAGAGAATACAAGAGGGGAGGACATTGCAAATCTTACCGTGCATGGCAAAGGTCCCAAAAGCTCAAGAAGTTCAAAGAGGGAGGGAAGAGTATCTCTTTTCTCACCTATGATGGCACCTTTGGTGCTACCAAAAATGTATTGGTCTTCATCCTAGCAATTTGATGCGGCCTTTGGAGATGAGGGCTTCATAGAGTCCTCCAAACTACGACATGTAGCTATGCACATCTAGAAATATTCTCCTTAATGGTGGGCTAGCCTTCGTGGCAATGGCGAAGCCCCAAAGACATGGAAAAGTATATGAGTTTCCATCATGAAGTAATTCCATGCGAGCGATGCAAAGGACAAAGTGGTTACCGAATGGTGGTGTTTGAAGCTTCTCTTCCATGAGTCTATCCACAAATATGTGGACAAGTTTTGGGATTTACATCTCAAGGATACTATCTTTCAAAAAAATAGACTTTGCCTAGCAAACAAACAATTATTTGCAGGATTACCTGAACAAATGGCCGAGTAGGTCCTCCCAATTTTGGGAAGGAGGTGAATTAAGAAGAATCTAGAAAGATCCTCCCAAGGATTAAGGGGAATCTTAAGGGGAAAATTTGATAAAGGAAGGATCTGGAGAGATGAGAGGTGTGTGTGTGTGTGTGTGTGTGTGTGTGGGGGGGGGGGGGGGGGAGAGAGAGAGAGAGAGAGAGAGAGAGAGAGAGAGACCCCTGGTTGTGAGTAAATTTCTCCAAAAATAAAAAAATTTGTGGCTTTTCATGAGAAGACTGATTGTGAGATAATATTCTGTCTCTCTCTCTCTCTCTCTCTCTCTCTCTCTCTCTCCTCCTCTTTTCCATGTGGACCTCTCTCTCTCTCTCTCTCTCTCTCTCTCTCTCTCTCTCTCTCTCTCTCTCACTCTCTCTCTTCTCTTCTCGCCACATGCGTCTTGCCATCCACGCTTGACTGTCTGTATGTTTTGAGCCTACAAGCAGTGGAAGGGCGCTTACCAGGCATGGCAAGAGCCGTGATGAGGAAGCACCCTAAACACACAACATTGTATATGACCTTCAGTGAAATTTTGATGGTGCTAATCTGCTCGTGGCAAGGGCAAGGGTGAATGCAAGTTTGTGTGCATGGCAAAAAGGGGCTTTTAGAGTTTTGTGTCTCCTGAGGGCGCTTGTAGTGGAGCAAGGAGAAGGGGGGAGAGAATGGGGTTGGACAGCAGCTATGCAGAAGGGACAGGGCAACACCATTTGCTTTAGAGTTCACTTGCACAGGGGCCGGATGTATATGGAGCGAGAGGAGGTCTATAGGGTGTGATTGAGGTCTGCAGGGGGGAATCTTGGGTGGAGCACTGTGCAATGGCGTGGACAAGACCTATAGTGGACTGTTGACGGGCAGGGAGAGTTTGATAGTGCAGGAGTGCAGGAGGAAGGGGGTGTGGAGTGTGCAAGACACCTCGCTTGCAAAAGGGGTGAGAAAGAGGGGGAGATAATCTGGAAAGATTTGCGTTAATAAGGGTGTGTAGACCCTGTAGATCGAAATGAAGCAAAGGGGAAGAACAATGCTTAAAACTCTTCCCAAGGCAACTCTATCAACAGTAATAAAGTTAAGGAGAAAGGATTCTACAAAGGGAAGAACTGACTTTCTCCCGAGGAGCTAGAGCGTTATCACAAAGATAACCAGTGCTTCAAGTACGCCAAGCAAGGATAGGCCTATTGTGATTGTCCCCAAAGAAATGTGTGCAATGAGCCGCCTAGAGCCTCTATGGTTGAAGCTCCAAAAGACGATGCTCATCACCAAGGATTTCTCCTTTCCCATACTTGGGGAAAGATGCAAGAGCATGATGCCTTTATTTTTCTTGACCTTGGTTCAACTCACAACTTCATATCCACGGAGTTGACCATCAATCTAGGCATACAAGCCCACGAGATAGGAGATACATTGAAAGCTAGGGATTTAATATTTACGTAATTGCCAAAACATTTGTGTGATCACGAGGTCTTGTTGACATATTTACATAATCACAGTTAACATGATCACAAACAAGCCGGTTCAGAGCAACCTAGAAACCCACAAAAAGCCCACCGGGATTTTTCATTTTCCCTACAAGCCCAACGAGAAAACGTTGAATCCCGATGGGCTGCAGTTTAATATATAGAGGAACACCCTATTACTGAATTTGGGAATTTCCCAATTCCCACTTTCAAAATGATCTTAATATTGACCACATGGCCAAATCTTAGTCAAAGTTTGACAGCATGGCTCAAAAGATCTTTTCAAGTAGTACCTTGTGGAAGGATTTGACCTTAAAAATCAGTTTGAGATTTGTCCATATGGTCAAAGCTTTAAGACATTGGGGATTCCCAGATTGTCTCTTAAGTTGCAAAATCTCTAATATGGTGTTGAGGGCCCTAATTGGGCCCGTTGGATGTTCTTTTGTTGAGCCACACACACGTGCGTGCACACGCACACACACAGATAGACAACCATCTTTGTAGGTACGTCAAGAGGAGAGAGGGGGTCGTGTGTGTGTGTGTGGAGAGAGAGAGAGAGATCAAGGACTGACTTTCTTGTGGGAGTTACCTAGTGTTGCCACGATTATAATGACTACTTGCACGCAAAAAATAGACGTCCTCTGATACACTTACAGCCACAAATAGCTCGTAGATGCATTAGCACATGTGCTCCGGTTCACGAGGAATGCTTGGTTGTGCAGCTCTATCCTAGCCAATGGTGATGGTGCAGTTGAATCTCTAATGCGATGAGCCAGCAGGAAGTAGCATCAGGATGAATCTCTCTCTCTCTCTCTCTCTCTCTCTCTCTCTCTCTCTCTCTCACACACACACACACACACACACACACACACACACACACACACACACACACACACACACACACACACACACACACACACACACACGGTCAACGACAGCTTAAAACTTTGATTATGATTAAGTTCTCTTTACAAAATGACCTAGGTAACTTATATACTAAGGCTACCATAGGTTAAATCAAAAAAGAGTTCAAGGGGTCAAATGGCTTTGTATTTAGATTCTGGAAGTATCATTGCACCCGGGCTTCTACGACTAGAATAACTACTCATTATAAATGATGTTTTAAATCATAATCCACATCATTTCATAACTTTGAAAAAATAACAATTTGGTATGAAATTGAGTTATGTCATGTTGTTAACCCATGGGTCCACACTCCCCTCCCTCCGAATTCATTTCGTCCATGACATGAGCTCATTGTCAATGTCGGTGTGGTCTTTGTTGTCATTTTTCTTTCTTGTGCTTTATGTCCTTCACATCCAGACCCTGAGCTGCAACATCTGTTGTTTTCATTATAGGTCTATTGCCATATTCAAATTTAGAAAGAATCCAATCTCATTCAGCTCGACTCTTATCATCATGGATAGATAAAGCTACAAATTCATCCATTCGAAGTTTTCTAGTATCTTGATCACAACCTCTTTTTTCCATAAATATGATCACTTTATTTCTATTCATCATGATTTGATTCATTAAATCTGCCAGTTTTGAGTATTTCTCATTCTCAAAAACAAGTTCTACAATTTGTATAATTGAATGATTGGATTTTAAAGCTTATGAACCAATGACAACTTTGTAAGGATTCTATAGAAATTGTTTGTCTAAACCTTCAACTTGTTTAGGCCAACTTATACTCCAATAGTAAGTCTGTCCTGTTAGGCCGAATCTGCGATATATTTTTTTGATTTGAGATTCAAAACCCATCTTTGCTAGGGGCTTTTTTATTCTTTGCCTTCTTTGTATCACTTGTGCCGACATTTTTCTCCATTGCTTTCAATCTAATACTGAAGACATAAGAACTAGATGTTCAGTATATATATATTAGAAAAACAATCACCACAAAAGCAATCAAAACTACACAATATGAGATTTTCAATGCACTCTAGTCAATTCCACATATTGACCACATATGTTCTGAGAAAACATACACATTATGCATACAAAATGATATGAAATTGTGAATGCAACTATAAATATCATGATTCGTTATACATCCTTTGCGATTGGAAAACAAAACGACACAACCAATTTCACATGCTACAAAGAATCATCAACATTTACATTGAAACAATGATAACTATTTGCAAAACACACACGAAATAAATAATATCTATGATTGGTCATCTCACGCACTAACAATTGTTCATAATACATCATGCACTCCCTATATAAACCCATGCATAAAAGAAGGCAATGAAATGTTCAATACAATTACACAATTGAGGACTACTTGTACCCAATTAAGGATTGTAGCCCCCTTATGCATCCAGTCTAATATATAAAAGATGATTTCACCCAATTAAGGATTATAGCTCTCATACTGTGTAGTGACAATGTATATCAATTCAAATCTATGATGGTGAAAAATGCAAGACTTCAAGGATCTTTATATACCCAGTGCACTAGTATAGGGCATCCAACCCTTGACTATCACCTTGTTATTTAAATATTCTCATCTTCTGAAACCAACTTTGACCCATTTATGGACCAATGGCTTCATCACAATGAGTTCGACTCTCCAAAGTTTCAGTTTTTTTGGCTTCATATCTTTATTTTTGGTGAAGGATTTAAGTATTTTTATAAGTGGTTACCGTATTAAGAATCACGCTCGGCCCAAAAAAGGACATGTGACTCTGTAACCTTAGGTCAATTTATGCGGAGATAATTGTACCTGGTGCTTGGATATACTCCAGAGGAATTTTCCTAGTTAAAATGCCAAAGTACAAAGAGGTTTACTATATACAATTTAGGCCTGCCGGGCTTTTTCATTTTCTTGGCAGGCCTACCGACTCTATTGGTTTTTGCAGGTCGTTATCAAGATCTCATTGTTAGCGTTCAAACAACAAGGAAAATGAGAACCTCTATAGCCTTGCACACACCACACCGTTGGAAAGAAACACCATAAAGCTACAAAAAATACCTATGCCGAACACCTGTAAAGTCAGGTGGGAAACAGCTCTAACCCAAACCATGATTAAAATTACTAAAAACCAAGACCATAAAGATGAATCTTGTGTCGTGTAGATCTCCGTAGAGTATCCATATGCTTGATTTTGATAACAGATGAGAGAGTTACAAGCTTCCAAAGATGGGAGTCTCTCAAAAAATTCCAAAAAAACAAGTCTCTGTAAGAAAAAGGGGTGTGAAGAGAATTGTAGCTAAAATAATGGGGGATTTTCCCTTTTATTGGAGTGGATTTGTCTTCCTTATCTTAGCCGACATCTTTCTCTCTCATCTCCCCTTTTTATTGGTTCATTTTGACCATTTTTTGGGAAAGGCGGGCTCCATGTCGGTCACTTTGACTTAGGGAGTGGGCAATGTGGAGTGTCCAATGGCCAAAAAAAGGGTCCAGGCACCTGATTAGGGTGTGTGAACTCAAGATGGCCCCATTGGAAAGGGAAGAGAGCACCATTTTCCATTTTGATTCAAGCTTAGGGGGTACCCACTCCCCTCTTTATTCCCCCCATTTTCCACTTGCTCCCCCCCATGTGGGATTACTCCATGGCTTGGCACCATCGTCAAACTCCCCAACTTCCCCAAAAATTTCCAGTTTCTCCCAAAGCATAAGAGGACTTCTCAGACAATTTTCCCCGAGGCATAACTTGCTGCTTCGGTCACTGCATGACACATCGTGACACAGGGCTCGAAGCCCATCACCTCAGCTATCTCCAAAAATGTAAAACTTCAGCAATTATAATATTAGACCCCCAAGTTGTCCCAGTTTCCCTCGTCGCATGCACTCGCAATCACCTTCTAAGTTAAGAACGCCTGCTTCGGATGCTCATAACTCATGACATACAAGTCCGATTCACAAGCTATAAAGCATGGCTGAGAATACTCATTAAAAAACATTTCTTGGAGTCTTGAACAACCCAAAACATCAGAATTCAAGCTTGTAAAAAATCACACCTTTGTACATGGAGTTTTACAAGGACACTTCCAAAACTTGCAGGGCTATGTACACATATATACATGAGGCTAGTGGGCAAGCTTTTTGGCATGACTTAGAGATTTCATGCTTATCCAAAAAATGCCTAACATAGCTTGCCAACCCCCCTTGCCTGCTTGATCATTCATGACAAGCAGAGGTTCCTAGGGTGAATAACTGCTGCATTTCATCCTCAGAGACCTCATCTACATTCTCAGATGTTTCTACACTGTCTTCCTCTATTGATAACATCTCATATGTCACAATTTTCATCAAACGTGCCAAGTATTTCTTCAATCAATAACCATTAACACGATATTTATGTTGTGCACCATTCAAATTAGCCAACTGATATGTGATAGTATCAAATTTGTTCACAACAATAAAAGGACCTTCCCATTTAATTTGAAACTTCTTCTGAAAGGTATTGTCTAGCTTACTATTGTATCCCAACACCAAATCACCCTTTTCAATTTTCTTATCATCCATGCATTCATTGGCTTTTAGCTGAGCCTTCTTTGATGCTTCCTCATAGTAGCTCAAAGCTAAAACTCTGTCCAATTGTAAACATTGTAAATTTAACAACCTTTTCTGCCAGGCATTTTCCTACTCTTCATCTCCCAATGACAACAATTTGAGTGCAAGAATTTCCACTTCAATTGGCAATAAAGCTTCCTTGCCATAGATCAAGTGGTAAGGAGAAAATCCTGTGCTCGTTTTGATAGCAGTTTTGTAGGCCCATAATGCACATGCCAACTTTGAATCCCAAGTCTTCCCATGTGTGAGTCATCTTTGTCAAGACCAACTCTCCATTAAATCTCTAATTGAGACCATTGCATTGTGGACAATAACGAGAACTGTACCTATGTTGTATATTGAGCTTCTCGCATAAGAAGTCAAACAAATCTCCTCTAAATCTTGGTCCTCTATCAGAAAGTAGCTCTAGGGGTACACCAAATTTGCAGCATATATGCTCATATAAACAAATTTTCCCATCTCCTTACTAGTAATCTGTTTGACAGCTTTGGCTTCTACCCATCGTGACAAGAAGAATCCACTACTGTCAAAATGTAAGCATTTCTTTTTCTAGTCATAGGTAAGGGTCCAATAGCATCAAGACCCCAATTTTCAAACACATCAAAAGCTAGAATTGTTTTTCGCAATTTAGGTTTCAAAATTATCTTTCCCGTTCTCTCGCAAGGCAAACACGACTTGCACCAATGATTAACATCCCGCTAAATGCTTGGCCATACATAGCCTTCTTGCAAAATTTTATGCAACATGATTTTCACGGCAAAATGTCCTCCACAAGATCCCTCATGATTTTCTTCCAGGATTTTGTAAATCTCCTTTCCAAGGAACACAACATAAAACCACATCACTCCCTTTCATGTACAGCACATCATCAAGAATTTTGTATTTCTTGGCTTTCCTTATGAACGCATGCTTTTTGGAAGATGGTAAACCTTCACGTAGGACACATGTTAATACAAAATCCACTTCCTTTGATAACATTTCCCTCCCACGCTGTAAAGGAGTGTCTCCCTTTAGCACAAGCACACAAGTGATCATTTCTTGGGTAGCATCATGAGCTTCCTCATTTTGAGACCTTTCAATATGTTGCAAACTCCATGCTTCAAGCTTTTTGAGCAATACTTTCACTTTGGAGCATAAATTTTTCAGTTTAGGGTTCTTATTTTTCCATACTCCCAATGCTTGCTTCACAACTAACAAATCATCTCCTTTAATTTGCAAGCGTCTAATTCCCAACTATAAGCAAATATACAAACCACCTTCAAGAGCCATGTATTCTACTTCATTGTTACTTTTTGCATCAAGTTTAAGCCCTTGCTTCTTATCAGCTTCCCTTGGGCATCATAGATAACAATGCCTCCAGAAGCAGCATCATGACTTCTCTGATAAGAACTATCAAAGTATAACAGTGAATCATTAGAGATGGCAAGAGTCTCGACCTTCTTTTTCCACACCACCTCTTCTTTAACCAAAACATGAGTGTCTTTATAAGTGAGAAGATTTGCCAGGGTAGCCCGAGTACTCTCCTCCACCAAAAAGGTGAACTGAAACTCCTGGAGCTCATTAACCCATCTCATCACTATTTTTTATATATTTGAATTATTGAACAACTGAGGAAGCAATGAATCACTGGTAAGAAAGGTGATTGATTTTTGTAGCAAGTAGTGTCTGAATTGCCTGCAAGCATAAACCATACACGTCATCACCAATTCAATTTCAGAAATATCTCTTTCATGAGGAGTCTTCACCTTGCTAGAATAATGCACAGGCTTCATATACTGAGATTCTTTTCCTTTTTACAACAACATGAACCCAATGGCATCATCTTCCACTGATGGATTGAAATAAAACTCCTTTTCCAAGTCAGGAGCTTGCATGATCAGTAACGTACTTAAAACCTCTTTAACTTTGTCAAAAACATCATCATAGTCACGAGATTGCTCTAAGGGATCATTCTTAACTGTTTTCTACAATGGATACAATAGTTGTGATGCCA
The DNA here is from genome assembly GCF_014529385.1 of Adiantum capillus-veneris. Classification (NCBI taxonomy): domain Eukaryota; kingdom Viridiplantae; phylum Streptophyta; class Polypodiopsida; order Polypodiales; family Pteridaceae; genus Adiantum; species Adiantum capillus-veneris. Next base: position 32,478,080 of record NC_140958.1, on the reverse strand, counting down.
AAGGTATGAAACGAGACAAATATTTAACCTTCTATATGAAAGTGGCAAACTGTCTAGTATCTTTTGGAGATGATAGTAACAACAAAACTCCACTTTCTTTGGGTCCGTCTCAATCCCATTTTTAGAAATCACATGTTCAAGAAGCTTCACCCGTGGTAGCTGTGCTAAATGACATTTTTTAGGGTTAGCTGACCCCCACATTCATCATACCTTACAAAAGTCATTTCAATCTTTTGAGCATGCTCTTTTGCTGGACTGTATACACAGAAATCATCTATGAACCCTTTGACAAACTTCCCGAGGAACGGGGTAATAAACCAATCCACCTTCCTTTCAAAATATCCAGGCCCATTTGTCAACCCAAAAGGAAGCTAGCAAAAGCAGAAACAACCCCATGGCGTAATAAAAGTAGTATTTTTGCGGTCTTCAGAAGCAAGAATAAGCTAAAAATATCCTAAATAACCATCACAGACATTGTATCTTTCAAAGTTGGCCACTGCATCTAAGAGTTGATCAATGAAAGGAAAAGGGTAAGGATCTTTCTTGGTCACTGCATTTAAAGGTTTGTACTCAACACAAACTCTCCAATGCCCATCTTTCTTTGGAGTGACTACTACGGGGCTCACCCATTCAACATTATCAACCAGCTAGCACAATGAACCCTGCATCCAATAGTTTATCCACTTCTAATTCCTTTAAAGCATTCATTTGCTCCTTACCCATGCTTCTTAATTTCTGTCGTATTGGCTTTGCCCCTTCAACTATTTCAATCTTCACAGGATCCCTAACAAAACCTCTAATTTCCTGATATGAGGTGATGAAAATATTTTAAAATATGTCCAACATTGCTAGGTACTCCCTTCTATCTCCTTGTGTTGAATCAGTACTTAGCATATTTTGAATTAACTCTTTCTTCATTGGCAATTCCTATTTAGGTTGCATCAGCTCTTCCAGTTGCTCTAACCAGCTTGAAGCATTTATATTCCCTGATAATTGCAGCACTTCACTATTTTCTTTATGTTCCTCGTCCAACAACAAAAACAACATTGTCATCAAAAATTAAAGTGTTCTTTGCATCCAAATCCTCAAACATCTTCCAAATATCACCCAATTTTTTGTGATAAACCCTTTTAAATCCTAACATGATGTTCGGGTTTTGGCATAGCTTATTACTATAAACACTTTGAACGTTGTATAATGCTTTGGGAACATCTTTGTGTGTGTTGCACTCTTGTTAGGTTATAACAACTCCGTATCCATAGCTCAAAGTATTCACCACAAAAATCCAAAAACATCGTTGCGTCTCGTCGAACTGCGTGAATAACTTCATCTTTATCCTCCACAAGTTGCATGTGTTGAGCACAAGTTGGCATATAATCTCCATGTTTTGTTTCAATTGTCTTGAGAAGTAATCCCTCAAGATCCAAGATAAGTACTCTTTTGATGTCCTTGCTGACAGTAAGTGGTAGGTGAAAAGGAGGTGTCTAATGCATTGGACAAGGTCTTGGATAATGTTGGCTAGGTAATTCAAAAGTTTTCTTCAAATCATGCCTACATAAGGAAAATCCAGTTTCTTCTAATAAGATTGACCCTGAAATTGAAGACAACCAAGTTTATTATAGATAAAACAATAAAATTGAGTTTCCACCCATTTTCTACGGCTTTAGCTTGAATGGTTTTCTTCACCAGTTGGATAGCCTATGATATGTTGTCAATGAGGGGGTTTTGTTTGAAGTTTTATCACTTGTTCAAGCTAGATCTATTGGAACATGAATAGAAGCAAAGCTCCACCACTTGTCCAGGCTAGCTCGATTGAAGCTAGCATAGAAGATAAACTCCACCACATACTCCATCTATGCTTCTTTGAAACATGGAAATAAGCAAGCTTCACCACTTGGCCAAGATGCAATCCATTGAGAGTAAGAACAAAAGAAATCTTTACCATTTTCCCAAAGTGGGCTCTATCAAAACATAGAGAACATTGAGTTTTTGGTCCGAAGGTCCACCACTCGTCCAAGCTATAAACTTAATAAATAATAGACAATTTAGTCCAGTAGTCCAGAATGTGTATAGCCTTAGGAAAAAAATGTATACCATTTGTCTAAGATGGGCATGGGGAAATGATAATAGGTCCACAACTTGTCCATCCTAGGTGCGAGCTCCACACCCAACCTCTAAGGATGTATCTTGAATGGTGTTCTCTCACCATTTGGATATCCCATGATATGTTGTCAATAAGGTTTTTTTTTTTAAGGTCCACCACTTGTCCAAGCTAGCTCTATTGGAACATAGATAGAAACAAAGCTCCATCACTTGTCCAAGCCAGCTCTAACCTAGCATAGAAGGAAAGCTCCATCACCTATTCTATCTGTGCTGCTTTCAAACATGGAAAGAAGAAAGCTCCACCACATGGACAAGCTCAAATCAATTGAGATTGGGACAAAAGTAAGCTTTACCATATGTCCAAATTGGGCTCCATTAAAACATGGAGAATCTAAGATATGCTATACATTGAGGTTTTTGCCTTAAGGTCCACCACTTGTCCACTACACTTCAGTATTCCACAATATCAAGAAGCTTAGCCTTAGAAATACAAGGTATACCACTTTGTCTAAGATGGAAATGGAGAAATGATAAAAGGTATATGACTTATTCATTCTTAGCATCTAAGCGCACGGTCCACCACTTGTCTATCTTGTAAAGCTAAATCTTGAATTGTTTTTCTTTCTCAACCTATACAGAGGGACTTATTTCAAGGTCCACCACTTGTCCAATTGAAACTCATCAGAACATGGAGAGAAGAAAAGATCTACAACTTTTCCAAGCTAGACTAATCAAAACATGGAGATAAGAAAAGCTCTACCACTTGTCTAAGCTTAGATACATAGATAGTAGATGGTTTAGTATAAAGCTCCACCAATTGTCCAACCTGTAGTATCATGGTCCACCTTGTAATGCTTGAAGGTCTACCACTTGTCCAAGCTAGCTGCATTGAAGCAATGGATAGAAGAAAAGCTCCACCACCTATCTCAACTATGCTTTTTGAAGCATGGAGAGATACAAGCTCCATCACTTGGCCAAACTAGGATCCATTGAATCTAGGACAAATGCAAGCTTTACCATAAGTCGAGACTTGGATCCATTAGAACATATGGAACCCATGCTATGTTGTTCATTTAGTTTTTTTCTGAAGGTCCATCACTTGTCCAAGATACACTTCATAGATGGTAGACAATTCAGTCTAGTAGTCCAAAATCTGCCTATCCTTAGAAATACAAGGTATACCACTTGTCTAAGATGAACTTGGAGAAATAGTAATAGGTTTACCACTTGTCCATCCTAGGTGCAACGTTGTCATGCCACTTTGAGGGCAGGGGGTGAAAGATACGAATCTGCATACATATTTGAGAATTTTCCAAACTTATGGACAATGTTAGCAGCTGTTATGTCAGCAAGAAGACCAATACTAGTGAGACTAGTACCAAGATGCCAAGTTATCAGCCTTTGAAGTTTCACCGGAGCCAGGTTTGTGTCGGGTTAGCCATCACTATAGCAGTATAGATGCACCAGTACTAGTGAGACCAGTATCACGATATCAAGTTATGAGTAGTTGAAGTTTCACTGGACCTAGGTTTGTGCCGAGTTAGCCGCCAATATACCAGTATAAATGTACCAGTACTAAGATGCCAAGTTAAAGCAGTTGAAGTTTTGTAGAGGCCAATACTATGAGTGCTACTACTACAAGTATTTGTATTACTAGTACCAGTGAGACCAGTAAGTTTTGTAGAGGTCAGTACTATGAGTTCTTGTACTATGAGTTCCAGTGTTGAAGTTTTACCAAGGCTAGTACTACAAGTGTCAGTACTACAAGTACCAATGCTACGAGTATCAATATTACCAGTATCAGTATTACTAGTATCATGATGATAAGTTATCAACATTTGAAGTTTCATCGGAGCTAGGTTTGTGTCGGGTTAGCCCCAAGTATAGTAGTATAGCTACACCATTACTAGTGAGACGAGTACCAGGATGCCAAGGTATTAGCAGTTGAAGTTTTGCAGAGACAAGTACTACGAGTACCAGTATTACTAGTACTAAGACCATTACCCGGATGCCAAGTTATTAGTAGTTGAAGTTTTTCTGAGGTCAACACTACGAGTGCCAGTACTACAAGCACCAGTACTATGAGTACTACTAGTATTTCTAGTATCAGGAGTGAGACCGATGTCAGGATGCCAAGTTATCACTAGTTAAAGTTTTATAGAGGCTAGTACTACGAGTGCCAATATTACAAGTACTAGTACTACGAGTACTAGTATTACCAGTACGAGTGAGACCAGTACTAGGATGCCAAGTTATCAACAGCGGTTCAATTTTTTTCGAGGCCAGTACTATAAGTATCAGTATTACCAGTACTAGTACAACACTGAAAATCTAGGACCAGTACGAGGATCCCAAGTTATCAGTAGAGTTGAGGTTTTGACGGGCCTAGTTTGTGCTGGGTTAGCTGAAAATATAGTAGTATAACTGCACTAGTACCAGTGAGACCAGTATTAGTACAACACTGAAAAACTGAGACGAGTATCAGTATTACCAATACTAGTATAGGAGTACAATATTACCAAGACAAGTACTATGAGACCATTATTACCGGTACAGCACAGAAAATTTGAGACTAATACCAGTATTCAAGTATTGAGCCGTGGAGCTTAAGGAAAGCTAGGGATAGCATTTATTCTAACTAACTTATCCAGTCTTTTTTGTTGTTTCAAAAAGGGAAGGGAAATGCAGATAGTTAAATTGGGATGCTTTGAAGTTCGTGATGTTTCTAGATTTTGCAAAGTTTATGAAAAGTTATGGAAGACAAGGAAGTAGAGGAGCACACTCCAGAGGAGAATTTTATACTCGTTGTCATTCCTAAATTACATGCATGGATTGAGGAATTGAGAACTGCACATGGTGCTACGTGGGCAGAGGAGTGCATTACAAAGAAGAGTTTTTTGAAGTGGGTGCAGCAGCATAATAAAGGTCTATCTGCTCCTAAATTGTTAAGAGAATTTGAAAAGAGATTTGCCCAATTGTCTGCAACCGAATGGGTTGCTCTTAATTTGAAGAAAGTAGAACTTTTTGTGCAAGATGCAGATCCAAAGTTGCAAAAAATCTTAGTGGATCTCCTCGAAGATCTTGGAAGGGAGTTAAGACTAAAACTAGATTGGAAAGAAGTGATAGAACATGTCAATATGGTGGTGAAACAACAAAAAACATTGGATAAGTTAGTTGGAATAAATGCAGATATGGGAGGGAAGGAAGAACAGGTTCATGTTCCAATAAAGGAGAAGATTCCAAAGCTAGAGGAGTTGTTCATGGATGAGCTTGTGAAGGGGATCCAGGAATTAAACATCAACTCGAAAGCTGCAAAGCTTGAAGAGAAAGTTTCAACCTAGTCCAGACAAGGCGGTCCACATGTTGGAATTAGGGTTGCAGAGAAACGCACACAGCTTGGAGAAGACGAAGGAAACTCAAGGCACACAATAGAGAGTGTATTACTTAGTATGCAGTGTAAAGATAGATATCCCTAGAGTGATGGGAGTATATACAATGCTCGGGGGAAAAAACCTCCTAAAGAGGGAAAAAATGCCTTGGCGGTCCTAGTGTGTTCACACACATCACTACCACATGTATATGGTAACAAATCCCCCCTGGAGTGATGCAGTGAACGAGAGCTGGAAAATGAGTAAAGGGAAGTGCCATGCCCTGAGGACATGATCAGTCCACAAAGCCGAGTAAGCCCAAAGCTTTGCGGAAAGCTTCAAGATTCTCACGAGACAATGCCTTTGTGAAAAGATCTGCAAGGTTGTCCTGTGTTGGCACATAAGCCAAGATTATCTCTCCTGCTGAGAGCCTCTCCCTGACATAGTGGTAATGTACCTCAATGTGCTTTGTGCGAGCATGAAAAACTGGGTTCCTCGCAACTGCCAATGCGCTCTGACTGTCAGTGTAGATAGTGTTGGCAGTGTTCTGTCCAACACCCAAATCAGCCATAAGGCCTTTGAGCCATACACACTCAACCGTAGCTGTGAAGACTGCCCTGTACTCAGCCTCACAACTCAAAGTGGCCATAGTAGGTTGCTTCTTGCTCAACCATGACCTGCCAAGCATGAAACAAAAACCACTTGTGGACACTCGCGTGTCAAAACAACTAGTCCAATCTGGGTCTGAAAAAACATGTAAGTCTGGCAGCAATGATCCCCCCTTGGGATAAAACAAGCGAAGATGTAAAGTGCCACTACGGTAGCGGAAAATCCTCTTGACAGCCTGCCAATGCTTAGACCCTAGGTTATGCATAAATCTGCTGGCCTGTGAGACTGCAAACTAAATATCTAGCCTCATGTTGCAGTCATGAGGCTGTCAACAGTAGTTTGGTAAAGAGTGACATCAGCAGGATCGCGAGCATCAGGTAGACTCAACTTCAAACATGTTTCCATGGGAGTGGCAATAGGTTTGCAATCCTCAAGTCCAAACTTACATAGCAATGTCTCTATGTAACTTTTCTAACACAAGGCAATACCACCATCACACTGCTTAAACTGTATACCCAAGTAATGATGCAACAGCCCCAAATATTTCATCTTGAAAGTAGGATTCAAATCAGCCTCAAATTGAGCAATATGTCTCTCATTTGGTCCAGTGATCAACAAATCATCGACATAAAGAACCACAATGAGAAGTATATCACCCTCACGCTTTACATAGAATGTGCTTTCTATTGGACTCTTATGAAAGCCTCGTTTAACCAAATGAGTGTCAGTTTTCTCATGCCAAGCACGAGGAGATTGGTTAAACCCATACAAAGCCTTCTTACATCTGCACACTTTGTCCTCTTGTCCTTTTATGACAAAACCGCGAGGCTACGTTACATAAACTTCCTCAAATATGTCACCATTCAAGAAAGCAGTAACAATGTCTGATTGATATACATCCCAACCAAAATGAGATGCCAATGCACATAGAAAATGCATAGTAGTCATGTGACAAGTGGGAGAAAAAGTATCTTCATAATCTATGCCTTTTTGCTGTGCATAACCCTTTGCAACAAGTCGAGCCTTATGGCGATCGATCTCACCATCCGTCTTGCGTTTCAACTTGTAAACCCACTTTGTGCCAATTGCCTTTTTTCCATGAGGCAAATCACATAAAGTCCATGTGTCATTTTCTATAAGTGCATCATATTTTGATTGCATGGTAGCTATCCAATTTTTTGAATTATGTGCTTCATCAAAAGACAGAGGCTCCTCAATATCATGTAAACTAAATATAGCCAAAGCATAACAATCTGATGCATAAGATGCATGGAGAGAGCCTGAACGAGTACGACTAGACAAAGGTGCATCCAATTTATTGTCACGCAAAGTGTGCACCAGCCATTTTGGCATACCTCTAGCTTGCTCATTTTCAGCCCTTTCCTCATCAAGTACATCATGTACATCTGCATCAATAATAGATTGATCTATAACATTTTCAGAAACCCCCATAGGCTGTACATTTGCCTCATTGGAAACTACATTCGTATTTCCACCACTGAAAAGAGGCAACAAAGTGTCATAAATATCCTGTGAGCTTACATTACTGTCTCTAGTACATGACAACAAGGGCTAAACAAAATCTTCCACAAATACTACATCTCGTGAAACCAGAATACGCTTTGTTTGCGGATGACATAACTTGTAACATTTTCTTTCAGCACCATAACCAACAAAAATACATTTGACAGCCTTATCATCCAATTTCCTGCACTGTGTTTGTGGCACCAAAGCATATGCCAAATAGCCAAAAACACGCATGTGCTCAATAGAAGGCTTTCTATCATGCCATGCTTCATATGGAGTAATAGACTGCAAAGCTTTCATAGCACACCTGTAAAGTACATAAGTGGCACACATGATGGACTCAAGCCAAAAAAAAATGTAGCAAAGCTTGACTTTTGACCATAAATCATGCCATTTCCGTCAGTCACCTGTTTTTCTCTCACAGCAACACCATTTTGTTGAGGTGTATAATGCACTCTACATTGGTGTTTTATCTCACAACTAGCAAGAAATGCATTAAATTCATGAGACATATACTCCCTCCCTCGATCAGAATGGAGGGTGCCCATAGTACATTTCGAGACATTTTCAGCCATAGCCAGAAAATGTTTGAAGCACATAAAAACTTCGGACTTCACTTTAAGAGAAAATACCCTTGCATGCCTGGAGTAATCATCAATGAAAGTCACGAAGTAAAGGTAATTGCCCAAGGACGGAGTTTGAATGGGCCCACAAACATCGCTATGCACAAGCTGCAACCTGCACGTGGCCCGAACCATCCTTTGGAAACTTAGAATGCTGCATCTTACCCAAAATACAGCCTTCACAAACATGTTTTGACAGGTGTTTCTAGAGGTGGCAAAGAAGCAACCATATGAGATTTCTACAAACGCAGCAAACTGGCAAAATTCAGATGACCAAAATGTGCATGGCAAAGTTTTGCATCTGGAATAGCCCTTGAATCTACAAAACAGCATTTGCAAAATTTTGTCCACACTTGTCATACAGAGTGAGCTTATACAGCCCACGACACAAAAGGCCAGATGCAACAATTTCATCACCAAAACTAAGATCATGAATTGTAAATCTGTCATCCACAAATTTGACTACAAGTCCAAGTCTAGCAAGTGCGGATATAGACAAGAGATTCTTCTTGATCACAGGTACATAAAGTGCATCAACAAGTGTGAAGGAATTGCCATTTGCAGCAGTAAGCACAATCTTTCCAACTCCTTGAACCGGATAAGAGGCATTGTTGGCAGAAGTGACTGAATCCCATGAGGGACAGACTCGAGAGAGGTAAAAAATTCACGATGTGAGGTAATGTGCTTTGTAGCATCACTATCAAAATACCACACATGTGAATCTGTAGCAACCAACTGACAAGCATGCATCATGGACAGCAGGATTGTGAGTGCACTCTACGCTAAGAGCCCATTCTGCATCAACATTAGCAACACAGTCTCCTTTCACAGAAGACTCAACAATGGCTGCATTCGTAGTGGAGCCAGGAATTGCAGAGGAACCACCCTCTTTCTTCTTAGCCTCTTTGGCTTTCAGCTTAGGACATGACTTGATCAAGTGATCATTATCTTTACAATAATGGCAACGCATCTTCTTTTGCCCTTATCACCAGAATTTCCACAAAAATTGCTGCCAGCAGAAGCATTAGGAACAGAATTTTTGCCACTCGCAGCAGAACTATAAGAAGTGGCCGCATTGCTATTACCACCCTTTCTTTGAGAAGCAATAAAAGCCTGTTCAACTACATGCTGCTTAGTTCTATTTTATTTGGAAAGTGACTCTTGCAACAGCAATGTGCATAATGCATCAAACTTGACAACTTCAGGATTTCCTTGGGTCATCAGTCTCCAAGTACTAGCAAAAGTCTAGTAGGAATCTGGTAAGGCATCAAGAATAGTCTGCACAAGGGAACTGTCTGAAATGACTTCACCTGCAGAAATAAGTTACTCATTGATATCCTTGACACCAGCAAGGAAAGTTTCAATATCATCTTCCTCATGCATAATCTTTGACTCCAGTTGTTTATGCAAAAAAGCAATTTTAGCCTCATTGCGGCTTGCATAAAGACCTGCTAGAATATCCCAAGCCTGTTTTGCAATTTTTTTTTGAACGAATGTGAGGAACAATGGTGCACTTCATAGACAATTCAATCAATGCATGAGCCCGCCCATCCTTTACATCCCAACGGGCTTGTTCTGCCGTAGGCAAAACAACTCTAATAGCAGCAAGACCTGCAACATCCTCAACATTGCCTACATCCACAGAACCAGGACGTATCAATTCCCTGCACAATGTTACAGACACCCTTTGACACAAGAACATGTTGCATCATATCAGCCCACATAGGGTAATTGTCCCCATCCAACCTGTCCTCAACAACAAACATCTTGAACACATCTGTGTTGTTGTCAACCATGGTAAATGATGCACCTGATGTGAAAACTGCCCAAAAATAGGAGAAATGGAGTAGGAACAACACGTGCTATATAGCACAAACTATAGAAGACTATGAGGCACCTATTATGCTAAATGCGGCACTGACAGAAATTCTGCACAAATGACAAAATAGCTTGTGTAGTACTGCCTGTAGTGGAAACAGAGGCCGAAATGAGCCCGAATCAGAAATCTAAGCAGACTAGGGTCTATGAGCTCTCCCGAATTATTTGTCAACCTGGGAACGCTCGCCAAACCTCACTGTAATCGAAGTAAGTTAGTAGGCGTGTGCTGGAGCAGCTGGTGACTAAGCCCGGGAGGACGTAACCTGCTCTGATACCAATTGTTGGAACTAGGGTTGCAGAGAAACACACATAGCTTGGAGAAGATGAAGGAAGCTCAAGGCACACAATAGAGACTGTGTTACTTAGTATGCAATGGAAAGATAGATAGCCCTAGAGTGATGGGCGTATATACAATGCTTGGGGGAAAAAATCTCCTAAAGAGGGAAAAAATGCCCTGGTGGTCCTAGTGTGTTCACACACATCACTACCACATGTATACCACATGTATATGGTAACACCACAAAGAGGAAGTGGGAGTCAATATTGTATGTGATGTGATAGTCTTGACCATGTCAGGAATGAGTGCGAGGATTTTACTGAAGCCAAGCGTAAAGATGTGATTTTTTGGAAGGATTGTTTGATACACTTGCAAGAAACAAGGTTGCCTCTAAAGACCAAATATAAAAGAGGTGGTATGAAGAAAATCATGGAAGAGATGTTGCAGGAACATCATGACATTGTAGCTGAAGCACTGACTTATGGTGTCCAAATTGAGAACAAATGGCATGAAAAACCAATTGAAGGTTTTAGCAAGAATGGGGCCTTATGGCCATATGCTATGACAACAGCAGAAAAAGAAAAAGTTGAGTATTAGGAGTTGTGTCAAGTGGGAAATTGTATTAGAAAAAATATTGGGTGGGAAGACCCTGTAGATTCCCTCTCAGTATATGCATACATAGATAAATCTCAAAACAACCAGGTTTTTGTAGAAGATGTGAAATGGTAGAAGATCTCATGAAGGATCTTCTACAAAGTGAGATTGGATGTGACATGGTACAATGTCACATATTCTACAAAAGTGAGATCTTCTAACGAGGCTTTTGTAGAAGATGTGACATTGTAGAACCTTGTTTCCAACCAAGTGAGATCAATTGTGTTGATCCTAGTATTGTAGCTCCCACGATGATATTTATTATTCTGCACTTGCCTTGGAATTTGTGGCCTATCCTTGTTCTAAAGGCTCATATTCTTAAGTTGATTGATTTGTTGAATGAGAAGATTACCATGGGCATTTTGGAGCCCTCTTGTTCTCCTTACTCTAACAAGTGGTTTATGGTTCCCAAGAAGAATGGTGAAAGGAGGTTTATACAGGATATGTAGCCGATAAACAAGGTAACTATCAAAATGTGGGAGCAGGTCCATTGGTTGATGATTTTACAAAGGCTTTTGAAGGAAGAGCCATCTTTTCCATGGGAGGCTTGTATTCAGGCTATGATCAATTTCACCTGGCTATGGAAAGTAGGGATCTAACACCCATGCGTACTCCTTTGGGATTACTAAGAATGTGTACCTTGCCATAGGGTGCAACCAATTCAGTTTCTCACATGATGAATGGGATGAATAAAGTGTTGAGGGATTTCATTCCTCAAGTTACCATGTCTTTTATTGACAATGTGCCGATAAAAGGGTGTGAAGAGGGTGAAAAAGATGAATCCAAAGATAAGAGGGGGTGCAGACAGTTTGTGGCTAACCATATTGTTGATTGTGACATGATATTATCAAGGCTTGAAGAGGTCAACCTTACACTCTCAAGCCAAAAGTCTATCTTTGGGGTAAAAGAAGCCTTGATTGTGGGACACTTATGTGGACCGTCAGTAGAATACCCAGCCCTATCAAAGTGGATTCTATTTAAAAGATGAAAGAGACGTGCAACTCAATTACAGAAGTGCAAAGATTTTTAGGTGCGTGTGTTTTCTACCTAATATGGTTACCCCATTTTTCACATGTTGCAGAGGTGTTATACCAATTTCTTTGTTAGAAGAGTCTCCTACATTAAGAAAAGCAGACTACAAAAGCAGGAAGCCAATCATTGTGATGGTTGGCACGAGTCCCACAAGAATTGGGTGGTACCACATTTGGTTCTAAATTATTAAGTGCTTGGCAGAGAGCACATCCGCAAGTAAAAAGGGAACTTTGTGGCATATCAACTACCCTAAGGTGCAATAAGGAATACTTCATTGGTGCTTCTGTCATAGTGGAGAGAGATTGCTTGCCATTACTCGGGATGATCACAAGTTGTTCTACACCATATATAGCTATGCTACATTGGATTGCATATATAAAGTCGTTAAATCTTGAGTTTCATCACATTGCAGGTAAGGATAATCCAGTAGCTAATATGTTGTTCACAGCCAGATTTGATGATGAAGAAACTATGCTTTGAGAAGATGAAGATGTGGGCTTGAGGTTCTTTACATCTTCAAAACTGCATGTTGAATGCAAAGACACGGCTTTTGCATTACAATCTTTTGCAGAAGCCAAATATGAAGGAGAATGGTTGCTGATTAGGAAATATCTGAGTACACTGGAGAAGCAGGAAGACTAGACCGAACAAGAGTTTAAGCGAATCCGTAAGGAGGCTTATGGATATTTCTTACAGGACAGGATTTTATGGAAACATCCAAGGAAACCCCTCAACGAGTGGTTTATGATAGGGTAACACAACTCTAAGTACTTAAAAACTTCCACGAGTCGTTAGGGGAGTTTGGGCCACTTTTGCTAAAATCAAAGATTGATATTGATGGAAGAGAATGTATAAAGATGTGGTACACTTTGTTGAAACTTGTAATGTGTGTCAAATGTAAAGCATCGTGATGGGTTACATCCAACATATCTAGCGTGTATGCATTTCAAGTTTGTAGTCAATTTGATTACAATGCCTACGGAAAATGAGGTATGTTGAGCTTGCTAGGGAGGATTTGACAAACCAAATTGAAGGGAGGGATTTGCAAACTAAAGCTACAAGTGTGGTATGCAAGTTTTTACTTGAAGATGTAATATGCAGATATGGATGTGTTGGAAAATTTACTGTGGATAGAGGAGAACTTCATGCTGATGAGGCCAGAGAATTTGTTTCTCGACTAGGTATTAAGTTATCTCTCACTATGTCATATAACCCAAAAGGAAATGGTAAAACCATTAGGGGACATCCCCCCATTATCAAGGCATTGGCTATAGCATGCAAAGGAAATACTGGTGATTGGCCTCATTTGCTACCCTATGCTTTATGGGTTGATCATACCACACACAGTACTGTTACAGGGTTCATGCCATCAAAGTTGATGTATGGCTAAAAATCTGTTATGCCTCTTGAGGAGACAATAGATACGTGGAGTATATTGCCTTGGAATACAGAGATGAGCAAAGAATATCTACTTGCTTTGAGGATTCACTCGGGGGGTTCACCGTTTAGTACCCCCTATATAACGTGCATTTATGAGGTATTAAAAAAACCCTCTTTTAACATGTCTGAATGAATAAACTGACCCATTATTTTAGGAAATTTTTCCAAAATTGAATATAAAAACCCCTTATTTTAACGTATCTCTGTTAAATTGCCTAGAATTTTTGTATTTTAAAACCCCTCCTTTCAAACTCACGTTGTTGTGCGCATTTTGAGAACCCCATTTTTGGTAAATTTGTACATACGAACATGAAGCTCGATGTCAAAAGTGTGTGAGGGATTTCTTTTTGTGGGGTTTTTAGCTTGCTTTAGCAATCACATGTACATGCACTGCAAGTCACTAGTCTAGTGACAGCTGTCAAGCTGCTGTAAGTGCCCGTGACTGAGTTTTTTGAAGTGAGACTTGTATATAATTAAAACTCATGTACAAACTTAAAAAAGTTCAGCCAAACATCAGAAATTTGCAGGTTTTGGGTCGTTGTGGCTTCTTGATGCTTTTGGATGCAGTTTTTTGCCCCGACTAGCCTTCTCTACGTGTAGTCGTGCTGGGACAACTTTTTGTTCGCGTCAATTTTGCTCATGGAGAAGTATGGAATCAAATTTGGTCATCTTCATCTTTCTCGCTAGTCATTTTTCAAGCTTTAAAGTGGCCCAATTGGAGTTGTGCTCATCAGGTTACAACTAGTTCTGCAGGGTTATGGCTATGGCAGCCTAGTAAAGGGGAGTAAGCCCAAAGCTTTGCGGAAAGCTTCAAGCTTCTCACGAGACAATGCCTTTGTGAAAAGATCTGCAAGGTTGTCCTGTGTTGGCACATAAGCCAAGCCGATCTCTCCTGCTGAGAGCCTCTCCCTAACATAGTGGTAATGCACCTCAATGTGCTTGGTGCGAGCATGAAAAATTGGATTCCTCGCAACTGCCAATGCGCTCTGACTGTCAGTGTAGATAGTGTTGGCAGTGTCCTATCCAACACCCAAATCAGCTATAAGGCGTTTGAGCCATACACACTCAACCGTAGCTGTGAAGACTTCCCTGTACTCAGCCTCACAACTCGAAGTGGCCACAGTAGGTTGCTTCTTGCTCAACCAAGATATACATGAACTACCAAGCATGAAACAAAAACCACTTGTGGACACTCGCGTGTCAAAACAACTAGCCCAATCTGAGTCCGAAAAAGCATGTAAGTCTGGCGGCAATGATCCCCCCTTGGGATAAAACAAGCCAAGATGTAAAGTGCCACTAAGGTAGCGGAAAATCCTCTTGACAGCCTGCCAATGCTTAGACCCTGGGCTATGCATAAATCTGCTGACCTGCGAGACTGCAAACTGAATATCTGGCCTCGTGTTGCATACATAAATGAGGCAGCCAACAGCAGTTTGGTAAAGAGTGACATCAGCGGGATCGCCAGCATCATGTAGACTCAACTTCAAACCTGTTTCCATGGGAGTGGCAATAGGTTTGCAATCCTCAAGTCCAAACTTACATAGCAATGTCTCTATGTAACTTTTCTGACACAAGGCAATACCACCATCACACTGCTTAAACTGTATACCCAAGTAATGATGCAACAGCCCCAAATCTTTCATCTTGAAAGTAGCATTCAAATCAGCCTTAAATTCAGCAATATGTCTCTCATTTGGTCCAGTGATCAGCAAATCATCAACATAAAGAACCACAATGAGAAATACATCATCAATATCGCCTACATCTTCAGAACCAGGACGTACATCAATGCCCTGCACAATGTTCCAGACACCTTTTGACACAAGAACGTGTTGCATCATATAAGCCCACATAGGGTAGTTGTCCCCATCCAACCTGTCCTCAGCAGCAAACATCTTGAACACATCTGTGTTGTTGTTGTCAGCCATGGTAAATGCTGCACCTGATGTGAAAACTGCCCGAAAATAGGAGAAATGGAGCGGGAACAACTTGTGCTATATAGCACAAACCGTAGAAGACTATAAGGCACCTGTTATGCAGAAAACGGCACTGACAGAAAATCTGCACAAAATGACGAAATAACCTGTGCAGTACTGCCCGTAGTGGAAACGGAGGCCGAAATGAGCCCAAATCAAAATTCTGAGCAGACCGAGCTCTTCGAGCCCTCCCAAAATATTTGTCGACCTGCGAACACTTGCCAAAGCTCACTGAAATCGGAGAAAGTGAGCAGGCGTGTGCTGGAGCAGCTGGCGACTAAGCCTGGGAGGACGTGACCTGCTCTGATACCAATTGTTGGAATTAGGGTTGCAGAGAAACACACACAGCTTGGAGAAGACGAAGGAAGCTCAAGGCACACAATAGAGAGTGTGTTACTTAGTGCGCAATGGAAAGATAGATAGCCCTAGAGTGATGGGCGTATATACAATGCATGGGGGAAAAAACCTCCTAAAGAGGGAAAAAATGCCCCGACGGTCCTAGTGTGTTCACACACATCACTACCACATGTATATGGTAACAATGTTCTATCTTTTGTAAAGGATTGTCCTCAATGTCAAAAACAAACACCCATAGATGTTCTATCTTTTGGAGTACCTACAATATGTGTCTCATGGACAGATATTGATCAGAACAATGACTCGGCAACCTATCTTCAAGTGAAGATACAATACTGGGCAACCTATCTTCAAGTGAAGATACAATACTGGGCACCAATTTCAAAGAAGAAGAATGCAAGTGATGTGGAGATTTACAAGGATTGTTGGAACAAGTATTGGACAGAGAACATCAATGATCCTCAACGTTGGGAAGACACTAGCTGCATCATTTGGGCATGGAAGCCCAAGGGTAGACAAATTCCTTAAAAAATCAAGATTCCAAAGGCAATAATCCTCAAGGCCAAAGAGAGTCAGTTGAAACTTGATGAACATGAGGCACCATCAAATGTCAATGCAAATGAAGAGGAATGATCGCTTAGCATTCGCCTTTCAACTTTGTAATCTTCTAGCAATGGGTCCAATGACTCCACCCATAGCTATGGTCATTATCAACATTGATTATGGCATCCCACCTTTGTAATCTTCAAGAAATCTTATTCAATATGAATGGTTTTTTTTTTCACATTAGTCACCCAAGTTTTTCTTGCAACTTAAATTTTAATTGTTTTATCAAATGAAGCATGTGTGGGAAGAAAATTTTGGGTGCATGAGCATGTGTGTGTGTGTGTGTGTGTGTGTATGTGTGCACGTGCGCGTGAGTGTGTGTGTGTGTGTATTTGTAAACTAACATGTGCAAAAATACTCTAGTGTATAGTATGGTTGTTGAAAACGGACCATATTGGATCTTGTAGACTCATAAGCATCCACTAAACATTGTATCTCACTTTTCATATGTGCAACAACCTAGTACAATACAACCTTAACTCAAGTCCATGAGACACAAAGAATCATCCCAAATGTGTGAATTTTTCCCTATTTTCCTAAATAGGTGTTCTTGAAGAAAAAAAACAGTACCTACATCAAGAACATGTTACCATAGTAGGACTTCACTTTGCGGAACACCAAACTATGCAACGAATCTTGAGACTTGGAGTATTTTGGTCGACTATGAGGGGTGATGTTCTATCTTTTGTAAAGGATTGTCCTCAATGTCAAAAACAAACACCCATACCTCATGTAACATTGTTTCAAATGTCACATGTTCCTAAGTAGAGTAGCTATTTGTTTACTTACTTATCAAACCGAACATTTCCTTAGGAAAGAGAATTTGAAACTGAAGCAAGAGACTATGCTCTTATTGGGAACCAATTGTATCGGAGAGGTAAATATCAACATTTGTGTCTTTGTGAAAATGAAGACGAGTATATTTCGATTATAGAACAAGAACATGTGGGATTAGTTGGAGGTCACTTTTCTAGTGAGACCACCGCAAGACCAATCTTGATGGCAGGCATATGGTGGCCAACACTTTTTGCAGATATCAAAGAATATGTTCAAAGGTGTGATGCTTGTCAACGAGCAAAAATGCCAACACGTGTAGATAGCATGCCCTTAAGATCAATGATGTGGGCTAGAGCTTTCGCAAAATGGGGTATAGATTTTGTTGGGCCAATACAGCCACCTGGTTATAGAACCGAAGCTCAATATATCATTGTAGCTACGGACTATTTGACCAAGTGGGCCGAGGCTAAAGCAACTCAAAAGAATGATGCCATAACCACTGATGCATTCTTATATGAGTATGTATTCACGAGATATGGACTGCCAATAGAAATTGTCAGTGATCGGGAAACTCATTTCCTCAATGAGGTAATTGAGTATTTGCTTAATGAGTTTATGGTCATCAATAACAAATTAGCTCCCTATCACCCACAAGCAAACGGATGAGCATACGAATAAAATTCTTAGCTCGGTGCTGACTAAAGTGGTTAGTTCAGGAAGAACAGACTAAGAAATGAATCTCCATGCTGCTCTATGGGCTTATCGAGTTTCATTCAAAACAACTTTAAATGTTACACCGTTTAACCTTGTTTACGGTCTTGATGCCATACTGCCAATAGAATTTCTATTGCCGACATTAAGGGTAGCTAAGGATCTTGAGTGGACTGGACATGAATTGTCAAAAAAACTTGAAGATTTAGAAACACTAGATGAGCAAAGGCTAACTATTGTAGCTCACATCTATGCACAAAAGCGAAAACAAAAATAGTTTTCTGATTCCCACTTAATCACAAAAATCTTCAAGAAAGGGGACTTAGTTTTAGTCTATTCCCTTAACACTAGAATGGTAACCTAACAGGACATAAAAGTGTCCTTTCAGGGTTTTGGGAAAAAATTCCAAAACCATAGTAGATCCACTCATTTTGAAAAATCCTTTCATGAGCTTATAGTTCAATAACTCTTACATATGGAAAAAATGAGAAACTTGTAACTTTTCTCATCCCTTGGTCACTACAAGCAATTTCTTACGGTTGATTTCATATAAATAAGAGTGGAGATTTTTGTAGACATGAGACAAAATGCCCCGTTAACATCAATGGGTTGGTGACCAAAACATATAGTTGCTTTTACCTCACTATTTTTTTTTTGGGCAAAAAAAAAAGATACAAAAAAGTTGCATGTTTTCCATTCTACGGACCTATCATCAAAGTTTCTATAGTCACGCTCAATACAGATACTATATACATGTTTTCTTAGTTCCCTTTGGGCCTCTGGATTCAAAAGGAGCCATGCAGCATGTCAAAAGGATAATGGATCTCTTACAATTGGAACCTTGGGGGCAATGATAAAGTGCTAAATACAGCAAACATGAAAAAACTGGGTTTAGCATTATGACCTCTAGAAACCCATAGAAACTACTCAATATCTAGCCAAGTTTGTAGTTTATGATTAGATATGGTTACTACCTACAAACTACACACAATTGGCCTAAGAAACTAGCAATATTGAGAAAGTTATACTTGCTACTCTAAAATGTATCGTATTCTTCAACAATCAAAAAATTGAACCATCATCATATACTATGCTATATAGCATATTAGGTCCCCCAAAACTCAAGGAATATTAGCTTTATGTTATACATTACACTTACACAATCAAAATTGAATTTGGATATCAAGAAAGCCACCAAAAAAATCATAAAAGTCCTAATTTTGGCAAAAAAACAGGATTATGCAATTCTTGTAAATTGGCCATAACTTTCAATTTTAACACTCAAGCATCAAAAAATGTTGAGAACTATGAAGGCCTAACCTCTAGCCATCTAAACCTCACAAACATGAAGTTTAGAGTGGTATAGTTTCCAAAAATTGAAAAAAAGCCAAAAACAGGACCCGTTTTTTCACACAGTTTAGGTTCAAAAATGTTGTGCAAGAGTAAGGTTAATGGTGAGATCGATACTCAAAAAACAATGCTAAGTTTTTTTCAGCTCATAAGGCAACTTTGTGGATATATAGCACCTAGAAATTCATTTTCATACTCTTCAAATAATTCAAGCAAAATGGTCACTTAACAGGACACAAAAGTGTCCAAGGACATAAAAGTGTCCTATTACCATTCTAGTGTTAAGCAACACATTCCCAAGTTTAAGAAAAAGAGAAACGGACCGTTTATCATTGAAGATGTATCTCCGAGTGGAGCAGTAAGATTGTCTACCCTAGATGGTGAACCAATGACTAATTGGATTAGTGGATGTCATTTAAAGAAATACAATTTGCGGCTAACCAATGAATTGCTAGAAAGAATGCATGCAGCCACGCAAAGGAGGATTAAACGACAATAGGTTATTGATGAAACCCAAGAGGAAGCTCGGCTTCGGATACTCAAACGGAAGGTTGCTCTCAGGAATCAACAGATACCGATTCCCATCAACACTCTAGAAATAGATGATCGACAATGGGAATTACCTAAAGATGCAGTTTCAACAGATAACGACTCGTTAGACGGAATGGACCTGCGCATCAAAGTACAACTCAACAATCATAGCACCAATGCTTTGGTCGACACACGCGCTATAGTAAATGCAGTTAGTTATTCCACGTACAAGAAAGCAACAAGTCAAGCATTGACAGCAGTAGGAATAGCGACAATCAAAGGATGCAACAAGAACCCAACCCCAACATTAGGAGTAGTCAACTTGAAGACGGAATGGACCTGCACATCAAAGTACAACTCAACAATCATAGCACCAATGCTTTGGTCGACACAAGAGCTAGAGTAAATGCAGTTAGTTATTCCACGTACAAGAAAGCAACAAGTCAAGCATTGACAGCAGTAGGAATAGCGACAATCAAAGGATGCAACAAGAACCCAACCCCAACATTAGGAGTAGTCAACTTGAACGTGACAGTACATGGATGTTCATGTCCTCACCAGTTTGTATGCTTACCAGATGAACACATGAATGAGACGATGATTCTTGGAATTCCTTGGATGCGGACATACAAAGCAGTACCAGATTGGGATACAAATTAGCTCAAGCTATCACCTAAAGGCGGGCAACTCATTGTTCCAACTGCACCATGCAAGGAGGTGTAAAGAATGAGGATGCAAGAGAGCTACACAAGACAAGCACAAAGCACACAGAGATGGAAAGCTTCTTCTTCTTCTTCACAGAAAAGAGAGTACAAAATGACTAAGTGCTAAAGCTGAAAAGTAGCACATATGTACATGCGGTCACTAAGTCTGAACTCGCTAGAAGCGTACTAGGTTGGCACTATAAGTGTAGTCCAGTTGTAGAATCACTGACAGAGATCCTCCGTGTCGGTCACCTAACGCACCAGTGAGTAAATTCCATAAGCGGCCAAGACCCGTAGTGGATGCCAGCTCAAGGTGTAGAGCTCGACATCTCAACACTCCCCCTCGAGCTCTGCATGTCGCAGAGTCCAAGCATAGTCCGGAAACGTCGAAGCTTCTTAGCTCCGAGGGCCTTGGTAAAGATATCCGCTATCTGCTCCTCTGTGCTGACGTAGACCAAGTCGATGTCTCCCGCCAACACTCGCTCTCGAACGTAGTGGTAATGGACCTCTATGTGTTTGGTCCTGGCATCGAACACTGGGTTCCTAGCCAACTGCATGCTGCTGAGGTTGTCACAATGGATGAAAATCTGTTGGTCCACCTGCACTTCCAAGTCCTCAAGTAATGTGCGTAGCCAAGCTACCTCGCACGCCGCAACTGCTGCACCTCTGTACTCGGCCTCTGTGCTCGATAAAGCAACCGTAGGCTGCTTTTTTCTGCTCCAAGTAACAGCAGCACTCCCAAAAGAGAACATGAAGCCACTCGTAGATCTCCTATCAACAATGCTACCTGCCCAATCTGCATTTGTATACCCATACAATGCTAATGGTGCATCTGCTGCATAGAACAATGCGTAGTCAAGAGTACCTTGCACATACCTAAGTGTGCGTCGTACTCCATCCAAATGTGGCTTCCTCGGAAGCTGCATGAACTGACTCTCCAAGCCTACTGTGTAGCTCAAGTCTGGCCTCGTGATAGTCAAGTAGATTACACTGCCCACAATCTTCCTGTACATATTGACATCCTCAACAACATCACCCTTCTCTGCACTTAGCTTTGCATTCACATCCAAGGGAATAGAAATTGTCTTACAATCAGCCATACCATACTTTGACAACATGTCCAAAGCATACTGTCTCTGTGATAGCCATACACTTTCTGGAGTCCTGATCACCTCAATGCCAAGAAAGTAGCGCAACTCGCCTAAATCTTTCATTTCAAACTCCTGTTTGAGAAGACCCTTCACATGGTCAATCTCCATAGCATTGTCACCAACAATAATAAGGTCATCTACATATATGGTAATGACCACAATCCCCACATCACTCTCACGTACATAGAGTGAATGATCAGTATGAGCTCTCCTAAAACCAATACTGACAAGATACTTGGAAATCCTGTCATACCATGCTCTAGAGCCCTGCTTCAAACCATACAAATCTTTGAGAAGTTTGCATACATAATCTGGGTAACCTTGATCGACATAACCAGGTGGTTGATCCATATACACTTCCTCTTGAAACTCACCATTCAAGAAGGCATACTTTACATCCATTTGATGCATAATCCATCCTCTAGATGCAGCCACTGCTATGACAGCTCTCACAGTCGTCATCTTTGCCACTGGAGCAAAGGTCTCCTCATAGTCTATGCCATACGTCTGTGCATAACCCTTTGCGACCAGCCTTGCCTTGTGACGCTCAATGTTACCATCAGCCTTATGCTTGGTTTTATACACCCATTTACAGCCAATAGCTTTCTTGCCACTTGGCAATGGCACCAACTCCCATGTGTCGTTTGCTTCTAATGCAGCCATCTCTTCATTCATTGCATCATCCCAATGCACATTTCCAACTGCATCCTCAAAACATGTGGGCTCCACATCCTGTATCACCTTAGCCATGTAGGCTTGGTGATGCGCTAGATACCCATCATAAGTCAATTTCTGAACTAGATTTCTGACTCTATTAGATCTGCGCGGTCCTGGGTCACTCCTTTGCCCTCTAGCATCTTCTTGTACTTTCCTTACACCAGGTGTCCTGACAGCCGGAATTCCAAAGTCCTCATCAAGACTTTGTTCAGAACCATCTGAATCCATGTCTACATGTGAAAAACCTGATGATGCATCAGCCATAAAGAGAGGTTCATCAACCTTTTCCTTTCCTTTTCGTGATACATTCCCTGTACCTGTTGGTGGAGTAACCTGTGTATGTAGTCTACCATTCCATGGTTTCTCAACAGAGCCACGAGAAGAGGACTCTTGTGGTCCACTCAAAACCTGTGACTGTGGCCTCACATTTTTTACAACCACATCAGCCCCAATAGTGCCATGTGCATTACTGTACCAGCTGCTCATCTCATCAAAGACTACATCTCTGCTCACTCGTAATTCTCGTGTAGTAGGATTGTAGCACCTGTACCCCTTTTGTTCAAGGGAATATCCCACAAGAATACATTTCTCTGCTTTAGGATCCAATTTCCTACACAACTCATCTGGTACATGCACGTAAGCTATGCAGCCAAACACTTTCAAGTGTGCCAAATCAGGCTTTGTACCTGTAAACTTTTCCTCAGGTGTTACATCATGCACCGCAGCTGTAGGTGTCCTATTCATAATGTACACAGCTGTATTTACGGCTTCAGCCCAGAAATGATGAGGCATGTTCTTCTCATTCATCAATGCACGTGCAACCTCTGCAATGTGCCTGTTTTTCCTTTCTGTGACCCCATTCTGTTGTGGAGTATATCTGCATGTAAACTGCCTGCGTATACCATGCATTCGCAGAAAATCTGAAAAATCATTGGAGAAGTACTCTCCCCCTCCATCTGACCTCAATGTCTTGATTTGCATATCTGTCTCCTTATCAATCATGACTTTGAAGTCTTGAAAGTGACCAAACACTTCACTTTTGTTACGCATGAAGTAGACCCATACTTTCCTTGTATGGTCATCAATGAAAGAGACATAATACCTGCAACCATGTATACTTGCAGTATCGGTTGGACTCCAAACATCTGTGTGCACCACCTCAAGTGGCTTTTTACATACATTGCGCTCATGTGGAAATGAGCCCTTTGACTGTTTTCCAAACTGGCATGCTGCACACACTTTATGCATACCATCCACCTTGAATTTGGGCAAACCTTTTACAATCTGTTTTGATTGCATGCTGCACAATCTCTGCTCATTGACATGGCCAATGCGTTTGTGCCAAATGTCAACATCAGCCACAACACCTGTGCCCTATGCAAATAATGCAGCTTTTACCTCAGGCATATCTACATTCAGCGTAAAAATTCCGCCCACACATTTGCCCTCTGTGATCAGCTTACAGCCATTCTGGAAATCTTCTACATAACAGCCATTTGGATTGAAGCGAACCTGCAAACCTTGCTCAACCATTTGTCCAACAGAAACAAGATTCTTTGTAATGTTTGGGACATGAAGTACATCTGCTAAGTACTTTGATTTCCCACTCTTCGTATTTAGAGGTATGTCCCCTACATGAGCAATGGGGTGAGCTGTGTCATCTCCTGTCTGCACATAGCCTGACACATCTGGTTTGCGCATATCTCTAAACCACTCTCCACGAGACGTCATGTGATTAGAGGCACCTGAATCCACATACCAAACATCATCTTGGGTGGAATTCTCTGCAGTCATTGTATTCATTACATGTTGCATAACAAACATGCTCTCGTTTTTGCTGTCATCTACATCTCTGCTAGTAGATGCATAGTTGCCCTGTTCTCTCTTTCCACTTGCTTTTCCCTTTGGACAGTCACGTGACATGTGACCTCTTTCACCACAAGTCCAACATTCTCTGCTATCTAGAGTATGTTGCTGCATGCTTGATCTTGCACCACGACCTCTTTGACTCCCCCTGCCTTGAGACTGCTTTCCCCTGCTACCTGTATTGTTTTGATTTGATTGACCTTCCAGAAATTGGCCCCTGCAACCCCTTGGGCCTCGACCATGACCTCTACCTCTACCTCTATTGGAGTTAGAATAGAAGGCCTGTTCAGAATTATTTCTGCCATGAGAAGAAGATGTGTCAAGGTTCTTCTCCTCAAGAATAAGCATAGAAATCAAATCTTGGAACACGGGGATGTTGTCTCTTGTATTCATGGAAGACCTAAAATGTACATACTCATCTCCTAGACCATCCAAGCATGCACGGACAATGTCATCGTCTTCCACTGAGACTTTAATCGATCCAAGAGCCTCAATGATACTCTTGATCTTCAAGGCATAATCATTGATTGAGAGGTTGTTCCTCTTAGCCTGATTTAGCTCCGACTTTAGTTGAAGCTTCCTGGCCTTGGTGTTCACCTTGAACACTCTGCCTAAGTTTCTCCATGCAATGGCGGGGGTTTCAGCATCCTGTAGATAGCCCATCATGCCATCTGTGATGCTCATAGAAAGCCAATACATCACTTTGCTCTGGCCTTGTTGCCTGTCCCTCAAATCTTTCCTTTGTTCTGCTGTAGCATTTGCCTCGGGAATCTCTGGTTCCTTTTCATTGTCTCCTTCTACATAGTCCCAATAACCTTTTCCTTTTAGGAAATTTGTTATTCTGAACTTCCATGCAGGGTAGTTATTTTTCGCAAGCTTCTCACTAACAATCTGACTGAAACCGTCAGACATCTTGAAGCACTAAGACAAAATAGCTGCAATCTGCAAAAACCTGCAAATCTGTTGAACCTACTATCGTGGTACCTGTAACGCTTTCTACACTCAACGAGTGTCCACAATCAAGCGTACATACAACCACTGTACTTGTACAGTAAATCTCTGTATACTGCACTTTGGATTGCGAACGAAGGGATTGTGATGCTCTTGCTCTCTTAGCCTCTCTTGCCTGCACCAGGCTTTGATACCATGTAAAGAATGAGGATGCAAGAGAGCTACACAAGACAAGCACAAAGCACACAGAGATGGAAAGATTCTTCTTCTTCTTCACAGAAAAGAGAGTACAAAATGACTAAGTGCTAAAGCTGAAAAGTAGCACATATGTACATGCGGTCACTAAGTGTGAACTCGCTAGAAGCATACTAGGCTGGCACTATAAGTGTAGTCCAGCTGTAGAATCACTGGCAGAGATCCTCCGTGTCGGTCACCTAACGCACCAGTGAGTAAATTTCGTAAGTGGCCAAGACCCGTAGTGGATGCCAGCTCAAGGTGTAGAGCTCGACATCTCAACAGGAGGAATGGAAAGGAAGCAATCAGCAGACCTAACCACGAAGTAATCAACCTTCTCCATCCCCTTGACAAGCAAATGCTACAAGTAGCATGCAAGGAGTCATGCAAATTTGGGTACCAAAAGCACATCTTAAGGATAAGCCGATTCAAATCTGGGTGCCCAAAACATCACCGACAAAAACAAAAGAATGTTCCAAGGGTAAAAAAAACACAGAGACGAGCATCTTCAAGCAAGGAACCTAACTTGTAATGGATTTGGAAGAAAAAGGAGCACTTATCTTCTCCACAAACCGTAAAACCAATCAAGCAATGGTGAGTTAAGTCTCAAAAGACTCCACCACACCATACAACACCAAGCAAACCAAGCTACCAATGGCGAGAAAAAGCCCAACAACAGTCAAAAGTGCTACCGACATCTTAGGCAATTAGCGTGCTCAAGCATCCTGATGGTACAATCAAACAGAGAGCACACAAGCTACAAAATTTTCTCTTTGGAAGGCAACATCAGAAAGCCTCGACATCAGACGCCCTTGAGTTAATTACTCAAGACCCAGCTCTTGCACAACATAGTGGTTTGAATTGCATTGATCTTCAAAGCATGGTAGAGCCAACCACGGCTATGCATAGACACGGTTGTTCAACCCATGAACACAGTCGTCCCGGAATACGCCATCTAGGAGGAGTTGAAGGGCACTAAGTAATTAAGGGCAACGTTTAAAGAGGGAGAAAAAAGTTCGATGTTAACATGTGAGTTTTTACAAAATTACCTAATAATGCCCTCATAATTCATGATCAAGGAAAAATTCACTTATAATATCTTCCCGATGAGTGTAAATAGTGTATAAACTATCAAAAAATAGTCCTTTTTTGTTGTTTTTTATCACTTTTACTGATAATGAGAATTAAAAATAGAGAAATCCAACAGAAAACAAGAAAACTGTGTTTTTCAATGGATTTTCTTAATTATTGAATTTTCATTTTACTTTTTTGGAGCATTTTGTTATTTTCTTTGATTTTTTCAATAAACAGGTCAAAAATTAATAATAAATAGCAAAGAAGCTCAGACTGAAAAATGGAAGACATGATGGTGATCAAAAAGACAAGGCAGACAAGCATAAGAATTTTTAATGAAATCAGAAGATGGAAGCGGGAAGCTCAAATTAGGCCCCCAGACCTACTTTTGCAAAATTCTTACAAAATGAACTACACGAATCCGATCAAGGAAATTTTTGAGTTTAACATAGATTTAACGGCCTAGTAGAACTAACGAGGGAATTTGGAGAAAATTGGCTCGGGAAGTCCGGGTATAGATATCCAAGGTAAGCTAAAACCACCTCATTTCCACTTGTAGCCTTTGTAGACAGAGCTTTTCGACCTCGTTCGCGTGTCTTTTCCGGAGTCTATAGTTGCCCGTTTTCAGCGCCATCTCACACGAGACATGAGGGGTAAGTTCTTTACTCATCAATGATCCATTTTGTACGGCCGTTAGCTAGTCTAAACCCCTAGAAATCGAGTAGTGCATGAAGACCTACGACCAAAAACTGACCATAGCGGCATGTCAGCTCGACCAAATCGGATGGGATTTGAACTCTAGCATGCCCTAACATAATAGAACCTTTCTATATCATCAGTTGACCATTCGGCAGGGGTCGAGGGGTCCCCAGTAGAAAATCTAGGTTTCTGTAGATACTAGAATTTGGATCTGACTCCACAGACAGCTTGCCTACGAGGTTCATATACAATGTATATGATCGATTTAGTGAAATCAATCAAGCAAAGCTCTCTTAAAGCAGAAAACGGCTCGAAGGCTACAAAGAGTCAAATTCGACATATAGGGTCAAACTGACTCCAAATGAGCCAGAATTAAATGAGTTACTTCACGACTATGTTGCGGACAAGTCCAAAGCCTCAAAATTGACTGACCAACTCAACAGGCAGTAGAGTCACAGAAATCAGAGATTTCAGAGTCAACAAAGCACAAAGTGATGCCAGCTTGACCAAAATCAATTTAGGACTTGTTTTTGCAAAAAAATTGTGACTGCTGTAAATAATTGCGATTATTACTTTTGCACTATTTTTGCTTGGAAATTGTATCATCACCTCACCTATCATGTGTACACACCTATTGTATGCCAAAATCAAGTATGAGCCAAAATGAGCATCTATAACTTGGAAAATTGCCAAAAAATGCAAAGAAGTCTTTGCAAGCCAATTTTTGGGTTATGGACCACATTTCTTGATTCAAATCACCTCATATCTCATACACAGAGTCTATACAATGCCTAGAACCAATTTGTACAAAAAGAATGTTGATTTTGGTAGAAATGTTAATAATTGTGATTATTTACTTTCTAGCCAAAATGGGGGAGTTTTGATATTTTGCCATCATACATCCAAAGTACATGATGTGCTAAGCCCACTAGCCAAGTTTGAACCAAGTTGGAGCTCAAAATTTCAAATTTCCATTATATCGACTGTTTCAAAGACCTAAAGCCAAAAGCTGGAACCATTTTCACCCTATGCATCCAATTGAGCCCATATTTCAATCAGAGCATGTATTTAGTATATACTTCAAGCCTGAAATGCCAAGTTTGCAAAAAGTTGGAGAAATTACTCAGCTATAAATAATCGCGATTATTTACTTTGGTTGCAAATTTCTGTTTGAGCTTGACATTTTTGTTCCTTGCATGTTTTTATGCATCTATGCTTATTCAAAAATTGATTTGAAGCAAATTGGACTAAAATTGTCAGCATTTCAGACTAAAGGACACTTCAGAGAAAAATCCGACAAATCTGCTAACTTTGACACTCTATTCACTGAAAAGGAGCCATGCAAGCAGCAGACAGGGCCAAGAAGAAGCTCAACTAGAAAGAAAAGTTGCAGGAGCTACCCGCATACCAACTGGATACAGATGTTGTCAAAGCCGCCAAGGCAGCCTATCTTTCAAAAGAACAGCTCAAAGAGCATCACACCATAGTGTTCACCGCCGGCAGATTCAAGAGTGAAGAGGGACATCAGGTAGAGTTGTAATTCCTACCAAAAGAAGTGTATGATGTCGCCGCTAAGCCTGAGACCAAAGAAGCCAACCGCAGGCTAAGACTCATAGATTTCTATGAACAAGGAAATATTACTTACCTGGGTGCACCAAGAGGTATTGACAAGAAATTCATACCATGCCATCGGCATGGCCGACAACCTACCACCTACCCCAGACCAAAACACTTGGATAGTGTCAGCTTAACCATCTTCTTGAGCTACAAGATCGACCAAGATATCCTACAAATCTGATGAAGAAGTGGTTGAAAGCTCGCTGGAAAGTCACGGCAGTGAAAGCTCGAATAATGAAGAAAAGAGAGCACGAAGGGAGGAAATGAAGAGGAAAGCCGTGGCAGCATACCAAGAAGAGCCTGTGCAAAAGCAAGCCCGGTTTTAAAGAGAGAAACACGCATACCAACACAGACGACAAGCACAAGGAAAGGACCCCAAAAAAATGGGTTCCTAGTGGACTTAAGGGACCAAGGACCAAGCATCACACCTGGAAGCAAGCTGAAGAACTTGCTGAAGTACTGGAGCGGATGTACCAAGAAGCAGAAGCTTCAAAGCTAAAGGAAGCTGAAGAAGCGGCAAATACGGCAAAAGAGGCGGAAGAACATCAAGAGCATGCAGAAGAGACCACTGCACAAGGAGAAGCACAACATGCCCAAGGTGACGTGTCTCCCCGCATCTCTTCTTCTGTCTCTGAACACCAAGATGAACCAATGCCGAGCCCACCACCATCACCGGCAGTTAAAGACACAAAAAATGAGCCAACGAAAGAAGCAAAAGTTGAACATTAAAAGGCAGATGAATCTGCACAAGAACCAGAACACAAAGAGGCAGCTGAATTTACACAACGAGCAGTTGGATCAACTCAAGAGCAGCCAATAGAGAAAGAGTTAGAGACAGAAAAGGCAGCAAGTCTTGCAACGAAAGAGGACACCACAGAGTTTGAGCAGCCAAAGGAGCAAAAGGGAGAGGAACCACCCTCTACCGCAGCACAGCAAGAGAAGGCCGAGGCACCACCCTCTACCTCCACGAAAAAAGAACAGCCACAACCACAAGAACAACAGCAGCCAACCGTCCTGACACAACCAACAGACACCCTTGAGGCTGTAGAAACATCAAGACAGCTGACATGCAATGAAGACTGGCAATCGAGTGACGAAGTCATCCTGCAGGTTAACAAATATGCTAAGAAAATGCAGGAGATGACAGAAAGGCTTCGCTTAGCAACACTTGGCCATAGTCCATGGGCCAAAGAGTTAGAGATGGTGATTGATGCACTCCAAGGGAAGTTAGACGATAGACTTAATGTCATCACCGATCTGTAAAGGCAAGTGCAGGAGCTCAGAGCAGAATCTGAACAACATCAGCTCGCTAGATATAAGCAACAAAAAGAAATGGAGGAGCTGGGTGAGTTGCTTACCAAGCTGTCAGATGCATGCAAAGACAAGAATGATCAGTTGACGGAAGTTACAAATGAACTTCTCACTACCACCCTATCAGCTCAAAAAATCCAGGTACAGTTAGATGTAGCCAATGCTTCTCTATAGTACTCAGAACAAAGAATCAATGATCAGGCGATATTATTGCATCAAATACGCGAAAATCCAGCGGTTGCCTCGATCAAAGGTACAGACGAGGTCTACAAGGAACTAGGAAAGAAAAATAAAGACCTCGAGCTGGAGCTGAAGTTAGAGCAATCTCAACGCAGAGACCTGGCCTTGATGCGGGTCCAAAGACAAGATGAACTACTAAAGGAGATAGTTGAACTCAAAAGAGTCAACCAGCTACTGAGAGAGGGAAGGTCGGAAATGCAAGAAGAGGTAGGCACTTAGGAGCAACCTCAGATAGAGATACCCTCAGTATCATTTGCTGAAATGGAGACACAGTCCATAGTAGAGTTGAGTAGCGAGGAAGAGTTTCAGGTACCCATCACAGAAGAAGACACAGTGCCCATGGTCTAGCTCTCAAAGGGCTGAAGAAGATGCACTAAAAGAAAAAGCTACACAAGAGGTAGATGAGCAGTGGAAGGTAGCAATGGATTGGGAGCTGAGAGTACTTCATTTTGTCAATGTCACACAACTCACTCCCAATCAAATAAATGCACAATGGCACCAACAGTCCCTGTCCTACCCTCTGATTAAACTTGAGTTGCTACAGGTAAAAGAAAGGCATTACAGAGACATGCAAGTCACGGGCGTAGATAAAGACCACCCGAAGTGGAGGTTGAGCTGGTTGAACAAAACCCCAAGATACTTGATTCTGTTCACGAGAGCACCTGCGGCCCTGCAAAAAGATCCGAATTTTTGTCCTGTATCAAGAGTAAGGACCTGGATAGCACATGAGACACTACTAAGAAGCGGCCAACTTGGCTGAATTACCCCAGATTTCCTGCTCCAAAAAAGGGACCAGCGAACGATCAAAGAATACATGGTGAAAACTCTAAAGGGTGCCATGTCATTCTTTAAAAGTCTACCAGATTTGTCATGTGCTATGCTATATAAGATATGCCGAATGCTGCTCACATGCATCAAAGCGTTCAATGAGCCAGAGCAAGCGGGCACCCCTTGGATGTCATTCCTCGAGGGTAACAAAGGTTTGTGCTATGATCTTAGTGGCCAACCTTCCAAAGAAGTCCTCTATGGCTTCTACGCCAGATGCATGTTTCTACCTTCTCACAATATGGTGGCGTTCGAGGAAGCATTCTACACGAGATTCTTCACCTGGCGAACGAAAATATTTGCACCAGTGATAAGCAACTTCACATCAACGTTTGTAAGCTACTCAGCGGTGGAGCTCAAAAATAGAGTAACTATGCAGTTTTTGCAACAAGTGACAAATAAAGAAAGAAAGATCAAATACCAAAAGGCACTAAGTGCGCTTAAAGACCGCTTTTCCAGTCACCAACCCGAAGACTACTTCAGCCCATAAAGTTGTGTCAAGGGATGACACAGACAAGGAGGGGGGAAATGTCAGTAGCAAGCTAGTACAGATACCATTTTTCGGAGTTCTCATTGTAAAGCACTTATAATTTTGATAAATCATGAATATTGTTACTCCTATTTTCTCGGATAAACTCTGTAATTAATGAGCCGAGACTACAAGCTTCCAGATTGTATCAACATGTCATTACCCATCTTTGGTAGAACTCTCAGATTATTAGTTTTGACCACCAAAAACCTTGGCTAAGGTATAAAAGCCAATTTTTGGAAGTTATTAAAAAGTTTTGGATAATGAAATACACAGTGTGAGCTAATGGCACTCACTCCTCTCCTTCTCGCGCTTCCTACTCCCTCCCCGGTTGTCACATTGCAGTCGTGTTTGTTGCATTGTAACCACAGATAAGAGCTCTAAGCATTGACGTAAACACATCACAGTAATTCGTAGTTTTTGGCATCGCCGACTTGCGGCCTAATTCATCATAAGTAGGAATTTACACTTTCAAATAAAAAACTAAGCATAGGCGGGGTATTGGGGTATCATTGCTAAGCATTTAGATGCATTCTAGGTCGAAAACGACTAGGTCAAAAATCCATTGTTGTTAATAATCGCGATTTTGAAACTTGACCTAAAGTGGGGTTTGAGACCATAAGTATGTGTGCTTAGGTCTTATAAACATGTCCTAGAAGTTTCATATGTTTGGATGTCATTTGATGCTGTAACGGATGTGATTTGTTTGTCGATGAACGATTGGCTTTTGGTGATTTTAGTCACTTGAGTGTAGCTTGAGTTAGATGCGATTTGTTAATTGTTTTCTGAGAGATTGAAAACCTCTTGTAGCCTCTATACACTAGTTGAGTCAGCTTCATCCCATGGATTGACAATTTAATCGTGGTTCTCGCTAATACTGCAATAAGATAGGATGGTGAGGTTAGACATGCGTCCCACACACTCTTTGTACGGCATAATGCATACAACAATGCTATGAATTTCTCAATGCAATTATTATTATGATGATTATTTATACGTCCTCTTTGATCGATTTGCAAACAATAAGACACATCTAATTTCAAATGCCACAAAGAATAATCAACTTCTAAACTGAACGATGTCAATTATTTGCAAAAAAACAAGAAAGCAATAATATCTATGATTAGTCATTTCATAAACTAATAATCTTTCATAATAGATAATGTAGTCTCTGTATAAACCAATGCATAAAATAATGCAATGAAATCTTCAATATAATCACACAATTGAGGACTACTTGTACCCAGTCAAGAATTGTAGCCCTCTTATGCAACCAATTCAATATATAAAAGCTATTTTCACCCAATTAAGGATTATAGCTCTTATATTGTGCAATGACAATGTATATCAACTCAAATCTATGATGGTGAAAAATGCAAGACTTCAAGGATCTTTATATGCTTAGTACACTAGTACAAGACATCCAACCCTTGACTATCGGCTCGTCATTTGCATATGCTCATCTTTGTGAGTGCACGAATGCGATGCGTGTACGGAGAGTGAGAAGGAGAGAGGGAATACGACACAGGGATGTGGGTGGAGCTCCCAAATCTCACTGTATGAGCACAATGTGAGAATGAGTGAGAGATCCTTATTCTTTGTATGTATAAAGAATAAGGAAATAAACGTGGACAGTTGGACAGTGGCCGACAGACACTGGCAAAGCACAGTGAGGCACACCGCCTTTACCTAACATTCTCCCACTAAATGTTGTGTGCCGATAAGTGGCGAGAAGACTAGCCTACAACTAGTATATACAAGAGGTGAGAGAAGACGGCTCTCAACCTATGTCCACTAGCTCACTCTGTAACCGCTCTAGTGTAGATGCAACATGCATATCACTGGCGCTAGAGCTACGATGAAACTTCTGATGCAGGTATTGAGTGACGGCATGTATGGCTCCACAATGCACAATGCCAATGTCAGTCATCGCATGACTGACAACTCCCACTGCAAATGCACCAACCGCATAAGCAAGATCAGGTCTCGAGACCAAAAGGTCAAACATGAGAGATCCAAAAGCCGACAAAACATGCACTATGTGTGTCAACCTATCCCTATCAGCAACCTCAGTGCCATATGCATCCTCATCAGGAACCACCTGACTATGCATCATCATGTCAGCATCGTCTGGCAAAGGCATCTGTACTGAGAATGACTGCAGAATTAAAAAATCAGTAGCACTGCAATCACACACAGCTGTTTGAAGGACACTGTCGCCTTCAAATGTATTAGACACATCATAGAACAATGCATTGGTCTCTGGCTCAGCTGATGTCACCTCAACTAATGACTGACCAAGTTGTGCATTCCCAGAGATACCACTGTCTATGTGAACGTCACCACAAGACAAATGCACAACCTGGTCTCCATACAGCACATCCGCAAAAGAGACCC
This sequence comes from Adiantum capillus-veneris, assembly GCF_014529385.1. Lineage (NCBI taxonomy): Eukaryota > Viridiplantae > Streptophyta > Polypodiopsida > Polypodiales > Pteridaceae > Adiantum > Adiantum capillus-veneris. Next base: position 32,443,946 of record NC_140958.1, on the reverse strand, counting down.
GCCTCATATCTCGCTCCAAACATGACTACAAATACACAGAGACTACACTGCCTCATGTGTTAGAAATATGCAAAGGATATACCATACCACTTCTATCACCTATGGCTATCACCAGTGATCCCCTATGCATCTGAAATGACTGCTCTCTAAGCATTACACAATGTCCACTACTCTGCAACTAATGCACTAAAATGAGACTCTGACTGAGTCCTGTTACATAACATACATCTTGTAGCATAAGAAATACACCGCATACATCTCCAACACCCTCTATGTCATATGTTGAACCATCAGCAAACTACACACAACCAAGTCTCCCACTAGAGAAAGAGAAAAATAAATCACGACGTGGCGTTACGTGAAAAATTGGATGCTCGTCTAGTAGAATATGCATAGACAATGTGCTATCCCAAGACACAAAGTAGTCTGAAGGCAAGATAGACTCAAAAGTGACATGCCCATCACATGCATAATCTCTAGCATATGTCCTTATAGTAGCACCATGCATCTACCTCTTTCGCTGCCTCATACGCCTGAAGCAACGACGCCTAATATGTCCATTGTGGCCGCAACATGTCTGTCGGTCGCGATCGTGAGCGAGAACCGCCTCTAGCCTGAAGCGTCTCCATGTCCATGCCAAAACTATGGCAAACAATGCTCGAGACTCGAGATCACAAGACTCTCCCACCCAAGAGAAAACCACTGTCTCAAGCAAATAAGGTGAGCAAATGGTCAAGCTCACTAGCATCTTCAATAGGCATACATTTCTGGTAAAATTTTGACAGAGTCTGCTTTGTAAAACTAGAGCAAAAAACTCAACTGTAAAACGTAATGGAGACAACAACAAATGCCCAAATGGCCAATCTGAGAATGTACTCATCCACAATCACCTCTCTCACAAAGTCATACACTGAGCCAAACCGCTCTAGCCGGAGTATCACGCAACGGTGCCACAAATGACATTCATATGTGAGTAAAAAGTTGCTGCCAAAATGTGTCAATGAATAAACAATATGCCAGAAAACCATAGCATACACAACTCCTATTGCTGTCAAAGTGGGAATATATTGACCATTGTACCATCAGAGAGCAAACTGCGAATACGCATAAATCATGGCGAGAAATCTTGTAAAAAATTCTACAGAGTTTCCACTAGAAACTGAGCAAAAACTCAAAAAATCTCACCAAATACGCATGACAATAGACAGTGTCTCAGAAGAAAAATCCACAAATGGTCTACATGCAATGCCAAAAGCCTGGCAAACTCGCTCACTCCTAACCGAGTAGCTCTATGGACCTGTCCCAAAAACATTGCAAAACTATAAACCTACTACCCTGCGAGCTATGGCTAACTCAAAGTGTATCCGCATAATGCATACATAGCATGAAATTGCACAAAACCATGCTAAAAAAGCTCTTTGAAATACCCCACATAGTCAAATAGTGCGCATGAAACCGCATCTGGATGTGTAACGTTCCGAAAGTCACATCCCAAACTATCACTTGCATAAGCAAAAACAAGGTGAATTCTCTCTCAAATAGCACTAGAGTGTTCCATAAATAGCCAAAAATGCAAACCGCATCACTCTCTACACTGTAGGAATCAAACTGCAAAACCTCGATATGTCGAGATTGTTGAGAGGCTGCTACAAAAAATTCAGCACTTAGAATTTCAAAATTTTGATATGACAAGCGCATCCGGAACATGCCAAAACCTCAAGGTAGACTCTTGGATCACATGTAGCTGAGTCCGAGTGTGAGAGATATGCCAAAAACCTTTGTTTTGGTCCAAAAACGCAGCATAAACTTGTTGTTGTTGTACTTGCCGTAATTCAGAGAAAAATTTCAAAAATGAACATCACCATTGTGTTTAGAATGTGTCAAAACCCCAACCTAGACTCCTAGATCATATCCATCCGACTCCGTGTGACGGATATGCAAAACACATTGTTTCGGGAGCCAAAAACAGCAAAAACGAGCTGCAACACTTCTTGTTCCTTCTCTTTTTCTGCAAAATTCAGCAATGGCTTGCTACACAAACTCTATACAAGTTGAATAAACATGCCTAAGCTGAGATCTAACACCGTCGAGCTGTATCCACCTCCGCTAAGCTCAAGCCGCCATAGTCGAGCTTCGTCGCTTCCGTCTCGTCGGGAAGCCGTCGCACATGCGTCGCCAAAGCTCTGATACCAATCATGAGTGTGAGAATGTGATGCGTGTGCGGAGAGTGAGAAGGAGAGTGAGAATACGACATAGGGATGTGGGTGGAGCTCCCAAATCTCACTGTATGAGCACAATGTGAGAATGAGTTAGAGCTCCTTATTCTTTGTATGTATACAGAATAAGGAGATAAATGTGGGCAGCCACGGGCAAAGCACACTGGCACACTGAGGCACACCACCTTTACCTAACAATCTTCTCAAACCAATTACAGCCCTCATTTGGACCAATGGCTTCGCCGCAATGAGCATGACTCTCTAAATTTTCAATTGTTTTGGTTTCGTACCCTTATGTTCCGTAAAGGATTTAAATATTTTTAGAAGTGGTTACTGAATTAAGAATCATGACCAACCCAAAAAAAGGACTTGTGACTCTGTAACCTTAGGTCAATTAACAAGGAGATGATTGTACCCGGCACTCAGATACACTCCCCAAGGATTTGCCTAGTCAAAACACCACGATAAGCACGTATATAATTACGTGCATCGAGGTCTTTTATTTTCTCGGCTGGCCCGTCGGGCTATTACCCGGCGGGCTTGTCGAAAAAATAAAAAAATATTGATGGGACCCTCAGGGAATATGATTTTAACCAACGGGTTAACCGTTTCTATGGGTTGTTGCAAGTCATCATCAAAGTCACGTTAACAATTAACGTGATCACATGTTTTTCTTGTGTAATTCCTAGAGTTATTAACGTAATCACACAATCATGATCACGTCAATGGAATCCCCGGGCAGAGAGAGAGAGAGAGAGAGAGAGAGAGAGAGAGAGAGAGAGAGAGAGAGAGAGAGAGAGAGAGTACAAGGAACCATGTGCTATGATCCGCTACAAATTGAAAGGAGTGGAGGAAATTGAGGGACAAGGATTGCTTGTGATCCATGAGCTTTGATAGGAGTTGTGCCTTGGTGTCACGTCCCTCTTACAAAATGTCTCATAAGAGATACTCCACGGGCAAATTACTCTAGATTAGTGTAGAAAAGTTTTAACACAAGCACAAAAGAGATGAACAGATTGTTTTCAGCCTATAAGTGTTGTTGTATGTGAGTGTGTGCCCTCTCCACGAACAAAGCAACCATGGATTTGGCTAAGGAACCCAATAGACAAAATAGACCAAGATGTGCCTAAAATTCTTCTAGGGCACCAATTTCTTATGAGTGTCTAATGTACTCTCTTTCCCTAAGAACTAAAAGGAACCTTGAGCAAATAAAGATCACTAATCTTGAGAAAATACAACATTCATTCCATTGCACCTTACATTGGTATCAGAGCTTTGGAAGTGTTCTGCATTACTCAAGGAAAGAACCACAAGAACCACAAGAATATTTTTTGCTTGTTGCGATCGGATCGTGCACTTAGCGGCCAGCCCATCGACGTAAGGTGGGAAAAAGCAACCTTGGTGTGAGCGCAAGGCCTCCAAGGGGTGCGCCCGCCGCAGAAAAGGGTAGAACTTGGGTGAAGAGAAGATCCTTCTCCAACGCGATTTGCAAGCGAAAGAAACCCTCAAGAACCTCAAGATCCTCAAGAACCCAAGAACTCAAGAACCTCAAGACCCTCAAGAACCAAGTTCCTCGTGAACTTAAGATCCAAAGATCCTAGTGCATGGTCGTCACCCGAAGCGGCATGGATACTTCGCATTCAGGTGATGAGCATGAGAGAGGCGATGAAGGATTCTCCCTACCAGGAGATTTTTCCAACCCTCCCCCTTCGCCATCTACACCACGAGTTGTCCTCACTCCTATGGAGATGATGGTCAAGTCGATGTTGGACATGATGGCACAACAACAAGAAACGAATCGAGTTGCATTGGCACAACTCACAAGAAAAGCAGAAGAACAAGCAACAAAGGACCGTGCACAAGAATCCAAGGACCGCGAGCGCGATGAAAGAAACGCCACACTTGCCGCAAAACAAGAAGAAAATCACCTTGCTCAGGACCGTGAGCGCCTGGCTCAGGCCGCAAAACAAGAAGAACATCGACTTGCTTTCGAACGCGAGCGCAATGAACGAGAGGCTCAAAGGGAGATTCGTCATCAATAATTTATTTCCCACATCCTAGCCTCGAAGACCGAACCACCCAAAGATCGTGGAAGTTCGTCAAGTGGCGCAAGCCACGACGCGGATTCCAACCATCCAGTTACAGAAAAGTTGACTTCCAGTAAGTATGACGGCGGTAAGATGGATGCTAAAGTTACTCATTCTTGGTTGCATCAATTTAATGCTTATTTTGCGACAACTAAGAAGACTTGAAATAGCAAAGTTTTGACGGCAGCTATGTACCTTGCCGGTGATGCCATCAATTGGTACCATGCATGGCAAGAGGCACAGCTAGCCGCGCACCTAGAGGCAGCCGACGATTTCACGCCCCTCTCCTTTAGTTGGGCTGATTTCCAAGACAAGCTCAAGGCGCGGTTTATGCCACCTCAGTACCTGGCATGATTGAAGGACGATTGGCGTGCTCTTAAGCAAAATGGTATTCCGGTTATGTGTTTTTCTAATCGTGTTTTGCAGCTAGGTACCCAATTACTCATGTTAGATGATGAGCGCAAAGAGGCTTTTCTCTTTGGATTGGATGAGTATATCAAGTAAGATGTCGAGGTATTCGATCCAATCGATCTCAACAAAGCGGTAGCGATTGCTCTCGCACAGGAGATGAAGCACAACAAGGGAAAGCCTAAGGAGAACAAGACTTCCACAAGAACCTCACAAACTTCTCAGAACCCGCAGAACGGTAAGAATGATAACTCCTCTAACCAATCTTCCAACAGTCTCTCATCAAAGAATTCTTCTAATGAATCTAAGGGTAAGGCTAACACAACTGCTAAACCTAAGCTTACTCCAGATAAAAAGGTAGCACAAGGAATTGTAGGAGGATACATCACTTCGGAAGAACAAAGCACTTATTCTAAGGAAGGTCGTTGTTTTCATTGTCACATTAATGGTCACATAAAACGAACATGTCCTAAGCTTGAATCAAATGAATCTAAAGAACCCACAGCACCCACTACATCTGTCAATGCAATGAATGATAACACGATTGTGTCCAAAGTTTCTCAGGACCCTCCCATTGATGATTCTCTCATTAAATGTTATGGTCGTACGTTGGGGCACCGTTTTGTCATATTGTTTGACCCAGGTAGTATGCATGATGTGATCAATCCCTCTCTTGTTGAGAGAGCCCGCCTCGAAGTAAGTCCGAGATCTCCTATCAAGGTCTCTGGCTTTCGTACTGGTATGGACGCTCTCATCACGAAGGAGTGCCTTGATGTGTTGTTTTTAATTCAACAGACTGGCTTCACTAGAAGATTTGTTGTTTCTCCTCTCTCAGGATGTGATATGATTTTAGGCATGAAATGGTTTCGTGAAATAAACCCTCTCGTTGATTGGGAGGATAACACTTTAACTCTCAATGCCAAAAGTGATTCTCCTACTATCTTTCATGGAGTGGACATTGTTCCTTCTCCATCTCTCATTGCTAATATGCAAGACAAGGTTGAAAGGATTCGGGACAAGGAGATTCTCTTAATCTCTTTTTCTCCATAGCATGATACACAGGATTTGCATGATTATGAGAAGCAGGATGATTTGGATGATAAAGATAAGCATGATGATTTGAACGATAATGATTTACATGATGATTTGGATGAAAAGACAAGCATGATGAATTGCATGAAGATGAAGTGATTGTTCACAAGAATGATGTGTTAGTTGAGGCTTTTTCTAGGGACGCTAACCTCGTTGTAGATTCGATCAATCACCAAGAATCGATCTTGGCTTTTGAGTCGAGGTTCGCAGATCCCCCACCAGAAGATTCGATAGATCCCAAAGAACCGATCTTGGCTCTCGAGCCTTGGTCCAAAGAACCCTCACAGGAAGTATTATGTGTTCGCATGATTGATACGCACGCATTGTTCGAGTGTTTCATTCGTGAAGGTTTCCTGTATTTTAGTCAGCATCGTTATGTGATCCCTTTTCCTAGGCAGGACATATTGTATGTTGAGCACGTTTCTCTCATGGATGAGCACGAATGTATGCGGATTGTTCATGAAAAGCTGAAAAGTTTGTATGTAAGGAAGTCACATTCCATGTCTCTTCCTTTGCATGACACAGTTTCTGAAAGATCACATGATAGTATGAGCACCAAACATGGGCATTTTCATTGTGATTTGCCATAGTTGATTGATCTCGATCAAACAAAAAAGATTCGACCTCATTGTTTGCATGTGTTTGATGAACGGTTTGTCACTCAGTCTCTATGTTCATCCACATTGCATACTCAGTCTTTAGAGAAGACAATATTTTTTTCCTTCACTTTGCATGGAATAGGTATGTTCATGGTTTTGTGTTGGAGATGGTTTCAAAAATTTTCAGCCATGGAGATTCTTGAAGACGAAAGAATCAGGATACTCGACGACAACATTTCTAAATTTTTACCTAGTAGTGCTTACTATAGGAGCTATTTTGGTTTAGAAATAAAAATACTACAATCGTGTGGGCTTTTACAACGTTTCTTATTGAGGCAACAAGGCCTGCCCAAAGAACATCAAAATATTGGATGCAAATCCACAATCTTACGACAACCCTTACGGATAAGGCTAAACCATGCTTGGTGTGTTCGACCTCTTCGCTTTTGCCAAAACGCATGGACGATCAACAAGCTTGGGCTTTTTTTTTTTTTTAAAGGTGTTTTGAGCATCAAACCTTTTGTACAAAACATTAAGGCACAGTGGCAAGGAAAGGGGCTGGGTTTACTCCCGTTTGGTCCTTCACCGTGGTTAGCAAAGGGGGGATGGTTCTATATATTTGGGACATTTGCTCCAGAGCACTAGAGCCTGCTGCTGCAGACGATGGCATTGAACCCCCGTGGGCTGTTGTATCCCATATGCTTATCTTTGGACTGAGCCCCTTGATGGCCTCTGCATTGATGCGCCCCATCTCTTGATACACCCCCCTGTCCAACAGCAAGAACTCGTGCACACTCTTGTAATCCCCATTCAACTCCTTCATCAGCTTCCCCAACAGCACACTCTTTGCCTCCGCCATCGCTATGATCCCCTCCGCCTCCTTTTGCGCCGCATACAGCTTCGCGTCCGCCCTCCTGATGATGGCATACGCCTCTGCATCCGCGGTTTGGCGTTGCGCGTCCGCCCCTCGCTCGCTCTGGTATGTGATGGCATCGGCCTCGCGTTGCTGCTCAAAGAGCTTTGCATCAGCAGCGCGCTGGCGTTGAACCAGTGCCGCCTGTGCTTCTTGCACTGTGGTCTCGTACTGAATGGTGGCTGGCACCACTTCATTCGCGCGGAGACGCTCTAATTCTGCTTGCGCCCGCCGGATTTCGAGCTCCCGTTGTAGCTCCGCATCTCGTATGGCAGCCACATTTGTGCTTTGTATCTTCGCAACCTCTACTTCTTGGGACCACAATGCAGATTTCTTGGCAAGCTCTGCATCTGCTTGAGCCATTTCAGCCTTCCTTGTGTTCTCAAAGATCTTGGTCTCTGCTTGAGTCTGCAGCTCTTGCTGCTTTGCCATCTGCGCTTGCTTGATTGAGAAGACCTTGGTTTCGGCCTCGACCCTTGCGGCGTTCTGCTGTGTAAGCCCTTGCCGCTCTTTGGCACCGACATCTCCCTTATACTTGGCTTCCGCGACCGCAACCTTGGCACTATTGGCAGCCTCTTGCTGTATCTTTTGGCCCAAGAAGGAGAAATACTCATGGCCAGGAACATCCACAAGCTGCTTGACGTTGGCATTATAGATGAGCAGCCCAAACTCATTGAGCTCCAATTGCACCTTCTGGAAAACCTCATGCTTGAACTCTTTGGTGCCTTTGAAGATCTCCTCCATGGTCATGGCAGCAGCGAGGACGCGCGTCTCGCCTTCAATGATGCCTTTGACAAGATCTTTGACATGGTTGGAGTGCTTGTCATGGGGGGCGACGAGGCGGGCGTATTTGATGAGGGCGTCCTGGTTCTCGGCTTTGGGGCCGACGGTGAAGACGGCGGGGAGGACGAAGGGGAGCTTTTCGGCGCTCATGGCTTGGACGTCGAAGTCGTAGTTGACGGGCATGAGGTCGATGTTGGTGCATTTTTGGCCAGGGAGGATCCAGGCTTTCTTGGCGAGCTTGATGTCGGAGATGCCCCAGCCAGTGATGGCCAGGAATTGGGAGGCACCTGCGACCTTCCACATAGTTAGGAAAGAAATGAGCAGCAGTGAGTGAGTGAGCAGCAGAGAGAGAGAGAGAGAGAGAGAGAGAGAGAGCTTGAGCTTCAGGAATCGAATCAGGGTATTGTACAATGTAGATAGGGCTAATACTGCATTGTGCACCTTTGCATGCAAGAGCTTTTTGTAGGTAAGTCTGCGTCACCCTAATTTGACTTGACAATTAGGCTTTCTGTTTTAAGGATTATTTTATACACACCCTAGGTCGAAGGCTCCATATTCATCATCAGAATCTCCACTTATTTTGTAGAACTCCATGGCAGGACTTGGGAGTACGCGGCTTCTGAAAAGTCAAAGTCTGCCAAGCGCGTTTCTCCTTCTCGCTTTAGACGAAAAATAATACCCCTGCAGGCTGCTTCTTGTTGGTTTTTGGATCAATATTGTAATAGCTTGTGCTAACTTTAGACTTTTAGCTTGCCTCGAAGAAAACCGCCAAATTTACACAAGTTTTAGTGTTAATACCGGCAAAAGCTTCAGATTTTTGACCTAAAAAGCGGTAGACTTCAAGTTTGCCCCGGTTAGGAAAATGTATTTTTCTAGCCCTGAAGTCTAGCATGCAATTAGGAAGGAAAGAATGTCAACACATGTGTAGGAGACATGGAGGGCACAGGCAAGGTTGTGCTCCTAATGCGGCTAGGGATTCAAGGTGTTCAGCTGGCGATTCTTCTTCAGAGCCATCAAGGCTGCTTTAAGACCATTCCCCCTTGAGTGTCCATTGTTTTAGGATTTGAATATAATGCCACGTTCATCCATTTTTCTAACACAAGCCATAAGGTGAAGGGGCCAATCTTGTGGCACCAAACTTGAGGAATTCTACGTTCAGCTGAAATCACTCGTAGAAAAAGCTTGCAGGTGACATTGTGCTCCATAATTTTGCCACTCCAACATGGAATTGATGCAAAAAAGTAGTATTGCATGTGAGGGCCACTAGAAGAGCAGGGTCAAACTAGTCTTACGATCACGGTAGCCAACCCATCGTTGTGATGCACTCTAAGGCCCCTGTCAGACTAGGGCACCCGCCCCTCTCTCTTCATGCTCGTGGGCACGCAAATGCAGTCACATGAGGATTTTCAAGAAAAAACCGTGCGTAGAAGGCAATCAGTCAGTGCTAGCCAGGTGATTGGGTATCCGCTTCCTGCGCTGACTGCCAGAGCTCGAGTCATGTAGTCTTGTTTCCCGCCTCGCCTTTTCGCAGATGGGCACCCGTACAAAAAAGTTGGTTGAGGGATGTTGCCCGCCCCTCTGACACGAGGTTCTGGCCATCTTTCGCTTAGGCAAATGGATGCGCGCCACCTCGGATTGGCCAACAATTGCTCGTCCCAATGTGACAGGGTCTTGAGATAGTTGTTGGGCGCTATATTATTGGGGTGCGCCATTCTACAGGGCCCCTTAGTATTTGGAAACATTGGTTCTTAGCATGATAAAGAGTTGGGCACATATACTAATGCATTAGCATGACTACTTATTTATTTATCTTTACCCCCTTGTCGTCAAGTCGCACTCGCCCTCAACTTACTCCGCACAGCCTCCCAAATTGGATTTTGCTACTATGTAGGGATTTACAGCTCCCAAAAAGCTACACCTATAATTAATCTCCGCACAGAGAGAGAGAGAGAGAGAGAGAGAGAGAGAGAGAGAGAGAGATCTCCCTCTCTTTTCAGGTCAATATGGCATTTCAATTCAATTCTTTCTCTCTCTACCCTCCTGCGAGAGAAAGAATTGAATTGAAATGCCATATTGACCTGAAAAGAGAGGGAGATCTCTCTCTCTCTCTCTCTCTCTCTCTCTCTCTCTCTCTCTCTCTCTCTCTCTCTCTCTCCAGGTCGTTCCAAGCAGGCTGCACTTGCATCCGCGATTTTGTGAACCTTGGTTGTTGTGCGACATAAAGGCAGAAGGCCATCTCCAACAACGGCAAACCCCCCCCCCGGGACCTCCTTGCTAGTGCTTGAAAAACTAACTATCTCTCTCTCTCTCTCTCTCTCTCTCTCTCTCTCTCTCTCTCTCTCTTCGCGCTCAGAGAGCATTGCCAGGGAGCTCAGCTGTCAACAGCCAGTCGCCTCTCTCTCTCTCTCTCTCTCTCTCTCTCTCTCTCTCTCTCTCTTTGTCTCTCTCTTTCCGAGCGCGCACGTGCAAGTAGTCCCTGTGACCTGTCTCTCTCTTTTCGAGAGCGCAAGTGCAGGCTACACTGAGTCTGCTCTCTCTCTCTCTCTCTCTCTCTCTCTCTCTCTCTCTCTCTCTCTCTCTCCGAGCGCGCACGTGCAAGCAGTCTCTGTGACCTATCTCTCTCTTTTCGAGAGCGCAGGTGCATTCTACACTGAATCTGCTCTCTCTCTCTCTCTCTCTCTCTCTCTCTCTCTCTCCGGTGTTCGGGAAAAATGTGCCTCAATTTAATATCGTGTCATTCTCAATTTCCAATATGCCGGTTCACGGCAAGGGAAAAAGGAGAAATTCCGCCCCATAATAGAGAAAAATAGTGTAAAAACCTGAAAAAGTAGCCTAATTTTCTAAAATTTCCTCTTAGTGCAAATGACAAACCCTACTTGACGGTGCCAGACAACCTCCAACAATGACACCCCCCCACCGGCCGGACCTCCTCACCAGTGCTCGATAAAAACTTTTTTCCAGAAACTTGGCAAACCTACACATGTGAAACCACAGAGGTAAATTGACAAAATTTGAAGGTTTTCTTACCTTCAAAATAAAAAATTTAGAGGTAAACTTCAAAATTTGTAGGTGGGACTACACTAAACCTAGGTTTTCTTCGAGCACTACTCCTCGCAATCTTTATAAGAGGGAATAAAGCACTCATAAAACTATAAAAGCAAGGGACACACGAAGAGAAAAGAAAAACAAAAACAAACAAACAAACTAACTAAATCACTTTGATTGCTTCGAAACAAAACTAGATAAAATAAAACATTATTAACTTCAAAATGTTTTCAGAAAAGGCATGTGTAAAATAAGTTGACGCAACTTACTTGGCTTAAAACAAGTACTCAACTTTAAGGCAAAAAAAAAAAAAAAAAGGATAAGACATCTTAAAAATTTAATCCTAGAAATCAAACTTCACACAACAACCTATTACGGAACACATTCTTAAGTCCTCAGGTAAGCTAAATATGAAATCGAAAAATGAATACTACTACAAACCTACGAAGAGCAAAGAACCAAACTTGACAATATGTGATCTCAACTTCACTCCTTGTCCAAACAGGAAGAATAAGATTATCACCTTTATCATGCATAGCTTGGACAACAGCTATGACATCCCTACTCACGTCGTCAGTGCCCAAGAGTAGGTACAGGTTTATATAGAGGTCATTCATGCTTTGAACGTACTCTACAAAACCAACGAGCTGAGTTTTTATCACCCTCCGGAGGTGATGGGCATACTCAGCCATGATAAAGGCTAGCAATTTTCAAGCTATAGTGAAAATACTAGAAGCTCTAAAGATCAAAACAACAACATAAGGTGTTATTAAGTCAAACAATAAGTGGGCGTTTTAGCTCCCCACTTCTATTGAATTTACTACTGATTATCTTGAACATTCCAAAGGAAGAAACACTAAAAATAAACTTACTACGATGCAAAAATGAATGAACTTTTTTCATGATTCTTTTGAATGAGTATCCTTTTTCAACTAGTAAAGAAATAAGATGGCAAGATTGAACAACAAAAGTAGATTTACTAGAACAAAGACGAGAAAATCTAAATAGTTGAGAGCAAATGACACTGTACTTAGCTAAAGGAGAAATGTTCGAAGAAATATGAGACATGCGGATGCTTTTTAGATTGGCATATTCTGGTTCAAGGCGCTTATCATAGATATCTACTTCTAATCCCAAGGGAGTCTGAAAAATCTTAAGGTCTAAAAAGGCACAACAATCACTATTTGTGGTACAGTTAAGTTCACAAAACTCCTTGGGATAAATCCCTCCGCCTATAGAACTCGAATTCAAGTACATAAAATCTTGAAAAGAAAGAACGTCAGGGACAAAAAGATCATCTACAAAGCGTCTTACATTGCATAACTTGTGCAAAAATATTGGGCAAGTGTTAGCAAGGACAAGACGCTCCATAAAATCAAACTCATAAGTAAAAAGGTACAAATTAGCAAGAAAAACAACACAATTGGTACCCATAGGGATACCAATTGTTTTCTTGAAAAGAGAGTCGCCCATGGTTATATATAAATTTTCCAAAAGAAAATCTAACCAAGATATGATGTCAATGTCATCTACAATCCTGGTGAATCTCTTTCTTCCTTTGTCTACATCTACATTCTTATTTTTCAGCCATAAGAAGGCAAAGTTCAAGGCTGACTTTTCTACTAGCAATGCCTTGTACCTATCCTTCTCAAGCTTGTACGCAAAAACTTTTGAAATAAGAGACTTGACTCTAAATTTAAGGTCCTCCAAATTTAGCTTCATGTATAGCGTTGTAAAGTCAAAAGTTTGGAGACATAAAGGAGAAGATTTCTCCTTAAGGCTTCTTGAAGAGTTCAAAAACTTTAAAACAGGAATCACACCTACTGAATCATTTAAAATCCAACTTGAATCGGTACGTACGTCTGCTTCCTTTAGCATATTATTCCACAATTCATTTACGCTAGGTAAAATGGCTTTGAAACAATAACTAAGCCATTTGGAAACCTCGGTCAAAGAGCTGTTACAAGAAGCAGCTATAAATCTAGGCTTTATAGGGTTCTTGTGGAACTTCCAAACGGTATATAAACAAGGTAATTTAGGCTGGCACTCGAAACCAAAAGACTCACAAAAGTCTTGATGTTTCAAGATAGCCTCTTGCATTCAAAGATCACAAACACTGTATGTCTGAGAATTTACTTCACCTAACAAGCATTCTAAATAGAACTTTTTGCACGTAACAACAAAGTTATTAGAGCACTTATCTACATAAGAGATTACAAAATCACGATGAAATTTCCTAAGAGCATCACGATTAGAAGAAGAGAAGTTGTTCTTTCCTAAAGAAACGTGTCGAGAGCAAGATGCTAATTTCAAAGAAGCTTTCTTGAGGATTACAGACTTCCAATGGGTAAAAATACCTTGAACTCCTAAAGACTCCTCAAACTTTACTACGAAACTAGAAATTCCTTTTTCTATGGCTTTGAGAAGGCAAGAGTCGTTTGAGGAAGGGAGCCTATATTTAGTACCTCTTGAGAAAAGGTCTTTCGAGGAATCCGAAGGAAGGATAGAACAATCGGCAATAACTACATGACCCAAAGCTCCATTTACGTAAGAAGAAAAGGCAGTTTTACTACAAGGGCAATCAATACTTGAGATTGCAAGCCTCTCTTGCTTTTTAAGATTACGTCCTATGTCACTATAGTTGAAAGCTTTTTAATTTGTCCTAAACTTTTCACATATTTGAAAGCTACGACAGGATGGTTCCATACCTTTCTCACACAAGGAGGGAGAGCATCCAAAGCTTCTTGAGATCTCAAAATAGAGCTTAATCCAATCTTGTCTAAGTCAAGGGAGGTAAAGATAGTTATCAACAAATCTTTCTTTCCAACCAAGGGATTTTTCAGACTAGGACATTTGGACTTCAGAAATTTGCCTAATAGTACTCGAAGTTGAGTACTATGAGACTCTCTTAGCTCCAAATCTTCATAAGAGTAGTTCTCAAGGGTATACAAGAGCTTAAATAGGATCCTTATATTATACCTTTCAAATATTTTATAAGAAAAAGAACCCAATTCCATGGCACTAGATAGGTAAATCAATCTCCGTTTGAAATCTCTATAAGCAAAAATTCTATGGTTAGAAGGGTCATCACTCTCAATTCTAGAGATTGAACCCCTAGGGAGACCTTGTACTCTACTAGAAATAGTGTTGTGCAAAACAACTGGATTGATTTCAGGGATAGAAGGCGGATCTGAACGAGAACCTTTAGGAATCCAAATTCTTTTAAAATGACTTGAAGGGAGAACTAACTCGGGTTTGGGATGCCTTCTCCAAAGCATAGGTTTCTTATGGTAAATTGTCTTATTTTTACGTAAAGAACACTTTCCTTCCAAGTTGAAACCTTTAGGGAAAAAAGTATGCAAAGTTCTCATCCAAAACAACTCTCGAGGCCACGTTGATTTATAGAACTCATTAGAGTTTCTAAAATTACCTTCTATGTGCTCAATGGGAAAACAACGAAAAGACTCAAACCCATGTTTTGCTATTGCCGCATACAAGGGTTTCACACTTTCACGTACGGTGCTCTTACTTTGAACTTTTCTCGCTTCTCTTACATGTTCCTGAAAACGAACAAAATCTGTTCGAAAAGTTTGGCCAACATACATCATAGAACTATCGTGAATATTATAAATAACATAAATAACTTGAGAGGTATGAACCGGACTCAGAGGACGATCTACCGCAAGATGTTTTTTCCTTAAACGCCTCAAACGATTGAGGGCTTTTATGGAAGAACTTGTGTAATGAGTACTAACTAAGACATTCTTAAAAGAAGCCCAACGAATAGGACCATCACCAAAAACATGCAAATTCTTCAAATTAGACTTAGCTAAAAACTTAAATCTTTCTTGATACAGACTATGACTACTTCTAGCTACTGAAAAGAAAGAAGGGTCGAAAAGACGTACCTGAGAGTCATCAACATTGCTGGTTGAAGCTGAAGAAGAAGTAAAAGTGTTTTTTATTTTTGTAGTAAGGTCAGTGTTTCAGATCAACGCCCGCCTCAAGGCTAACGATCCTAACACTAGATTGGTGCTAGCCACACCCCTCATTTGTATAGCAGGGTTGTTGCCAAGCATTGAGGTCCTTAAATAAGGCTGCTTGCTACACTCAAAAGATCATCTACAATAGCGTGCAATCGAGTGTCTGCGATCCCTTGCTAGAATCACTACTCAACCTCTCCTCTCACAAGAGATATTTCATGAAATCGCACAAGAAACCCTTGATCCAAAGGACCCAAATTAAGAAGTTATTTTTACTTTTTAAGAGATTTAAGAGAAAAACATTATTTATTAAAAACATGCAATCTACAAAGTTAGATTTATAACTTTCTCACCACAACAACCAAACACACACACGCAATCAAAAGCAAAAAACAACAAATAGATAAATCAAGACAAATTAAGAAATAAAGGACATAACACTCACACAAACCAAAATCAAAACGAAAAGAAGCTCTACACAGTAATTCAGGATACAACCAAAATTACAAAAAGACCCATTACTTATTATAAGAAAAAAAAAAGTTTATTTAAACCAAAGAATAAAAGTAATACACACATAAAATTACATCGACACACACATGAGTATAAGATCGATAGCTGTTGGGGTATGCACACCCTCCCAATATATCTTCATGAAGCTCAACAGCTGGTCACCACTTGGACGAAAATCAAAAAGATTTGCATGTCCGCTAGATGACTGAAAAATATACCTTCATAAGTTCAGAATAGTCTAAACTCACGAATTATAAGAGGGAGTAAAGCACTCATAAAACTATAAAAGCAAGGGACACACGAAAAGAAAAGGAAAACAAAAACAAACAAACTAACTAACTAAATCACTTTGATTGCTTCGAAACAAAACTAGATAAAACAAAACATTATTAACTTAAAAATGTTTTCAGAAAAGGCATGTCTAAAATAAGTTGACGCAACTTACTTGGCTTAAAACAAGTACTCAACTTTAAGCAAAAAAGAAAAAAAAAAGGATAAGACATCTTAAAAACTTAATCCTAGAAATCAAACTTCACACAACAACCTATAACGGAACACATTCTTAAGTCCTCAGGTAAGCTAAATATGAAATTGAAAAATGAATACTACTACAAACCTACGAAGAGCAAAGAACCAAACTTGACAATATGTGATCTCAACTTCACTCCTTGTCCAAACAGGAAGAATAAGATTATCACCTTTATCATGCATAGCTTGGACAACAGCTATGACATCCCTACTCACGTCGTCAGTGCCCAAGAGTAGGTACAGGTTTATATAGAGGTCATTCATGCTTTGAACGTACTCTACAAAACCAACGAGCTGAGTTTTTATCACCCTCCGGAGGTGATGGGCATACTCAGCCATGATAAAGGCTAGCAATTTTCAAGCTATAGTGAAAATACTAGAAGCTCTAAAGATCAAAACAACAACATAAGGTGTTATTAAGTCAAACAATAAGTGGGCGTTTTAGCTCCCCACTTCTATTGAATTTACTACTGATTATCTTGAACATTCCAAAGGAAGAAACACTAAAAATAAACTTACTACGATGCAAAAATGAATGAACTTTTTTCATGATTCTTTTGAATGAGTATCCTTTTTCAACTAGTAAAGAAATAAGATGGCAAGATTGAACAACAAAAGTAGATTTACTAGAACAAAGACGAGAAAATCTAAATAGTTGAGAGCAAATGACACTGTACTTAGCTAAAAGAGAAATGTTCGAAGAAATGTGAGGCATGCGGATGATTTTTAGATTGGCATATTCTGGTTCAAGGCGCTTATCATAGATATCTACTTCTAATCCCAAGGGAGTCTGAAAAATCTTAAGGTCTAAAAAGGCACAACAATCACTATTTGTGGTACAGTTAAGTTCACAAAACTCCTTGGGATAAATCCCTCCGCCTACAAAACTCGAATTCAAGTACATAAAATCTTGAAAAGAAGGAACGCCAGGGACAAAAAGATCATCTACAAAGCGTCTTACATTGCATAACTTGTGCAAAAATATTGGGCAAGTGTTAGCAAGGACAAGACGCTCCATAAAATCAAACTCATAAGTAAAAAGATACAAATTAGCAAGAAAAACAGCACAATTGGTACCCATAGGGATACCAATTGTTTGCTTGAAAAGAGAGTCGCCGATGGTAATATATAAATTGTCCAAAAGAAAATCTAACCAAGATATGATGTCAATGTCATCTACAATCCTGGTGAATCTCTTTCTTCCTTTGTCTACATCTACATTCTTATTTTTCAGCCATAAGAAGTTAAAGTTCAAGGCTGACTTTTCTACTAGCAATGCCTTGTACCTATCCTTCTCAAGCTTGTACGCAAAAACTTTTGAAATAAGAGACTTGACTCTAAATTTAAGGTCCTCCAAATTTAGCTTCATGTATAGCGTTGTAAAGTCAAAAGTTTGGAGACATAAAGGAGAAGATTTCTCCTTAAGGCTTCTTGAAGAGTTCAAAAACTCTAAAACAGGAATCACACCTACTGAATCATTTAAAATCCAACTTGAATCGGTAGGTACGTCTGCTTCCTTTAGCATATTATTCCACAATTCATTTACGCTAGGTAAAATGGCTTTGAAACAATAACTAAGCCATTTGGAAACCTCGGTCAAAGAGCTGTTACAAGAAGCAGCTATAAATCTAGGCTTTATAGGGTTCTTATGGAACTTCCAAACGGTATATAAACAAGGTAATTTAGGCTGGCACTCGAAACCAAAAGACTTACAAAAGTCTTGATGTTTCAAGATAGCCTCTTGCATTCAAAGATCACAAACACTGTAAGTCTGAGAATTTACTTCACCTAACAAGCATTCTAAATAGAACTTTTTGCACGTAACAACAAAGTTATTAGAGCACTTATCTACATAAGAGATTACAAAATCACGATGAAATTTCCTAAGAGCATCACGATTAGAAGAAGATAAGTTGTGCTTTCCTGAAAAAACGTTTCGAGGGCAAGATGCTAATTTCAAAGAAGCTTTCTTGAGGATTACAGACTTCCAATGGGTAAAAATACCTTGAACTCCTAAAGACTCCTCAAACTTTACTACGAAACTAGAAATTCCTTTTTCTATGGCTTTGAGAAGGCAAGAGTCGTTTGAGGAAGGGAGCCTATATTTAGTACCTCTTGAGAAAAGGTCTTTCGAGGAATCCGAAGGAAGGATAGAACAATCGGCAATAACTACATGACCGAAAGCTCCATTTACGTAAGAAGAAAAGGCAGTTTTACTACAAGGGCAATCAATACTTGAGATTGCAAGCCTCTCTTGCTTTTTAAGATTACGTCCTATGTCACTATAGTTGAAAGCTTTTTAATTTTTCCTAAAGTTTTCACATATTTAAAAGCTACGACAGGATGGTTCCATACCTTTCTCACACAAGGAGGGAGAGCATCCAAAGCTTCTTGAGATCTCAAAATAGAGCTTAATCCAATCTTGTCTAAGTCAGGGGAGGTAAAGATAGTTATCAACAAATCTTTCTTTCCAACCAAGGGATTTTTCAGACTAGGACATTTGGACTTCAGAAATTTGCCTAACAGTACTCGAAGTTGAGTACTATGAGACTCTCTTAGCTCCAAATCTTCATAAGAGTAGTTCTCAAGGGTATACAAGAGCTTAAATAGGATCCTTATATTATACCTTTCAAATATTTTATAAGAAAAGAACCCAATTCCGTGGCTCTAGATAGGTAAATCAATCTCCGTTTGAAATCTCTATAAGCAAAAATTCTATGGTTAGAAGGGTCATCACTCTCAATTCTAGAGATTGAACCCCTAGGGAGACCTTGTACACTACTAGAAATAGTGTTGTGCAAAACAACTGAATTGATTTCAGGGATAGAAGGCGGATCTGAACGAGAACCTTTACGAATCCAAATTCTTTTAAAATGACTTCAAGGGAGAACTAACTCGGGTTTGGGATGCCTTCGCCAAAGCATAGGTTTCTGATGGTAAAGTGTCTTATTTTTACGTAAAGAAGACTTTCCTTCCAAGTTGAAACCTTTAGGGAAAAAAGTATGCAAAGTTCTCATCCAAAACAACTCTCGAGGCCACGTTGATTTATAGAACTCTTTAGAGTTTCTAAAATTACCTTCTATGTGCTCAATGGGAAAACAACGGAAAGACTCAAACCCATGTTTTGCTATTGCCGCATACAAGGGTTTCACACTTTCACGTACTGTGCTCTTACTTTGAACTTTTCTAGCTTCTCTTACATGTTCTTGAAAACGAACAAAATCTGTTCGAAAAGTTTGGCCAACATACATCATAGAACTATCGTGAATATTATAAATAACATAAATAACTTGAGAGGTATGAATTGGACTCAGAGGACGATCTACCGCAAGATGTTTTTTCCTTAAACGCCTCAAACGATTGAGGGCTTTTATGGAAGAACTTGTGTAATGAGTACTAACTAAGACATTCTTAAAAGAAGCCCAACGAATAGGACCATTACCAAAAACATGCAAATTCTTCAAATTAGACTTAGCTAAAAACTTAAATCTTTCTTGATACAGACTATGACTACTTCTAGCTATTGAAAAGAAAGAAGGGTCGAAAAGACGTACCTGAGAGTCATCAACATAGCTGGTTGAAGCTGAAGAAGAAGTGTTTTTCATTTTTATAGTAAGGTCAGTGTTTCAGATCAACGCCCGCCTCAAGGCTAACGATCCTAACACTAGATTGGTGCTAGCCACACCCCTCATTTGTATAGCAGGGCTGCTGCCAAGCACTGAGGTCCTTAAATAAGGCTGCTTGCTACACTCAGAAGATCATCGACAATAGCGTGCAATCGAGTGCCCGCGATCCCTTTCTAAAATCCCTACTCAACCTCTCCTCTCACAAGAGATATTTCATGAAACCGCACAAGAAACTCTTGATCCAAAGGACCCAAATTAAGAAGTTATTTTTACTTTTTAAGAGATTTAAGAGAAAAACATTATTTATTAAAAACATGCAATCTACAAAGTTAGATTTATAACTTTCTCCCTACAACAACCAAACACACACACATAATCAAAAGCAAAAAACAACAAATAGATAAATCAAGACAAATTAAGAAATAAAGGACATAACACTCAAACAAACCAAAATCAAGACGAAAAGAAGCTCTACACAATAAATCAGGATACAACCAAAATTACAAAAAGACCCATTACTTATTATTATAAGAAAAAAAAAGTTTATTTAAACCAACGAATAAAAGTAATACACACATAAAATTACATCGACACACACATGAGTATAAGATCGATAGCTGATGGGGTATGCACACCCTCCCAATATATCTTCATGAAGCTCAACAGCTGGTCACCACTCGGACGAAAATCAAAAAGATTTGCATGTCCGCTAGATGACTGAAAAATATACCTTCATAAGTTCAGAGTAGTCTGAACTCACGAATTATAAGAGGGAATAAAGCACTCATAAAACTATAAAAGCAAGGGACACACGAAAAGAAAAGAATAACAAAAACAAACAAACTAACTAACTAAATCACTTTGATTGCTTCGAAACAAAACTAGATAAAACAAAACATTATTAACTTAAAAATGTTTTCAGAAAAGGCATGTCTAAAATAAGTTGACGCAACTTACTTGGCTTAAAACAAGTACTCAACTTTAAGCAAAAAAGAAAAAAAAAAGGATAAGACATCTTAAAAACTTAATCCTAGAAATCAAACTTCACACAACAACCTATAACGGAACACATTCTTTAGTCCTCAGGTAAGCTAAATATGAAATCAAAAAATGAATACTACTACAAACCTACGAAGAGCAAAGAACCAAACTTGACAATATGGGATCTCAACTTCACTACTTGTCCAAACAGGAAGAATAAGATTATCACCTTTATCATGCATAGCTTGGACAACAGCTATGACATCCCTACTCACGTCGTCAGTGCCCAAGAGTAGGTACAGGTTTATATAGAGGTCATTCATGCTTTGAACGTACTCTACAAAACCAACGAGCTGAGTTTTTATCACCCTCCGGAGGTGATGGGCATACTCAGCCATGATAAAGGCTAGCAATTTTCAAGCTATAGTGAAAATACTAGAAGCTCTAAAGATCAAAACAACAACATAAGGTGTTATTAAGTCAAACAATAAGTGGGCGTTTTAGCTCCCCACTTCTATTGAATTTACTACTGATTATCTTGAACATTCCAAAGGAAGAAACACTAAAAATAAACTTACTACGATGCAAAAATGAATGAACTTTTTTCATGATTCTTTTGAATGAGTATCCTTTTTCAACTAGTAAAGAAATAAGATGGCAAGATTGAACAACAAAAGTAGATTTACTAGAACAAAGACGAGAAAATCTAAATAGTTGAGAGCAAATGACACTGTACTTAGCTAAAAGAGAAATGTTCGAAGAAATGTGAGGCATGCGGATGATTTTTAGATTGGCATATTCTGGTTCAAGGCGCTTATCATAGATATCTACTTCTAATCCCAAGGGAGTCTGAAAAATCTTAAGGTCTAAAAAGGCACAACAATCACTATTTGTGGTACAGTTAAGTTCACAAAACTCCTTGGGATAAATCCCTCCGCCTACAGAACTCGAATTCAAGTACATAAAATCTTGAAAAGAAGGAACGCCAGGGACAAAAAGATCATCTACAAAGCGTCTTACATTGCATAACTTGCGCAAAAATATTGGGCAAGTGTTAGCAAGGACAAGACGCTCCATAAAATCAAACTCATAAGTAAAAAGATAGAAATTAGCAAGAAAAACAACACAATTGGTCTCCATACGGATACCAATTGTTTGCTTGAAAAGAGAGTCGCCGATGGTTATATATTAATTGTCCAAAAGAAAATCTAACCAAGATATGATGTCAATGTCATCTACAATCCTGGTGAATCTCTTTCTTCCTTTGTCTACATCTACATTCTTATTTTTCAGCCATAAGAAGTCAAAGTGCAAGGCTAACTTTTCTACTAGCAATGCCTTCTACCTATCCTTCTCAAGCTTGTACGCAAAAACTTTTGAAATAAGAGACCTGACTCTAAATTTAAGGTCCTCCAAATTTAGCTTCGTGTATAGCGTTGTAAAGTCAAAAGTTTGGAGACATAAAGGAGAAGATTTCTCCTTAAGGCTTCTTGAAGAGTTCAAAAACTTTAAAACAGGAATCACACCTACTGAATCACTTAAAATCCAACTTGAATCGGTAGGTACTTCTGCTTCCTTTAGCATATTATTCCACAATTCATTTACGCTAGGTAAAATGGCTTTGAAACAATAACTAAGCCATTTGGAAACCTCGGTCAAAGAGGTGTTACAAGAAGCAGCTATAAATCTAGGCTTTATAGTGTTCTTGTGGAACTTCCAAACGGTATATAAACAAGGTAATTTAGGCTGGCACTGGAAACCAAAAGACTTACAAAAGTCTTGATGTTCCAAGATAACCTCTTGCATTGAAAGATCACAAACACTGTAAGTCTGAGAATTTACTTCACCTAACAAGCATTCTAAATAGAGCTTTTTTCACGTAACAACAAAGTTATTAGAGCACTTATCTACATAAGAGATTACAAAATCACGATGAAATTTTCTAAGAGCATCACGATCAGAAGAAGATAAGCTGTTCCTTCCTAAAGAAACGTTCCGAGATCAAGATGCTAATTTCAAAGAAGCTTTCTTGAGGATTACAGACTTCCAATGGGTAAAAATACCTTGAACTCCTAAAGACTCCTCAAACTTTACTACGAAACTAGAAATTCCTTTTTCTATGGCTTTGAGAAGGCAAGAGTCGTTTGAGGAAGGGAGCCTATATTTAGTACCTCTTGAGAAAAGGTCTTTCAAGGAATCCGAAGGAAGGATAGAACAATCGGCAGTAACTACATGACCCAAAGCTCCATTTACGTAAGAAGAAAAGGCAGTTTTACTACAAGGGCAATCAATACTTGAGATTGCAAGCCTCTCTTGCTTTTTAAGATTACGTCCTATGTCACTATAGTTGAAAGATTTTTGTCCTAAAGTTTTCACAATTTTGGAAGCTATGACAGGATGGTTCCATACCTTTCTCACACAAGGAGGGAGAGCATCCAAAGCTTCTTGAGATCCCAAAATAGAGCTTAATCCAATCTTGTCTAAGTCAGGGGAGGTAAAGATAGTTATCAACAAATCTTTCTTTCCAACCAAGGGATTTTTCAGACTAGGACATTTGGACTTCAGAAATTTGCCTAACAGTACTCGAAGTTGAGTACTATGAGACTCTCTTAGCTCCAAATCTTCATAAGAGTAGTTTGCAAGGGTGTGCAAGAGCTTAAATAGGATCTTTATATTATACCTTTCAAATATTTTATAATGAAAAGAACCCAATTCCATGGCTCTAGATAGGTAGATCAAGCTTCCTCCCTATGGACCCTTGGGGCCTTCTGCAAAGCACTTGCACAATCATAGCTTTTAAATTGATCTAATGAACACCATGTAGCTATACGTAATAAAGATTCAAGGCAGCTAATAAAACTTACAATAAACTTGCCCATTCAGAACTAGAAAATGAAATTTCACTGAAATCCATGTGTGTACACCAAATTGTAAGTCAAGATAGGAAAGTACACGTGGAACTCATATTATATTGATATATGAAATTACAAAAGGGGCTCATTACAAGAGCCCAAACTCGCTGCCTTGTGGACCCTTGGGGCCTTCTGCAAAGCACTTACACAATCATAGCTTTTAAATTGATCTAATGAACACCATGTAGCTATACCAAATAAAGATTCAAGGCAGCTAATAAAACTCACAATAAACTTGCCCATTTAGAACTAGAAAATGAAATTTCACTGAAATCCATGTGTGTACACCAAATTGTAAGTCAAGATAGGAAAGTACACGTGGAACTGATATTATATTGATATATGAAATTACAAATGGGGCTCATTACAAGAGCCCAAACTCACTCCCTTGTGGACCCTTGGGGCCTTCTGCAAAGCACTTGCACAATCATAGCTTTTAAATTGATCTAATGAACACCATGTAGCTATACCAAATAAAGATTCAAGGTAGCTAATAAAACTCACAATAAACTTGCCCATTCAGAACTAGAAAATGAAATTTCACTGAAATCCATGTGTGTACACCAAATTGTAAGTCAAGATAGGAAAGTACACGTGGAACTGATATTATATTGATATATGAAATTACAAAAGGGGCTCATTACCTCGCGTCTTGCTTCAATATTAGGTAGGATGGAAGTTAGGACTGAGGCTGCTATGGCTTGTGGGTCTTCCACTCCAAAGGCTTGATTGATAGCTACATGGGCTAAGACCTTGCCACAAAAACCCATGCCAAAAGTGGCCATGCATTGCAAGGGATTTGTTTACAAGAAAAACTACTTGCATAGTCTGAGGCATAGTCGACAAGCACAAGCTAGAGCTTGTTGACAGCCTTCAAGACCCAGAAAAATGTCCATCAAGGTGCTTGTGGATAATGCAGATGTCACCCATGGGTAGTTTGCCGATGTAGTTTGCAAGCACTACTTCTGGGCCAAAAACATTGCTCTCTCCTGCCTTGCGAGTTGCCACACCTCCATCTCCAAAAGATCCTGCAAAATTTTGGGTTAGGAAAATACATTGCGATGGACAATTACACAAGGAAGACAATTATCGCATGCGTCGTCGTCCATAGTTAGTGTGAGGTAAAGGTTGAGGGACAATAGACTCTCATCAACAATGTTTGGGGCATCAAAGTGAAGTGACTCAACAAGAAGAGGTTGTTGATTTTCCACAAGATTGGCTTGGGTTGCCAAGAACTCCTCCTCCATGATGTTTGCCTGCTCTGCAATTGCAATATTTGAAGTGACCAAGGAAATTGTGTCCACGACTGCGATCACTAACTTGCATAGTTTTAGAGACATCATTTGGAATTGTAATATGAATGTAAAATGTCACAAGATTACCTCCAAGGCTTTGTAGAGGTATTCATTTCCAGTCTTACAAATCCACCGCTCGTAGTGGAAGCATATATACAAAGTTGCGAAAAATTTTAAGTACCATATCCAAGGCCCCTAGATTGTGTGATCACTAACTTGAACAGTTTCAGAGACATCAGTTGGCATTGTAATATGAATGTCAAATGTCACAAGATTCTCTTCAAGGATTTATAGAGATATCCACAACTCTAGGTGGAAGCATATATAGAAAGCTGTGCAAACTTTTAAGTATTGTATCCCAATACCTGAAGCCCCTAGCTTGCATCAATATCTATCTCCCTAATGCATACCCTCTATAAATCCCCAACTCTCTCCTAATAAGGGTTGTAATGCTTCAAAAGACATATTCTAGCATATAAACATAGTGGGTGTGACATTGAATGGTAGGGCCTTACATAAATGCATGAAAACATGCACGAGACAACATTGACTTAGACCTACAAACCTAAAATCCTTCTCAAACTTCAATGAGGAAAGAATGTCAAAAACCATCTTCTCCTTTATGGATAAGAGGGATGACAAACATCAGGGTGTAGTCACTCCAAGCTAAGAAGTGATCGCATGTCAATTTGACTAATCTTACCATAACAATGCTCAGAGGTGGGCACTATTGTGTGTATGTACAAGAAGATTCTTCTTTGCAATAGCATCGATGGTTGCACACTGGGAAGCATCATGGCACCAATGTCAACACGAAAATCTTGAAAGGTTCCAGAGAGACTTCTTAATTGTTGTTGCTCACCAAGTTTGATGAAATATATCTGCATAGACATCAAATGGCCCACAAGCTACTTATTAGAATACTTGAACACATAGGTCAACTCAATGCATATGTCTATTGCAACAAGAAAGAAAAACAACTTAGAGAAAGGTGGAAAAAGTCTTGGATTAGTGTGCCTTAAATGCATATTAGGCATTGAATACACATGCTGAACAACAACCACCGTCCCATTGATCCTGTGGTCTTTGAACCCAAGCAACCTCCCTTTCCAATGATGTTGATCTAAGTTGCCACAATCTTGAACACGATGAGTCCTTGGTGGTTGCACGTTGCATGAAGACCTAAGCGCCTTTGCGGAACACTTGATGTTACCATATACATGTGGTAGTGATGTGTGTGAACACACTAGGACCGCCGGGGCATTTTTTCCCTCTTTAGGAGGTTTTTTCCCCCGTGCATTGTATATACGCCCATCACTCTAGGGCTATCTATCTTTCCATTGCACACTAAGGAATACACTCTCTATTGTGTACCTTGAGCTTCCTTCGTCTTCTCCAAGCTGTGTGTGTTTCTCTGCAACCCTAATTCCAACAATTGGTATCAGAGCAGGTCACGTCCTCCCGGGCTTAGTCGCCAGCTGCTCCAGCACACGCCTGCTCACTTTCTCCGATTTCAGTGAGCTTTGGCGAGCGTTCGCAGGTCGACAAATATTTTGGGACAGCTCGAAGAGCTTGGTCTGCTCAGAATTTTGATTTGGGCTCATTTCGGCCTCCGTTTCCACTACAGGCAGTACTGCACAGGCTATTTCGTCATTTTGTGCAGATTTTCTGTCAGTGCCGTTTTCTGCATAACAGGTGCCTTATAGTCTTCTACGGTTTGTGCTATATAGCACAAGTTGTTCCCGCTCCATTTCTCCTATTTTCGGGCAGTTTTCACATCAGGTGCAGCATTTACCATGGCTGACAACAACAACACAGATGTGTTCAAGATGTTTGCTGCTGAGGACAGGTTGGATGGGGACAACTACCCTATGTGGGCTTATATGATGCAACATGTTCTTGTGTCAAAAGGTGTCTGGAACATTGTGCAGGGCATTGATGTACGTCCTGGTTCTGAAGATGTAGGCGATGTTGAGGATGTTGCAGGTCTTGCTGCAAGGATTGCAGCTGTTAGAGTTGTTTTGCCTACAGCAGAACAAGCTCGTTGGGATGTTAAGGATGCGCAGGCTCATGCATTGATTGCGTTGTCTGTGAAGCGCACCATTATTCCTCACATCCGTTCAGCAAAATCTGCAAAACAGGCTTGGGATATTCTAGCAGGTCTTTATGCAAGCCGCAATGAGGCTAAAATTGCTTTGCTGCGTAAAGAGCTAGAGTCGAAGATTATGCATGAGGAAGATGATATGGACACTTTCCTTGCTAGTGTCAAGGATATCAATGAGCAACTCATTTCTGCAGGTGAAGTCATTTCTGACAGTTCCCTTGTGCAGACTGTTCTTGATGCCTTACCAGATTCCTACCAGACTTTTGCTAGTACTTGGAGACTGATGACCCAAGGAAATCCTGAAGTTGTCAAGTTTGATGCATTATGCACATTGCTGTTGCAAGAGTCACTTTCTAGAAAAAACAGGACTAGGCAGCGTGCAGTTGAACAGGCTTTTATTGCTTCTCAAAGAAAGGGTGGTAACAGTAATGCAGCCACTTCTTATGGTTCTGCTGCGAGTGGCAAAAATTCTGTTCCTAATGCTTCTGCTGGCAGCACTTCGTCTGGCAATTCTGGTGATAAGGGCAAAAAGAAGATGCGTTGCCATTATTGTAAAGCCAATGATCACTTGATCAAGTCGTGTCCTAAGTTGAAGGCCAAAGAGGCTAAGAAGAAAGAGGGTGGTTCCACTGCAAATGCTGGTTCCACTACAAATGCAGCCATTGTTGAGTCTTCTGTGAAAGGAGATTGTGATGCTGATGTTGATGCAGAATGGGCTTTTAGCGCAGAGTGCACTTACAATCCTGCTGTCCATGATGCATGCTTGTCAGTTGCTGCAGATTCACATGTGTGGTATTTCGACAGTGGTGCTACAAAGCACATTACCTCACATCGTGAATTGTTTACCTCTCTCGAGTCTGTCCCTCATGGGAATTCAGTCACTTGTGCCAACAACGCCTCTTATCCAGTTCAGGGAGTTGGAAAGATTGTGCTCACTGCTGCTAATGGCAGTTCCTTCACACTTGTTGATGCACTTTATGTACCTGGGATCAAGAAGAATCTATTGTCTGTATCCGCACTTGCTAGACTTGGACTTGTAGTCAAATTTGTGGATGACAGATGTACAGTTCATGATCTCAGTTTTGGTGATGAAATTGTTGCATCTGGGCTTTTGTGCCGTGGGCTGTATAAGCTCACTTTGTATGACAAGTGTGGACAAAATTTTGCAAATGCTGTTACAGATTCAAGGGCTATTTCAGATGCAAAACTTTGGCATGCACGTTTTGGTCATCTGAATTTTGCCAGTTTGCTGCGTTTGCAGAAATCTGATATGGTTGCTTCTTTGCCGCCTCTTGAAGCACCTATCAAACATGTTTGTGAAGGCTGTATTCTGGGTAAAATGCAGCGTTCTAAGTTTCCAAAGGATGGTTCAGTTAGGGCAACATGCAGGTTGCAGCTTGTGCATAGTGATGTTTGTGGGCCCATGCAAACTCCGTCCTTGGGCAATTACCTGTACTTCGTGACTTTCATTGATGATTACTCCAGGCATGCATGGGTATTTCCGCTTAAAGCAAAGTCCGAAGTTTTTATGTGCTTCAAACAATTTTTGGCTATGGTTGAAAATGTCTCAAAATGTACTATGGGCACCCTCCGTTCCGATCGAGGGGGGGAGTATATGTCTCATGAATTTAATGCATTTCTGGCTAGTCGTGGGATAAAACACCAATGTACAGTGCCTTATACACCTCAGCAAAATGGTGTTGCTGAGAGGAAAAACAGGTCACTAACGGAAATGGCACGATGTATGGTCAAAAGTCAAGCTTTGCCGCATTCTTTTTGGCTTGAGGCCATCATGTGTGCCACTTATGTACTTAACAGGTGTCCTACGAAAGCTTTGCAGTCTATTACTCCATATGAAGCATGGCATGATAGAAAACCTTCTATTGAGCACATGCGTG
This sequence comes from Adiantum capillus-veneris, assembly GCF_014529385.1. Classification (NCBI taxonomy): domain Eukaryota; kingdom Viridiplantae; phylum Streptophyta; class Polypodiopsida; order Polypodiales; family Pteridaceae; genus Adiantum; species Adiantum capillus-veneris. Next base: position 32,414,963 of record NC_140958.1, on the reverse strand, counting down.
TTTTTGGCTGTTTGGCATATGCTTTGGTGCCACAAGTGCAGCGCAGAAAATTGGATGATAAGGCTGTCAAATGTATTTTTGTTGGTTATAGTGCTGAAAGCAAAGGTTACAGGTTGTATCATCCGCAAACAAAACGTATTTTGGTTTCACGGGATGTAGTGTTTGTGGAAGATTCTGTTCAACCCTTGCTGTCATGTACTAGAGACAGTAATGTAAGCTCACAGGACATTTATGACACTTTGTTGCCTCTTTTCAGTGGTGGAAATACGAATGTAAGTTCCAATGAGGCAAATGTACAGCCTATGGGGGTTTTTGAAAATGTTTTAGAACAGCCTATTACTGATGCAGATGTACATGATGTACTTGATGAGGAAAGGGCTGAAAATGAGCACGCTAGAGGTATGCCAAAATGGCTGGTGCACACTTTGCGTGACAGTAAATTGGATGCACCTTTATCTAGTCGTACTCGTTCAGGCTCTCGCCATGCATCTTATGCATCAGATTGTTATGCTTTGGCTGTGTCTAGTTTACATGATGTTGAGGAGCCTCTGTCTTTTGATGAAGCACAGAATTCAGAAAATTGGATTGCTGCCATGAAATCAGAATATGATGCACTTATAGAGAATGACACATGGACTTTATGTGATTTGCCTCCTGGCAAAAAGGCCATTGGTACAAAGTGGGTTTACAAGTTGAAACGCAAGCCGGATGGTGAGATCGATCGCCATAAGGCTCGACTTGTTGCAAAGGGTTATGCACAACAAAAAGGCATAGATTATGAAGAGACTTTTGCTCCCACTTGTCGTATGACTACTGTGCGTTTTCTATGTGCATTGGCAGCTCATTTTGGTTGGGATGTACATCAATCAGACATTGTTACTGCTTTCTTGAATGGTGACATATTTGAGGAAGTTTATGTAACGCAGCCTCGCGGTTTTGTCATAAAAGGACAAGAGGACAAAGTGTGCAAATGTAAGAAGGCTTTGTATGGGTTGAAGCAATCTCCTCGTGCTTGGTATTAGAAAGCTGACACTCATTTGGTTAAACGAGGCTTTCGTAACAGTCCAACAGAAAGCACATTGTATGTAAAGCGTGAGGATGATGTATTTCTCATTGTGGTTCTTTATGTTGATGATTTGCTGATCACTGGACCAAATGAGAGACATATTGCTGAATTTAAGGCTGATTTGAATGCTACTTTCAAGATGCAAGATTTGGGGTTGTTGCATCATTACTTGGGTATACAGTTTAAGCAGTGTGATGGTGGTATTGCCTTGTGTCAGAAAAGTTACATAGAGACATTGCTATGTAAGTTTGGACTTGAGGATTGCAAACCTATTGCCACTCCCATGGAAACAGGTTTGAAGTTGAGTCTACATGATGCTGGCGATCCTGCTGATGTCACTCTTTACCAAACTGCTGTTGGCTGCCTCATTTATGTATGCAACACGAGGCCAGATATTCAGTTTGCAGTCTCGCAGGTCAGCAGATTTATGCATAGCCCAGGGTCTAAGCATTGGCAGGCTGTCAAGAGGATTTTCCGCTACCTTAGTGGCACTTTACATCTTGGCTTGTTTTATCCCAAGGGGGGATCATTGCCGCCAGACTTACATGCTTTTTCAAACTCAGATTGGGCTGGTTGTTTTGACACGCGAGTGTCCACAAGTGGTTTTTGTTTCATGCTTGGCAGTTCATGTATATCATGGTTGAGCAAGAAGCAACCTACTGTGGCCACTTCGAGTTGTGAGGCTGAGTACAGGGCAGTCTTCACAGCTACGGTTGAGTGTGTATGGCTCAGACGCCTTATGGCTGACTTGGGTGTTGGACAGGACATTGCCAACACTATCTACACTGACAGTCAGAGCGCATTGGCAGTTGCGAGGAACCCAGTTTTTCATGCTCGCACAAAGCACATTGAGGTGCATTACCACTATGTCAGGGAGAAGCTCTCAGCAGGAGAGATCAGCTTGGCTTATGTGCCAACACAGGACAACCTTGCAGATCTTTTCACAAAGGCATTGTCTCGTGAGAAGCTTGAAGCTTTTCGCAAAGCTTTGGGCTTACTCCCCTTTGTGGACTGATCCTGTCCTCAGGGCATGGCACTTCCCTTTACTCATGTGCCAGCTCTCGTTCACCGCATCACTCCAGGGGGGATTTGTTACCATATACATGTGGTAGTGATGTGTGTGAACACACTAGGACCGCCGGGGCATTTTTTCCCTCTTTAGGAGGTTTTTTCCCCCGTGCATTGTATATACGCCCATCACTCTAGGGCTATCTATCTTTCCATTGCACACTAAGGAATACACTCTCTATTGTGTACCTTGAGCTTCCTTCGTCTTCTCCAAGCTGTGTGTGTTTCTCTGCAACCCTAATTCCAACACTTGAGGCACCCACTCCCCATTAGAATCTCTAGTGTTGTACAGGACAACCCTATCTACCTCATCTTTTGGATTTCTGTGAGCAGTAGAGTTTGACATTGCTACACAGAGGAAGGGGCTACAGTAAGAGGGTTTGGTGGTGGTTTTCAATGAGCTAGAGATGGAGGAGGAAGAAGTAAATGTTTTTGGAGAGAGGGAGATACAGAGGATTAAACCTTTAATGGAGAACCTTGGAGTGTAATATTGCAGCCATGGCAAGGAGACAAGAGGTGGTTGATAGAGTTTTTGTAGGTGCTCCAACCATCGGAAGCTTGGAGATGATGAGCTAAGAAGGTGTACCTGAAAGGGTAAAAGAGGGTTGGAGAAGTTAACCCCAATGCTGCAACCATAGCCATAGATAGCTTATAGATGATGGGCTATGAAGTGGTAGAAGAAAGGGTAGAAGAGGTGCTTGGCAAAGTCTCCACAAGTGCTGCAGCCATGGAGATCTTGGGGAGAGAGGATAGTGGAGATGTAGATGAAAATGGGAAAGGACGTAGAGAGAGAGTGTGTGTTTAGATTGTGAGAAGCTATGGAAAGCTTCTATATGTGTTGCATCTATGGAAAGCTTCCATATGTGATGCAACCATAGCCATGGATAGCTTGTAGATGATGGGCTATGAAGTGGTAGAAGAAAGGGTAGAGGAGGTGCTTGGCAAAGTCTCCACAAGTGCTCCAGCCATGGAGATCTTGGGGAGAGAGGATAATGGAGATGTAGATGAAAATGGGAAAGCACGTAGAGAGAGAGTGTGTGTTTAGATCGTGAGTAGCTATGGAAAGGTTCCATATGTGTTGCAGTTATGGAAAGCTTCCATGTGTGATGCAGCCATAGCCATGGATAGCTTGTAGATGATGGGCTATGAAGTGGTAGAAGAAAGGGTAGAAGAGGTGCTTGGTAAAGTCTCCACAAGTGCTGCAGCCATGGAGATCTTGGGGAGAGAGGACAGTGGAGGTGTAGATGAAAATGGGAAAGCATGTAGAGAGAGAGAGAGAGAGAGAGAGAGAGAGAGAGAGAGAGAGAGAGAGAGTGAGTTTAGATCATGTGTTGCGGGTATGGAAAGCTTCCATATGTGTTGCGGGTATGGAAAGCTTCCATATGTGTTGCGGGTATGGAAAGCTTCCATATGTGCTGTAGCTATGGAAAGCTTGGAGAGAGAGAGAGAGAGAGAGAGAGAGAGAGAGAGAGAGAGAGAGAGAGGAGGAGGAGGAGGAGGTAGAATGGAGGGTAATGGATGAGAAATATAGATTTTGGTAAAAGAAATTAGATTTTTGAACATGTATTTGGTAAGGGGAGCTTTTGGGGAGTGAAAAGTGAGATTTAGAGATTTTTTTAAAACTTTGAAATTTTAGGGTTACGTTATGGACGCCCATGAAAGTGGAGGGAAACCCCCCCTCCCCCCCTTTTCTCTCTCTTTCTAGGGGACAAAGCTATAATGAGGGGAACAAATTGGCCACCATGCCCCCTCCTACCCTACTTTTTGGAGGCTATAGTTGTGGCCACTACCCTCTTCCTATTGGTCCATGCTTAATCACCCCTTAAGCTAAAGGGCCCTTTTGGGGTTCATATTTTTTCTAATGATGGGGTGTGGGAGGAAGGTCAATGGCAAGGCTACGTCCAAGGAAAGCCAAATCGCTCTCACTTGCTCTTGCTATGTCGAAGCTGAGAAATTCTGGTCGAAGCCGTCTTTCGCCACCAGATGAAAGTGCTCGCCGATGCCATAGACGCCAATAGTCAAGCCAATGCGAAGCTGAGAAGAATGCAAAAAGCTAAAAAGCCGTTGAGAGTGTGGTCGCCAAAATCGAGGCGAGAGCCGATCATGTGTGTGTGTGTGTGTGTGTGTGTGTGTGTGTGTGTGTGTGTGTGCCGAGGTCGCCAGAGCCGTAGTCGTTGATGCTTGAAGCCATTGATACCAAAAAGATGCCTTTCAAGAGAAGTTCTCTCAACGGGGATGAACTAGCTCTTCGATGCCGAGAGAGCTGATCCGTGAAAATACGATGCTAATGCGGCAACCCGAGAGATGGGAGAACTACCAAAGCTATCCGGACACTTATTTTAGGAATGGTAGGCGAACTTGGGGGAGGTGAACAGGTAGCCAGCCAGGGAGAGCTGAAGAGCCCGAGAGAGACAGAGAGAGAACGAGAGAGCAAGAGTTGACCTAGCTTGCCATCACCACATATTATGTAGAAGAGGGGGGGGACCGGGGGGGGGGGCTTCCTACACTTGCCTCTCAAGCAACAATGCTAGAGCTCATATTCATATGCCCCCAAGAAATGACATCCATATGAGTAAATTATGTTGGGGTGAACACTATGAGTAAATTATGTTAGTGTGAGCATCACTCCTCCCTAAAAAATGATGGATTTATTATTGCCAAAGGTTTTTCCACTCATTAAGGGGTTTTTGTTATTGTAAGATAAGCTCCTAATGGATGTTGGAGAGAGGCATCAATGGAGGGAAGCTCAGAAGAAACATGATACTTGAATTGACGAGAAACTTTATGACAAGGCAAACCTCAAAGATAGGGAAGCTATAGGCAACACCTACCAGAGAGGAAGTTAGATCCTCTCTCTCTCTCTCTCTCTCTCTCTCTCTCTCTCTCTCTCTCTCTCTCTCTCTCTCTCTCTCTCTCTATGTCTCTCTTACATCCGTACACAAACCTCTTGGGGTATGGCCACATAGCACCACCGGAGGTGGCGCCATTGTACTATAGAGAGAGAGAGAGAGAGAGAGAGAGAGAGAGAAGAGAGAGAGAATTATTATCCATGAAAAGAGAGAAAATTAGAGAAAAACAAAAATTTGTCTGTTGAAATGAGCTACAAATCAAATAGATAGATAAGAAGAAACGACGTCATCGTCTACGGGCAAAAGAGAAAGGCATCAAGCACATCTCTCTCTCTCTCTCTCTCTCTCTCTCTCTCTCTCTCTCTCTCTCTCTCTCTCTCTCTCTCTCAATGTAAAGCATATGTAGATAGTGTTGGCATGCCTAAGCACCACGAGAGTCGATTGCGTTGCCAAAGGCCTTACAGTTGTACTGTTGGTAAGAGCGAACGAGACCCACCGTAAACGAGTCGTGCGAGCTAACACACACACGGATACTGACATATTGTCGGTTTATTTTCTCATTTCTCATCTTTGTGTATGCTTGCAAGTTGCAGGCTTTGTAGCTCAGACTCCTGAGGAGGGTTAGAAAAATACATTTTTCCTAACGGATCAAAATAAGGGGAAACTTGAACTTCTCCCGGTTTTCAGGTCAAAATTTGATGCTTTTGCCGATAATTACACTAAAACTTCCGTAAATTTGCTGGTTTTCTTAAAGACAAGCTCAAAATCTCAACGGCATTGTATAATTTCAGCCGATTAAAATATACTAGACCCTTGTTTTTTTCTAGCACTGCTCGGAGTCCTGAGCTCAAGCATACACAAAGTATAAGTCAATAAACAATAGATTTTAGGGCAATGTGCAAGCATGAACGCCTAGTTAATTTCATTGAAAGCCAGAATCGAAAGTTCGAAACGCACTTTGTAGACTCCAGACTTTTCACAAGTGACACGTTATGCTCTCCAAAACTCTGGACTTGACTCGCGACTCCTGGATATGCCCTGGAAATGAGGCATAATGGTCAGGTCCTGGATATGCCCTAACGTACAAAAGGCGTATGAAATCTTCAGCAATGCAGCATTTTGAAATCTCTAGCAGCTAGATCACGTACTCTGTGTTCTATTGGATAAAAAATAGGATTCCTGTCTACATCCCAAAGAAGCTACATCCGCTGTTGCTCATCATATCATGTCTAAGGATCCCCTGGGAGAGAAGAGTTTACTGGTCAACGAGCAATCAGCTCTAGCCACCGTGATCGCCAAAATGAAATTGGAGCTAATCTCTGTAGATAGCTGATTCCAGTGTTGGAATTTAGAGCTACTAGTAAGTCGTTAGTTCAGTTAGTTAAATTGGAATGGAGACTAGAAACTGGATTGAAATAGTTATTTGAACTGAAATAGTGGACTGGAATGCGAGACAGACTGGACATTTGAAAAGTGTTTCAAATTCATAGTATAGAGATGATCAGCACAAAGTATAATTGATTGAAGCTCAAGTATTTACAATTGCAGTAATGATTACAAGATGAAGTTACACACGAAGAGATTGTAGCTGACAATATATAATGGGTCCTATTTATAGCCTTCTAGAAGTTACTGTAGTAATTGTTGATACTTGCTGTCGTGTGACTGCTTTACTGTCCGACATTCTAGGAGACAATTCCCGCCTGCTGAAGCTGTCTTCGTCTTCCACATATGGCCACATAGCACCACCGGAGGTGGTGCCATTGTACTATAGGGGGGAGGGGGGTGGGAGGGGGGAGGAGAGAGAGAGAGAATTATTGTCCATGAAAAGAGAGAAAACTAGAGCAAAATAGAAATTTGTATGTTGAAATAAGCTACAAATCAAATAGATAGATAAGAAGAAACGACGTCATCTTCTACGGGCAAAAGAAAAAGGCATCAAGCACATCTCTCTCTCTCTCTCTCTCTCTCTCTCTCTCTCTCAATGTAAGGCATATGTAGATAGTGTTGGCATGTCTAAGCACCACCAGAGACGATGCCGTTGCCAAAGGCCTTACCATTGTACTGTTGGTAAGAGCAAACGAGACCCACCGTAAACGAATCGTGCGAGCTAATACACACACACACACTCACACACTCATAGTGACATATTGTAGGTTTATTTTCTCATTTCTCATCTTTGTGTATGCTTGCAAGCTGCAGGGAGCAGGCTTTGCAGCTCAGACTCCTGAGTCGGAGTCCTGAGCTCAAGCATACACAAAGTCAAAGTCAATGAACACTAGAACGTGCGAGCATGACCGCCTCGTTAATTTCGTTGAAAGCCAGAACCGAAAGTTCGAAACGCGCTTTGCAGGCGTTATCCTCTCCGAAACTCTGGACTTGACTCGCGACTCCTGGATATGCCCTGACGTACAAAAGGCTTACGAAATCTTCAGCAATGGAGCATTCTGAAATCTCTAGCAGCTAGCTCAGGTACTCTGTGTTTTATTGGATAAAAATTAGGCTTCCTGTATACATCCCAAAGAAGCTACATCTCCTGCGTGCTCATCATATCACCTCTAAGGATCCCCCACCCACTCTAGTCACAGTCCCATATCTCACAATGTGGAAGGTAGCAGGCGCCTCCCAATTCCTGGCCATCACTGGCGTGGGCATCTCTGACATCAAACTCGCCAAGAAAGCCTGGATCCTCCCCGGCCAAAGTTGCACCATCATCGACCTCATGCCCGTCAACTATGCCTTCGATGTCCAAGCCATGAGCGCTGAAAAGCTCCCCTTCGTCCTCCCCGCCGTCTTCACCGTCGGCCCCAAAGCCGAGAACCAGGACGCCCTCATCAAATACGCCCGCCTTGTAGCTCCCCATGACAAGCACTCCAACCATGTCAAAGACCTTGTCAAGGGCATCATCGAAGGCGAGACACGCGTCCTTTCTGCCGCCATGACCATGGAGGAGATCTTCAAAGGCACCAAAGAGTTCAAGCATGAGGTTTTCCAGAAGGTGCAATTGGAGCTCAATGAGTTTGGGCTACTCATCTATAATGCCAACGTCAAGCAGCTTGTTGATGTTCCTGGCCATGAGTATTTCTCCTTCTTGGGCCAAAAAACACAGCAAGAGGCTGCCAATAGTGCCAAGGTTGCGGTCGCGGAGGCCAAGTATAAAGGAGATGTCGGTGCCAAAGAGCGGCAAGGGCTTACACAGCAGAACGCTGCAAGGGTCGATGCCGAAACCAAGGTTTTCTCGCTCAAGCAGGCCCAGATTGCAAAGCAGCAAGAGCTTCAGACTCAAGCCGAGACCAAGATCTTTGAGAACACAAGGAAAGCTGAGATGGCTCAAGCAGATGCAGAGCTAGCCAAGAAGTCTGCATTGTGGTCTCAAGAAGTAGAGGTTGCGAAGATACAAAGCACAAATGTGGCTGCCATACGAGATGCAGAGCTACAGCGAGAGCTCGAAATCCGGCGGGCACAAGCAGAACTGGAGCGTCTCCGTGCGAATGAAGTGGTGCCGGCCACCATTCAGTATGAGACCACATTGCAAGAAGCACAGGCAGCACTGGTTCAACGCCAACGCGCTGCCGATGCAAAGCTCTTTGAGCAGCAACGCGAGGCCGATGCCATCACATACCAGAGCGAGCGGGGAGCGGACGCGCAACGCCAAACTGCGGATGCAGAGGCGTATGCGATCATCAAGAGGGCGGATGCGAAGCTGTATGCGGCGCAAAAGGAGGCGGAGGGGATCATAGCGATGGCAGAGGCGAAGAGTGTGCTGTTGGGGAAGCTGATGAAGGAGCTGAATGGGGAATACAAGAGTGTGCACGAGTTCTTGCTGTTGGACAGGGGGGTGTATCAAGAGATGGGGCGCATCAATGCAGAGGCCATCAAGGGGCTCAGTCCAAAGATAAGCATATGGGATACAACAGCCCATGGGGGTTCAATGTCATCATCTGCAACGGCAGGCTCTAGTGCTTTGGAGCAAATGTCCCAGATATACAGAACCATCCCCCCTTTGCTAACCACGGTGAAGGACCAAACCGGAGTAAACCCAGCCCCTTTTCTTGCCACTTTGCCTTAACTTGAAGCCGGGACGATTGTACTATTTTTATTTTTAGGGGAAATTACCAAAATACCCCTCTAATTTGAGGAAATTCCCAAAATACCCCTCAAATTTCAAAAATTCCCAAAATGCCCCCGATAATTTGTCATAAATTCCCAAAATGCCCTTCAAATTTTCCAAAATTCCCAAAATACCCCTGGTTGTGAGACTAAATTTCTCGAAAAATAATTTTTTTTGTAGGTCTTCACAAGAAGAGTGATTGTCTATCGTACAAGATGCTAAAACTACAATTTGAGTTGGTTACGTAGGCTTTGGAGATGAATTGCTTCATTATTTTTAGACATAATTGCCTTTTTTGCGATGGTAACTGGTGACAAATTACATGCTGAGCACTCAAAAACGGATCTCAATTGTCAGAAATGAATGAAGATTAGAAAATATTGAACATTCCAACCAAAATAGATACAAGGGTATTTTGGGAATTTCCTCAAATTAGAGGGGTATTTTGGTAATTTTCCCTTATTTTTAATGTACTATTTGTAACGAAGAAGAAGAAGAAGAAGAAACGTTGTACATTAGACATGGAGAGGCCAATAAAAGTCTACTTTACAATCAACTCTATGTTTTCAAAACCAAAACCAAAACCCTCCATAATTGTTTCTATCAAAGTGTTTCCATCGAGCAGTATCACCCTTCGGGTACCTCACTGGTTTTGTAATCTCCCCCAGAATTTTGTAACCGTGTTTCTATCTAATACATTCCCAAAGCTTTTCATGGAAAAAAAAAACCCTCCATAATGATATGTTGCTCAATGTTATGTACATAATGATACTGTAAGGAATAAGTACACCCTTTTGTACCATCTTTGTTAGATAGGTACCCTTTTTCATGGAAATTTTACTTTTCAAATTGATAATCCCCTTATGCATGTATAGTTTTTGTGAAGGAGTACGAGCGGAAGTGCGACGCGAGAGAGAGTGCGAGAAGAAGAGCATGACGATATGGTGAACTCACTCTACTGTAATGTGTAGAGCATAGTGAGTTCTTATTAGGTTTTTACAAAAGAATATGTGTACATACCTAGCGGCCCGCCCACTTACCTGGGCGACCACATTGGGCTTTATACCCCAACAACCTCCCACTTAAAGTCCAATGTGGTACTTTAAGTGTGAGAGAAGCTACTATACAAGCTAATATACAAGAGATGTAGAGAAGTGATGTACTACCCTACACCTAACTGCTTGCGAAAATGCGCAAAGCTCTCTGAGGGAAGTCCTTTTGTAAGTAGATCAACAGGATTTTCTGTGGTGTGAACTTTGACAAGCTGAAGTTGCTTATCCTCGAGCATTTCCCTGATGAAATGATACTTCACATCCACATGCTTTGTCTTTGAGTGATAAACTGGATTGCGAGCCAATTGTATAGCACTTTGACTATCACAATATAACATAGGCATCTCTTCTTTGATTCCCAAATCTGTTACTAGTCGATTAAGCCAAATTGATTCTTTGCATGCCTCTCATGCTGCAACATATTCAGCCTCTGTAGTAGACTGAGTAAGACAATCTTGTAATCTAGAACGCCATGATACTGCTCCACCAGCCAATGTAAAGACATACCCTGACGTAGACCTTCGGTTGTCTAAGTCACCTGCATAATCTGAGTCTGTAAAACCCTTTACACTTAGCTCCTGACTCCCATAGCATATACGCATACTCTTTGTAGCTTTCAGGTATCTCAATATTTCTTTCACTGCCTCCCAATGTTTCTTGCCTGGGTTTGACATGTATCGACTTACTACTCCCACTGCAAATGCAATGTCTGGGCGAGTAGTAATCATTGCATACATCAAACTACCCACTGCAGACGCATATGGAATCTTATCCATTTCAGCATGTTCTTCCTCAGACACAGGACAATCTTGTTTGCTAAGTTTCACATATGGTGGCAATGGAACACTCAGTGCCTTTCCCTTCTCCATATTGAAACGTTGCAAAACCTTGTCAATATACTCTGTTTGAGATAACCAAATCAACTTCTTGATCTGTCTCTCTCAATGCGCATACCAAGTATATGACTTGCCTCACCCATGTATTTCATGTCAAACAATTTTGCCATCTTTGACTTCAAAGCTGAAATTTCTTCCAAGTGCTTGCCAGCAATCAACATGTCATCCACATACAAAATAAGGATCAGCCAACTACCATCCTTAGCCTTCTTTGTATATAGACAGTGATCGAACTCACTACGTTTGTAGCCTTGAGAAAGCATAAACTTGTGGAATTTATGGTACCATGCCCTCGGTGATTGTTTTAAGCCATAAAGACTCTTTAACAACTGGCATACCCAATCTTCCTTGCCTTTCTCAACAAACCCTTCTGGCTGCTGCATGTAAATTTCCACATCTAAATCACCATGCAAGAACGCTGTCTTGACATCTATTTGGTGCAACACCAAATCTAATATGGCAACCAATGCAAGAAAGCATCTCAATGTAGTCATCTTGACCACCGGAGAGAAGACTTCATCAAAGTCAATGCCTTGTTCTTGCTTAAAGCCCTTGGCAACAAGCCTTGCTTTGTACTTTGGTTGACTATCATGAGCGGTGATCTTATACCTGTAAACCCATTTACAAGGTAGAGCCTTTTTGCCCTGTGGTAATTTAACTAGCTTCCATGTCTTGTTTTTATGCAGAGCTGTCATCTCTGATTGCATGGCCAATTGCCAATTCCTGAAGTCCTTCATTTGCACTGCTTCCTTGTAACATGAAGGCTCATTGCAATCAGTCAACATGACATAGTTCATAGATGGAACAAACCTATCAGGAGGTCATGTGACACGTCCAGATCTACGCACAATAGGTGGCTCAGGCTCAGCTACAACCTGTGGTTCCACTCTATCCTGTCCTTGCTCCTCTTGAGCCCTGACATTTTGTTTTGCACGTGCAGGTCCATCTTCTTGGAAGACAACTCTTCTAATCTCCTCAACCCTCTCTGATTTAGAATGATATTTGGATTCATTAAAGTGAACATCATTGCTGCGGACAACCTTTCTGGATTCGGGATCCCAAAGTCTGTACCCCATCTCACCAGAATTACCATAGCCTAGAAAGATGCACTTTGTACTCTTTGGCTCAAGTTTGTTCCTAAATTCCTTTGCAACGTGAGTATATGCCTCATAGCCAAAGACTCTGAGATGCTTGTATGAGGGCACCTTGCCTGACCATACCATCTCTGCCACTAAATCCTTCTGCAAAACCTTGCTAGGAGATCTATTTATGAGATGAACAGTTGTTGATACAGCTTTAGCATTTAAGCTTCTTGCCACTCTGATTCTCCACAAGTGTCACAAACGTTTTGAAAACACTAAACGCTTCATCCTTGTGCTTGAGAAAGTAAACCCATACTTTCCTCGAGTAATCATCTATAAATGTCATAAAGTAAGAAGCTCCCCCTAGAGATAGGTTAGGCATAGGTCCACACAAATCACTATGAACAAGTGCCAACTGTGTATCTCTTCTACTGCTTCTATGCTTATGTGGCTGCTGTGTTTGCTTACCATACAGACAATGTTCACAGAATTCAAAATCATTAAATGAAAAGCCAGGCAAATAACCAGAACGAGACAAGATTTCCATTCCCTTCTTGGACATATGTCCTAACCGGCTATGCCACAAAGAAACGTTCGGCTACTCGGTTACATTGATTACATTTTTAGAGACATTTGATACATAAATCATGTAAAGTCCTCCAGACTTTACTCCATGTGCTACTGTCATAGAACCCTTGGATATCTTCCACATGTTCTGTCCAAAAGTGGTGACGTAGCGAGCATCATCAAGTAAACCTGTGCTGATCAAGCTCTTTGTAATTGCGGGAACATGTCTCACATTCTTCAGCGTGAAAAAAGAACCATTCTGAAACTTCAATTGAACATCTCCAACACCTAAGATCTCACATGTCTGCCCATTGCCTAGCCGAACATGATCTTTAGTGGTCACATAAGAGGTAAACCACTCCTTGTTTGGAGACACATGAAGTGATGCCCCTGAGTCTATAATCCAGTCACTCAGTGCATTTCCACCAGATTCTGTAAGAAGAGCTGAGTCCATTGTATTCTTCAAGAAGTAGATGTCTCCTGACACTAGACTGTCATCCTCTGCAACAGTGTTTGTCAAATTTATTTCTTGAATCTTCATTGAGGACTTGTTCTTCTCACCATGGTCTTCAGCTTTCTCTTTGCCTTTTTCTGCTTTCCATTCTTTGCAGTCTCTTTTCATGTGACCCTTCTTGCCACAATGGTAGCATTCTATGTCACTCTTGCCTTTAGCACTGCGGGACTTGCTACGAGATTGATTCCTCTTTTCACCTTTGTACTTTTCTTTGGTCCTTCCCCTGACAACTAAGGCTGTTCCTTTGCCTTTGTCCATTGTCTTTCTATTGGTTTCTTCAGTAAGAAGACTTCCTTCTACACCTGCTATGTTCAAACCATCTGGAGGTGCAGAATTACTCAAAGCTGTGCGAAAAGTGTCCCAACTTTCCGGTAATGTGATCAACAGGAACAGAGCTCTAACAGGTTCATCAAACTTGACACCTTGAGCTGACAACTGACTGTAGATTGTGTTCAATTCATTCAGATGATTGGACATAGGTGTCCCTTCTTTCATCTTCAAGTCAACAAGCTTCTTAAGCCAGTATACCTGTGAAGCTGCACTCTGCTTCTCATAAAGATCACTCAGCTTTCACTACAAGAGGTTATGTGCTCTTGTGACGCCTATAGCGACGGAAATACACTGGGTTTTTATAACCCCCGGCGTCGCTATAACCGTCGCTAAAAGCGTCGCTACAAGAGCGTCGCTATATGCGTCGCTATAAGCGTCGCTATAGGCGTCGCTATAGACGTCGCTATATAGCGACGTCTATAGCGACGCCTATAGCGACGCTTATAGCGACGCTCTCACAGAAGAGTATAGCGACGCATATAGCGACGCTACAGAGCCATAAATAGCGACGCTTATAGCGACGCTTGAGAGAATATTTTTTTGGTGGCAGGGCATTGAATGCCCTGCCACCCATCAACCATATTGTACTTGATTCACTTTTTAAAAAAAGTGCAAAGGTAAATAATAGACCCAAAATAGTCACCCACAAGACGCATTGTTTGCAAAATTGACAATTGTACACATCATAGACAAACTGAATTGATTGGCAAATGTAATAATGACAATTGTACAACATCATAGGCATAAAGAATTGATTGGCAAAAGGAATTGCGGTGACAAATGTAATAATATACATGGTTCAAAAAGACGTATAAAATCCGTCTCATGATACATAAGCTATGAGAAACCCTAAACTAATGCTATCTAGCTACGGCTAAACTGACGTCGTCTAATCAGACGTCTCATCGCGTCCAAGCGGCGTATCTGTCGGATTCTGCAAAAAAAGACAATAAGACAGTTTTCAGTAAGTATAAACATATAACGACATTTATAAAACAATACAAAAAATAAAAAAGAGTAAACCCTAATACTAACCATGCCGCCGCGAGAACTGAGAATGTCCATCAGGGCGTTTAAGCCCTTCCTGCCTGCGTACTCGCGCTCGTACGGTGTGGGATCACGTCCTGTCATCGACCACTGTCAAAATATACAAAGATTTCATTATGTTAGAACTAAAAAACTCATAAACCCTAAACTATCGAACATGCATAAAGAGCAATGTGAAAAGACTTACAAAATCGGCCTCAAATGATGCCCATCCACCGCTCCCCAAGTGGTGCGAGCTCCCTGCCTCTACTCGCGCTCTGGCTGCATCCTTTTGTTGCTTCCACTTGTCGGGATTCTCGCGCGCTGCTTTCTTCGCATTCTTCCAATCTTCTTTGGCCAGCCAATCTGGCCTATTCCACCCATTCTTGATTGCTTTTTGCACTTCGGAACGCTTGTGTTTGCAGTATTCGCGCATTCGAATCTTCATCAGGTCTTCATTGAAGCGCTGATCCCGTGTTGGAACGGGAAACTCATCATGAAGTATGCTGATGACTCTGTTTTTTAAATCACTTGGTACTTCACTCCATTTGTTTAGTATATAGTGTCTAAACAGCTGAGAGCAAAGACCACGCATGCGCGAGATCACCTTCTTGCCGTCATCATCCATGATGATGCCGCCGCTGATGTCGACGGAGTAAGGCAAGCCCTCTGGCCGGTGACGCGTGAACCTGGGTGTCCCGGCAGGGGTCTCTAGCGGCGTGTCGATGGGGGTACGGACGTCAGGTGTCTCCACCGGCATCTGGGCCCCGAAGCGAGGAGTGTCGAGTGGGGTGGCTCCTGGCGGAGTAGGTAGAGGTGTGTAGCTTCTAGGAACAGTCAGCCGTGCAAAACCTGGCGTAGACGGCGATGCTGTGGCTGGTGTGGGGGCGGGCAAAGAAGGGGAGGGTAAAGAGCCTCGTCGAACACGAGGCGGTGTGGAGGCATCGGTGGCGGAATCCCCACAACAACCGCCACCGCCACCACTAGAGCGCCGGTGTCTAGACGAGTGTGACGCTCGTCTCGTCGACGCCGAAGCTTCGGAGCGCGCCGAATGCTCCGAAAGAGAGGGAGATGCGGATGGTGTAGGAACGCGCGATGATGCGCCAGAGCGATGACGCTCCACGTACCACTGTCTCTGCTGCGGTGACAAAGAAGAAGAAACTCCTCATCATCCATACCTGCATTAAACACACGAATATTTAAACTTAATATTGAATGAATAGAGTAGACAATGACGCAAAGACCATTAAATACAATGACGTAATGACGCATATAAATACAATGACGCAATGAATCGAGTGGTAGAAGAGGCAAGTCGAAAACTCAGAATTTTCAATCAAAAGATGTGAGCGCGAGTAGAAAAGAGCGTTACACACCATGGAAGCTACTTAGAGAGCTAGAGCTTTTACAGCACGGAGCAAAATTGTTCAAATACAATATTTGTGGCTTTAAGAGATCTCTCTCTCATCCTCGCATAACTCAGCATAACTTCCTATATCTATATAGAGCTCTCCGTTTAAACACATATCCTCTGTTTCATTTTGTAGCTCCTCTGCATGCACCCCATATAGAGTAGTAGCATCTTGATGCTCGTCTGGCACCACCGCAGCGGCTTCTGATTGAGCATCTTCTCTGATCTCCTCCATTGATGTCGTTGTGATTGGCACATGGTAGCCTTCATACGTCCTTGCACTACGAGGGGCTAACTCTATGACGTACCACCAGTTTGATGTAGACTTTGTAGGATGAAATACTACCTGCCAGAGCCACATAACTTACATGAGAGCTTTCAAGCACATAACTTGTAAAAGGGGGATGTTAACTATTTATATACTTACTTGTTCACAATGCTCGGGTAGTACGAAAGTGTCTCTTAGGTCAGTCCATTTCTTAGTAGAATCCACCTCAAGAAAACCAGACTCTCCTCTACGCACAGTAGCGTTTCGACCCTCCATGATTATCTTGAACCATTGCACGTCGAACAAGTCGACAAAAAATCCTCTGTAATCGATCCTCAAAATCTCTTGCAGCGTGCCGAAGTAAGTGAGTTCCGCCACCACGGGATCTGCATCAGAGGAACGTCGTCGACTAGACTGTTCAAATTTTGCCATGATTCCACAATCTTGAGTAAAACGCTTTTTGTCGATTCGTTCCACCCTAAAATGTCGACCTTTACACCATGCTGCTGTGTATGACTTATACTACAACGAACAAAGATTATGAGTGGCCGTTCAAACGTTTATAAATAAAGTCACTTGCTAGTCGTACATTGCAAACTTACCTTGGTCGCGCAACCCCGAGAGTACTCCCACTCTTCTTCAGTCACTTCGTCACCGCATTGTTGTGCGCTTTTCAATTGGTTGTGCAACCATCTTAAGCTCATGAAGGTTGGTAGGCTCTCCAGAACCGCTGGATAGTGCATCGGTGGTCGTCTTCCCTGTCTCCACTCGATTCGTGCCCTTTGTCGCTCTTGCTTTGCATCCTCATATTGTGAAATCTACTTTTGCATCACTGGATTGTGAAGCATGCAAAATCGGTTGATTTTAGCCTCTAGATCTTCCGTCATCTTCTTCTCAACACCGAGATTGCACATGACAATCCCAGATATGCGCTCATCATCTATGGTTCGCCATAGCGTGTCCCGGGATTTATCAAATCCGTCTAGCCACTCTCCAATGTACACTAGGGACTCTGATACCAACCAACCTTCTGCCATGCTACCCTCCGGACGTGCCTTTTGACGCACATATCCCTTAAGCGTTTTCATGAAACGCTCTAAGAAGAACATCCATCTGGAATGAACTGTGCCAGCTATTTCCACCTCATCAACTATGTGAATAAGAAGATGCACCTGAATGGTTAGCATTGTAGTAGGAAAATGTTTCTCAAACATGCACACAAGCTCCGCAGCATTTAGTTTGGCGAATGGTATGGAGTCTACGTCGATCTCCTTTTG
This sequence comes from Adiantum capillus-veneris, assembly GCF_014529385.1. Taxonomy (NCBI): domain Eukaryota; kingdom Viridiplantae; phylum Streptophyta; class Polypodiopsida; order Polypodiales; family Pteridaceae; genus Adiantum; species Adiantum capillus-veneris. The sequence goes on along the minus strand of NC_140958.1, from coordinate 32,397,446 downwards.
TGAGATCCATTGCACCAGCTTTGCAAGTTTGTAGATTGTGTTACGGATGTCGAGAGACAAACATCCCTCAATGGCAACCGGTAAAATAAACTGTAAAGTATGTGCAGCAATGATATTAAAGTCCACATTTTATGCAATGATATTAAAGTCCACTATGAACGTACCTGACACATTTTATGCCAATCGTGTGACTTCAAACCGGTAAGCTTTCCTTCTTTAGTAAAACACGTTCGGAGCGAGTGCATTACGCCAGTGGGGGTCCGCAAAGATCGAATGGCCTCTTTTACTTTGCGTTCTTGGTCTCCTGTGAAAATCCATGGTGCTTTAGGGAGTTTTATCGATCCATCAGACGCTGTTTGCGGCCAATATTGCTCCATACGATCCACATTTCTAAGGTCAACTCTGGCTCCCAAAGTATCTTTCTTGCCGGTCAAATGGTCCCATAGTAGATTACCCACATTCTTGAATATGTGCATTGGATCGAGCAAGTGATTGATCACGAGTCGAGGCCAGTATGGTAACTCGTACCATAGAGATAGTCTCTTCATCCCTGGAGGCAATCCGTCATCGCACATCTCCTTCTGCTCTAACCATGCTTGTGCAGACATCCTTGGTGGCTCTCTTCCCAAAAAGCCGTCACGTAACACATGATTCTCCGGAAGATACGCTTGATGACCTTCGTAGATTTGCTTCTTCAGTGAGGGTGCCCTACGTGCATTCAGTCTAGGTCCACATGTGACACATGCTCTGTATCCGCTTGTTTGAAGCCCTGCATGTATACACATGATAATAGATCAACTATGGGGAAAAACAAGATTTACAGTGTCTGAGAGAGGAGTGTCAATAGATCACCTGAGCATTCTGTTAGCCCGGGATAGTCATGCATGGTCCACATTAGAATACCTCTGATCAAAGCATTCCGTCGTCCTGTGTGTCGGCTCATATCCACCACCTCTATGCCAATCCACAATTGTTGTAGCTCTTCCAATAGTGGACGAAGATACACATCCATATTCCCCACTTTATATCGCCCTGGCACAATCAAGCTTAGCCATAGGTGCCCCTTCTTCGTAGTCAACCACGGGGGAATGTTGTAGTTGACGATGACAACGGGCCATACACTGTAAGATGTTGATCTTTGACCAAATGGATTTACGCCATCCATAGCCAGGCCTAAGCGCAAATTTCGAGCTTCCCTGGCAAAATCCGACCATGTTCCATCTATATGTTTCCAGGCTGCGCAATCTGCAGGAATTCGTAGCACACCATCCGAAGATTTATTCTCCTCATGCCATGATGCTAGGGCGGCCATGGACTTACATTCGAAGAAATGCTTGATGCGAGGAAGCAAAGGAAAATGTCGCAAAACCTTTTGTGGAATTTTTGTCCCGTGGAGATCTACTCGATATCTTTCGGAATCACATTTCGGACACTTCTCCATGTCTGTGTATTCCCCTCTGAAAAGAATGCAGTCATTAGGACAAGCGTGGATAGAATTGTAATCCATCCCCAAGTTTCGCAAAATCTTTCTTGCTTCATCTCGGGAATCTGGCATCACATTGTCAGCTGGTAGAATGTGCTCTTTCAGCAATCTACACAACATAAAAATATGATACAGTCGTGTAAAAATCTATCAGATCATTATACACCATGAGTTCTATTAAAGTAAACTAATTGTAATAGATCACCTGAAAAGCGCTGTGACGCTAGTGTCACTCCATCCAAACTTTGCCTGCATGTTGAGAAGAACCAGGAGTGCTTTCAATCTAGACATACGTGCTCCATTATACAATGATGTATCGGCTTCACTTTTCATATCATCATAGATAAGCCTTTCTGAATCCATGATCGTCTCGATCATTTCATCAATCTCGGGCTCAAACATTGCCTCGTTGGGAATGTGCTCTGCATGATCATCCCCCGAGCTGTCAGAGGCTACATCTTGTGGCCTCACATATGCTGCTTTACCAAAGCGCCTGCGAATACGTCTATTGGGTTGCAAGATTGCTGCTTGTTGGCCAGCGTCAGAGTCCGACGAGTTATAATTGGCAACAACTCGATCTATAATAGATGGATCGAACTCGCCAAATTCACGAACGTGCTGCAAAGAAACACGTCTTGTCCGTCGCACAGCATGCTTGCATTGATTACAAGGACATAAGACCCTCGTTGAGAGATAGGTGTTTCGGTTGGACGGTCCCACATCCTCGTCGCTACTCATAATGAGGATAAAAAACTTATAACCTAGACAACAAATTTAATATTCTATTGGCATTCTTCGTCTTATCTCTCTCTCTCTCTCTCTCTCTCTCTCTCTCTCTCTCTCTCTCTCTCTCTTACCTCACATTCTCTAGTCATGTCCAATCCCCGCACACCTCGGTCTAGAGGTGCACGGAGATCAGAACCACCGGGTTATAATCTCGTCTTTATTGGTCAATACCTATATTTGTGGGTACAAGAAATCTAGACACCCACGCCTACATGATACTGCATGTAGTGGACAAAATCCCTTTGCCTCTTCTCTAGCTGTAGCACTTCACTTCATCTTAACATCTTTTCACAGTAGATCTTTTCACTGTTCGTCTAACTCTAAACCCTAAACCGACAGTAATTCTTGCGTGGACTCGATCTAACGTAAATAAGCGTAAATCTAAATAAACGTAAATCTAACTAAAAATAAAGCTAAATCTAATTTAACGTAAGTCTAATGACTAGAGGTTGTCTAGATGGTCATTGTGTCGGGGATGTAGTGACTCTTGCCGCCCTGAAGATCCACCTTCTTCCCTATCTTCTGAAGACATTTCACCAGTACTTTTGGATCGACGGAGCCCACTATGAGTGAAGGCAGCAATACCCTATATTCCATTGAGGGCTTTCTTCACCCGCTTCATGCAGGCATCGCAGTCTATGGAGACCCGCATCTAATCTAATATAACATAAATCTAAATCTAGCTTAAATAAACGTAAATCTAGTTAAAAATAAACCTAAATTTAATTTAATGTAAGTCTACATATAACCTAATCTTTAACGTCTTTTAAGATAGTTTCCTACGACGTTATAACTCTCTTCTTCCTGTGTGTGTGCGCGTGTGTGGATGTGTGTGCCAATAAAAAGAGATAAATGGTATAACCTTTCTATCACCCATGCCAAGTATGATAGATTGATTATGCCATTTCTCTCTTGAATAATAGGTCTTCAGTTCAACTCCTCGTCGGCTAGATCTTTACGTCTTTTAATCTTAATTAGTTTCCTACGACGCTCCCTTAGTTTCTCTTTCTTTCTCTCTCAATGTGTGTGCGTTTTTTTGGATCGTATGCATGTTTTCTTTCTCTTTTCCTCTTTCAATGTGTGCGTTTTTTGTTTATGCATGTTCTCTCTCTCTTTTCCTCTTTCAATGTGTGCATTTTTTGTTTATGCATGTTCTCTCTCTCTTTTCCTCTCTCAATGCGTGCGTTTTTTGTTTATGCATGCTCTCTCTCTCTTTTTCTCTCTCAATGTGTGTGTGCATTCTTTGTTTATGTATGTGTGTGCGTTTTTGCACTCTCTCTCTCTCTCTCTCTCTCTCTCTCTCTCTCTCTCTCTCTCAAAAACACTATATGTGTGTGTGTATGTGTGTGTGTGTGAGAGAGAGAGCGAGGGAGAGAGAAAGAGAGGAAGGGAACATGAGAATGAGGAGAGGGAAGGAGCATACCTGTCTCTCCTTCCTCTCCTCGTGTGTGTGTGTGTGTGTGTGTAAAAGAAAAAGAGAGAGAGAGAGAGAGAGAGAGAGAGTGAGGGAGAGCGTTACCTGCTCTTTGCTTGAGGGCGTCGAAAAACTCAGATCTGAGATCTGAGTTTTTGGGCGCGCTTGGTTATTTTTTTTACCCCAGCTGGCGTCGCTATGAGCGTCGCTATAAACGTCGCTATGAGCGTCGCAAATTTCTTTGTAAATTTGCGACGCTCATAGCGACGCCGGGAATTTTTTTTTTGAGCGTCGCTGTGTGAGCGTCGCTAATGTGAAGAGCCTCTTGTAGTGTTTAACCATGCTTGATAAGCCGACACCTCGTCTGCTACATTGAAGTAAACGCTTTCTGCCAAAGTCAGCATAATGGTAGAAAGTGCCAATTCATCCATTTCGCTCCATTCATCTTCGTCCATATCTTCTGGTTTTATCCCCTTGAGCTTTATAGGTTTTATCTGCTTCTTTTGTACCAACACGTGCCAAATCTGCTTCTTTCACAATGGGAAATTGGTTTCATCCAGCTTCTTGATATTGTAAAGAGCAGTGTCCTGTGATCCAGCCATAGCTACGCTTCACAGTGGTTTACTTTCCTGGGAAAAATTCGGCAGAGTTTCCCCTGTAAACTGACCTCTGAACCAATATCAACCTGTCAAATGAACCAAGAAAGCTTCAGATTCTGCATAAATTTCGGCAGAGTCTCCTTTGTAAAATGGCTCTGGTGTACTAAAAAAACAGACCAAAAAATAGTTCAAAAAACACTGTCTCTCTAACACTGTAAGCTGTGGGTAAACCTGTCCTGCACCTGTACTGTCTCTGACTGTCCTGTCACTGTCCTGTAAGCATAGACTGCGACAATGCCTCAACGGCAGTAAAGCAAAGATGCAATCCCAACTGTCTAACTCACAGTCAATACATCCTAGCTGCCTATCTAAGGGTGCTTGAGGGATCGCTCCAAGACCTGTATCACCGAAAGGATCTCAACATTCGAGAATCCCCCAGCTCAATAAAACCTCACTCGACCCTCAACAAAGGCTGCAGTAAATCTGACAGTACATAGACTTCCCACAAAGTCATACATCCACAAATTTCCCACTGTACGCTGTAACCGCTGCGGCGGTTGTTTGCTGCGTGACTCACAGCCAGCAAACCCTCAACAGACATTCATCATCTCTGACAATACATCCCATGTGGAAGTACCTGCAATGTTAGGATGAAATTTGGAATATCAAGCAGCAAACACAAGCTACCTGATGAACTAGTGGATGTCGCCTACAGTCTGTGTGTAGATGCGCCCGTGTCGTATGTGACACGCCTCCAAGAACTGTGAGCCGTCCTTCGATGTGTAGACAGCCACAAATCAACACTCTGGGAGTGTGGATATCCTCAGCACCTGCAGTCGTAGGCCGAAAACCCCAAATTTGCAGAGTCGGATCTGCACCCGCTGAGACCACGTAGTCGAAAATGGCCTGTGCAGAACTTTGTCGAAGCTGAACGGTGGCCGAGATGACCTCAGAATGAAATTCTGAAGCACACCTAGCCCTACGGGTCTTCCCACAAGATTTGGGGCCGTGTCTTTGCCTGTCGAATTTCACTCCAATCTGAGCTGGTGACTCTAGCCTCCTGCAGTGCTTCCCCGAGCCTCGATCTGAGCTTTGATCCCAGTTGAAGGAGTATGAGCGGAAGTGCGACGCGAGAGAGAGTGCGAGAAGAAGAGCACGACGATACGGTGAACTCGCTCTACTGTAATGTGTAGAGCATAGTGAGTTCTTATTAGGTTTTTACAAAAGAATATGTGTACATACCTGGTGGCCCGTCCACTTACCTGGGCGACCACATTGGGCTTTATACCCCAACATTTTGTACCTACAAAGAAATATACGACCCCTTGTTGAGCTCACGTGCTATCAGCTTACATGTTTTGGAGTGGCTCCACTCGATCAGTGTCAAATTGAAGTTTCCACTCATAAAAGTCAAACCATCTAACAGAAACATGCCTACCTTATTGCTCCTTGTTTTCAGCAGATGGGATCCATGGCTCGACCCACGCCAAGGGGGGGATGACAAAGGAAAAAATTCAAAGGGTGGGTTCAGATTGGAGAGGTGGAAGAGAAGCACCTTTCCACCACTTCCATGTGGAACACAGAGAGAATCAGCTCTGCCGCCGCCCTAACGTTCACACAAGAGGGTAGTCGCTTTGCCTGCATGGCACGGCTCCATTGGCTGGAGAAGAAGGCATGAGGATGAAAGTGCTCGGGGGAGGGGGGGGGGGGGGGGGGGGGGGGGGGGGGGGGGAAGGAAAAGAGGGCAAGGTGGAAGAGAAAAAGACGAGCTCTTCCTCGACGTGGCAGCCCAGCAACAGCTTCCACCGCCTTATGTGAACAAGGCAGCGAGCTGAGAAGATTTTGATTGGTTCGTAGAAAATTCTCAGCTCTTCCACCGGGCGATGTGAACCCAACCAAAGAGACATGGAGGCAAGTAGTTGGCATATCTTTTCTCTCTCTCTCTCTCTCTCTCTCTCTCCATTGGGATAAATTTCGAGCGCTTAGTGCGATGTGACATAATTTTCCCTGGAATATCATGCAATTATTGTCGAAGCAAAATTTGTCATAACCACTAAACTTGTCAAGAGTGACATGACAGAAGCCTAGCCCTTTTCCGTTTTAGCAATACCTACATTATGTTTAAATAAAAAACCACCAGTACAATACGCATGCCATGAGTTCGACACAAACAAGAATCACAAGGCTTTTGCAGGGAGCCTTGACCATACGAAAAGAAGAAACTACAACCTAAAAACGTTCGTCAAGAAAGCCACCACCCAGCAAGATCTGCCACAAAGAAAGCATATTGGAAGAGGAGAAACATGCTTGTTAGATATGCAGAAACAAGCCGATCACCACAACCGAGAATCAGGAACTCGCAGCCGTAGGGACGCACTTCCACCCCTAACTTTCACCAAGCACCCTCATGAACTCGATCGTAGCACAAAGAGACCAGAGACACCAACCTGATGGTGCTTCAAGGTCCTGCCGCTCTGCCATTATATAGCCAACGAGCTCCAAATGTTTCCTAGCAGCAAGCATTCCCCTCCATGCGGAGACGTGCGCACAGCCAACAGATCAGGCGATGTATAAGTACGTATTCGGGATGCAGCTGGCCGCAGTGCCCTTGCAGCACGTTAATTTGTGACGGCTCGGGGCTTGAGAAACTGGAGCACGTTAATGGAGAGCGAGAGCAAGAAGGAGGTGAGCAAAGATAGAGCAGCGGGAGCCTATATTGCAGGGTGCTAGGGCCCAACATGGGTAGCGGCAAATACCCACCATCTAATAAATATTAGGAAAATTACCAAAATACCCTTCTAATTTGTAAAAATTCCCAAAATACCCTCATTATTTTGTCATAAATTCTTAAAATGCCCTTCAAATTTTCCAAAATTCCCCGAATACCCTTGGTTGTGCGATTAAATATCTCCAAAGATTAAAAATTTGCAGCTTTTCATAAGAGGACTGATTGTCTATCAATAAAAGATGCCAAAACTAGAATTTGAGTTGGTTATGTACGTTTCGGAGATGAATTCCTTCATTATTTTGATACAGTTAATTTTGTGATAAATTAACTGCTAAGCACTCAAAAAGGGACCTCAATTGTAAAAAAGGAATAAAGATTAGAAAATCTTGAACAATCCAACTAAAATAGATACGGAGGTGTTTTGAGAATTTTTGAAATTCTAAGGGTGTTTTGGGAATTTCTACAAATTAGAGGGGTATTTTGGTAATTTTTACTTGGTGAGCCCAAGGCTCTTTTTCTAGTATATAACGCAAAAGCCACCACGTGGCATTAGGTTTAAAGATTTGAATTAAAAATTAAACAAAGTTCATGGAACCAAAGTTACATGTGATGTAGTATGTGTATGGCTGATGAGTGACTCTCGATGCTCCAAAATTGTAGTGATGAGAGTCGCAATGGAGAGCCCACACTTTGGCTCGGAGAGGAAAGTGTGTAGGTCTAAGTTATGGCTGAAAATGTGAGAGAAGCAAGTTCAGTTGTGATCAAAAGTTGAGCACTCTAGTAGTGTGTGGTACTCAGACTCTCGAACTTGCAGTGAGCATAATGTGCACAATCGATTTGACTCTTCTTCATTGCCCCAACGCCCTATCTCGCATCAAAGGAAATGGGAGCTAAGCCGAATTGCTGCGATAGTGCGTATCGCGGACAAGGGAATAGGCTCAAGCATGTAAGTATGAGTACGGTTTCCTCTCTCAGCGAAGAACATGGTTTTGTAGTTGGGGGCAATATAGGTGGTGTAATGTATGAAGCGTGACCCACCGGATTTCTCCCAAGCCGTAATACATTGGCGTTGTAGAAAATCTTCATTCACTTGAGAGTCAATTGAAGCATCATGTAGCAAGTGTAATGCATCCCATCTCCCAAACCACTTCTTTATGTCTTGCATCCATCCCGTGCTCAAGATCTTGCTTTTATGCGTCTTTTGAACTTTTTTGCTTGCTTCCCATGCAATTGTAGGAAGTCGATGTGAGGGGTTTTGACGCATCTTTATCATGTACTCCACAACCCTTTCCATGCCCATAACCTCAATTGGAAGAGATCCCGACTCAAGAAGTAGGAGCATATATGGTGTTTGTGTCTTAACTTGGAGAAAGTTTGTAAGAAAACGCTTTTGGACATTCTCAAACTCTTTCCAAGTAGACTTTGAGATGCTCCCGCCCCACACTTCAACTCCATAAAGAAGAACTGGTGTCACCAATGCATCAAAAAGATACTTCTTGAGAACCCAACACTTGATGTTTCCCGCATTACACATGTTCTCAAATGCATAATATGATCTCTTTCCCACTTCCAAACGACGCATAGCACATTCATGCCACTTGTGATTGGATGGAACCTCAAGGCCAAGGTACTTAAAGCTCTCAAAAACTTCAAGTGTCTCGTTGTTGTACACAATGCATGGCTTTTCCTTATGGTTGGTTTTCACAAGCATAACCTTTGTTTTGGATTCATTTAGAATCAGCCCACTATGCAAGCAAAAGTTCTCAAGGACAACCATAAGCTTTTGTGCATCTTCTAAAGTGTGTGCTAGAAGCACTACATCATCCGCATACAACAAAAGCATGATTACCGCATTGCAAATAGTGACCTCTTCAATGCCTTCTTCTTGCATAAAGTCAAGTACCATTTGTTCCAATTGATCGATGCATAGACCAAAGAGAGTTGGTGACAATGGACATCCTTGTTTAACCCCAATAGTGCTTACAAAAATTTCTGAAATTTCTCTTCCCATGCGCAATTGACAAATCACCTTCTCATAGATTCGAGAAACCGCAAGCATAAACTCACTTGGCACTTGGAGTTCTTCCATCCTTCTCCACAAATTGTTACGTGGAATCATATCAAAGGCTTTCTTAAAGTCCACAAAACAACAATACAATCGCTTGCCTTTCAACCGACTTTCCTCCATGAGAACACGAAGAGTGACAAGATGATCAATGGTGCTATGGCATCGACGAAAACCCGCTTGTCCCTTTGCACGCTTGTCATTCTCTTCATCCCAATCACTCAATTTCATCTCCATTATGCACCCAAACAACTTTGCCATAAGAGACCCAATCATTATAGTCCGGTAGTTGCTTACATTCTTTACATCCCCTCCTTTACACAAAGGCTTAACCCAATTAGTACTCCAATCATAAGGAATACCATGTTGAAGTGCAAGGTTGAACATATCACACATCCACTCATGGGTAAAATCTCCTGTCCATTTGATCATCTCCGGATTGATACCTTGAAGATCTCCCGCTTTGCGAGTGGCCAACTTTTCAAGCCCACCGCATACATCCTCAATAGTAAAAAAAGACGGCATACATGGGAGTGAACAATAAAATGGCATTTTTTCAGTATTTGCTTGCTCATATAATTGCCTACAATGTGTGTACATATCCACTAGACTCAAGTTACCAAAATTCTCAACCCGCTTGCCTCTCAAGTTTCTCCAAAATCTTCCACATGCATGTGCCTTTTCTTGGACTTGAAATTCTTATTGCTTTACTTCCCATCTTCTTCTCTTCTTTTGAATCAACTGAGAGAGAGAGAGAGAGAGAGAGAGAGAGAGAGAGAGAGAGAGAGAGAGAGAGAGAGAGAGAGAGAGAGAGAGAGAGAGAGAGAGAGAGAGAGAGAGAGAGAGAGAGAGAGACTACACATGCATCAGCTGATGAGGTAGGTGTGACGTAGGCCAATGCAGTACCATAGACAGTGCAGGGTGGGAAAACAAAGGTCTCTTCATTCTTTCAAACAAAAGACCATGGTGAGGACTTAGGCTAGGGCAAGAGTCACGATGTGGGTAGGAGAATTATGCTGGTTCCAACTTCCCATGCAACCAATGTTAAGTTTTGAAGTGCACGTGAATCTTTTAAAAGAAAAGCACAATTTCTTCAGGACAAATTCGAGTACCTGAGTATGTCACTACCTACCCATACACATGCAAATGGATTCATGACTTAGCCATTTCCTTGTCCTGCTTTAATGACCGGCGATTGCCCTATGATATCCACAACTTTGTGAAAGTCGACGATGCAGAAGTATAGAGCAATGGGGATATAGTTTTTCAATCGGCTTTAGGCTAAGATGTAGCAATCCCTTCCCGGACAATGGGAGTATGTCACTACCTACACATGCACATGCAAATGGCTTCATGGCTTAGCTATTTCCTTGTCCTGCTTTAACAACCTTGTTTCCCTACGACAGCCACAACTCTGTCAAAGTAGACGGTGTGGAAGCATAGAGTAATGGGAAGAATACACAAGAGAGAGAAAGAGAGAGAGATATTGTTGAACCAACCAACCCTGGCACCGATTGTAACTTATTTTACCCGTATTTTTTAACTTATTATTATTGAGCGCTGGTTTTACAAATTGAACCATATTTTTAGCTATATTTACATCACTTTTCACATACGACTTTCGCATTTTTTGGGTTTTACACAAAATAGGGCATCTTGCTCCTCTTCAATAAGGAATATACCAATTAGTTTTATTGGCATTCCCTAAAGGACTACTAGCTATCCATCTTTCTATCTATACATGGTTGGAGGACCATACTCAACTTATCATTGTGTTTATGATGAATTAATAGTTGTCATCCATCCATCCATTTGTATACTTGCTACTAAAGATACCCACAAAACAACATTTTAGAACACCAAGTGGTCTATATCAGTTTACAAGAATTCCCTTTGGGCTTTTCCGATTCTGGTAGCACTTTCCAACACATACCAAACTTCATCTTCTAGGACCCGATTACCCAAGGTTGTGTATTAGTATACTTGGATGATATTCTGAATCACACTACCACTTGGAAACAACATAAAATTATTTTGCAAGAAGGGATTTAGAGAATACAGAAGTTCAAATTGTAGCTGCAGTTATGAAAGTGCAAATGTGGGGCAGAGCCAGTAGCCTCAAGTTCTTAGGTTTCCTAATTTCAGCAAAAGGTATCCAGATTGACCCATCCAAGCTCAATGCCATCAGCTCCTACCCCCCTCCCACTAATGTCAAGAATCTACAAAGCTTCCTTGGCATGGCTACCTTTTCACTAAGGTTTGTACCTCACTTAGCCAGCATCACTCACCCTCTTCGACAAATTAAATGCTCAAGAAAACACTCTCTACCTACATTGATCCCTTACACCAGAATCGGGATGAGCTGCTCCCATACGCCGCACATGCCTATAACACATTTGTGCAAGCTTCCACCAAGGTTAGCCCCTTCATAGCTCTATACAGCAGAGACCCACGATTTCCACCTGATCCCAACACCAAAAACATCACGGTCGCCAAAGCTGAGAGGCCAACTCAGTCAACAAAGTCAACACCCCATACCCACTAGGAGCGTAGCCAGCCTGTTGTAACTAACAGAGAGTCGAGCCAATCCGTCATAACTAACAGGGTCGAGCGAGTCAGTTCTTGGTATAAGGTACCATGATGTAATATAAGGCTAGAGGCGCCACAATGGAAGACAGGTTTAAGGTGTAGACTAAGAATCTCACAATATATCTTATATTTCATAAGTGATATTATTCTATCTCTCTAAGTGATATATATACCCAAAATAAATATTGGGATTACATTGGGCATTTGACAATGTCCTCTTGGCGAAGATCTTTGTGGCAGCCAGTTTTGCAAATTAAACTTATATATTTTTAACTTATTATTATTGAGTAATATTTTTACAAATTGAACTATATTTTTAGCAAGATTCACACCATTTTCCACATATTACTTTCATGTTTTGGGTTTTACACAAAATAGGGCATGTTTGGTAAGCAATCAGCCTACTCCATCGATAATTCTTTATCGCATGTACCAGTACACAATCTCACTTCACGAGTCCTCTCATTTACCAAAAATAAATGTCTAGCTATGGGCTTAAATACATTCCCCCACCTCCCAATCCCCTACCCAAAACCCTCTTAGAAGGCCATGACTCCTTGGCAAGAAGCCTCCAACTTAAATTGTTTTTCAAGGATCAAGATAGGGCCACACACTCTCCTTACAAAGCATCCAACCCTCTTTGGATGCCCCCCTCCTTGAACCCATCCTTACAATCTCTCACCCTTCTAAATCATCATAATCTTGAGAGCTCTCTGAAATCGTATAATCCCTCCCGCTCCAAATCTCCCAAATCATTGAGCAAGCCCTTAAATCACTCATGATGGACACCTCCATCACCATCAAACCGGCAGACAAAAACTTGGGATTAACCAGTCTCTCAAACTACACTAATCACCAAGCTCTTACGATTCATATGATAGCCTTGTAGCACACAACGACACTCAAGCATACAAATCTTGCTATCTATTTCTCAATTTATATACCTATCTATCTATGTTTATATGAATTAGATATTTGTATATTGCAATATATAGGTATGTTTATGTTATCTCTATTTATGTATCTTTCTACTGGCCTATTATATACTAGTCTATCATTCCATCTATCCCTCTCTCTACCTATGGCTATGAAAGGATCCTATAATCACACTTTTGCCATATATTTATACTTATCTTCCTCTTTTTCTCAATGAAAAGTTTTGAAAATTATATTTTTCATTTCTAGTATTATACTATGTCAAAACATTTTGCACTACCATTTTGGAAATGCATTAAAATAGAAGACCATTTTTTTCACATACTACTTTTACGTTTCTACTTTTTAAGCAAAAAAGGGCACCTTAGTGTGCTCCTCTTAGATATCAAATATATCAAGATTTATTGCCATTCCCTAAAGGACTAGCAGCTAGCTATACATCTTTCTATCCATACATGGTTGAACGACCATATTGAACTGATCATTGTGTTTATTATGAATTACAGCTAGTTGCTATCTATATATACATTTGTATACATGTTGTGAGCGGGATGGAAACACACACAACGCCTCTATAATGACCCGACACACACTCTTGGGATGATACACACACACACAAACATTATGGGGCACCACTCGGCTTACACAACCAGCTTGGCTGAGACAGGAAACACACAGACGGAGTGAGAAGAGAGAGATTTCCCATTTGCCCACTCAACACTCACACATACACACTCACACACACACACACTCTCAATTCAGATCAAAGGAGGCAAATTGCTATTGTTTAGACTCAATGAAGCTCAGCCCAACACCAATGGGGCAAATAGTTTACACAGTATTGAAGAAATACACCAGATACAACCACAAAGTTAAGCAGAGGCTTCACTCACCGGAGAAGATTACACAAAAAAATAGCAGAAAATCTGTGAGTAATTTGGCAAAATGGATAGCGCCATTGCGTCCGGAACGCCCAAAAACCCCACCCTACAATGTCACAGTGCTCAAATCCGACCTCAGATGAGTAGTTTAGGGCCAAAAAATGCTCCAAAAACAGCAAAAACACACTTGCGGCTGTTCCTCCTCTCTTCTCCACATTTTTTCTGGTCTTCTCTCAGTTTTTTCAGTTCCCACACTTAGATTTATTAGTTGGGCACCCTTGGCCTTTTAGATGACCTCAAACGGACCCCGAACAAGCCAAAAACTGACCTCGCAGTGCATAGTTGTCACCTTTTTGCATCATCCGCACACCTGGCACTCATTTCTTCTCAATAATGCATCTCGCAACCACGTGAAGTGGCCCCAAAAAGTGATCCTAATGATGACCTTTCTGCATAACTCTCACAAGAAAACACCCACGTTGTGTCCGTATTCATTCACGTGCAAATATTGACCCGGTTCGGCCTCCTGATGCCACTAGATGCTAGGCTGACGCACCTGCTTACCTCATTGCATTGGCCCGTGGATAGCTTCCTCGAGAATTTTTACGCGCTAACAACTCCTGATTATTGTAGAAAAAACACACTGGTACTGGTAATAGTGAAAATCGATGCACTATGTACATGCTGTCCTACCTGTACACATGTGGGCCCCACGTAACCACCTGGCTATGGAAAATGGGAAATTCTTTATTTGATGCACCATGCATGTATATGTACATATGCGCAATCCCTTGCTCCAAAAAACTCCTGACATAATTTGCCCACCCCCTAGCCTGCTAGATCATTCATGATCAGCAGTAGCAAAGAGAGATATGAGACTCGCAGTGTCACAGGTCTCCTCATCCCTCACAGACATCACTTGCTCCATAGACAACTCATCCTGCTCCACCATCATCAATCTAGCATGATACAATTTAAGACGCAATCCATTTACCCTTGACTTATGTAGAACCCCATATATCCAGGTTAGCCAACTGATATGTACCATTTGAAAAACACTCCACTACCTTGAAAGGGCCTTCCCACTTAATCTGAAACTTCTTTTGGAAGGTGTTGTCCAGCTTACTGTTGTAACGCAAAACTAAGTCATGCTTCTTGATACCCTTACTTTTGACCTTTTCATTTATCTTTGCCAAAGCCTTATCTTGCATCTGCCTATAATGCTCCAATGCGCTCATCCTATCCAACTGAACCTCTTGTAACTTGAAGATCCTCTCTTTGAATGCATCACTAGGCGGCCCAAGCAACTTCTCTAACATCTTGACCGCAGGCAAATCTACCTCCACAGGCAATAGTGCTTCCTTTCCATACACCAAATGAAATGGAGTAAACCCTGTACCTGTCTTTACCGAAGTACGGTAAGCCCATAATGCACTAGGCAATTCCAAATCCCAATTCTTTCCTTGGTGCTCTGTCACTTTAGAAAGAATTTGTACCAACTCACCATTGAATATTTCATTTAAACCATTACACTACGGGTAATAAGGAGTGGTATGTTGGTGCCTAATCTTCATCTTTGGGCATAAGAAGTCTAGCAGTTTAGCTCTAAATCCTGGCCCCTTATCTGAAAGTAGCTCTAATGGCACCCCAAACTTGCAACATATTTCATCATACACAAATTTTGCCACATCCTTTGCAGTGATCTGTTTTACTGCTATAGCCTCTGCCCATCTAGAGAGATAGTCCACTGCCGTCAAGATATAGCTTTTGCCCCTGCTTGTGATAGGTAACGGGCCTATTGCATCAATCCCCCACTTTTCAAACACATCAAACGCCATAATGGTTTTTCGTAGCTCTGGCTTCAACACTCTCTTTCCAAATGCTTGACACCTATTGCAAGACCTACACCAATGGTGAACATCCTTGTGCAAACTAGGCCATACATACCCCTCTTGCAAAATCTTATGCAAGGTGATCTTTAGAGCAAAATGGCCACCACATGCGCCTTCATGATTCTCTTCCAACACTCTATAAAGCTCCTCCCGCCAAGGTACACGTCTCAACACGAGATCAGCCCCTTTCATGTATAAGACACCACCAATCAATTTGTACCTGTATGCTCTACGCACAAAACCATACTTCTTAGACTTCTGAATCTCCTTTGGAATGATTCCTGTTAGCCAAAATTCCTCTTCTTGAGCCAAACTTTCCCGGCCATGATAAAGAGGTAAAGTGGTCCTCAACACAAATAGCTCCCCAATCATGCCTTGAGCTGCTTCATGTGCCTCTCCATTTAGAGCACATTCAATGTGTCTGATGATCCATGCTTCGAAATTTTTTAACAGGCCTTTAATTCTGAAGCACATTTCCTTCAATGAGGTGTTCTTGCTCTTCCACACACCCAGCACTTGCTTCACTACTAACAAGGCATCACCTTTTACGCTCAACCTTCCAACCCCATGCTTCAAAAAAATGTGTAATCCGGCTTCCAAAGTAGCATATTCAGCCTCATTGTTACTATGAGCATCCAATTTGAACCCTCTCTTGCATACTAGCTTCCCCTTTGGATCATAAAGTGCTATACCCCCTGAAGCCGCATCATGGCTCTTTCTGTATGAACCATCAAAGAAAAACACATGTGCATTGCTGATCTGTGGCAATTCTTCAACTACCTTTCTCACCACCTCTTCCTTAACAATAAGGGGATTCTCCTTGTAGGTCAACAAATCAGCTAGGGTAGCCCTTGTACTATCTTCCACTAGAAAAGAGAACTCAAATTCTTGTAGCTCAATTACCCATTTCTTGACCACATTTGACATGTTAGTGCCATTAATTAACTGTGGCAAAAAGGCATAACTTGTCAAGAAAACAAAAGGCCGTGGTAGCAAGTAATGAAGAAATCGTCGACAAACAAATATTACACTGGCCATCACTAGCTCTACTTCCAAGAACTTTCTCTCCGCTACCAACTTCACTCGGCTTGCACAATACACTGGCCTCATATAATGGCTGCCCTTCCCCTTTTGCAATAGCATGGCTCCAATGGCATCATCCCCTACTGATGGATTTACATAAAACACTTTCTCCCAATCAGGAGCCTGCATGGCTGACAACCCCCCTAACACCTCTTTCACCTCTTGAAACACTTCTTCACACTTGTCATCCCATTGCAATGGATCATGCTTTGCCACTTGCTGTAATGGATAAAGAAGCTGCGAAGACAATCGAATAAACCGTGCCCTGTACTTCACTTTGTGTATAAACATTGCCAATTGCTTCGTACTCGTAGGTGATGCAAGAAGAATAATAGACTTAACCTTATCTGGATCAGCCTCAATGACATTTTCTGACACCATATGGCCCAATAACTTCACCCTTGGCTGTGCTAGATGACATTTCTTTGCATTTAGTTGTCCTCCACATTCATCATATCGAGCCAATACCATCTGCAGCTTCTCATGGTATTCACTACTGCTGTAGACACAGAAGTCGTCCATGAAAGCTTTAACAAAACTACCAATGAATGGTTCCAATACCCAATTTGCTCTCTCTTGATAGAAATATGGTCCATTTGACAACCCAAATGGAAATACTGTGTAGCAATAGCAACCCCATGGCGTAATAAAAGTTGTCTTTGTGCGGTCTTTAAGAGCAATCTTCAATTGAAAATAGCCTGAAAAACCATCACACACACTGTACCTCTCATAACCAGCCACTGAATCCAAGATCTGATTGATGAATGGAAGAGGATATGGGTTCTTCTTAGTGGCTGCGTTTAAGGGTTTAAAATATACACAAATTCTCCACTTCCCATCCTTCTTTGGACTGACTACAACTGGACTCACCCATTCTATGGTCTCCACAGGGACTATGAACCCTGCCTTCAATAACTTGTCCACCTCTTCTCGCAAGGCTTCCATTTGCTCTTGACCCATCCTTCTTAGCCTTTGCCGCACTGGCTTAGCACCTTCTTTCAGCTCTATATGCATCTCTTCGCTCTTGAACCCTCTGATCTCTTCATATGAAGTAATGAAAAAATCAGGAAAACTAGCCAGCATGTGCAAATATATATCCTTCTCCATAGCTGAGAGGTCTCCACTGATCATTTGTGTCATCAATTCCTGCTTCTTTGACAACTCAACCTTGGTTTGCATCAGCCCTTCAATCACTTCATAAGGCCCTTCAATTTCATCTTCAACCTCATTCGCAAATGCAACTAAACCAAACTTCTGGATTTCTTTGTCCATCAAAAGAAATGCAACATCAGCATCCTCATCACTGCTGGTAGTGCTATCACTGTCCTCATCTGTCACCGTGGAAGAGTCTTCATCACTAGACTCATCCTCATCTTCATAAAGCTCCTCTAATCATTTCCTTGTGTCCATATTATAAAGCTAGCTTCTTGGTACCGGTCTTTCCATAGAGGCTAATCGTACCATGTCGCCAATCTTGAACAGCTCCCACTGCACGTAACCATGGTCTGCCCAGTATAATAGGATATGCTCCCAACCCTGCTGGCATCACATGAAAATCAACCACTGCCTTTGCATCATATGCCTCCACTTCTAAGCTCTTTACAACACCCAAGCATTTTACTTTTTGATGGTTTGCCAATATGATCCGAAAACCTGACACCCTAGCCACTATGAGACCCATCTTCTCAACGCATGAGTGTGTTATGACGCATATTTGGGCTCCGCCATCCACATAACCTTGTCCCAAATTTTTCCTTTTATGCCACACATCTACTATTGGACAAATGTCTGGTAGCTCATCCATTACCAACACCTTTACTGAACCTCTCTCTGGCTCTTTCTCCATTGGGTTAACCATCCTCTTCCACTGTCGCTTTAGCTTAGGCACCATCTCTATAAGCTGCCCAAAAGTAACATCTGCCTTCCTGCTCATCAGATCCTCCTTCAAGTCATACCTTAATTGTCCATCCCCTAGTGGAAAATCTGAAACATGAAACTTTCGACGAGCTCTCCTTTTTCTCTTGGCCTTGACATCCTCGCCTTCATGGCTCTTTCATTTCTTCTTACTAGGACCTGAGGCACTTCTTCCTTCCTTATCCTCTGTGGTCCTCTTCCCAATAGGCATCACTAATGTATCCTCTAGCTTTGATGCCTTCTCCAAGGTGACTACACTTAGCACTTTTGTCTTTCCCTTTTCCTCCTGGGTCAGTCCACTGGTTCCTTCGTCTCCCTTAATTTCGATGCCATAATCATTTGACCTAGTTAGCACCTGTCTTGGCAATGGATACATGTCTCCCCCCATCCTTGGTGGCTTATCACATTGCGGGCTGATGTGACCCAACTCTCCACAATTATAACATGTGGGCGTCTGCCTGCAGTACCTACCATTGCTTTGTCCAACACCATTCCTAGGCCTTTTTTCACCTCTTGGCTGATTTTCAAACCTCCCTCGACCTCAATTATTTCCCACTTGACCTAGCATGTTTAGGCTGAGATTATTCATTAAATCTACCACTTGCCTCATGTCTTGCCTTAGCTCATCATCTTGCACTGCTGTAGTGACCACTGCTGGCATAACCTGAGTAGTAGCAGGAACCACTGGTTTGTGATGAACCCCTGGCATGCGACCTTGTAAAGAGTCCATAAGCTGAAATTCAGACCTCATGGGCAAAGACTCCACCCCTAACTGGCTCATTTTCCTCAGCTTCCACTTTTTGTTCCTTGCTACCTCTAGTGCATCTTCATATGTCCTAGGCTTCTTTAGCTCCACTCTCCAACGTAGATTCTCCCAAAGACCAGCTAAGAACTTGTCCTTCTTCATCATGTCAGGCGGGGGTACCTGTGGTGCTAAGGCTTTGCACATTCGCTCCCATGCCAATGAAAACTTACGTATGTACGCATCTACTGGCTCACCTTCTTTTTGCACCAAAGCCTGTACTTCTTGCCACACTTTGTCAGGATCTTCTATCTTCACAAACTCCACTTCCAACCCATGTCGTAGATTGTCCCAACTCAATCTTACAGGTGGATTCGCTACATGCAACTCCTCTTCAAATGCTTTGGACCAAACTCGTGCATCACTCTTCAAACAAATTTGGAGAACACGTAACATCTGCGCAGGGTCATGAATCTGGTTGCACGCAACATCCATCTTTTCCAGAAAGTCTTCCACATCTTCATCACTTCTTCCATGAAACTCCGGATAAGAGAAAGCAATGGCTACCCAAGTTTCAATGCTTTGAGAACCCCTTTGAACACACGTGCAAGAACCCAAAACTTTTACTGACTCAATTCCCAGAAACTTCAATGGAGCTCAACTTTAGATAAGGACAAACACATGCACATCAAATAAGTTTTCATAGTTGATCATCGGAATTACAACAGGCAAAGGACATTCCAGGATCTCTCTTAATCTTCTTGGCCCGAACATCAAGACTATGCGCTGCTGGAAAAAAATCTTCCTGGACACATGAACATTAATCTGAATTCTTTGAGTTAAATGAAAAGGAGTGAACTGAGGGCCATTTTGATCATCCATTAAATCCAACCATGAAGCTCCCAAGAAGGCATACCTGACTTATCCTCTGATTTTTTCCCAATATTCAGCAGCATAACAACATAAATGGCTCAAAATACCAAAAAACCAGCCATCATAACTTGGAAAAATTTTGGCAGAGTTTCCCTAGAAGTAGAGCAGTGTGAACCCAAAATATAGACTGTCTATGTATGCATAAACTGCCAACAATAGAACCCGAGCATCAATTAGGAATCACTAGTACATAGCCTATGGCGAGGTCACAAAAAGGGTGCTCCAGCTACCCGTATCACCGAAAGTATCTCCACATTTGAGAATCCCCCAGCTCAATAAAAACCTCACGCTATCGACCCTCACACGAAGGCCAATGCAAATCGCGTATAGTCAAGTCTCAGAAATGACTATCTTCCAGACCAAGTCTCAGAAATGGTTGGGACTGCCAAATACAACCAAGTATGGCTCCACAAATGCGTACAATGGCAGTTTCCACAAGTAATGTACAATCCAGCAGACAATGCGCTCAAATAGGCGCCAAGTGATGCATACCCACAACAACTGCAAGTGACATCACTGCTAGTATATCACTGTACGCCAGCTACCTATACCTGTGTGAATCACGTGTACCTGTACCTGACCCTGTAACCTGTAATCTGCAACCTACAACCTGTAATCCCGAATCTCGAAGCTTGAAGCTCGAAGCAGAAGGTACTCGAAGAAGATCCTCCGTGGGGGCGCCAAAAGAATGTGAGCGGGATGGAAACACACACAACGCCTCTATAATGACCCGACACACACTCTTGGGATGATACACACACACACAAACATTATGGGGCACCACTCGGCTTACACAACCAGCTTGGCTGAGACAGGAAACACACAGACGGAGTGAGAAGAGAGAGATTTCCCATTTGCCCACTCAACACTCACACATACACACTCACACACACACACACACTCTCAATTCAGATCAAAGGAGGCAAATTGCTATTGTTTAGACTCAATGAAGCTCAGCCCAACACCAATGGGGCAAATAGTTCACACAGTATTGAAGAAATACACCAGATACAACCACAAAGTTAAGCAGAGGCTTCACTCACCGGAGAAGATTACACAAAAAAACAGCAGAAAATCTGTGAGTAATTTGGCAAAATGGATAGCGCCATTGCGTCCGGAACGCCCAAAAACCCCACCCTACAATGTCACAGTGCTCAAATCCGACCTCGGATGAGCAGTTTAGGGCCAAAAAATGCTCCAAAAACAGCAAAAACACACTTGCGGTTGTTCCTCCTCTCTTCTCCACGTTTTTTCTGGTCTTCTCTCAGTTTTTTCAGTTCCCACACTTAGCTTTATTAGTTGGGCACCCTTGGCCTTTTAGATGACCTCAAACGGACCCCGAACAAGCCAAAAACTGACCTCGCAGTGCATAGTTGTCACCTTTTTGCATCATCCGCACACCTGGCACTCATTTCTTCTCAATAATGCGTCTCGCAACCGCGTGAAGTGTCCCCAAAAATTGGTCCTAATGATGACCTTTCTGCATAACTCTCACAAGAAAACACCCACGTTGTGTCCGTATTCATTCACGTGCAAATATTGACCCCGTTCGGCCTCCTGATGCCACTAGATGCTAGGCTGACGCACCTGCTTACCTCATTGCATTGGCCCGTGGATAGCTTCCTCGAGAAGTTTTACGCGCTAACAACTCCTGATTATTGTAGAAAAAACACACTGGTACTGGTAATAGTGAAAATCGATGCACTATGTACATGCTGTCCTACCTGTACACATGTGGGCCCCACGTAACCACCTGGCTATGGAAAATGGGCAATTCTTTATTTGATGCACCATGCATGTATACATACATATGCGCAATCCCTTGCTCCAAAAAACTCCGGACACCTGTCTATATATTGATATACAGATCCTATATCTTATATGTCATACAATCAATTATGTGATATTATTCTATCTGTGTAAGTGATATCGTTGAAATTATTATTATATTTTATTTCTTGGTCAAATTTTAACAGTCACACTAATGAAGAGACTCAAATGGAGACAATACTTGCGAGAACTAGATAACTTTGGCAATGAATTGATACATATACGATGGGAGCAATGGGTTGCACACCCACCTCAGTAAATTGCCCTACCAAGACTTTGACAAATAAGTGAAATAAATACCTAAATTACAAAATAAATATTGGGATCACATTGGGCACTTCACTTGAGATGCCATAACTTTAACAAGCTCCTCTTGACAAAAATCTTTGTGGCAATGAGTTTTGCAAATTAAACTATATATTTACATGTATATCAACTTATTATTATTGAGTGCTAGTCTTACACTTGAACTTTATTTTTAGCTATATTTATACCATGTTTCAAATACTACTTTCACGTTTTTGGGTTTTACAGAAAATAGGGTGTCTTAATGTGCTCCTCTTCAATATGGAATATACCAGCTTTTATTGCGATTTAATTGCCATTCCCTAAAGGACTACTACCTATTCATCTTTCAAAATGCACATGGTTTGCAAGCTAGAACTTTCAAAGTCCTTGCTGGCTGTGCTGTCCGTGAAGGCTGCAGTATAAGTTTTTACCATAATAATGTTGAAGAGCACCATTGCCAGAGCGACACCCAACATGCTATCTTTAGCACCTTATAAAAGCCTTGCTTGATCTTAAAGCTAGTACCCATGAAAATCACACTATATTTAAGTTTTTTTCTAGAATAGCGTTGAACACTCAGGTTTTGTTCTTTGAATAGAAAATACCATATCGTTTGTCTATGGCTGCACCCTTGTTTCTTTTGAAGTTTTGTATATACAATTTTGTTCAAATTGTGGCTTTTGTTGACTCGTCGGCATGATCAGTCGATACACTTTGGGGTTTTCATATAATGGTGACATCTCTCTCTCTCTCTCTCTCTCTCTCTCTCTCTCTCTCTCTCTTTTCTCGTCTGGATGCGCTCTCTCCCTCCAATTCAACAACAAAGACAATCAAGAATTCATATTTTGCTATCTATCTCTCCATTTATAATCTTTCCATCTACAGTTATATAAATTAGATATTTATTACTATTATATATATAGTTATGTTCATGTTACCTACTATTTATATATGTCTTTATCAACCTATTATATACTAATCTATCATTGCATCTATCCCTCTATCTACCTGTGGGCTATGAAAGGTTTCTATAATCATACCTTTGTTATATATTTATACTTATCTTCCTCTTTCCCTCAATGGGTAATGCATTAAAATAGAAGATCATCTTATTTTCCATACTACTTTCACGTTCTACTTTCTTTTTTATTTCAAATAGAGCATCTTAATGTGCTCTTCTTAAATATAAAATATACCAAGTTTTATTGCCATTCCCTTAAGGCCTACTAGCTATACATTTTTCTATCCATACACGGTTGGAAGACCATACTGAACTTATCATTGTTTCTATGACAAATTAGTAGATGCTATATATCCATCCATTTGTATAACTGTCTATATACTGATATATAGATCCCATATCTTATACTTTATAAGTGATATTATTCTATGTGTCTAAGTGATAATTAATATGTGATATCCTATGATCTATCTATCATAGAATTAGATAGATAGGATTTGTTGCTATCCGACTTCATACTTCACTACCATTATCGTTTAGAAATCTCATTGGCTCTCCGTAATTGTCATAGTGAGTTAACCCACCCTACCAAAATCATCCAAACACTGTGGATATCCCTACAATTTCGCTGTATATAGGTGTGTGTGAGTTAGGGGACTTTTCCCATATCTTCTTAAAAACCCTCAGCTAGCTAGTCACTGGGCTAGTTGAGCCAAAAATATAAAAAAATATAAAAAATAATAGTATATTATGGCCCATTTGTGTGTAAATATTTCATTGTATATAGGGCCTAAATAAAAGGATTTTTCATAATTATTTTGGTATTTATTTAAATATTTCTACCTATGGTGTGTTATCTATGCTATGTACATTGACTCACCATTACCATATTTTTTCTTACCATTTTGCATACTCTTTATTCCATATAAAAGTAATTTCATGCAAGCTTCTCTTATTTTTGGTGTAACTCCATCCCAACAAAAATCCAAAAAAACTAGTTTTATTTATGTGTATATTTTTTCACTATTGTGATTTTTCCTTCCTACATCTATTCTCTTTTACTCTCATAAATTGGAACACCAAAAATATTCATCTTTTTATGGTAGACTTATAATGAGAGAGATTTATTTTGACCCCTTTATATTTTTTCCACCTATATTATTTATATTTGACATGTACATATTTTCTTAGACCCCTCAATATTTGATTTTCTTAGTTGTACTATTCACTTATATCATGATCTCAACAATATCTTCAATTATAGACCTACTAAATAAGGTCAAGGGTATGTGGAATGCATGCATGCACCATGGGGAGCTCACTCTTGGAGGTATTCAAAAGAATCATCCAAAAAAGGACCTCACAAGGACCTTGTGGAGTGGAAAAAACAGTCAGTTTTGCTGAATTTTTAAAGATCACATGCTCCCCGAATTTGAAAAGGTGAATCAAACAAAAGTTGTAGCTAGTAAGCTGAACTTTCACCTCAAATTTTTTCATATTTTTTTTGAGCTACAAGCTGTGAGCTAGGATTTTATTTGTGGACCCCAGTTTGCCCATGCTATGCAGCCACACTCCCTCTTCCACTTTATCATTTTCCTCTTTCACACACACCTCTCCACTCATCATCCCCACCTCTCTCACCACTCCTCTCTGCACCCTACTCATCTTCTTCTCAACCTTGAAGAATAAGAAAAACCATGGTGAACTCATGTCTCCTACACACACTTCCATTCCAAAATTGACCACCTAGTCTCATTTTTCCTCTTCCATATTACCCATATCTATCAAGAAAACCACAAAATTCAGCCTCTTCTCTTGAAAGACAGCATCATGGTGATTGATTACTCATATTCAATTACCTTGGCTCCCAAAGGAAGGTCAAGAGTGGAAAAAACGTACCGTCAAAGCTAGTGGACCGTCAACAAGCGTCAAAATTGACCCTACGCAAGACACTTGGAGCATCAACATTGTAAGAAATCCATGTTTTCTTACCTATTAAGAGTTTTTTCTTCCTCATTTGTATCCTACTTGGATACTCCCATTGTAAATATCCAATTCCATTTGTAAATCAATAAAATAACTAACTCTACTAATTTACTAACACTAACCTACTATGGAAAGTCCTATCACCTCCACTTCTCTCCTCTCTCTCTTCTTCATCTATCCACACCAACTTCTTGATAATTCCAAGCAAAAGAAATTAGATAAGTGCTAAAAATCTAACCCAACCATGGTTAGAGGAATAACCCTAGCCTTCAAAATTTCTATAAAAGGAGGGTGTAGCTAGCACAAAGGGAGAGCCATAAGCAAGAGCACTATGCTATAGCTTGAGAAGCCAAGCTCAACCTCTCTAGAAGGAGCTCTTGAGTGGAAGCTCATTGTCGTAAGCTTGTGCATGTGTCGTAATAGGGGGGATTAGCACCCGAACTCTATGCCATTGTAAGAGAGAGAGCGATCATTCAATTGAGAGTGGAAAATCTATCATTCCTCCTACTAGTGTAAGCCCAACATTTGCTGAATCAAGGAGGGTGGATTTGGACTAAGCTTGGATACTTTGTCTCTCTTCCAACGTGAAGTAATGGACAACAATGATGTGTAAGTGTCTTGGTGATATTTTTAGTTCTTGATAGCTTGTGTCTGGGTGTTGTCATCAATTTAGCCATAAATCCCACATATTGTAAGAGGGCGACAGGGTGGAGAGGACTCCCCTGGCCTTAAGACTGTGATTGGAGTGGCTTTTCTTGTGATGTGTCGTGGTGAAATTTACTCAAGCTATGTTGAACAAATACTAATCTCACTTTGATCGGTAATGAAAGATTTGTAAGAAGGTATTAATGCAACAAGCACCCCCTCCCTCTTCTCTCTCTTTCTTACATATATAATTGTGTTTGCTTGATCATTGCCGATACATTTCAAAGCAGCCGGAGCACTCTCTCTCTCTCTCTCTATGCGTCCTAGTTCGCATACAAAACTAGGTGGTGCCCCAAATTTGTGTAGGGTTAGGTTGTGGGTTTGTGTGTGTGTTTGTTGTTTTTTCCAACCCCAACCCAATTGAGCAGCACCGGAGCCTACAAGGGTTCTTAGAGGCCACTCTTCTTGTTGCCCGCCCCGGACCGCCTCAAATTGGTGCCCCCACGGAGGATGGCTTGTGTATGTTTTGTGAAGGCTCAACCTTTAGCATAATCAAGTAGCTTGCATGAATCACGAGAATTTGTATGATCCTTTCATTCCAATTGCAAGGCAAAAGGTACACATAATGGTTAGTACTAAGTTGCAATTTCAACAAGTAATTCGTAGAATTTTAGGTTCTCTTAGGTTAGCCGAAATAAACGCTTCGGTAAATCCTTTTATTTTGCCTCTCATTAGGTACGATCTTAGTTTCGATGTATATATCTTTGCTCTATTTTAGGCATTAGGTTATGTATAGAGCATGGATAATGGCCCAGAAATTTTTCCTTTTTACTTCACACCACATATTAGGATAAATATTGCACTTAGTAGAAAGATTCATTTTCACCAGCGTTTGGTGTTTATGTTTGGGGATGAAAGAATAGGGGAAATTCTTGCATCTCCACAACATGTCATTCTACCTCTCATCAACTACCACACTTCTTTTGATGTACATGTGTTCATTTTATTTTAAAATGAAGTGCAGCCAAACAAAATAGTGTGTATGTTGGCTTTTTGTTTGTCCACGTTTGTTACAAAAACAAAAAAACAATCATTTGTTCTAACAAGGAGTGTGTGTGCAGTGAAAATTCAATCCTTAGAGATCTAGCTCTATTACCGATTGAGTTGCAGGAGCATGTAGTAAAGCGTCTCCCTCATAACAAGAGGGTGGTGAAGCTAAGACAAAAGGTCCTGCGTGTGGATTCCATTTTCCTTTTGATGTTGGGCACTAAGGAAGACCGTACATTCATCCAAATAGTGTGTGCCCTAAGATTGGTAAATAGAGTGAAATTTGGTGTTTGGCGAGTGCATTTCACCATTGAGGAAGACTCTTCAGGAAACTTGCGGCCAGAGTTCATGCTTCATAGACTCACATTTGGTGAATTTTTTCCTCATTTGCGTCTTATTTATAGTCTTCCTTTCACTTTCAACAAAGGAGATAGGGAGCTATTTAGGGCTTGTCTTAATAAAGAGAGCATCGAGAAGATTGCAAATTTGTATAAATTCTCATCCTTGTCTACTTTCTATGACACTTTGTTCATAGAGACATTGTAAATTTCTTGATGCTTATGAATGATTTAACCATAATCCTAAGGAGTTTTTGTCCAGGAGTTTTGTAGCACAAGTGGAGTCTTTAAATCTTGCAAGCTTGATTGGACTTGAGGAGGATGTTATTTATGAAATTGTGAGAAGGTTGCCTCATTCTGACTATGTGGAACTCGAAGGAAAGGAGCTCCTAGTCAATTGCTACTTTCTCACAGCCTTCGAGGAGCATGAAGATCTAGTTTTTATACAAACCGCTTGTGCATTGGGAATTGTAGAGCAAGTGCAATTCATTACTTGGGACGTGGTTGCTCTTCTAGATCCAGAAAATGAAGTTTTAGATATTTTTGTATATCGTCTTAGCTTTGAAGAATTTCAACCCTTCTTAGAGCTCATAAATAGTCTACCCTTTTGTTTTGATCAAACAAATTGAGACCTCATTGAAGCTTGGATAGCTGAAGAAGAAAACCTAGAGTGGTACTTTCTTACTTCTTCATTTGCAGGCGAGTGGTTCTAAATTTCTATTGTATCCCTTGTTGCAACTCGTGTTGTAATCTTTCATAATAATGGAAAGCCAACGCCAAATGTCCGGATACCCTCTTTTCTTTGGAGAGCCTGGAGAGGATGCGGAATTATTTTTAGCAAATTTCAAGATGTCTTGTCGTATCAAGAGGATAGTAACTGATCAAGAACATGTAGAGATGTTTGAGGTGGTCCTTAGGAAAGATGCTAGCACTTGGTTTGACTCTTTGCCTGAGGAAGTTAAAGGGAATTACACGGAAGTTGTGAATCATTTCAAGAGATACTTCGTTGATCCCCAAAACACTCAAAAACTATGGCAAGACATTGTTTCTCATAAGCAAAAAGATTTAGATAACTACTACTTGTACAAGCAAGAGTTTCTACGTCTTTGGGATCTATGGATACGAAATGTTGCTAACCCTGGTGATGGTGCAATTTCTAAAGAAGGAGAGATTCATAGCTGGACTCTTTCCTGATCTTAAGGTAAAGGTGGAGGCGGATGCACCTGCCACCTATGATGCATCTGAAATTAGAGCTTCCAAGAAGTATAGGAAACTCAAGTGCCTAAGGGGAGAGGTTCCAATAGAAGGTCTTAGACCCAAAGTTAAGTCACAAGCATCAACATCTAGGGAGCTTCCTGAGGTAGCAGTGGAAGTGATTGATAAGTTAAATGAATCTTTAAGTAGCTTGTCAATTCACCTTGCACAAGCTGTAGGTCCAAAAGGACAAGCAAGGAAGTCTGAAGAGCGAGATCCACGACCTAGGAGAGTCTTACAATGTTGGAATTGCGGAGAGTCTAGACATGGGATGTATAATTGTCCTTGGCCCCGTGGGGATCCAGGGAGACCTAACTTGAATTACCTAGCGATGAATACAGGTGAAGGAACTAGTCAGCAACCACGGCTTCTACAAAGGCCAAATGGAGCTAGACCACCTCCACAAGGAGTGGAAGGAGTTCCACCTTTGCCAGACCCAAATGTGCATGTGGTAGAGGTGACAAATTCAAAAGAGGTTGACATGGAAGCAAATGGCATTAAGCGTGGCCGTGGAAAAGGGAAGGAGAAAGAAGGTGTCACATCACAGAGTTACCATGGAGGAGGTAAGAAGGCAAAGGAGACCAAGGAAGCTAAGAGGACTCGATGTCGTATCAATCTCCAAGACTTCCCTCTTGAACATGGTATGGCTCCATACAACTTGTTGGAAGACATGAGAGGTAAGGGTCCTGATATCACATGGCCTCAGTTTCTTGCATTATGCCCACAAGTTAGGAGGGATTTAACAAAGGCAGTTAGCACTAGGAGAAAGGTAAAAGAGAGTGTGCCTTTTGTAAAAATTGCACATGCTGAAATGAATGAGGATATTACACCTGTGCTAGATTGTTACATCAAAGGAAGATTGGTTAGGAAAGGTCTAGTGGATGGGGGTGCACAAATTTGCATCATGACAGAGGGTCTCATGCAAAAACTAGGCATGCACATTCATGAGCCACTTGAAATTAAAGTCAAGATGGCAAACAATAGCAAATCTAGGTGTGTAGGCATTTGTAAAAATGTTTTTGTAGAGGCCTTTGGCATTAAGAAGGCGGTGGATTTTTATGTTATGTCTACCAAAGGAAATGGTTACCCATTTATCCTAAGGAGACCATGGCTAATGAAAATGCAAGCTTTGCAGGATTGGGAGAGTGGAAAGCTAATTTGCAAGAATGACAATCATAAGAAGGTTGTCTTTGACATGAAGGAGCAACGCCAAGAGGAGCTCCATGAAGAATCATCTCAAAGTGAGATGGAGGAAGGCTGGACCGATAGCACTTCAGAAGGAGAAAGTAGCGGCAGCATTACTGAAGAGGAGTCTTCCATCGAAGTCATGGGGGTAAGGTTTAAGCCAAACAACCAGGAGACCTCTTCTCGAGGTTTGGAAGAGGTAGGTACTCAAGAGAACCAAAATGTGCAAGATGAAGGAATGT
Organism: Adiantum capillus-veneris; assembly: GCF_014529385.1. Lineage (NCBI taxonomy): Eukaryota > Viridiplantae > Streptophyta > Polypodiopsida > Polypodiales > Pteridaceae > Adiantum > Adiantum capillus-veneris. The sequence continues at coordinate 32,367,625 of NC_140958.1, read as the reverse complement.
TAGAAGGTATGTTGTCTACAACACTTACAAAGGACGAAAGAGAGGAGTTCAAATGTGTGCTAGGGAAATTTTTGAGGCTTTTTGCTAAATACTACACCGATGTGCGTGGAGTAGATGCTGTTCAACACAAAATTGAGTTGAAGCCAGAGGCCACACCTAAGGCTCAAAAGCTACGAAGGCTAGGAGTCATCAAGGAGCAGGCTTTACTCAAGGAGGTAAGAAAGCTTCTAGTAGCAGGTTTCATTTATCCAGAGGAGAATTCAGAGTGGGTCTCTCCCGTTGTTGTCACTCCTAAGAAAAATGGCAAGTGGAGGGTGTGTGTGGATTACCGTCCACTTAATGAGGCAACAAAAAGATATCACTTTCCCCTCCCATTTCAGGATGAGATACTAAATGAGGTAGCTGGTCATGAGAAGTACACTGTGTGTCATGGCTACTCGGGTTACTTTCAAATAGGTATCGCATTGGAAGATCAATTGAAAACAACCTTCATCACTCCTTGGGGTTGTTATGCTTTTAGAGTCATGCCATTTGACCTGACAAATGCTCCTGCAAATTTCCAACGCTTCATGAACATGGTGTTTCAAACATTCTTTGGAAAGTCCATTAGGGTTTTTATTGATGATTTTTGCATTTATAGCTCAAAATCATTGCATCTACAAAGGGTAGAAGAAGGTTTAAAGAAGCTCTATGACATGGGAGGTCAACTCAACCCCGACAAGTGCCACATAGGTGAGGATGAAGTGATCTTGATTGGTCACAAGGTTTCCTATAAAGGCATTGAGGTGGATCCTTCAAAGGCAAAGGCTCTTATTGAGCTCCCATCACCCAAGAATCTCAAAGAGGTCATCTCATTCATTCAAAAGGTGAAGTATATGTCAAGATTTATTCTCTTGGCTTCGGAGTTGCTTCATCCTTTGCAAAAGTTGACACAACAAGTAGAATTTGCATGGTCTGATGATCTTGAAGAGTACTTTTGTAACATTAAAGTCATCATGTCAGAACTACCAACACTCATGCCTCCTTGTTGGGAGTACACATTCTTTGTTAGCTCTAGTGTTGGGAAAGAAACAATTGGAGCGGTTTTGCTACAATAAGATCCCCATAGTACCCGGATGCGACCCATCTACTTTGCTAGTAGGGTCATGAATACTTTGGAGAGAGGCTACACGGAGGCAGAACTCATGATGCTTTCTCTAATGTTTGCGGTGAGAAAGTTTAGATCCTACTTGCTACCAAAACCTTTTGTAATTCTCACTGCAGAAAATTTGTTTTCTTGGGTGTCATCTCAAATGAATCTTAGCACTAGGATCTCAAAGTGGATTATGGAATTGCAAGAGTTCCAATACTCTTTCAAGGTAGAAGATAGTGTGCGTGCACAATTGGCAGGGATCCTTACTTATAGGGTACATGAGAAGGAGATTAAGGTGCCTGAAATAAAGACCCTACCATTGCCACCATCGAAAAATATTCCTAATGCTTTTACCTTGTTCTTTGATGGAGCTTTTCGACGAGTCACAGGAAAAGCAGGGGGAGGGCTAGTGTTGCTCAACCCAAGTGGGGAGGTGGTCATGAAAGAGAAGTTCAATTTAACAGGTTCAACTAGCAACAATGAAGCAGAATACGACACACTACTTCATGGTTTGAAGATGTGCATTGGCCAAGGGATACAACGTCTCATGGTAAAGGGAGATGCACTTCTCATTGTTAAACAGATTTTAGGCATTTGGGCATGCAAGAATGAAAGCTTACGGACAAAAGTTCATGCCATTCGTAGGATGTTTAATCACTTTGAAGAAGTGCAACTATATCATATTCCTAGGAAACAAAATGAAGATGCCGATTTACTTGCACAACAAGCAGTTACATCTGTTGAGAAATAAGTGCAGGTCATCATGGTGGCAGCAACTGTTAAGCAACCGAGATACCTGGGATTGGAGTCATTGACTCCCATTATTAGCTACATTTTGGAGGGTGAGTTTCCGCAAGACTTCACGAAGGCTCAGAAGAGGAGACTCATGAAAAAGGCAAGCGCGTATCTCTTCCTAGAAGGATCCGTCTATCAAAGAGGGAAGGATCAAGTGTGCAGAAGAGTACCAACTATCAAGGAGATTCCAGCCATTCTAAAAGGTTTGCATGAAGAGGCATGTGGTGGTCATTTTGCCCAAGAGTTAATTGTGAAGAAGATTTTGCTTGCGGGGTATGTTTGGCCAAGTCTGCATGTGGATGTCTAACATTGGTGTAAAAGTTGTCACAATTGTCAGGTAAATGGGAATAGAAGATTGGTGTATGGTCCAAGGCAAATTGTGCTTGCAAATGGACCCTTTGAAAAGTGGGGAATTGATGCTATGGGTCGACCTCTCCCTAGGACAAAAAATGGTAAACTTTACATTCTAGTGGCGGTAGACTATATGACTAGGTGGGTGGAAGAACAAAGTGTGGCAAAGGTAACTGAGAGGACAGTGAGCAAATTTGTCTACACTCACATTTGTTGTAGATTTGGCACACCTTTGGAGATTGTTTCTGATAATGGTCCAGGGTTTAGACAGGGCTTGCTCACAGAGGTCTGTGAAGAACTTCACATTTTACATCGTCATAGTACACCCTACTATCCCCAATCCAATGGTCTGGTAGAAAAAGCTAATGGTGTCATTGCAGGCATCATTAGAAAGATGGTGAGAAACAAGAAAAAGTTGTGGGATGCCTTCTTGGATGGTGCCTTGTGGGCGTATCGAACCACATATAGGGAAGCCACGGAGTTTACACCATTTCACTTGGTCTATGGTCAAGAGGCTTTACAACCAATTGAGCTCAACATCCCAACAATACGACTTCATGGCAAAGCAGCGCAAGATGATCAAGAATCATGGATGGATCGACTTCTTACCTTAGCTGAGCTTGAGTGGAAAAGAGAAGCAGCATACGAGTGCTACAAGAGGAAATCTACGCAGGAGAAGGAGAAGCTTGATGAGAAACTAAAGGACAAAGGCATCAATGAAGGAGATCTTGTGCTAAGGTATGACAATCGACTCGACAATCGTTTTGATGCCACATTTGAAACTATATGGCAAGGGCCATACATACTTAAGAAGGCTTTCAATTCAAGTTAGTATCAACTTATGGACTTGAATGGGAAAGAGCACTCCAGGAAGGTAAACGGGTATCGCTTGAAGCCTTATTTGAGTCGCCTTCTACCAAAGGATCTACCAAAGATCTGTCAAAAGGTAGCTATCTCATGTAGGTATTGTTCCGTGAAGCATGAGTGTAACTCAAACCAAAATTTTGAGGGGCCAAAGATTGAAGACCTCGTCAAGGACTCTGAAGCACTCTCTTTGGAAAAGATGCTCTATGATGGTACATGAATATACCATCATCCTGGGGGCGGGCTAATGATAGCCGTTTTTTGGCTCTTCGTAATTGCTATAGTGAGTTAACCCACCCTACCAAAATCATCCAAACACTGTGGCTATCCCTACCATTTCACTATATATAGGTGTGTGTGAGTTAGGGGACTTTTCCCATATCTTCTTAAAAACCCTCAGCTAGCTAGTCACTGGGCTAGTTGAGCCAAAAAAATAAAAAATATAAAAAATATAAGTATATTATGGCCCATTTGTGTGTAAATATTTCATTGTATATAGGGCCTAAATAAAAGGATTTTTCATAATTATTTTGGTATTTATTTAAATATTTCTACCTATGGTGTGTTATTTATTCTACTATGTACATTGACTCACCATTACCATATTTTTTCTTACCATTTTGCATACTCTTTATTCCATATAAAAATAATTTCATGCAAGCTTCTCTTATTTTTTGTGTAACTCCATCCCAATAAAAATACAAAAAAACTAGTTTTATTTATGTGTATATTTTTTCACTATTGTGATTTTTCCTTCCTACATCTATTCTCTTTTACTCTCATAAATTAGAACACCAAAAATATTCATCTTTTTATGGTAGACTTATAATGAGAGAGATTTATTTTGACCCCTTTATATTTTTTCCACCTATATTATTTATATTTGACATGTACATATTTTTTTAGACCCCTCAATATTTGATTTTCTTAGTTGTACTATTCACTTATATCATGATCTCAACAATATCTTCAATTATAGACCTACCAAATAAGGTCAAGGGTATGTGGAATGCATGCATGCACCATGGGGAGCTCACTCTTGGAGGTATTCAAAAGAATCATCCAAAGAAGGACCTTGTGCAGTGGAAAAAACAGTCGGTTTTGCTGAATTTTTAAAGATCACATGCTCCCCGAATTTGAAAATGTGATACAAACAAAAGTTGTAGCTCGTAAGCTGAACTTTCACATCAAATTTTTTCATATTTTTTTTGAGCTTTGAGCTGTGAGCTAGGATTTTATTTGTAGACCCCAATTTGCCCATGCTATGCAGCCACACTCCGTCTTCCACTTTATCATTTTCCTCTTTCACACACACCTCTCCACTCATCATCCCCACCTCTCTCACCACTCCTCTCTGCACCCTACTCACCTTCTTCTCAACCTTGAAGAATAAGAAAAACCATGGTGAACTCATGTCTCCTACACACACTTCCATTCCAAAATTGACCACCTAGTCTCATTTTTCCTCTTCCATATTACCCATATCTATCAAGAAAACCACAAAATTCAGCCTCTTCTCTTGAAAGACAGAATCATGGTGATTGATTACTCATATTCAGTTACCTTGGCTCCCAAAGGAAGGTCAAGAGTGAAAAAAACGTACCGTCAAAGCTAGTGGACCGTCAACAAGCGTCAAAATTGACCCTACTCAAGACACTTGAGCATCAACATTGTAAGAAATCCATGTTTTCTTACCTATTAAGAGTTTTTTCTTCCTCATTTGTATCCTACTTGGATACTCCCATTGTAAATATCCAATTCCATTTGTAAATCAATAAAATAACTAACTCTACTAATTTACTAACACTAACCTACTATGGAAAGTCCTATCACCTCCACTTCTCTCCTCTCTCTCTTCTTCATCTATCCACACCAACTTCTTGATAATTCCAAGCAAAAGAAATTAGATAAGTGCTAAAAATCTAACCCAACCATGGTTAGAGGAGTAACCCTAGCCTTCAAAATTGCTATAAAAGGAGGGTGTAGCTAGCACAAAGGGAGAGCCATTAGCAAGAGCACTATGCTATAGCTTGAGAAGCCAAGCTCAACCTCTCTAAAAGGAGCTCTTGAGTGGAAGCTCATTGTCATAATCTTGTGCATGTGTTGTAATAGGGGGGATTAGCACGGGAACTCTATGCCATTGTAAGAGAGAGAGCGATCATTCAATTGAGAGTGGAAAATCTATCATTCCTCCTACTAGTGTAAGCCCAACATTTGTTGAATCAAGGAGGGTGGATTTGGACTAAGCTTGGATACTTTGTCTCTCTTCCAATGTGAAGTAATGGACAACAATGATGTGTAAGTGTCTTGGTGATATTTTTAGTTCTTGATAGCTTGTGTCTGGGTGTTGTCATCAATTTAGCCTTAAATCCCACATATTGTAAGAGGGTGACAGGGTGGAGAGGACTCCCCTGGCCTTAAGACAGTGATTGGGGTGGTTTTTCTTGTGATGTGTTGTGGTGAAATTTACTCAAGCTATGTTGAACAAATACTAATCTCACTTTGATCGGTCATGAAAGATTTGTAAGAAGGTATTAATGCAACAAGCACCCCCTCCCTCTTTTCTCTCTTTCTTACATATATAATTGTGTTTGCTTGATCATTGCCGATACATTTCAAAGCAGCCCGAGAACTATCTCTCTCTCTCTCTCTCTCTCTCTCTCTCTCTCTCTCTCTCTCTCTCTCTCTCTCTTTACGCGTCCTAGTTCGCATCCAAAACTAGGTGGTGCCCCAAATTTGTGTAGGGTTAGGTTGCGGGTTTCTGTGTGTGTTTGTTGTTTTTTCCAACCCCAACCCAATTGAGCAACATGGGAGCCTACAAGGGTGCTTAGAGGCCACTCTTCTTCTTGCCCGCCCCGGACCGCTTCAATATATATATATATATATAATCGTGCTTAATAATCGATAGAATTAAATCTATCCAAGTGTTTATTATGCTTTACCTATCTATCTATCTCTATACATGGGTGAAGATTATCTTTCTAAAAGTATCCAGTATATATTGCACCCATGTAGCCAAAACTACATTATCCACACCTACATTTACCATCGCTTGGGAACATGCATCGTATGTTTCCTCTGACTATATCTCTGTCTATCTACGGTTATGTAAATATTTATGTTCATGCTTTATTATCAATATTCCATGTATCACACAATGAAGTAGCTTTTATCTATCCATCCATTTATGTGCCATCTATATATCTGTATATCTACCCTTATATAAATTAGATATTTGCATATTGCTATATATAACTATGTATCTATTATTATATAGTTATCTACTATTTATATACCTCTCTATCCACCTACATTATATTAATTCGTCATTGCGTCTATTTCTCTATCTACCTATGGCTAGGAAAATCCATATAGACGTACTTTTGTGGCATATTTATACTTATCTTCCTCTTATCCTCAACAAGAAGTTTTGACGTCCAAAGTAGCAGGATTGTAAGATAAAACACTCTTTCTTTTGAACAATGTAAGAAGGCACATCCTATGGTTCATGAAAAATCATTTTCACCTTACCCTTGAAATAGGCGATCAAGAGAATTGATTTTATCGAGTAGTGCTCATGCTCGGGGAACCAATGGAGACTCTTAGCGTGCAAGAGAAATAATTTTTGCAACCATACACATTCCTTTTTAATTTTTAGAAGAAAATTTTCAAAAATCTAACCATTGTTTAAAAATTTACACTATTTTTAGGAAAAAATTTTCCCATTTCCCTTTCTCTCAATTGGCATTTTGGGATTTAACTCAAAGCATCACAAATGTACACTGAGAACATATTTTTTCACCGAGTAGTGACATCTTTAAGTTGGTGCTTGAGAAAGGTTTACCTCGTGTAGCTAACCCTTGAGCAGACTAATTAAAGCGAGATAAAGCGATTGCAAACTTTATTGATCTATCGGGTTTTTTTAAAAAAATGCTCTGTAAACTATACAAGTGGATAATATTATGACCTCCTCTATTGCATATTTTGACCTATTCTTCATAAACATATCTCCAACTTTCAATTATCATTTAAATTTTTTAATAGTATTTTTTCATCAGAGAAGAAGAAGAAGCATGAGAAGAGAATTTTAACGTCGTAGGAAACTATCCCATGAGACCTTAAAAATATTTTTCATTAGAGAAAAGAACAAGAAAACGACCTTTCATAGGGAGGGTAGGGTTTTACTTTCAAGTGCCTTGCTTTTGAAAGAATAGGGCACCATCCAAATATAGCTAAGACTAACCCTAGGAATCTATTACATGGTTTTTGGCGCTCAAAATGAATGCGAGAATGACCCGGACTGGGTGTAGCTGGCTGTTGGACTTCCTGGTGACTGCTCAGTGCTCGACCAGAGAGCTTGGAGGCGAGGTGCCATAATTGAGCCCCTGATCACCTACAGCCTTGCAGGACCAGACTCTACAACACTCGCTGCCAAGAGTGTGTGTGTGTTCGTGAGGTGTTCATGTCGTGAACAGTGCTCGTAAAGAGTAGCGAGGGAGATCAGGTAGCTGCGTCATTCTCTCTCTCTCTCTCTCATGAAACTCCTGCACGTCTCCCTCTGATCTCTCTCTCTCTCTCTCTCTCTCTCTCTCACACACACACACACACACACACACACACAAGTGATGTATCCATAACTGGAGCTTCAGGTTTGATAATGCTTATAATAGAAATGTACACCTCCTACCGCTTGCGGTGACCACCTCCTCAAGCGAGTGCTCTCAAGACTCAAACCCATGCTCACAGCCCAACTCCTCTCCTTGCAGTTCCAGGCCAGCCCTTTGGCTCCCCATCCAACGGCTAACACCATCCCCCCGTTCATCAACTCCACAACCTCTGGCATGTCGATCTCCAACTACCCCTCTGTGCTGCTCTCGGGTAAACGCCCCCATGGTAGCACCCTCTGCCCTCACGTCATGTAGGGGTGGTCCAAGCTACATCTCCGAGGTTGCCCGTTGCCTTGTACCCTTTGCCTTGCAACTGTGCGCCGAGACAAAAACCCCTGTTCATGACCTTCACCTATGCTACTGTTCCTTGTCATTCCATGCACTGGTTTATATCTTCTCTTTGTAGCCTCCTAATCTGCTTACGGGTGCCATCCCCTGTAGCTGTCATCCTGGAACACACCCTTTAATTACCGTCAACCACAGGTATATTGGCGCAGCAGAATTCGTTTCCTTATTATAAAAAAACTAATTCCACCTTGATTTATAAAAAAGACCCTATATTTTAGTGGCGCTCATGATATATCTTTCAGAGCACTGCTCGTATATAAATATGTGGAAAAAAGACCCATATTCACTACTGGCTCATGATATATTTGTGGAATGAGCTGACTTTGGGCATTTGTGTAGGGATTGGCCGAAAATAAGAGGCATTTCTTTTGCAACTTTGTTTTGTTATGGAGGGTACAAACAAAATTGTGGGAGTTGAATGGTATGTCTTTATTTAACTATGGTGTTCTTTTTAGAACAATAAAAAAATATTTTAGCATTAAATTTAGACATGAATCCATGATTGTTTTTTGCAGCTTTGAAGAAGGCAATGCCGATGCTACCAATGTAATGGCTTGGGACATTGCTTCTGTGGCCGATTTTGTCGCAAAGTTTTGCGGCACCACTCAATATATAGAGCCTATTATGTCGAGTATGCTTAATGGTAAAAAAATTTATATATGACCATTGAAGGTTGGTCAGAGATTGGTATTAAGTCTATTGTCCATAGACATGCTCTTGTACGTTGGTGCAAACGTGTGTTAGAGGATAGCAATCTTCATTTTTCAAAGAGTCACACTTTAACAAATTTGCTTACCTCTAATAATATATCTATTAATTCATTAAGTAAAGCTGATGATTACTTTTTCCAACCTATAGAAAGACCACTAGCTCTAAATCAAGCTAACGGGACCACATCAAACAATTCATCCCTTTTATCCGATGCATATCCTATCACCTACGATAGGGTGTTTCATCCTAGTAAGATGAGAGGAATGCATGCAACCGTCGGTAAGATGTTCTTAGAAAAACACTATAGTGCGGCATGGGTGTCTTTCAATAAAAACTTTAGGACAATTCAAAAATGGTTTGACAAAGGGTTTTGTGGCCAAGAAAAAACAGATTTCTCCTCCGTTAATCTTTGAAATTGTCGAGAGAAGTCAAATGAATTCTTGATTTTATTAATCAAAATATGGGAGAGATAGAGGATCTACAATTTGGAAAGGAAATACCACCAATGAAGTGGAAAGTGGGGGATATCTACACAAAGGTTCTAGAACATCAAAACTATATACAAAAATGTGGCAAGTTGGTGGTGGATGCAAAGAGGCGGCGATACTATGCACATGACTTGGTGAAAAACGTGAGTCATGATTATTATAATTTTCAAGTGGTTTGTAATTTCTTTTTAGCTTTATCTCTTGTTTTTTTTCTAATCTTATTCTCTATTTACTCACCTTTCATTATAGAGTACGGCCTTAATGGATGTACCCATGCAAATGCCTAAGTCATCGAATAATACTTATACAACAAGTGGATCCACAGCATTGCTCAAGGATGGGGCTCCTCAACGACTATGTTATACAAGCCTTTTGCAAGGTGTTGTTAATATTGAGGATGAACATGAGGTTTTTTTTGTTAAAGTTAAAAATTTACGCTTTATAAGATATAGATACTTTTCACAAAGTTATTGATAATTTCTATTTAGGATGCTTGGTTGGGTGACCTACATGATGGCTATGAAGTTTTTCACTCTTCTATCGATAAATCCACTTTCAAGGATAGCCACCACGATCATTATAACGCTAAAGTTAACGAGGTTTGACTCCACAATTGTTTTATAATAAAAGATGCAAGAATTTTTTTCTTATAAGTTTATCCTATCTCCCATTTATACACTCATAACTTGTCCTTTTATGTAAATAGAAAATATCTACAATCAACCTCTCAAGTATCTCTGAACAATTTGTGAACAAAGGTTCAATGGAAAGTTACACTAACCACAAAGGTCATGCTCTTGGGTGCAATGATTTTACTAGTGTAAGTTTAATTAATGGTCATTCTCAACATAGTTCTCTTTTTAATTTCATTTTGGTGTGGACGGGAGTTTCTAGATGCTTGTAAGTCTTTCATCTCTTAGTCTAGCAATTTTGAAATGTATGCTTTCTCAATATATTTTACATATAAACTATCTACTTGAATAATCTAAGGAAGTCTTTTATAGAACATCTCTTGAGACATTTCTCATGTGTATGAACTCATATAAACTACTAGCTTTCTCTACTCGCTTTATTAGGATTTTTATGCATCACTCCCACATAACTTAGAGAAATCACTCTACCTTGGATGGCTACCTTCCTCAAATGTTTCATTCTGAAGCTAGCAATCACATAAGCATGAAAAAGAGCTCATGCAAAGCCACAAGCAATTCACACGATGAATTTGTAGGCCAGAAAGTAAGTATTCAACTCTCTCTCTCTCTCTCTCTCTCACACACACACACACACACACACACACACACAAATTTAAGTATATATAGCACATGGTAATATATGAACTAAAGACTGTTTGACTTTAAAATGTTTGTACAACAAAATGGACCCTTTCCTTCCAGCTAGTTTAAAAGAGCAAGCAATTAATGATGCAAGTTAAGATCAAATTCCTTTCGCAGTCCATACTGAAGAATGCTATATACCTGCAAGCCCTAAAATTGATCCACTTTAAGAAATGGATAATCTGGAGAAGGATTCCAGTGACTTTGTAAGTAATAAGGATCAAAGGCATGGTCTCTCTCTCTCTCTCTCTCTCTCTCTCTCTCTTTACATACACATGTAAATACACGAAGACTCTTATTAAAATTAAATTTTGGTGAGCAGGAAAATTTGGCACATGCAAGAAAGAGGAAGACAAAAAAAATTTCAAGCCTTGCTAATGTTATGGTAAGTAGTGGTCACATGGATAAGTATAGTGAACAATGTATGGATTTACATATGTGCGATTTATGCCATTAACATAGTCCTTTTTTTATGTTTTCAGAGCAAAGATTCTTTGAAGAAGAGGAATGAAGCACAATCCTCTGGTGGAAGAAAGGTGTGTTACTTGATAAAATCTAAATTTGGTGATTAAATGCATAAATTAGTTAACATGTATTTTGATATGTAGGCCTTAAGTAATATCTCCAACCAAACTCGTCCTACTCTCCAAAGCAAAACCCCTCTAGTTGTGAGTGAAATAAATAATATGAAATGTTTATGCTCTATAATATATTGTAAGTGGTAATGTCGTTGTGGTTTTTCATGTGTGTAGACTATCGAAGCAACTAAATCTAGTAGGGTTTTTCATAAACCGGCAAGATACAATGATAGTTGTGAAAAAAGGTGATTTATTGATCAAGAATAGTGAATGTTGATCACGTTAATTGAGTTTATTACTTGCATGCACTTTGAATGAATAATCTAGTTTTGAATCTTTTATTTTTTGTTTGATTAAGATGGTGATTGGAACCCTACTAAGCAATAATCAAATGGAGGAGATAGCAATGAGCGGTATGAATGTGGATGACGTTGACGATATGTATGGTCAATTGTGGCCAATCAAGGATCTCAAAACGATACACAAGGCGCACTTTCGTCAGTACACAAGCAAATCAAAGCCGGAAGATCTCTTGAAATGTTATGTAGATTGGGTTATTAGCAACAAAATGCCTAATTGAAGGCTTTCTTACCGCTCGAGTATTTGAGCTCAACTCTGGTAGAGAAAGATTGTAGCTTTTGGTAATTGAATCCCTAAAGTTTTTATGGCATTTTCACGTAAGACCCTTTTTCAATCATTGAATCTCTAAAATTTTATGGCATTTTCACTTAAGACCTCTTTTTCAATCATTGAATCTCTAAAGTTTTTATGGTATTTCCATTTAAGATCCTTTTTTTCAATCATTATGTTAGGTGTTTGCTGCATAATGTATGGCTTGTTTCTTCATTTGAAGATTATTTTAAAATCAATATTTTTAGTTATCCAATCAATTGAAACAATCTATACTATTATGAAAGGGCGAGGGATTTCCCCCCCCCCCCTCCTGTGACATGTGGCGAACGCTGCTTCATCCGGCAGTGCTTCATGCGCCTCCAGGCACACATCTAAGAGAGAGAGAGAGAGAGAGAGAGAGAGAGAGAGAGAGAGAGAGAGAGAGAGAGAGAGAGAGAGAGAGAGAGAAGCCCGCCAACCGTACTAGTCATAACTTAAAAGGATGCATAATGATCTGTAACTTGTCTATTGAGTAGGTGTATTCTTAAGTACATGTAAGTACACGATGTAAATTATGCATAACTACTAATGATAGATACCCCAAAGTCATGTTATTCGACTACTCTATTGAGATTACTTGAATATATGTATACGTATTCTCAAGTACATATAAGTACATTGTATAGATTCTATTAATGGAAGGTATCTCAAAGTGATATTCCATTACTTTAGTGGGATTACTCAACAAAGGGGTTTTTTTTGTAATGTATTGGTAGTAGGTATTGTTTAAACAATTGTAATAATATATTAGTTAAGTAGTGTTAAAACTCAAAACCAAATAAATTTACACACCAAATATCCATAGGACTATACTCGTAATTTGTAAAAATCTCTACATGGAACTTTTCTCATGTGAAAATCTTTTATCCACATTTTTCCATGTTGAAAAATTAAGATTTCCACATGTGAAATCCTTTTATCCAAATTTTTTTCATCTTGGAAAAATCAGATTTCCAAATGGTGAACTTTTCCAAGATGTTTTTCCTTCTTGAAAATGTGTCATTTCTACATGTAAATAATAATCCTACCATGAAAAATGTGTCATTTTTAAATGGTGAAAATCTCCACTACATTTTCACATTAGAAAAAAAACACCAGTTTTCAACATGGAAATTGTGAAACCATCTTTTTTTCTTGATGGCAATATAAAAAACGCTATGCTTTTCCATTTCTATATTGAATAATGATAAGAAAAGAGTCTCCTTTCCCATGTGAAAATTTGTTATGAAGATCTTGTGACAGTAGCCTCAAGCTGTGGGATTTGTGCGGCACCACTTCACAATAGCCTAAAGCTGCGAGACAAGTACTGGATACCTTGCAAATTGGTCTCGATACGTCTAGAGAGAGGTCATGTCGAAGCCTCCATTAGATTAGGCACTGGTAAAGTTTGCGCCCACACAGAGAAGACATAGTGCGCACATGAAGGAGAAGCACTCGGTTTGTTCCCTCTCCATAAACGTCAATGAATGAATGGTGTCCTGTGCACATGAAGATTGGATCACTTGCAAGATCGCTAATAGAGGCTGCAGATTCTGGCAGAGCGTGTACATGTTAGTTGCAGAGCAATTGGCAACTAGTAGGAGAGCTTCCCACCATAGAGAACGTAGACGTTCACAACGAACGACTCCTTCTGCTGCCTGAGAAATCGTACGCTCAAGTTGGAAGATGATTCTAATCACGCCAAAAAAGTGATGGACCTTCGCACTTTTTGGATCCAAAACTGAATGCACGCGCTTCATGTGCGCAGCGAGAGAGAGAGAGAGAGAGAGAGAGAGAGAGAGAGAGAGAGAGAGAGAGAGAGAGAGAGAGAGAGAGAGAGAGAGAGAGAGAGAGAGAGAGAGAGTGTGTTCGTTGCCCGTTGCTGGAAATTGTGCATGCAGATCGATCTGCATGCACAACTTCCAGCAAACGGGCAAGGAACACTCTCTCTCTCGTTGCCCGTTGCTGGAAGTTGTGCATGCAGATCGATCTGCATGCACAACTTCCAGCAAACGGGCAATGAACACTCTCTCTCTCTCTCTCTCTCTCTCTCTCTCTCTCTCTCTCTCTCTCTCTCTCTCTCTCTCTCTCTCTCTCTCTCTCTCTCTCTCTCTCTCTCTCTCTCTCTCTCTCTCTCTCTCTCTCTCTCTCTCTCTCTCTCTCTCTCTCTCTCTCACGCGCGCGCTGCACACATGAAGCGCGTGCATTAATTTTTCGATCCAAAAAGTGCGAAGGTCCATCACTTTTTTGGCGTGATTAGAATCGTCTTCCAACTTGAGCGTACGATTCCTCAGGCAGCAACAGGAGTCGTTCGTTGTGAACATCTACGTTCTCTATGGTGGGAAGGTCTCCTACCAGTTGCCAATTGCTCTGCAACTAACCTGTACATGCTCTGTCAAAATCTGCAACCTATGTCAGCGATCTTGCAAGCGATCTAATCTTCATGTGCGCAGGAGACCATTCATTCATTGACATTTATGGAGAGGGAACAAACCGAGCGCTTCTCCTTCATATGCGCACTGTGTCTTCTCTGTGTGGGCGCAAACTTTACCAGTGCCTAATCTAATGGAGACATTGACATGACCTCTCTCTAGACGTATCGAGACCAATTTGCAAGGTATCCAGTACTGGTCCCGCAGCTTTAGGCTATTGTGAAGTGGTGCTGCACCAGTCCCACAGCTTGAGGCTACTGTACTGCTAGTGCCACTTTCTTGGCACTGCTCCACGACCCTTGCAACCACGGAGAGGTGTGGAATAGGCTGCCCATTTGACCTGGTTGGACCATGGTGATTGCTTGTGTGGCATGGCGACTGAGCAAGAAGGAGAAGAAGAATTAGAAGAATTAGAAGAGAGTTTTTAACGTCGTAGGGAAGTATCCCTAAGAGACCTTAAATATATAGCCGACGAGGAGTTGAGAGCAACACTAATTGATAGTTGGTAACCCACTCCCATTACACCCGCAACCCAATGGAGTAATCCGCGTTGAGACGATAGACAAAAAAAAGGAGTGGATCAGGGCTAGAAAAATACATTTTTCATAACTGATTAAAATAAGGGGAAACTTGAAATTCTCCCGGTTTTTAGGTTAAAATTTGAAGCTTTTGCAAGTAATTACACTAAAACTTGTGTAAATTTGCCGGTTTTCTTAAAGGCAAGCTCAAAATCTAACCGGGATTTTAAAATTTCAGCCGGTTAAAATAATCTAGACCTCGGTTTTTTTCTAACACTAGAGTGGATTTGCAGCCATGTGGAGCTCACTCTTGCCTTTTAAATATATATATAGATAGATGTGACTCCTTTGGCTGTCCGAACCAGTTTGCATGTGGCGTCCTTTTCCTAACCATCTACATGTGACTCCCTTTTCCTGCTTCGTGCCCTATTTCTTGGATCCAAGGAGGCCGTGCTCCTTTGCCCTCATGAGGATGTTAAGTGCTTTTCCAAGTGGGCTCTATAATTGGTGCGAGTTACAATAAAGTAAGATTTGAGCTTGGGAAAACCATGCTTAAGAAGTTGATAGATTCGTTTGGAGGCTTAAGAGGTGGAAGGGGTTGAAGAACTGTAATGTCATCAATTGATGAGGTGTTCTCTTTTGGTGGGAGAGCATGCAATTGTAGGTAGAAGCTTTTGTTGAGGAGTAATTTGTGAGAAGGGACAACCAAAATTAAGGTCAAGATGGCTTGGTCTATACCAATGTGTGAACACGTCAATAACATGTGTTAATAATATAATTTATGTTGTGATGATATCTATATTCACACAACTTTGCAATGACCGGCTTGAACATACTCTGCCTGTAAACCAGTCGGGCTTTGGCTTTGCCCGGTGGGCCCTGTAAGGTAATCTTGATACCGAACGTGCCCGTCGGGAAAACCCAAAGCACGATGGGCTATGTCATCACTATATAGAGCGTACGATTAGGCATATTTTTAGCTTTTTGAGAAAGATTTAGAATGTTTAGAACTCCCCATTGTGGCTAGGAGGTCCTTTTGAGAAGAAGGTCCTTATTTTACGGACGATCTTCTTTCCTGATAGGATTGCCTAAGGCTATTGAGCCACTAGTCTTCAATACTTTGAATTGTGGGCTAAGTGTGGTTCGTAGCTAATACCGGTGGAGATTTAGGAACAAAGTTGAAGGCTTGAGCTTGTTTGTATTTGAGTAACACAAAAATTTACATGTTGCTTGCTCCCTCATGCTACTTCATAAATTACGATTTGATGGAGCCAAGAGTCCTGCTTAGGGGCTAGTATTGGTTCTTGATATTTGATATGTTCCACGTTAAGCAAGGCTCTATTGTTTTATACTAGCGTATTGGACAAACATAGATTGGTGTAAAGTATCCTTAATTGGATATGAAAGAAATCCTTCATTGGGTGTGCAATGTGCATTATATGTATGCTATCAATTTCATGTATCTTAATTTGAAAACACACATTTATATTGTCTAAAGATTACTTGAATTTATCATGCTATGATGCTTGAGATTTAATAAAATTTAATATATGTACATCTACAAAGATTAATATCTGTGAATGTTTTAGAGAAAATAAAGAATATCAATTAAAATTTAAGTAGGTCTATATATTTGACTATGCGTGCAAAGTATGTTATCAAAAGATTTGAATAATAAACACAATGCCTGAATTTTAATACTAGTTTTAAATTGCTGTGTTGATACATGTTATCATCAAAATCACCGTATGTTTGTGTAGAGATGTACCTTGTTGTGATACATGAGTATTTTTTTTGTTACTTTAGTTATGCATTCATTGTTCCATGCTTTCTTGAATAGATTATTTGAGATGGAAGGAAACGTTGGACCTAGTGATAGAACTCAAATTCAAACTAGAAAGAAATAAAAGGCACCTAGGATAGAATGGCAATATGCAATTAACGTCGGTGATCGATTCAAAGATTGGGAGTGTACACTATGCCATACAAAAAATTTTGTTGGGGCACCTCGACTAAGGGAACATTTTCCAAGTGAACCCAAGAAACGGGGCCGCACATGTAGCCACCCCAATGCAACTGCAGTGGTTAAATGCTTGAGGGAAGAAATTTAAAAGAAAGAATTAAAGAGACATTACACATCTACTACTAATGTCTTTGGCATACCATAACATATTGATTCCAATCAACAAACTCCAGAAGCATTGCCATCTTCCTCTGTGAATCCCAATGTGCATCTAGAAAGCAATCTACCTAGTGCATCTTCATCGAACGTCATTTGGACATGTGAAAGGTGTATATGCATCAAAATTCATTGCAAGAAATCTTACATAACGGTCTACTCGATGATCCATAGATACCTCTTGCTGAAGTAATTACTTTCAGTATAGCCTGAAACCAAGGGAAGCCAGTGCAGTTAGGGCCGATTTTAGAGTTATTAAGAAGATATAGATATGAACACAGATCAATCCGGAAGAACATCACGACTCGCATCACAAATACGAATAAAAAATAAGTTAAAACCAACTATCGACACTTAATTGTTGATGCTAAAAATCGAAAGATACTTCCAATTGTTTATATTTGAAATCCTATTACAAATCAGATGCATGCGCCATTGTCGGTATGCCTTTTGATTTGCAATCCCATTATCAAAATCCCTAGCCCGATGAAGGAAATTTGTAATTGCTAACAAAACACCCACCCTATACTATTCCTTTGCTCGTCAGATCCCAAAAAAATTCCTTTTGCCCTCAGTTATCGGCTTTTGTCTTGCTCTTTATCTTGCAAAACATGTCTCCTTTTGGACTGCCTGATTTCCACGGCTATAGCCGCCTCTCCTCCCTCCTCCTTTCATGCCTTCCACCCCTTCGTTCCTGCAAAAAAAACCTTTGTGCTTGTCGATCCAACTCTATTTTTCATTTTTTTGAGGTTCCAAGAGCATAAGGTCAAGCACCCCTTTTCCTCCTCCTCCCTCTACTCCCCTTGCATGAAGACTTTCCTCATTCTCCCCTCTCAAAATCGAGAGAGAGGGTTATAGCCAAATCTTTGTCGAAGCTGAGTGAGAGAGCTAGCTCGAGAGAGAGAAATTCCTTCTCGCGCCTTGCAAGCTCGAGAGAGCCTCGTCGTCTCCCGAGAGACAGCTCCTCCTTCAGCAGTATGGGAATCCTGGGGACAACCAGCCATTAAACAAACGCAATTGAAATTGCAATTGGCTGACGGACACATTGAGAGACCTTTAGGGCTGCTTGAAAAGGTGATAGTCAATTCTTGTGGAATTGAATATCAACACACTTTTGCCATAGTAGACTTTGGGAAAAAACTAAATTATAAAATCATATTGGGAAGACCTTTCATGCGACAAGTATAGCTTATCCAATATTAGGGAAACAATTATCTATACTTGAAGAAAGTGGGATCTATAACAAGAGTAAATCTAAAAGGTCACACTTATAGAGATGTCTTGAAAACACCCATACAGGAGTTTAATTCAATCTCTTCGGCTGAAACTAAGCTTCCATCATGGTTAAAAAAAGACTTTCCTATTTGGATGTGTGGAGCTTCAGAGAACGGAAGCTTAAAACAAGAAGAATGTATTCTAGAAAGGGACTGCACAGACAAAGCCTATGTTCTTGAATCCTTTCCAGAGCATTTTTTTGAGCCATTTGAGTGGACTCAAATTTTAGCAATAATGGTTGTATGTGTGAATACATCTATGCCTACTCAATTTTGCAATGAGGATGGCTATGTCATAATTCCCATCCAAATGATTTTAACCCTCAACATTGAAGACGAAGATGAGGAACCCAAGGACTTGATGAAAGTTCAACAAGTCTTTTCAAACCTCTAATACGATGTAACTGATGAGTTAGATGAACACTCAGCTACCTCAGAAGATTGGGGGTCAGAAAAAGAACATGTGAGGGCTAAGCTACTCTTGGAAGGAGGAGAGGAAAAGTTTTTTGACGTTCCCAACCAGAAATCAAGAAGACAAAAATGGTATAGACGAAAAAGAGACACCAGAAACGTGAAAACATGGCCTATGCCACCAGTCTTTAGTGGAATACAATTCCTGATGCAGATAGATGCAAATGATTGTGTCAAAGACAAAATCATTGGCAGATATCCTTCAGACAAAAATTCAAAAATGTCTAAAACATCGAGAAAAACAAGGAAGGATACTCAAGCAAACCCACACGATAAGAAACTACTCATGACCCGAGTTGAGCGGAAAAAGAAATATCAAGAGTTGAAAAAAGCTCTAAAGGAGATATATATGACCGAAATGGAAACCACGGAAGTGGATGGTAAGGATGTAATGAGTGTTCCATCCCATTATAAAAAGTATACTCTCCAAGATCATTGTATAATGCTTACAAAAGTTTTGTGTACAGCTTGCTAAGAAAATGGCATTAAAAAAATCATAGTCGAACAACCTGTTAGGGAACTATGAAAATAGGGCAAGTCCTACGAAGACTCTACGAAGAGCCTGAAAACGCTAAAAAGATAGATCTGGTTGAACCAGGCGAAGAGCCTAGACCTGCTTATATTGCAAATGACCTAACAGAAGAAGAAGAAGAACTTTTGCTAATCTTGCTAAAGGAATACCGAGATATCTTCACTTGGTCTTACAAGGATCTCAAGGGTGTTGATCCAAAAATCTATCAACATACCATACCCATGAGAGATGATGCGACCAAGTAGACAAAGGCCATACATGTATAATGAAACATTTACTAGGAAGATAAAAGAAGAGATTGAAAAACTAAAGGAAGCCGAATTCATTTACAAAATTGAACACACAGATTGGGTGTCTCCAATTGTGGTAGTACCCAAGAAGAATGGAAAATTACGAGTGTATGTTAATCTCAAAAAGGTGAATGCAGCTACCATTAGAGACAACTTTCCTCTTCCAAGCACTGAGCATGTTTTAGAACGAGTTGTAGAAAAAAAATCTTACTGCTTCTTAGATGGCTTTTTGGGATACAATCATTTTTGGTTGACCCAAAAACTACTTTTGCAACAGAATGGGGTATATTTGCCTATCGGGTTATGCCATTTGGGTTAGCTGATGCTCCAGCCACATTTCAAACGTTGATGAGCCACGATTTTAAAGAATATCTTAGAAAATTCTTATAAGTATATATGGATGATCTATGCATACATTCATCAATCCGGGTTGATCATTTTGAACACCTCAAAAAGGAATTCGAAAAAAATTGACTTTATAGGATTTACTTAAATCCTAAAAAGTGCACATTCATGGGTAGACAAGGAAAAATTCTTGGACATATGGTGTCAAAAAATGGCATAGCTACTGATATTGAAAACATTCATATCATTGCTGATTTTCCTGACCAACAAAAATCAAGGGGGTACAAGCCTTCATGGGGCACTGTGGATATTATCGACGGTTCATCTAGATGTACGCTATAATTGCAAAACCAATGTATAGCTTGATTACACACTTTGAGTGGACCGAGGCATGTGAAGAATCCTTTATGAAGCTTAAGCAAGATCTCACCTCAGCTTCAATATTGAAAGCACCATATTGGAATAAGATATTCCACATACATGTAGATGCTTCCAATTTTGCTATCGATTGTATACTAGCTCAACCAGGAGACGGGAAAATTGATTTTCCTATTTCTTATGCTAGAGCCGACATTTGAACATGGCAGAAAAGAATTACACCAGCAATGAAAGGGAAGGATTAGGAATGATCTATGTCGTTAAAAAGTATAGAAATTACCTATTAGTCAACAAGTCTATGTTCTTTGTGGACCACCAAGCTTTGTTGTACTTGGTCAACAAGCTATGTAGCACATGAAGAATAGTGAGATGGTTCATCATTCTTCTGGAATTTGATTTCACTGTGGTTGTAAAAAAGGGCACTACACATCAACGAGCAGATCATTTGTCAAGGATTGTTTCAAGAGAATCACCTAAAGGGGTAGACGATGATCTACCAGATGTCTATTTGTTCTCTGTGGAAATGATACCTCGATGGTTGGAAAACATGGGGGTCATTGATGACAATAGCTCAAGTGGATTCACAAATACTACTTCCTATTACGATCGGATTAATCGAGCAATTGGCTATGTATCAATTACTAGTTGGTAGGCTATACAAAAGAAATCGAGATGGAATATTGCTGTTATGCATTAATCCTGGAAAAAAAAATAGTACCTAAGTCAAGCACATGTTACCATAGTAGGACTTCACTTTGCGGAAGACCAAACTATGCAACAAATTTTGACTCTTGGAGTATTTTGGCTGACTATGAGGAGTGATGTTTGATCTTTTGTGAAGTATTGTCCTCAATGTCAAAAACAAACACCCATACCTCATGTAACATTGTTTCAAAAGTCACGTATTCCTAGGTGGAGTAACTATCTGTTTACTTACTTATCAAGCCGAACATTTCCTGAGGATATGAGTAAATGCCGTCAAAGAGAAATTGAAACTGAAGCAAGAGAGTATGTTGTTATTGGGAACCAATTGTATCGGAGAGGTAAGGATCAACATTTGCGTCTATGTGCAAATGAAGACGAGTATATTCAGATTATAGAACAAGCACATGCTAGATTAGGTGAAGGTCCTTTTCTAGTGATACCACCACAAGAGAAATCTTGATGGCAGGCATATGGTGGTCAGTACTTTTTGCAGATGCCAAAGAATATGTTCGAAGGTGTGATGCTTTCAACGAGAAAAAATGCCAACACGTCTAGATAGCATGCCCTTAAGACCAATGATGGAGGCTAGAGCTTTCGCAAAACGGGATATAGATTTTATTGGGCCAATATAGCCACCTGCTTATAGAACCCAAGCTCATTATATCATTGTAGCTATGGACTATTTGACCAAGTGGGCCGAGGCTAAAGCAACTCAAAAGAATGATGCCAGAACCACTGCTGCATTCTTATATATATGGGTATGTATTCACGAGATATGAACTGCCAATAGAAATGGTCTATGATTAGGAAACTCATTTTCTCAATGAGGTAGTCGAATGTTACTTAATGAGTTTATGGTCATCCATAACAAATCAGCTCCCTATCAGCCACAAGCAAACGGACAAGCCAAGCATACAAACAAAATTCTCAACTCGGTGCTGACTAAAGTGGTTAGTTCAGGAAGTACAGAATGGGAAATAAATCTCCATGCTACTCTATGGGCTTATCGAGTTTAATTCAAAACAGATTTAAATGCTACACCCTTTAACCTTGTTTATGGTCTTGATGCCATACTGCCAATAGAATTTCTATTGTCGACATTAAGGGTATCACAGAATCTTGAGTGGACCGGACATGAATTGTTAGAAAGACTTGAAGATTTGGAAAAGCTAGATGAGCAAAGGCTAACTGCTGTAGCTCACATATATGCACAAAAGCGGAAACAAAAACAGTTTTTTGATTCCCACTTAATCACAAAAATCTTCAAGAAAGGGGACTTAGTTTTAGTCTATTCCCTTAAGCAACACATTCCCAAGTTTAAGAAAAAGGAAAACGGGACGTTGATCATTGAAGATGTATCTCCAAGTGGAGCAGTAAAATTATCCACCCTAGATGGTGAACCAATGGCTTATTGGACTAGTGGATGTCGTTTAAAGAAATACAGTTTGCCGCTAACTAATGAATTTCTAGAAAGAATGCATACAGCCACACAAAGCATGATTAAACGATAGCAGGTTATTGATGAAGCCCAAGAGGAAGCTCGTCTTCGGATACTCAAACGAAAAGCTACTCTTAGGAATCAACAAATACTGATTCCCATCAAGACTCTGGAAATAGATGACTGACAATCGGAATTACCTAAAAATGCAGTTTCAACGGATGATCATAACTGGTTAGACGGAATGGACCTGCACATCAAAGTACAGCTCAACAATCATAGCACCAATGCTTTGGTCGACACAGGAGGTAGAGTAAAAGCAGTGAGTTATTCCATGTACAAGAAGGCAATAAATCAAGTATTGACAACAGTAATAACAACATCAGCAACAAACCTCGATATCAGAAACCCTTGAGTTAATTACTCAAGACCCAGCTCTTGCACATCATGGTGGTTTGAATTGCATTGATCTTCAAAGCGTGGTAGATCCAACCATGGCTATGCATAGACACGATAGTTCACAGTCGTCCCGGAGTACGCCATCTAGGAGGGGTGGAAGGGCACTAAGTAATTAAGAGCAATGTTTGAAGAGGAAGAAAAAAGTTCGATATTAACGTGTGATTTTCTGTAAAATTACCTAATAATACCCTTATAATTCATCATCAAGGGAAAATTCATTGATAATATCTTCCCGATGAGTGTAAATAGTGTATAAACTATCAGAAAATCATCAAAAAATAGTCCTTTTTGGTTATTTTTTATCATTTTTATTGATAATGAGAATTAAAAATAGAAAAATCCAACAAAAAACAACGAAGCTGTGTTTTTCAATGGATTTTCTTAATTACTAAATTTTCACTTTACTTTTTTAGAGCATTTTGCTATTTTCTTTTATTTTTCAATAAACAGGTCAAAAATTAATAATAAATAGCAAGGAAGCTCATATGAAAAAACAGAAGACATCATGGTGATCAGAAAGACAAGGCGGACTAGCCCAAAAAGTTTCAATGAAACTAGAAGATGGAAGCATGAACCCTAAATTAGGCAGTCAGACCTACTTTTGCAAAATTCTTGCAGAATGAGCTACAAGAATCCGATCAAGGAAATGTTTGAGTATAACATGGATTTCATGGCCTAGTACGACTAATGAGGGAATCTGGGGAAAATTGGTTCGGAAAGTCCGGGTATAGATATCCAAGGTAGGCTAAAGGGCCACCTCATTTCAACTTGTGGCCTTTGGAGAGAGAGCTTTTTGACCTCTTTCACACGTCTTTTCCGGAGTCTACAACTGCCCGTTTTCAGTGCCGTCTCACACGAGACATGAGGGGTAAGTTCTTTGTCTCATGAAGTAGTATTACACTTTCATTATTCTAGATTTGAGAGATGTATGTACTTCTTGCTATTAACCACTCTTATCTCTCTACGAGAAATTGATTTGCAATATTTAGCATCACAAATTAGCTTCATTATGTTGGGTCTTAATCTTGTAATTTGTGTGTGTGCCCTATTCTTTGCTTGTGTGTATATAGGTTTTATGAAGCTCTAGCACCATTCACGTCGTGTGTGTAGCTATTGATGAAGTGCCATAATTGACATGTGGTAATTAGTGTGTGCTTATCATTAGTGTTCTTGGGGTTTCTAATCTATGGCAAGTCGGACTTTGGTGGACTTGATGTGTGTAGGAGTTGTTAGATTAGTGATTAGAGTAGGTTTATAGTTAGTCTTGCCATGGCTAATCTCTACTTGCAATGGAGAGGTGATATCTTGAATCCTCTGTTCCTATTCATCCGATGCTTGTGCTTCCATGCCCTAGCCAGGTTTCCTATCCACGGATTTGATAATTTTATGTGGGTTGTGATTAGGTCGTGATACAACGCATCCCTACATTTGGCATTAATGGTTTTTGCATAAAAATCGGGCGCCTGAGGCAAGTGGTGGGCTTGGTGAGTAGGTGGGATCCTATGATCAGCACCGAGTCAAGTTGACAAGCACCAAAAGAGACAAAGCAGAGTGTGTGTGTGTGTGTGTGTGTGTGTGTGTGTGTGTGTGTGTGTGTGTGTGTGCGTGTGTATGTGAATGAGCTCGCGGTGAGCCAAGTAATAAGGGCCACTGATAACGGGTACAAGGTCTACAAGTGGGTATGCCATCATCAAAGGATTGTGTGCACTCTTTTATGGGTGTATGTTTAGGTGTGTGCTTCAAGATGGCAAATTTTTCCTTCTTTGGTGCATTCACACAATGATTTTTATGCTCATACATGAATAATTGATTAGAATAAGCCTTACCTTGACTTACACAATGTTCATTAGTCAAAATTTGACCATCATTTCATTCCAAGTGAATCAAATTAGGTGCAAAGTGTACGTCAATTGAGTTACACACCTAATTTTAGCAAATAATTAGCACACATTTAACCACATTAATCAATCAAGAATTGACATGAGTGAGTGAGTGTACTTACATCGTAATCACACTCCAAGCTATTACTTTGCTCCATGCAAAGATGTATCATTGCACACACATGTGTGTGCACCATCAAATCAGCTCCAAAATTGACCACTGTAGGCCAAAAATCAAACACTCAAATCATCAAATTAGGCATAGATTGGTACAATTAACTTGATTAGAGTGGTGATTCCACCTCTTACAAGGGGATTTAACATAATTTACACTTCAAATGTTAGTGGTTAGGTTAGCAAAGTTAGTCAAAATTAGTAGAAATTAGCATGAAATTAGTACAATTAGCATGGAAACGAAGCGAAATTAGTAAGGGTTAGCATGAAATCAGTGAAATTGGGGGTTTAGGGTATTCATAACTCAACATCAACATCAAATTTTTTTGCACAGACATCATCAAATCAAACCAAAAATTGAGTTACACACACTCAAAAACAGAGAAATTAGTAATGAAATTACTCTATTCTACACATCCTAAACACACTAACTTAGGTTATCGATCCCCGAAAACGGCGCCAAATGTAGGGAGGCATTGTAGCACGACCTAATCGCAACCCACATAAAATTATCAACTGGCAACCTTGCTAGGGCATGGAAGAACGAGCATAGGATGAATAGGAATAGAGGACTCAAGAGATCAACTCTCCATTGCAAGTAGAGATTAGCCATGGCAAGACTAACTCTAAACCTACTTTAATCACTAATCTAGCAACTCCTACACATATCAAGTCCACCGAAGTCGGACTTGCCATAGACTAGAAACCCCAAGCACACTAATGATAAGCACACGCTAATTACCACGTTAATTACGGCATTTCATCAATAGCTACACATACGAGGTGAATGGTGCTAGAGCTTCATAAAACCTATTTACACACAAGCAAAGAATAGGGCACATACACAAATTACAAGATTAAGACCCAACTTAATCAACCTAATTTGTGATGCTAAATATCGCAATCAATTGCTGGGAGAGAGATAAGAGTGGTTAATAGCAAGAACTACATACATCTCTCAAATGTACAATAATGAAAATGTAAGACTACTTCATGACAAGGTGAAATGTAGAGAAGAAGAGACTAGTGAGAAAATAAGGATTAGATTAATCAAGAAGAGCTGACTCTAATTACAATGGTTAGCACTAGCCTCTCAAGCATAGACATTAAGCTCAAGGATAGGCCAAAGAGTGAACACTCTAGAGAGAGGGAGCTCTCAAAAGTGGATCCCCAAGAGTGGATTCTCAACAATGAAGCCTCTTTGCCTAAAGGCTTTCTTTTAAGGGCTTTCACCACAATCCCTTCTACTATGGGTTTAATCTTGAGCCATGAAACTACCATATACAACTTTGGAACTCTAAGTGAGCCCATGACTTATACAAAGTGAGTGGAAATATTGTGACATGCATAGCATATCTCTCGCTTGATGCATATTCGGTGTAGCTTGTGTTAGCCGCCGCTAACAAAATTGTAAATCCCTAGTTATGATGAAATTATCGGCGAGGCCCAAAGCTACGAAATACTGTGATGTGTTTACGTCAATGCGTAGAGCTCTTACCTGCAGTTGCAATGCAAAAAACACGACTGGAATGTGACAATCGGGGAGGGAGTAGGAAGCGCGAGAAGGAGGAATGAGCATCATAGCTCACGCTGTGTATTTCATTATCCAAAACTCCAAAATAACTTACAAAAATTGGATTTTATAATTTAGCCAAGGTTTTTGGTGGTCAAAACTAATAATCTGGGAGTTCTACCAAAGATGGGTAATGACAGGTTGATACAATCTGGAAGCTTGTAGCTCCGGCTCATTGATTACAGAGTTTATCTGAGAAAATAGGAGTTACAATATTCCCAATTTATCAAAATAATAAGTGTTTTACAATGAGAACTCCTAAAAATGGTATCCGTGTTAGCTTGCTGCTAACATTCCCCCCCTCCTCGCCCGTGTCGTCCCTTGACACAACTTTATGGGTTGAAGGAGTCTTTGGGCTGGCGGTTGGCGAGGTGGTCTTTAAGCGCATTCAGTGCCTTTTGGTATCTGATTTTTTTTCTTTATCTGGTACTTGCAAAAACTGCATAGTTACTCTGTTTTTCAGCTCCACTGTTGAGTAGCCCACAAACCTTGATGTGAGGCTGCTAATCAGTGGTGCAAATATCTTCGCTCACTAAGTGAAGAATCCCGTGCAAAACGCTTCGTCGAACGCCAGCATATTGTGTGAAGATAGAAACATGCATCTGGAGTAGAAGCCATAGAGGAATTCTTCGGAAGGTTGGCCACACTGAGATCATAACACAAACCTTTATTAACCTCGAGGAATGATATCCAAGGGGTGCCTGCTTTCTCTGGCTCATTGAACACTTTGATGCACGTGAGCAGCATTCGGAAGATCTTATATAGAATAGCACATGACAAATCAGGTAGACTTTTAAAGAATGACATGGCGCCATTTAGGGTTTTCAACATGTATTCTTCAGTCATTGGTCCCTTTTCTGGAGCAGGAAATCTGGGGTAGTTTAGCCAAGTTGGCCGCTTCTTGAGTAGTGCCTCATGTGATATGTAGGTCCTTACTCTTGGTATAGGATAGAAAGTCGGATCTTTTTGCAGAGCCGTAGGTTCTCTCATGAACAAAATCAAATATCATGGGTTTTTGTTCAGCCAGCTCAACCTCCACTTCAGGTGGTCTTTATCTCCACCCTCGACTTGCATGTTTGAGTAAAGCCTTTCTTTTACCTGCAGTAACTCCACTTTTATCAGAGGGTATGACAAGGACTGCTGGTGCCATTGCGCATTGATTTGATTGGGAGTGAGTTGTGTAACATTGACGGAGTGAATAACTCTCAAATCCCAATCCATCACTGCCTTCCACTACTCATTACCTCTTGTGTAATCTTTTCTTTTAATGCGTCTTCTTCAGCCTTTGAGAGCTGGAACATGGGCACTGTGTCTTCTTCTGTACTGGTTACCTGAAAATATTCCTCACCACTCAACTCTACTGTGGACTATGTCTCTAGTTCAACAAATGATATTGAGGGTATTTCTATTTGAGGCTGCTCCGAAGTGCCTGCCTCTTCTTGCATTTTCGGCTTTCCCTCTCTCAGTAGCTGGTTGACCCTTTTGAGTTTAGCTGTCTCCTTCAGCAGTTCATCTTCTCTTTGGATCTGCATCAAGGCCAAGTCTCTGCACTAAGATTTCTCTAACTTTAGTTCCAGCTCGAGGTCCTTGTTCTTTTTCTCCAATGCTTTGTAGACCTTGTCTGCTCCTTTGATCAAGGCTACGGCTAGATTCTATCGTATTTGTCGTAAGAAAATTGCATGATCATTTATTCTTTGTTCTAAGTATTGCAGAGAAGTGTTCGTGACATCCAACTGCACTTGAATCTTCCGAGCTGACAGGGTTGTCGTTAGAAGTTTGTTTGTAACTTCTGTCAGTTGTTCATCTTTTGCTTTGCAAGCATCTGACAACTTTGTAAGTAGGTCACCTAACTCGTCCATCTCCTTCTGCTGTTTATCTCTTGCTAGCTGATGCTGTTCAGCTTCAGCTTTCATTTTCTGCACTTGCTTTTGTAGATCAGTAATGACATTTAATCTGTTTCTAACTCTCCTTGGAGAGCGTCAGTCACCATCTCTAGTTCTTTAGCCTTTGTGTTGCGGCTAAGTGCTGCTGATCGGAGTATTTCCGTCATATTCTGCATTTGCCTTGAATATTCGTTGACTTGCAGGATTACCTCATCATTTGATTTCCAGTCTTCATTTCTTGCTAGCTGCCTAGATGTCTCGGCAGTCTCTTGTGTCTCTCTCGGCTGCGTCGTGGTGGCTGGTTGTTCTTGCCCTTGAGGCTGTGACCAGCCTTCTTCTTCTTTGTCATCCTAAGGCTTTGTGGATGCCTCAACCTTTTCTTGTTGTGTTGATGTAGAATGTGTTGACTCGGACTTTGTTGTGTCCTCTTGTGTAGCAGTAGCCGCTTGTGCAGATTCTTCTACTTCTTTTGATTTAGATTATGACTCTTTGGTGGGCTCAACTTCTGTGGCTTTCATTGCTAGTGATGGTGGTGAGCTTGGAATAGGGTTATCCTGTTGTTCCATAGGCGGTGAAGTGGGTCGGGGAGGCTCGTGACCTTGGTCGTGTTGTGCCTCTTCCCTTGCCGTTTCCTCGGCTTGTCTCTGGTCCTCCGCCTCTTTTGACTTCCTTGCCTCTTCTTCGGATTCTTTTAGCTTCAGGGCTTCTGCTTCTTGATACATTTTTTCCAAGGATTCTATTGGATCTTCAAATTGATTCCTTGTATGATGCTCTGTCCTTGGTCCCTTAAGTCCACTAGGCACCCATTTTTTCGGGTCCTTTCCTTGTGCTTGTCGACTGCGTTTGTATGCATGTTTCTCTCTTTCAAACCAGGCTTGCTTTTGCATGGGCTCTTCTTGGTGTGGAATCACGGTTTTCTCTTCATTTCCTCTCTTCGTGCTCTCTTTTCATCATTATCTGAGCTTTCATTGCTGTGTCTTTCCTACGAGCTTTCATCCATTAGAAAATTTTCGGAGGTCATTTGGAGGGCCATATGAAAGAGAGAGAAAATAGAGCGCTTCCAATGAGCTTGAGGGCTACGTTACGTAGGAAAGTACGTGGAAAGACTCAAGAAATAGGAAAATATTTTAAAAACTTTCACGAATCTAGGATTGTGGCATCGTAACTTCTTTGCTTTTACCGAGCTGTTAGGTGCATGTGTGGTCCCACTGCTGATATTCTCTTATGGTCATTAACGTACTGGAGGGTGTCCATTAAACCCGCACAAGATATTGGAATTGTAAAACACTTTCCCTCCATTAGGATGCTTTCAAAATTAATCTCCCTCCACTAAATATTTTCTCTCAGAGCTATGGCTTCCACGTCTTCCCGCCCAAGAAGCTCTAGGTGTTTATGGTGTCTCACACCAACTAGCAACACCTGCACTTTGCCTAGAAGACCAAGTAGTAGCATATCATCAATTACAATATCAACTTCAATAAGTGCAGAGAACCAATGGGTTGGACAAAGGATAAACAAAGGTTCGTGGGTCCTAATGCAACCAAGAAGAGCCAAGAGGTCTAGTGCTATCAATGTTTACCGCTCAGCATGAAAGGCCAGAGTGTTGGATTTCAAAGTTGAAATTGGCAAAAGATCTATAAAGGAAGTTCTTGCTCAACATGTATTTACCCATCCAGACGTGATAGCAAACGGTGGAAATGTGTCAGATATACATCAACCACATTGCAATTGTAAGTATTCTTCACATCTCAACTGCATTTGATTTGTCATTTCACTTATTGATACTCTCAGTTTAACTTTTGTTATATATTTTGCAACGTTTATCCCTCTTCTTATGATCAATGGCTCCATTCTTCACGTCTCAACTACATTAGATTTGTCATTTTCACTTATTGATACTCTTAGTTTAACTCTTGTTATATATTTTGCAGATGTTTATCCCTCTTCTTATGAGCAATGGGAGCCTGTGGAGTGCATAGTAGGCCTCTTCCTTGTCATTCATGCCCACATTGGTTCTCTACAGTATTCAAGGAGAACCAGAAAAAGCCTGGCTGATGAAGGAATATTTTTCTATGACCACTTCTACCAACTCTGCCCAGGGAATAAGAATGGCATGTTGGTGAAAGTGCCTCTACCAACCAGCTAGAACACTGTGGACTGGCCAGTTCTTGAGCAAACAATGGTGGAGGCAATGCGAAGTAAGCTCTACAAGGATATACAAAGGTCTCTACGTAGCTCTATTCCCACCAAACTGGTTAGAATTGCAAACTTTTGTCCTGTTGCACTATTCATAGAGTTGTTTCATAACTACAACATACGTGTTATGAAAACTATGTTCATGTGCAAGTCATTTCAGCAGTCATCCTGTGGCAAACTTCTTAACAGAGGATGGTATGGAAAGGAAGAGATCGGCATATTGTGTGAGGTTGCGCTTGACACTCTAGTTGTCAAGTACATGATTGCAAGCCAATCATTGTTAGTCTCCTTTTGGTATATGCGATCACAAATGCTCAGAGGTAAGTACATTCCTATGGACCAGGTTTCTGCAGGTTTGGAAGATAATCCTGCTGTGGATGTGGAAGTGTTTGATAAAGAGCATGGCCTAATGTTGGTGGTTACATTAAGGGAGCTATGCAGTCTTCTGCAGTTGCGGCACGACATAATTGAAGAGTCAATGGACAGGGACCTTTCAGATTTTTCCTCTTTCCTAGCTGGCTGTAAGCTGATGCGGCATAGGGAGAAATATATTTTGTGCAAAGAGTTGGATGGTCGGGTTGAAATAGTGTCAATGTAACAGAGATTCTTGTGAACCCAAGTGTATACGAGTGACTTTCAATACATGAAGTTTTTTTGAGCTCATTTGTCAATTGTGGTCTGTGAATATAAGTGTTCTTCAAATACATTTCTTTAGCCATTTCCACATCTCTCTCTCTCTCTCTCTCTCTCTCTCTCTCTCTCTCTCTCTCTCTCTCTCAATGTAAGGAAACACAAAGACATGATAGAAGAGTCATCTTAATTCATTATAAAGTACAAACTCGTCCGTGAACAATGGAATGAGATACAATTTCTGTAAGTATGGAATCAAAATGTCTTCAAGGTAAAAATCAAAGGTATGCCCCTCAAAAGAGGGTGGTGAGATAGTTGTTCCTGTGGATTTAGGTCTCCCTTTTCAGGACTATCATCCATCAGTAGTGTATTATTTGCATCAAAGGGTACATCAATTTGGCTGAACGGTTTTTACAAAAGATGTAAGTTGGGTTTTTTAGGGTGGTAGTGGCCCTCGCCGGTAACAAAAAGGCAAATTCTACCGTATCAGCACCGGATACACCGCAAACTATTCTAACTAGTGGCAACAAGTTTTGACTTTGCATTGAAGACCATACGTCAACTCTGAAGCGTGGAAGAAGAAAATGAATAAATTCTTTTGTTCCTGAACGAACCACAACTCGATAAGTACCCATCCAAAATGTTTGCAAGTCCTCGTAGGTGTCTGCTATACCTAGAGGCACGCGCATCAGCAATAATCATTGATGTCCAAGATAATCAACCTCTATAAAAGTTGACAAGTACATATAAGTAGTTAGAAGCTGGACATATTTTTCCATACTTGAATAGACATTACCGAAACAACCATATCTACACGTAGCAAGGGTCCATATTGGGTCTCTATAGTGTTGTTGTCGTTGTTGCTATCCTCTGCTTTTGCTTCGTCGTCGTAGTCATCGTTCTCGTCTTCATCAAGGGTCTCCCCCATGGCTCTTTCTGCCTCATCCAGGGCTTCCTCCAAGGTCTTTTCCTCACCCTCCGTTGGCCGGCTATCCTCATCCATATCCTTTTGGGGCTCCTCCATTGGCCGGATTGCATCATCCATAGGCCTGATTTCCTCATCCATGCTTGCCTCATCTAGGGTTTCCTCCATGGGCTTTTTTGGCTCCTCCACTAGCCAACTTGCCTCTTTCATTGTCTTCTCCATAAGCCCCTCTGCTTGTGTGACTAGCACCTTGCATAGCCTCGTTTGGCCTTTCTGCATCCTTGGCCCTTTCATCTTTGGCTGGTATGACCCCCTCGGCTCGTTGTGGTTCCACTGTATCTAATGCAGGGGCTTGTGGTGGTGGCTCGTCACGTATTGTCATATCGATTGTGCGGTCATCCAAGCACCTATCTTCAGCTTCTCTGGGGCTCGACATAGTGAGCAGGTGTTGTATTAGACCTGCCCGATATCTTTGCAAATAATCATATGTGTAGTTTTGCACAACACTTTGCAAAATTGAAAGACCACATAGTGAGAAGTCTTGTATAAAGAAAACCAAAACTGACTGAATGCATTGCCAAATGGTTACCTTAGTCATGAAAGGTTGTAATGCAAAGTAGCTTTGCAGGACATATTCTGTATGGAGAAGACATCTCCAGCCGCAAGAAGCTGCATCGGTTTTATTTGGTACATGCACATCATTGATTGGGGCCTTGTATAGTTTGTACCGTCCACATAGCTTGCCATAAGCAAGCAATAATCTCTTTACACAACTGCATAAAGGAGTATCAGGATGTTAGCTTGAGGCTTTCAAATTTACATGGATATCCATAAGAAACACTTTCTGATACATAACACTTACAACCTAATTTCAGGGTGGGTTCATTTTATTGAATTGAACACCCACACTGGTGGCTGGTCAACATCAAGGCATATGAGACTCCAGTGATGGTTGTTCTCATAAGGAAAGATGATGACGGTTACTTCTAGCATAGCACAGTGGAGAAACCAACTTTTGAATGTACCAAATGGACTGTTCTTCTGTCTAATAATCACAGACATTTGTGGAT
This sequence comes from Adiantum capillus-veneris, assembly GCF_014529385.1. Classification (NCBI taxonomy): domain Eukaryota; kingdom Viridiplantae; phylum Streptophyta; class Polypodiopsida; order Polypodiales; family Pteridaceae; genus Adiantum; species Adiantum capillus-veneris. The sequence continues at coordinate 32,334,354 of NC_140958.1, read as the reverse complement.
CAAGAAGAAACACCTCCATGTGGGTGTGCGGTGGAAGTTGACTTTTGATCAAACTGCAAGGAGTGTACCTGATTTAGTAAACCTATCATTTGAGTTTTCAAAGTTAGAAAAATATTAAAACTTACATAGATAATTGTATCTGATATTTGAGCATCTGGATCCAACAATATATTAATGTCCACTGTATCCAGAGCCAGCTTTCTGGCTCCATCTATAAATGGTATCTCTGCAAGCAAACCATCCTTCATTGAAAGTAGAGTATCTTTGTTGCTGGCATCTATGGATCGGGTCCCATTGCATTCTCTTATCCTATGGGACTCCACTGCTACTTTCGTTTTCTCCTTAAGTTCTGCTTCCCTTATGTCTTCTGTTTGGAAAGCAACCGTCTTTGCCCTTGCCCTTGTATTAACATCATGTGTGACATCTACAACTATGACTTGTGGCAATAGTTCAGTGGGGTATAGAAAAATTTCCCTCATTTTCTTATCCCTGCAGTCATTGAGTATCCGAAGCTTGTCATACCTCCACCTTACCCTTTTTAGTGTCTCGCTGTCTTTGTCCATTACAGTCACCCTGTGGGCATGGGCTGCTACAATGGTCATGTCACTGAAGTACTCAAGTAGGAAGTCCTCTGCTGCTTCCTGTAGAGCCATCAGTGAGACCACTTTCCACCTTTTAGTGCCCCATGTCGCTAGCATGTCGCTTCCTCACAAATGGACCTCACCATCCTCTGGAAGGGCAGCTTTGGTATGCACAAATCAACACATTTCTGCGCCTTCCTGATTTCTTTGAAAAGTCCCATGCCGCTCTGTAACTTCTTCAAACTTCGACCTTTCAAAATTTTACTTGGTTTTCCAGGTCTCTTCTTTGGGGTTGCAGATTTGCTACTTGCCTTAGCTGCTAACCCTGGTCCCTTGCCCCCCTTTCTTGTAGTGGCCTTTGTTCTAGCCATTCCATTGTATACAAATAGAAGAGTGTCTCTCTCTCTCTCTCTAAAACTCTCTCTCTCTCTCTCTCTCTCTCTCTCTCCTTCCCCCTTGTCTCCACCTATTTCTCCCTCTCTCTATAACACACACACACACACACAAACTCTCTCTCTCTCTCTCTTTCTCTCTCTCTATCTCTCTCTCTCTCTCTCCAAAGCAGACCAAAACACACAAACACACACACACACACACACTCTCCCTCTCTCACTCATTCTCCTTGCCTCTCCACAGTACTAAAGGCGCGCGTAGAGACATCCAAAGAGTAGTTGGCTGTCTCCGCACGCCTTTAGTACAGTGAGAGAGAGAGAGAGAGAGAGAGAGAGAGAGAGAGAGAGAGAGAGAGAGAGAGAGAGAGGTTCTGTGTGTGAGTGAGTGTGTGTGTGTTGTATGTGTGTCTGTGTGTGTGTAAGAGAGAGAGATATGGAAATTTCCTGTGAACAGAGAAAGAAACAGAGAGAGAGAGAGAGACCTTTGAGAAAGAGAGAGGGTGATAGAGAGAGAGAGAGGCACAGGGAGACCTTTGAGAAAGAGAGAGAGAGAGAGAGAGAAGGCCAAACCTTGGTAGAAGACGCAGACGCAGTCTCTTTTTCACGTTCTCTCTGTCACAGATGCAGACGCACGCTCAGTTTCTGCTTCTCTCACTCCCTTTCACTCTCTCGGTGTCTCTCTTTCTCTCTCATATTTTTTAGGTGTCACTTACTAACGAATCCCGCCACATTAAATGACCGAATGTGCCGCATCATTCCGTAGAGATTTTGTTTTAATGAACACGTGGGCGCCGCCGGGTGTTAACCGTTATACGTGTCTAGAGAGAGAGAGAGAGAGAGAGAGAGAGAGAGAGAGAGAGAGAGAGAGATATATATATATATATATATATATATATATATATATATATATATATATAGAGAGAGAGAGAGAGAGAGAGAGAGAGAGAGAGTCATAGAAAGAGAGTGAAAACTCAGAAATTGAGCAAGAGAAAGAGAGAGAGAGAGAGAGAGAGAGAGAGAGAGAGAGAGAGAGAGAGAGAGAGAGAGAGAGAGAGAGAGAGAGAGAGAGAGAGAGAGAGAGAGAGAGAGAGAGAGAGAGAGAGGGAGACTCGTTATTGTCACACACACACACACACACACACACACACACACACACACACACACACACACACAGAGAGAGAGAGAGAGAGAGAGAGAGAGAGAGAGAGAGAGAGAGAGAGAGAGAGAGGAGAGAGAGAGAGAGTCATAGAAAGAGAGTGAAAACTCAGAAATTGAGCAAGAGAAAGAGAGAGAGAGAGAGAGAGAGAGAGAGAGAGAGAGAGAGAGAGAGAGAGAGAGAGAGAGAGAGAGAGAGAAAGAGAGAGAGTGCAATGGAACGGATGCCTCTCATGGAGTTTCTGTAAACTCCCCCAACAAAAGGTCATCTCTCACACACTCTCTCTCTCTCTCTATTTCTAACAATAGCTAGCAGAGAGTGTGTGTGTGTGTGTGTATGTGTGTGTGGAAACAAACAAATCTATACTGTTGAACACACACACACACACACACACAGATACACACACAGACACACAGATACACACACACAGACATAGGGACACACACACAGACACAGATACACACACACAGACATAGGGACACACACAGACTCTCTCTCTCTCTCTCTCTCTCTCTCTCTCTCTCTCTCTCTCTCTCTCTCTCTCTCTCTCTCTCTCTCTCTCTCTCTCTTTCTCTCTCTCTCTCTCTCTGTACTAAAGCTGCGCAGAGACAACCAAGTTCTCGTTGGAATTCTCTACGCACGCCTTTAGTACTGTAGAGAGGCAGAGAGAAAGAGTGAGAGAGAGAGAGAGATAGTTTGTGTGTGTGTGTGTGTTTTGGAGAGAGAGAGAGTGTGTGTGTGTGTGTGTGTCTGTGTGTGTTTTCTAGTGTGCTTTGGGGAGAGAGAGAGAGAGAGAGAGAGAGAGAGAGAGAGAGAGAGAGATAGAGAGAGAGAGAGAGAGAAAAAAAAAGACTGATGAATAGAATTAAGGTCCAGTAGGTAGAAGAGACTACAATCGGACCCAGAGCTTGTGCCAGGATTCCAACCTTTACAGGCTCAGTTGCTTAGAGCTTCTAACAAAAGAACTGTTGACTTTTGTCAGTACTTTGATCAAGAAGAGTCAATCTAGGAAGATGAGTCAGAGAGGTCGGCTGGCCAAGAGTATCCCTCACCCTACAAGGCTCCCTCACCTTCTACAGTACTTGTCAAGAAAAATACAAGAAAGAGGAATATAGACTTCTCAGATGATGCACATCTCCCAGCAAGCAGTCCTTGTGCAAGTAAAGGTAAAGCCAAAGAGGATGTGCCTTCTCTGGAAGAGCCAGCTGTTAACTGATGAGAGGCTGTTCGATTTTGTAGCATCGTGTGGTGTTGGGGACAAATATGATCTAGTTCATTCTATGTTTAACCCAAAATTTGATATTGAATACCTTTTAGTTCAGCACAGTGAATTCTTATAGCCTAACAAAGATCAATTTGAACTTATAGTGCAGGTAGGGAGGGTTTTTCTACCCAGTATGGCTGTGGTTCATTTAAATGACTACGGTGGAAAAGGACAGGGATTGAAAAAGTATAGGGAATTACCACCTGCTTGCCGACATTCAGCTTGCCCTTTGCACCAAAAAGAGTGCAAAATTATTCAGGAATCCTTTGGCTTTATGATTTACCTAGACAGACTGTTTGGACTCCTCATGCAGAATCCTATGAGGTGATAGAGGAGTAGGACGCAGCACCAGACGAAGAATGCGAGGAGACAACACACATACAAGAAGTCGAGGAGGTTGAAGATACAGTCGACCTTGAGGTTGAGGCAATTGAAGTTCAAAGAAGTAAGATGCTCTCTGTGAAAACAACAGAAATCAAACTACCCTTGGATGTCAGTAACTTCACTGAGAAGCATGCTTAGATGATGTTGCCTGCTGTGCTTGAGTTCAGGATTGGAGACAGGACCTATATCTTTTTACATGATGTGCAAAGAATCTTTTATTCAGGGGAGGACTTCTCCCTGGCTATCATTTCCAGAATCCAAGAGGAGAGGAGTGGATTTGTTTCAGAGGATAGTAGCGATGATGAGGCAATGGAAACATCTAGCAATCCAATGGAATGCCTCCGAAGTTTCTTTGAGAAAGTTGAAAAATACAAGGAGACACTACCGAATGACACCACTTTCCAAGCAATAAGACAAAGCCTAAGACCATCAACACGTCACAAAGAAGTGGAGGATTGGTTTAACCATTCAGGTCAGGAGTCAACTACGTCTGTGGACCTGTGGCAGGAAAACCTCTTTTTGCAGGATGGGAGCTTCATGGTAACTCTGTGTGTGTGTGTGTGTGTGTGTGTGTGTGTGTGTGTGTGTGTGTGTGTGTGTGTGTGTGTGTGTGTGTGTGTGTGTGTGTGTGTCTGTCACTTACTCAGACATGATATGTGCAGTCTTGGATTGCTGACAGGGATGACTTCCTTCGACGGCAGACTCGAGAGTATTGTGGAAGGGATGCGGCCCTAGCACAATATCTTTTGAAGCTTTGCGAGTCTCCGATAATAGTTTTTCACAATGGAATGTCACAAGAGGGTACAACAGCAACTTACACATTAAAGACACTATCACGCTTCTTGGGTGGACCCGTGCTGCCCAAAAGTGAAGATAAAGTCATTCTTGTGGACAAAGTGTTTGCCAGAGATTTTTTTGGTTATTGCCTGGGCTATACAGGTGGTCGGGCGGCATATTACTACACTTACACAGCAATGGCACTAGCTCTTGGCAGACTAAACCCGGATAAACTTTTAGAGTATGGCAAACATCTCATGATTCGTTACAAGGGTGATGTGCCAAAAAACAAAATTGAACCTTCAAAATCTTGATACACTTCAAGTAGCAATTGTATTAAGATCATGTATTACAAAAATATTGAAATTTTGTACAATGTCATCCACTCAGAGTATCTTTCTCCACTTGTGGTTCACATACACCATTGTCTCTCTCCACCTTCGTTGACCTTCACGAGCACCGGAGTTGTTGTATGCCATTGCTCTTTTAATTTTATTTTGTTGTTAATGTCTGATGGCTTGTGCTGTTGCTGAAGAGGCCAAGACTTCTTTTTCCTGCATTCGATGAATGATTCTATGATAGAACCATTTAAATAGTTCTCTCAAACTGTTAGCCTTGATTCGAGAGCCACCATGTCGTGTGTGCCTGAAATAGGCATTTCTGGCCATGTAATGAGACTTTTCCATCCCTTGGGTATTCCATATGGCCGGGTTCCCATAATTTTGTATAAAATACGGTAAATGATTGAAAATGATGTGTTGGATATGAAAACAGATTACTTAAAGTGTTTTACACTCACATAGTTACACATAAAAGAGAATCAAATACACAATAATACGATGTAGTGATTAATCTGGGTGTCTGTCCATGCTGTCTTGAATGATTTCTTGAGAAGGTTGAGATTCTCCTTGAACTTGTTCATATCACCTTGTGTGACCAGTCATCTTTGTCGCACATCAAAAATAGCATGTCTATCGATCGCCAAACCTCAGCCTTCGAGTTACGAGTAGTTGGTTCTTGATCTTTGACTGCAATATGTAGCTTTTTCCAGCTCTGATACTCGACCTTGCTAACATAAGATGTGTTATATATTTTTCCATGCTTTGTTAGCTTCGAATCTCGTATTCCTTGGGGTTTAGATAAAAACCTCCGTGCCTTCACCCCACCGATGGATGGTTTGCATGGGACATCCTTCTCAGCAGTTGATCTCTTTTCATCCCGCTAGATTTTCACATTGCCACCATGAAGCCCCATATCCGACAGTATCAATTCTAAGCATTGCAGGGCCACCTGTCGCTCTGCTGAGTTCTTGATTTTTCAAGAAAACCCAATATATAAGTAGACTAATTTCTCCACAATTATACAAAGGGCATGCATTGTACAGATGTGGACATTCACAAGTGGTATTTTCAAAACCAGTCGAAAAGGAGGGTCCTCAATGTGAAAAGTTGGAGCTTTTCTCCACCACTTTGGGTCCATGACCTTTTCAGGATCCATGCAGAACAAACACTTCGACTTTGCCATTGCACCCATTCCACAATTATACATGCATTTTAATGTTTTGAGGTCACCTGCAAGATGCCACTGAACTTGAAAGTCTCCCCTTCCATCTAGACGTAGTACCTCCCCCTGGTTAGTCTGTCGATCAATCACCTCTGGAACATTAGTTTGATGGAACACCCAATATAGAATCTCATGATCTTCTTTCTTTACCTGCAACACAAAATAAATGAGACTTAAGTAGATGTGAACATTTGAGCTTAGCTGAGAATCTCGCTTACCTCAAAAGCACCAAGCCACCATATGTTAGATTCTAATTGTGTTGAGATAGAAGGTGTTGACTCGGACTTTTTTGTGTCCTCTTGTGGAGTACTTGTTTCCTTTTCTGGCTCAAGTTCTTTCTCCTTTTGCTGCTCTTGTGTAGCAGTAGCCTCTTGTGCAGATTCTTTTGCTTCTTTTGATTTAGATTCTGTTTCTTTGGTGGGCTCAGCTTCTGTGGCTTTCATTGTTGGTGATGGTGGTGAGCTTGGAATAGGGTTATCCTGTTGTTCCGTAGGCGGTGAAGTGGGTCGGGGAGGCTCGTGACCTTGGTCGTGTTGTGCCTCTTCCCTTGCCGTTTCCTCAGCTGGTCTCTGGTCCTCTGCCTCTTTTGACTTCCTTGCCTCTTCTTGGGCTTCTTTTAGCTTCAGGGATTCTACTTCTTGATACATTTTTTCCAAGGATTCTGTTAGATCTTCAAATTGATTCCTGGTATGATTCTTTGTCCTTGGTCCCTTAAGTCCACTAGGCACCCATTTTTTCGGGTCCTTTCCTTGTGCTTGTCGGCTGTGTTGGTATGCATGTTTCTCTCTTTTAAACCGGGCTTGGTTTTGCACAGGCTCTTCTTGGTGTGCGATCACGGCTTGCTCTTCATTTCCTCTCTTCGTGCTCTCTTTTCATCATTATCTGAGCTCTCATTGTTGTGTCTTTCCTACGAGCTTTCAGCCAATTCTTCATCAGATTTGTAGGATCTCTTGGCTAACCTTGTAGCTCGAGGAGATATTGAGCTGACAATATCCAAGTGTTTTGGTCTGGGGCAGGTGGTAGGTTGGCGGCCATGCCGATGGCATGGTATGCAATCCTTGTCAATACCTCTGGTGCACCCATGCAAGTAATCTTTCCTTCTTTCTTTGTGCCTTTTAGAGTGGTCAAGACATATTGTGCGTGGTCCACCGGTTGCCTGGTTGTTGACTTGAGGACTTGCGTGAAAGTGGTGGCAGCCACATGATTTGGTGTGGTATACCTTGGTGGCCTTTTAGCTAGGAAGTGAAGGTGTTGGTGCTATAACCTTGCTCGCTCTTCCACGTGCTTGTGAATTAGGCCTGCAAAGATGGTTGCGGTGGTTTCTTTGGTGAAAGTACCTGCCATTTTCTTGTCCCTTGCCTTCATTGTCATTCCTTCTGTGGACAGTCTAAGTGCTTCTGCCACTATTTCCTTGGTTATTACCAGTTCAAATTTATTCCCCTAAGGGTCAGAAATCTGGGTAGTTCCATCTTCTTTCATCGTGGATAAAAGCTCATAAGCTTTTTGGAAATACACACCGCATGGCTCCTGTTCATAGAAACCTAGCCTGCGGCAGTTGGCTTATTTGGTCTCAAGCTTCGCTGCGACATCATACACTTCTTTCAATAGGAGTTGAAACTCTACCTGATGTCCCTCCTCACTCTTGAATCTGTCGGTGAACACTGTGGTGTGATGCTCTTCTAGTTGTTCTTTTGAAAGATAGGCTGCCTTGGCGGCTTTGACTGGATCTGGATCCAGTTGGTATTCGGGCAGCTCCTGCAGCTTTTCTTTCTGGTTGAGATTCTTCTTGGCCCTCTCTGCTGCTTGCATGACTCCTATTCAGTGAATAGAGTTTCAAAGTTAGCAGATTTGTCGGATTTTTCTTTGAAATGTCCTTGAGTTTGAAATGTTGACAATTTTGGTCCAATTTGCTTCAAATCAATTCTTGAACAAACATGGATGCATAAAAACATGCAAGGAACAAAATTGTAAAGTCCAAACAAAATTTTGCAACCAAAGTAAATAATCACGATTATTTACAGCTGAGTATTTTTTTAAGATTTTGCAAAATTGGCATCATAGGCTTGAAGTATATACCAAATACATACTCTGCGTGAAATATGGGATCATTTAGATGCATAGGGTGAAATTGGTACCAAATTTTGGCTTTAGGTCTCTGAAATAGTAGATATAATGGAAATTTGAGATTTTGAGTTCCAAATTGGCTAGTGGGCTTAACACATCATGTACTTTGGATGTAGGATGGAAAAATATCAAAATTTCCCCATTTTGGCTAGAAAGTAAATAATCGCGATTATTAACATTTCTACCAAAATCAACATTTTTTGGTACAAATTGATTCTCGCATTGTATAGACCCTATGTATGTGATATGAGGTGATTTGGATCAAGAAATGTGGCCCGAGGAGGTCACCTAATAAAAATGTAACCTATCACGTGAGTTCAACAGAAGGGTATTTAAAGTTCTCGAAACTTACAGAAAATATATACAGAAGGGCATTATTTTTTCAAATTTGAAGAAACCTTACATATTTTAAAAGAAAAGGGTACATCATATTCTTAACAAAATTCACAGATAAGGGGTTTTACAAACATGTCTCAAACGTAGGTGATATGGTAGTTTTACACATAGTGAACACCCCAGGAAATGTGGTCCATAACCCAAAAATTGGCTTGCAAAGACTTCTTTGCGTTTTCTGGTAATTTTTCAAGTTATAGGTGCTCATTTTGGCTCATACTGAATTTTTGGCATGTAATAGGTGTGTACACATGATAGGTGAGGTGATGATACAATTTCCAAGCAAAAATAGTGCAAAAGCAAATAATCGCGATTATTTACAGCAGTCATTTTTTTTTTGCAAAACTTACAAAATTTGACCTAAACACATTCTATACAGCTAGAACAAGTCCTAAATAGAATTTGGTCAAGTTTGGCCTTGCCGACATCACTTTGTGCTTTGTCCACTCTAATATCTCTGACTTCTATGACTATATTCCCTATTGGGCTGGTCACTCAATTTTGAGGCTTTAGACTTGTTCGCAACATAGTCGTGAAGCAGCTCATCCAATTCTGGCTCATTTGGAGTCAATTTGACCCTGTATGTCGAATTTGACGCTTTGTAGCCTTCGAGCCATTTTTTGCTTTTCGAGAGCGTAGGTCTTCGTGCACTACTCGGTTGCTAGGGTTTTTTCTAGGGGTTTAGACTAGCTACTGACCGTGATTCTAACCACGGATGAGATGTTTCCCTATGTTGTACAACATATGGATGTGTCTGCTAGGATTACTAAATGGCTAGTTCATCTACAAGAATTTGACTACACGATACAGGTGGAAAACACAACAAGGGCAAGCTTGGGGGGACTCATGACCTACCAAGGCTTTGAGAGGAAGAAGAAGCAATCTAAAGGGGAAGAAATTTGATTACTTCCAGTACCACCGATGGTAGGAGCACACTCTCTCTACTTTGATGGAGCCTAGAAGCGAGCATCGATAAAGCAGATGCAGGTATAGTGGTCTTTGATGACAAAGGTATCAAGGTATTTTCGCTTAGCCTATTGTTAGACTCACATTCTAATAATGAATCCAGGTATGAAGCACTAACCCTGGGTTTACAATGGTGTGTCTCGCAAGGGGTAAAGCGTCTTAATGTATTTGGGGATGCTCTACTTTTGGTAAGGCAAGTAAATGGAGTATGGACATGCAAGAATCCTAGCTTGAGGACTCTCTTAAGCGGTGTAAAAACCTTGTTGGGTAAGTTTGAAGAAGTTCAAATACACCATATCCCAAGGGCTCAAAACCATGAAGCAGATTCCCTAGCAAGTGAAAGACTGCAGGAAGTGGTTGTTGGGGCTATAAAGCTAAAGCTCCCTCTATTTCAAGGTAGTGATGCCTTACTTGATATCATGCATTTTTTGGAAACAAGGGAATGCCCATCGGATTTAACAAAGGGACAAAAGCAATGGCTGACACGGAAGGCCACAAGGTATCGGATCATCAATGATGGTTTGTATTATAAGGGTAAGGACCAAATACTTAGGAAGGTCCCTCTCTCTAATGAAATCATGGGAGTAATTGCTAGCTGTCATGACGGGGTTTGTGGTGGTCACTTTGCCCTACACATAACAAGTAGGAAAATCTTGCAGGCTGGCTTCATATGGCCTAGCCTCAACCATGATGTACACCACTGGTGCAAGATGTGTACGTTGTGTCAAAAGGCCGGCACTAGGTCACTTATGCCTGAACCTCAGACACCTATTCTTCATATGGACCGTTTGAAAAGTGGGGTATCAATGTCATAGGACCATTGCCTAGGGCCAACTCAGAGAAATTTTACATCATCATGGGAGTCGACTATATGGCTAGATTGGTGGAAGCTACAACCACTACTAGAATCACAGCGGTAGAGGTAGCTAAGTTTATCTATGAGCACATATGCTGTAGGTTTGACACACCATTAGAGATCATCTCTAATAGAGGTCCAAGGTTTCAGAGCAGACTTGATAGGAGAATTAATGCAGAAACTTGGCATTACAAGGAGGCACTCTTCACCATATTACCCTCAATGTAATGGCCTAGTTGAAAAGGTGAATGGAATGGTTTCTAAAATTATCACCAAGCAGGTAAACAATCATCCTGGAGATTGGGATAAGTACCTACTACCATCTTTGTGGGCCTATAGAACCTCATTCTGTACATCCTTGGGATTCACACCGTATCATTTGGTATCTGGTAAGGAAGCAATAAGTGAAACTACAAAGTCTCAGAATAATGGCAAGCCAACTTCAACGGCCTAACACGCATTTGAGACATCACATCATCAACTTGGAAATACTACAGCTGGACAGAGAAGAAGAAATAAATTATTATGCGGCACAAGCAGAGCACAGACGGCTTAGCTTTAAGCAGCATCTTCAGCAAAAACAATTAAAGAAAGGAATGTTGGTGCTCCGTTATGACAATCGCTTCGACACACGCAAAGATAAGAAAATCTTACTCCGATGGGAAGGCCCGTTCATCATCAGGAAAAAGTATGCCAATGGAAGCTACCAGCTTATGGAAGTTGATGGCAAACTTCATAAAACCAGGGTAAATGGTTGGCGGCTCAAACCTTATTTTCTTTGATTTGACCAGGCTCCACCTATCGACATTCATTGGGATACACCGTCAACCTCCACCTCCGACGGCAATGATCAAACAGATGAGTTAGAGGCATGAATGCCCCTAACCTTAGGGAGAGGGCTAATGATGCCGGGTTATCCGCACCGCCCTCTAGCCTAGTCAAAAAGCTGAGGTTCTCGAAAACAATGGCGGACGCCATTTTTTTTTCTTCAAAACCTCTCTCTTGCAAAATACCCTCTCTCTCTTATTCCCCCCCCCCCCCCCCCCCCTTTTTGCCTCGCACACACCTCTCTCTTTTCCCCCTTGTTTTCTTCCCACTGGCAGGCCGAGCCCGACCCCCCCCCCCCATCTCTCTCCTCTCTCACTACCTCCGTCCCCCCCTCTTTCTCTCTCTTTCCTTCCTCTCCCTCGTTGCCTCTCATTGCGTGTGAACAACCCATAAGGGGAGCCATAATAATGCACTCTCCCCTTTCCCCCATATCCCATCCTTCACCCCATTTAATTACCCCCCTTCCTCGCTCAGAGATGGCCAAAATCACTCCTACCACCCCTATCTCTCCCCCCCCCCCCCCCCCCCTTGCACGTCCTATGGACTAGTCCGTAGGCGCATGAGATGACCACTCTCTCTCTATCTCCCACAACCCACACACACTCACTCCCTCTCTCACCACCTCACCCCCCCGTACTCCCACTCTCCCGCAGGCACAGTTTGTAGGCAGGAAGCCATCTATCTCTCTCACACACCCTAAACACACACACACTATACACACACACACACACCCACACGCATGCACTCTCCCCTCCCATCATCCTACACACCCTACACACACACCCTACACACACACACGCACTCTCCCCTCCCATCATCCCCACGCCGTCTCATCCCACTCGTCTGTTTTCCATGCGTGCAGTAAAACGTACAATATATATATATATATATATATATATATATATATATATATATATATATATATATATATATATATATATGCACATATTTGATAAAAAAACACCCCCCCTCGTACTCTCGTTCCCACACACGGCACTACACACATACTTACCATATATGATACACACTACACACAACACATATACACATACATGCACACACGCATATACGCACTCACAATATAAAAAAAAGAAAAGGAAAATACGACATCAACATCAAAAAAAAGAAGGAGGCTAACTCGCGCGTCACCCACACCAAAACAAGAAGTGGTGTCGAAGGCATGCCCCGGCCATCACGGAAAGGAGGTAACACAAAACATCTCGGCTTCTCACGACAAAAACCGATTCTAGCAACACTAAAACCTCACACCGACAACCCTAACCATCGACAAAACCCTTTGTAAATGCCCTAAACCCCCACTCTTCCCTAATAACCTAGCCATGGCTAGTGGATTGTAAAAAAACTCTCCCCACCCCACTCTTTCCTCTCTCTCTCTCTCTCTATCTCTCTTACTAGAGAGATAGAGAGGCCATGGCTATTGGATTGTAAAAAAACTCTCCCCACCCCACTCTTTCCTCTCTCTCTCTATCTCTACCTTCTCTCTCTCTCTATCTCTCTTACTAGAGAGATAGATGCCTCTCTTACTAGAGAGGCATCTAGACCTTCTACAGCGACCAATAGATATTTTCAATGATCATTAGGTAAGGACCACCTCTCAAACCTATATAAAGAGGCCTCTGCTTAGCACAAAGGGGAGCATAGACACACACTAGAGAGAAGACACAAGTGAAGGAGGAACACACTAGCTCCATGCACTCTACATTGTAAGCACCACTAAGCACGTAGTGCACCCCATGCTTGAGAGCTAATGGCATCATGTTTGGTTGCAAGCTTGGGCATTTTAGCATTGGCAACATCACCATTTTCCCCATGATTCACCACATCACGGTTGAGTTACTAATCATGACCACTCTATGCACATGAAGTAGTCACTTCCCTCCCGCCAGGCAACATGAGCACACTTGGATTGAAGGCATCAACGTCATGCTACCTTGGCCTGCTCTCAAAGTTGGTGATTGATGTTATCGGTGGCCGTATCGTCTTGATGTTTTCCCCCAACTAACCTTCCCGCTAACTCCAACCTCGCCATGCACCATATGGTGCCCACATTCCATGATGCATCTCTAATGCCAAGAGCCAGGTTTGTAGTCATCAAGACCACCACTTGTAAGTATCATCGTCACCAATAAAGGGTGCAATGTTGTTTTGATCTTTGGGGTCCATTCTCTATTTTGATTTCCCATAGTTACGGGATGTTTCGTCTCTTGTATATCACCCTGCTTGTGCTCCATGATGTGTGATCTCTCCAATCAGTCAGTGTGCCCTGTTCTGAGCTTGTCACATACCACGCTCGTGCACACACTAATGACTAGTGATTAAGCATTTTCTTTCCATATGGATGTCTGTTATACCACCGTTTCATGTTGATTACCTAGAGGGCATTTCACTTTTGCTACCCTAGGTCATGAATGTTTGCATCCTAGCCGCACTTATGCTAGGTGGTGCCCCTTTCTACCTATAGGATCACTCCTACCTTGAGATGATTCTTGGGGATGTTCAGGCTATGTGTGGTGTAGAGGTCACCCCATATGGCATGTCATTTCCGGCCATCGCCACCACCCCCAAATCCCAAATCTTCAATAAAGTTGTTCCTTCAAATGAAATGCATACTTCCGAGCCTTAGTATGGGGTACAAAGCCCTCCTGTTGTGTGTGTTTTACATTCTCTTCCATGAACTATGTGGCTTGGTCCACACTATCCTACATCTATTCTAACAGCTTCTTTGTCTTGGTCATGGCTTCCTACTCTAAGCTTTGAGTCAAAAGGTGATGAATCTTACGCGGTGGAAGAAAAAGAGAAACAAGATAGCTTTGGAGTGTCATGTCTATGGTGAAAAGGTGTAGCAATGGAAGGTGGAGACTGTGAAACTCTAGATCTTGTTCTATGTGGTGTAGGTGATGAGGGTGGAGATGTTTTTGCAAGAGAGGTAAGGCACACAACAGCTTGAGATACAAGTGTAGGGTCATTCACCTTTTGCATAGTAATCTTTTATGCACGGCACAAATTCTACATGATCTTGCTCTCTTGATTCTAGGGCCGTTGTATGCCACGAGTCATTCATGTGTTGTTCAAGCCACCTACACATTACCTGGTAAATTTTGACCTTAACTAATTATTTCCTTTACCATTAATGTTGTAAGATGATATTAGTTTTGAGTTTATCTTATTTAAAACTACATGGGACTTCTCAGTTGGTTTAGCCAATTGCTAGCACATCTCCTGAACTCGCTGATGTGGAACAAGCTCAAAGGTTTGCTTTCTGGTTCAAAATGGTTTTTTGGTTCTTGGGCTAGTGGAATTTCTTCCAATCTGGCATAATATAGTTTGATCTTGGCCCCATTGTAACCTCTAGAATCCAGGAATAGTAAACCACACAAGTCCCTTAATCTAATTGTTCCATTAGAGAATACCCAATCAACCTCATTGGGTCTAGACCATGCTATTTTTAAGTTTATATTCTTTGGTCTTAATATTGACTGATATAGCAGCACTAGATCACCCCTCTTAAACACTTTGACCTTAATTTTTTAATCATGATCGTGTTTCCACCTTTGCTAGACCATATCCTATTCCAGAATGGCCATTTGTCTGATTTCATCTAGCTTTAATAACTCATCCAACCTCTATTTCAAATTCTGGTTGAAATCCATTCCATGTTTTACTGCTAATGTGAGACTTGGAATAGCAAACTCCATCAAAACTAATACCTCTATTCCATACACCATTTTGAAGGGTGTCATATTAGTGGTAACCTTGTAGACAATCCTATAGGACCATAGTGATGTGTGGATCTTGGCATCGCACTGATGTGGTTTTTTTTTTAACTATTTCGGGCAAAATGGTCTTGATGGTCTTATTGTTTCTTTTTTCTTGACCATTGTACCTGGGATAATAAGGTGTAGTTTGTAGCAAGGCTACAATGTCACTTGCACAAGAGAAGCAGTTAGTTGTAGCTGGGCTGGAGTTCAAAACTGGACGGGCTCTCACCTAGACAGTGACACGTGGCAAGTGATACGAATGGTGGTCCAGTGGACACCATCCCCAAATCACCAACACCTCAGCTTGGAGATAGGCTTATCTAGATTGGGATAAATTCCAAGTGTTGGTGGCCCTTTAGGAGATATATATGTGTGGTTGGTTCTAGTGGCAGGGATCAATATCATCTACTTTATGTGTTCATTCGTCCTGAGTCTAGATCTTGAGTTTGCACACAACATGTCAGCACTATCCTTGTACAGTTGAGCCTTGACACCCCATTGTCCCTATGAGTTCTTGGCTAGAGCTGAGTGTCCTGCACATTTCACTAAGGAGCACCCACTATAGAGAGCGCGATACATTATCTCTTGTATAGGTGATCTCATTTTTGGCATGCCCGGTGGGACCTCAACTAAAGTCTCACTCCGTCAAAAGTCAAGTTACAGAGCTTCCTGGTTTCAACTCTCTATATTAGTTGGTTGGTTTGCATAGTTCTAGGCTTGCTTCAGCTTGGTCCCATCTAGTTTTCGCTTGACCTGCTTAGTTTCTAACCTGCTCGTCTAGACCTGCTTGTCTAGTCTCTCGTCTTGGTCTAGTAGTCTCTCGGCTTGGTCCACTCCTCTCTCGTCCAAGTCTAGCCAGGAGGTCTAGTCACTCGCCCTAGTCTAGTGGAGTCTAGACCAGTGTTGAGTAAGTTAAATGTCTTCTCTAGACCATTTTTCAATAAGTTAAAGGTCTCTGTGCCCAAATCTTAGGTGGGCTTTTGGTTATGCATGACACATACAAGGCAGTCAAAAGAGCGATATCGCACTACTAAGTCCGTTGGAGTACTACCACGAGAAGCATCAACCCTTCTTTCCAAGAAGAAGTTCAGGAGACCCATTACCCCTACCTTCCTCCTCAACTAGTTCTAAACCTCCCCAGTTACCCCCATCAATAAACTTCTCATCCACTATGTTACAGCAAGCTCCAGTGCAACAAGCTCCTACACAAAAGATAGCCATGGAGGAGCTCACAAGCGTTCTAGCTAAGGTGAATATTAACTTTTCGACTTTCAAGAGTCTCTCCACAGAGGATGCCAACAACCATGCCTAGAGGTTCATTTCTCTCTACAAAGTTTGTGGCCTCAACCGAGAATATGCCTACTTAGTACTTTTCCCATTTACCTTCAATGGATTAGCAGAAAAGTGGTAAAGTCGGTTTTTTGAAAACCACTTTACTACTTGGGCCACATTAAGACAACACTTTACTACTTGGGCCACATTAAGACAACAATTTTTTGAATCTTGCAAACCAGGGGACTGTTGTAACCTGAGCTAGGGAGGATGAAGCCTAAGGCAATCCATGGCTTGGAGGGAGCACAGCAGAAGGCGAGAGAGAGAAAGAGAGAGAAGTCGACACAGTAAAAATAACGCTTGTATTAGTATTAAGCCTTGAGATACATATATAGGTTTGGACCTTCCATGCAATTGCCATGCAAAACTGAACTGCAAGTACACTTGTAACTGCATGGCTACAAAAGCCATTTCCCATGGGTTATGACGACTTGGGCTTGAAACCCAACAATCCCCCCCTCAAGCCCGAACTGGACAAGCAACTCATGATACCTGGAGTTTTTGGTATACTCGTCAACCGTGAGTTTTAGGTTTTCTCACAACCAAAGGATTTTTGGTGTATCCATAACCTGGTGCTAGATCAATAACCCCCCCTTGAACAGATAGGGTGTAGGTCAAAAAAGTTAGCTACCAAAAATGGAGTTTTTGGTTTACTGCCAAACCTTGGGTTTAAGGTGTACCCAGTAACCTCACGAGAAGTGGGACAAAAAATAGGTTGAGAACTTACAAAAATTGGGAGGTCTTACCATTTATGGATGGCAGTGTCTATAACCCGTACAATGATGATAACTGACAAGCATGACAATGACTGACAACAAGTAATGTAAAAGAGGCTTTGACTAGAAAACATATTTGTGTTGACAAAACATAACAGATCTTATGATATTGAACTGGTAAAATACTTTGTGAAATCTTGTACTGCAACCTCGAAGGAGATCTTTATGATGTAGCATTTGCTGATGTACTGAGTGCTCGAAGCAAATCCATCTTCGTTGTTGGGACCTTCGATATGTCGTAATCCTTGGACAAGATAAATATTTGCACACACACCAAGACGTGTAGGCATAATACCCACATAGCCGCAAGAGTCCCCACAACACTCCCATGACCTTCACAAATTGCTTGAAGTCCTTTCCAAGTGCTATATCATGTGCAACGGCCAAAACTCGGTTAACTTCCACTCGCAAAGCTAAGGCAAGGCTTCTGGCTGCTCTTGCGAGGTGTGAATGATCTCTTAAAGGGATTAAAGAAGTGGACAATTAAATAACTTAGTGTGAAAACCATTGAAAAAATGATTTTGCTAACTCTCAGTAACACATCAACAGCGCGATGGCGAGCAGGTATTAGGATGACGCTGAAGTTGGTTCGCTTAGTCTGGGTTGCGAAGCTTCGGCCTGTGTCTTTGTGATCACCAAACTATGCAACTGCGCACCATCTACAAGCTTTGCAATTTGGCCAAGCGCTACAATCGGCAGCAGTTCAGAATGCAGTAGATTAGGTGAGCTTCTCCACTCACTGCCTGAGAGCTATTTGCATGCAAAACTCGGCTTCATCACCTAATCTTTGAGCGATGCAGATCGTTCAACCTCTTATGCCTACAACTCCTGCCTCTGCAGCCGCCAGACTTGTGATGCTCTTTGGGATGCAGCAGAAAACGGACCCTGCCTGAGATCTTGTAGCTCTGTGTGCCTCCTGGAGCACCTTGGGCTGCACTCCTTGCCTGCCTATCTACAGCTTCCGGTTGTGTTGAAACCTTCCCTTGCTAGCGTTAAGCTTTTCCTCGCTTCTAGAGGCGACGGTTCTCGCAAGCCTACCAGTTGTTGGAACCTGAGCTAGGGAGGATGAAGCCTGAGGCAATCCATGGCTTGGAGGGAGCACAGCAGAAGCCGAGAGAGAGAAAAAAAGAGAAGTCGACACATTAAAAATAACGCTTGTATTAGTATTAAGCCTTGAGATACATATATAGGTTTGGACCTTCCATGCAATTGCCATGCAAAACTGAATTGCAAGTACACTTGTAACTGCATGGCTACAAAAGCCATTTTCCACGGGTTATGACGACTTGGGCTTGAAACCCAACAGGGACTTTGAAGAAAAGGTTCTGGATGAGTTGGCCGACCCGATGCTTCAACCCAAAGAGACTTTTGCATAACTTATGACCAGAACCAAGTCTCTCATCGCTAAGCTTTTTCAGCAACCATGTGAATTTATGGTTAAGAAGTGGGTCAAGAAGGCTCTTCCCAAAATATCTCATCAAAAACGCTAAGAGAGTCTTTGACCTAACTCCAATCTGGAGGAATATGTCTCAGCTGCTACTCAGATAGAAGGAGCTAGGAAGTTGCTCATCAACTCTTCTTAGGTAGATACCACCTCAGTATTTTTAGAAAGTCTCTCTGATCCTTTAACCTCTTTACACAAGGAACTGGAAGCCCTAAAGCTACAACGATATCTTCAAGAGAAAAGGTCCTTCTCTCTTAGATAGGAGAAGCCTCCACATCATGAGGCTTTGGATCAGATTAAGTGTGAGCTCGAAGAGCAAAGGTCTCAGCAGAAGACTAAGGCTATGGTTTGGTTAGCTCATGCCATTCTCCACGGCACCCTCCACATGAATGCCCCCTTTGACTTTACTGCCACTTCTGTGAAAATTTTGGACATTAAGAAAATGATTTCTACTACCTCAAGAGATTGCGACAATACAACAAAGTCTTGGTCCTAGTATTCAACAAGGGCCACCACTTTCATCCAACATGGTTTCCCCCTATGGCCATCCAAACCACATGCCACCTTTGCTGACAACCACTCCTATGCAAGGTATGCATAGCATTTTTTCCTCTCATAGCTTTTACCATACCCATGCTCCCTCATCTCCTCAAAGCTTCTATGCCTCCACCTCCAACCCCATGCACCAAGAGCAAGGAACAACTCGCCCTTTGACTCGCCCATTCAATCGACCTATTTTATGCTACAGATGCGGAGACTATGGACATTACCAAAGAAAATTCCCTCTGCTAGAAGGGCCCCCTCCCTGTTGTCATGGCCCTCAAGGTAAGGATCACTACAGTAAGGATTGTCCCAAACTTAGTTCATCTATGTCTTTGAAACCGAGTTAAAGCCATAATGAATTTACCTTTCCCAAGATCAATCTGATAGCAGTTAGCACCATCCCTCAGCTGCCACCTTCTACCCATGTGGTTGCCCCTCAAGGTAAGTTGCAATTGGTAGACGAGCCAACAGGCGTCCTCACTTGGGCCGATAGAGACGCTCTCAGTCTTAGCACTATAGCAAGTTTAATTCCCCCACACATCCTCACACAAGTGGATAACATGTTTTCAGATGTTGACAAGCCATCCCCCAGTGCCAAGAAAGAATTCAAATCTTTTCTCTCTAATATTGATGAAGCATTTTTGGAAGAAATGTAGATCTACAAAAGATCAAGGTACCAGAAAAACCACTACTAGAAAAAGAAAAGATTATAGCAAAGACAATCTTGAAGAACACCTTTCAACAAGTGTGGCTCTATGACATGGTGCAACTAGATGCAAGTTTTTGGAGTGACACCCTTGCAGTTATTCAACCACTTTACCTCGGAGTAGGTCCTAGTGGCGGGCACCTCCTAGTGCAACCATCCAAGCCGTATATGATATCCCATCCCGATGCTCCCCTCACGGATTATAGAAGCCCTCGTCTCACCATGGCCGTCTTGGGGCAGCAATTCTCAGGAGTAATTGTGGATGGTGGATCTGACATCAACATGATGCATGAGTTCACTATGTTGGTGTTAGGCCTACAGCCTACTTGTCTTGCTCCCTTAACTGTTACATTGGCCAACCAGAGGATAGTCTACCATGTGGGCATAGTGGAAAAGGTTCCTCGCCAAGTGAAAGATTTCACCTTTAGTTTGGATTTTGTTGTGGCTCACCTTCCACAGGTTTAGGGAGGATTTTCTCTGCTCGTTGGTAGACCATGGTTGCGGCACACTAAAGCACTCCATGATTGGGGAACCAATGCACTGTGGATACACACTCCATGGTCCCCAATGAAACCCATTCGCATTGAAGGAGACATAGATTCAGTGGTGCAACATAGCTCCTTGTCAATGGAGTCCAACCGTAAATTGGAGCAGTCGACTCCACCTTATGGGTCAAAAAAATACTTGTTGGAGTGGTTGGAAGCTACAAAGTCTATGCCTTGTTATGGAGTCTCTATTAAACCTTTGCCTTTTCCCGAGGATACAACCTCTTCCACATTTTCTACAATACCTAAGCCCAACGAGACACCTAAGCCAGCAGCCAATGTAGAGTATCTACAAGAGTTCCCACACACCTCAAACTCAACCCCATTCATGTCTGACTCTCCCACAAAGCCAAAATTATCCTATCTGTCTGCTATACTACCCTCTACAAAGCTTCTTCAAGGTGGATTACAACATAAATATGTTGCTTTCAAAGTGGATGTCACACCATTTCATGATGTCTCTCTACTCATAGATGCAATAACTTCTTCACCTACACTACAATCGTTAGCAGTGCCCTCTCCACACCCCATAAAGGGATCAAACCTCATTGTTTTTTATGCCTACCAAATACTGCTAGACCATATGCAAAGTAGAAAATCACATTTGCTACAGTCTGTATCATAGCAGATAAGATAAGTCTCATTAGCAGATGGTTTTGAAAGCATTGTGTGTCAACTTCTGGGAAGACCAGTGTGTGTACGGCTATCATCTATTCATTCTATCTTCAACTCAATTTGGCATTGGTATACCACAACAAGTGTTTCTTCCCCCTACCCACCTCTGAATCTCCCTCTCCCCTACCCACCCTCCCATCCCCTCTCATCCCTACTGACCCCCCCCCCCCCCCCCCCCCCCCCCCCCGCCCCTAGGACCCTACCCTCACCCCCTTGCTTCTACCCACCCTCCCATTCCCTCTCGCCCCCTACCCACCCCACCTAGACCCTACCCACCCCCTAGACCCTCTCTACCTCCTAGTACCTTCCTACCCCTCTCACCCCTAGCCAAGCAATCCCTCATCCTTACCACCTCCTCTGATCCCTCCCTCCTCCTCTCATCTCTCCCACGGAATTTTCCAAGGATAAAAGATTGAACTTCTATGCTACTTGGCATTATCCTTGAAGAAAATTTGGATAAATTTGGAGGGCCTCCTTCAAGTTTTTCTCTCTGTCAACCTATATCACTGTGGCAGGTTTCCTACTTCATCATATTCTGAAAATCCTTACATTTCATCATTTCTTCTCCACGAAGCTCCAGTTGCTTTGATTGCTTTTTTCTTTGCCAGTAATAGTGGTCTTTGCTTGTTTCAATGTTTTGTCTAATTTGAGTGTTCTCTCTCACTGAGAAGATGAGTGGTCCTATGGCGGAAACCTGTAGTAGGTCTACAATGTCACACAAGCAGTGAGGTGCAGTTGGGTTGGCGTTCACACTTGTAGGACTCTCGACTGGGTAGTGACATGTGGCAAGTGATATGGATGATGGTCTAGTGGACACCGTGTCTAGATCACCACCACCCCAATTTGGAGATATGCTTAGCTACATATGATATCTGTCAGCCGTTGGTGGCCCTTTAGGAGATACATATGTGTGGTTGGTTCTAGTTGGAGGGATCAACATTGTCTACTTTATGTGGTCATTTTTCATGAGTGATATCTTGAGTTTACACATAGCGCGTTAGCACTATCCCTGCACAGTTGAGCCTCGACACCCCATTGTATCTACGAGTTCTTGGCTGGAGTTGAGTGTGCTACCATTTCCAAAGTCTGTATTGGTTACTTTGAGTTAGTCAAGTCCCATATGTTCAAGTTCTACTATTTAATTGATGTGTTTGTTTCCTCTATCATCCATTTTGTTTTCATTCTACTGGAGTGAGACGTCACACACATTGCACTGAGGAACCCCCACTATAGAGAGCACGACACATTACTCCGCTACATAGACTTTTGGTGATTAATTGAAAAGATTGCACACAGTATCTAAATGGTTTCATTTATGAAGTGTGCTCCCTAATTTGAGACAATCTGAATTGTACATCCATATGTGCATATGATATTCTCATACAAGAATATAATTGTTGATCTTGCAATATTATATGGTAAGGCTTTGGATTCAAGCAACTTGATGACATAACATGTGGCCATGATGATGTACCTATTCTTTCTTGGAGTAGCCTTCTTAAATGGCCGCATAAAATCCAAACCCTATTTCATGAATATTCCTAACGGATGCAATAGAGTTAGTGGTGTCATGTTAGCTGCTTTTGGTCTCCCCATCCTTTGGCAAATGTCACTTGTCTTAAAAAATGCTATGACATTAGTTATCATAGCTTTCCACTAAAGACATGCTTGGAGAATCTTCTTATATGTAATATCAGTAGAGAAATGTCACCTTGCATCTCCAATATGAGCTTTGATAATGACTTGCATCCTTCCTTTCGTTGGCACACACACCTTCAAAGTACACCATCAATGCCTAATCTGTATAGGGCTCCACCAATGATGGTACTTGAGATGTTTTATGATCAATGCCTTCTTCTTAGTTTGAAACCAGTCCTCTAGAAGTCCCCCCATCTGAAGGAAATCAGAGACATTTTTCCATTATGGATATGGTCCATCATCGGTTTTGCTTTGAAACATTTCAACGTCTGCTAGATCATCTCGAGCTCATCTCTTAGTGATGCTTCAAAATAACGTTATCTACGTCTGAAAAGAAAATAAGAACCATAATTTGTTTTGCCTGGTTTGTGAAAGATTTTGAATTCAAACTCCATCAGATGCATTATCCATCTAATTAGCCTTCCCTGAATAATGTTAGTGGAAAAATGTTCATTGAAGCAAATTTCTTTGTTACTTATTTCTTACATAGCTCTTCAAGTATCAAAGCCTTCTTCCAACTTCTGTTGTTGTCAGTCTTTATCTAAATTCTCATGTTGGCCCCTTGAATGGCCAATGTTTGGTTGTCATAATCATGTATTGCACCAGCAGTTCTGCTCCCTGGTCTACTTAAAAGCATCCCATAAGCACCTTGCACATCAAATATTAAGAAGCTGGTTTTCAAATTTTCCTTGCCCACTATGATCCTCATGTTCTCAATTAGCCCTGCAGCATGGACCACCCGATGGTCAGCCATCCTAACTATGAATGGTGTTGGATTCAATTCTATAATTCCCAATTCTTTCCTTAAATGTTCTCCCAAAATATTAACACCACCTCCCCTATCTAGGATCACTCCTGATAATGGATCCCATTTCTTTCTCAATTTATAATGAATCTAAATCAAAGGGACCTCGTTATCTTTGATGGCTGCTAGGTCCATTGCTCTAGATTTGGCTTTAGATTTCCTCTTTTGTCTGATGAACTTTGTAGCTTTCGGTAATGTCCGTCTGATATCATCAAGTTCAGCTGTTTAACTTTTGAACCCTTTTGCAGACCTTGACATATATCTTATCTTGACCATTACCAGAGCTACTATCTGAACCGGAAGATTTCTCCTCATGTGTCACAAACTGCTACGTATCAAGTCACAGAAGAACAGAGCCAACCTATAGATTCTAATCAAGGGGCCTAAAACGTAAGAAGAAGTAGATGTGGCACAAGAAGCTCTACCAACTTGCAAAGTCTTGCTATGAGTGGCCTATTTTTAAAGATGAGTTTCCATAAAAACTTATAAGACCTTGTCTGATGGGGCCAGAGTGACCTAAAGATATTAAAACAAAGCAGGACATAGACATGATAGGCTTGCGTAATAAAGTGATTATGTGGAAAAGGTTGTATAGAGTTTCCAAATTTTGCAATGACCTGATGATGTGGAAACTTGTACAAATTTCCATGTTTTACGCTGATGACATGGTAGCTATACAGATTTTTGTAAAACAGGCTACAACCTTTTGGATCTAGTGATTTTGGGGTAGAGACTTTTGAGTTTAAATATTTCCATCTAACTACTTTTCATAGACCAAGGCCTATAAATATGTGATATGGGCTTATTCTGTGGCATGCTTCAATGTGAAGTGCATAGGATGGAGTATCGGATATAAAGAGATACCAAAAGGGACACCATGGTTTGGGGGTAGTGATCTCTTGGGGTGAAACTTTTCCACTCCCGTTGGAGAGGGGGGGAAAGGAACACACCTAGCATACAACACAATGCCTCACTATAGCCCAGGGTCTACAAAGCACCCCAATCCACTAGAGTTCAGCTTTCAAACTAGACACTACACCGCAAGCAAACCACCGCCTGCACACGACCAAACACACACACACGCGTTGCAATGCACAAACAGACCCAATCACTCCGCTCTGCTCAATTCACATTCTTTGACACACACACAATCTCTCTCCATCTCTCTTTGCAAGACAAACTTTGGGAGGGCACACAAGCCTACACACACGCGGAAACACACGCACACAAGCAAAGAAGAGAAGGGGGAAGGGAGAATGACGCCCAGAGACATCAGTGGATAGCCTTCTTGCATCTACACCACCACGTACAACCAACAATCTGCCTACACAATCCTCGACCAAAAATTTCAACACACCAAAAATCCTAATGACAGAAGGCTCCAAGAGCCAGAAGCAACATTAGCAAAAAGGCCTAATTGCAAAAGAGCTTAATGGCCAAAGAGCCCCCAAAAAATTAATGTGTACATCCTTTTATAGGGGTGTGTCTAGGCGACTCTAAAGTTCCCGGCCCTTTCCGCACTTCAAGACTCTCCAAGCCCCCGAACCAAGGCTACAAAAACCGAGAAAATCATATGTGCCAATTTCGAGAAAATGCACCGCACCCAAATTTCCAACTACTTTAACTTCCTGCTCTGGTCTTTGTTTGATGAGCAATCAACTCTTGCTAGTTCCACACATGGCATAGCATCTCTTCAAACTCTGTCGCGGTCCAAAAAACATCATATGGCATGACTCCTCATGTGGTCAGGTTGGCACCAACCTAGCCCCCGGTAAAACATTAACGAGCCATAAACTGCAATCCATAGCTCTGATCTACAATCTAGAAATATGGGTATGCTCTATAACTCGAGCACTATGTGCCTATATGCTGACATTCACTTGGGCCACCTATCCCCAGCTACCCTATTCGGAAATAATCTGCAACGCACTGCACCTTCTAACCTCAATATCTTGGGCTCTGTAGCTCGTTTTGATGAGATGTCTGGACTTGCTCCTTCAACACTTCAAGCTCTACACTTCTAAAACCTATTAGGAAATAAGACGTAGCTAAATAGATAATTGAGTAGATTACTTAATGGAGAGAGACAGATTTATATACACGAGATTATAGAGTAGAGAGAGAGAGAGAGTACACACAATATACGTGGTTCACCCAATGTGGGCTACGTCCACGGGAAAGCAGCCACTCAATGGCTTTAGTACTTCAAAACAAGAAGTAGTTTACAAAGGGATTATACCCTTAATGGAGCTCCCGCCTTGCTTCACTCTCACCACCTCACACTCACCTTGATGCATCAACTTCACACTATAAAATGTGTGTAGAAATGGCCTCCTTTTATAGGCCAAAAGGGCTGCCCTCTCTTATGAGAGACAGCCATGTGTAGCCGCCCTTGTGCGAATAAGTCCAAATCGGACCCTCCAATCCGCCCATGTGTGGCCGCCCTTGAGAAGACAAGTCCGCTTTTGAATTCGGCCACCGGCCACCAGCCATTGACTTTCGACCACCGGCCACCGGCCATTGACTTCCGACCACCGGCCATCGGCCATTGACTACCGGCCACCGGCCAACCGACCGGTTGTTTTCCGAACACTTTTCGGCCGCCGTCCGGCCATAATATTCCGGCGAAAAAGTCAGTTCAGGCCTTTAAAGTTGCCCCTGATTCTTGTCCGTGAAAATTTTAGTTTCCGGTGAGTGATTTTCCTTCACGCACGATGGCTTCTCCTGATAATGGGGGCCTTACAAATGTGCGCTTTTACCACAGAAAATTACAAGGGTAAATCAGGCTCCATACTTAACAGAACCAAAGATTGCACCTTGCACCACCTTTATCTACTCCTCAAAGTAGCCCCTTCTGGAGCCTTTCTTGGCCTATAAACCGCATCAGCCATACATCTCTGCTGCTACCCGTTTGTCCATGATCTTCCTAGCTGCTCTAGCCCTTTGCCATGCTTTTGCTAACATGCACATAATATCTACCCATGCCATCTTCTATGGTCGACACACTTTGGCTGCACCATCATTGCCCACCCCCTAGTTGAACAATTATGCTCAACCAAAAAAGAGCTTTATTCCATTTCTAACTGCAAAAGCTAGCACACACTATGAGAAAACCAAAACCATATTTACACATTCTTATTGCATCCTACTGCCAAACCTTCAAGTGGGTTGCCCCACCCCGTGCATCACATAGCTTTTGCCTGGATCAAAAACTTGCCTTTGGTATCTTCCACCCATCTGTAAATTTTTCACCATAGCTCCGTACCCCAGCACATATACCATCATGTATGTAGGCTGTCCATAGCCTGCTGGCTTCAACTCTCCATGCATCCCTCAGCAGACTAACTACTCCATACCAAGCAGCATCAAACATATCACCATCCAAAAAACATGTACCTAACACCAAGCTCGAACACATGTTTGACCCTCCCTCCCAACCAAATAAAGTGGAGGGCTCCTTTCTCTACCACTGGACATGTTTTTCGCATCAAAACCTCCACCACCTTTGGCAACACAACCTCCTCTTTGGCCACACACTTGATTCCAACATCATCAAGCCCTTCCTCGTCAACCAGCCCTTCAAGGTTGATCAGCACCACCTGCTCTTCAGCTTCAATCACCTGCTCTTCAAGTACTTCTTATATCGCCACATCATGCTCCACCAAGGAAGAGAGAAAATCGTTCTCTACTGCATCATTCTCATCGTCCTCCATAGGCATGGATGCTCTATTCCTACTGACAAAATTTTGCACCTTTTGAACCGCCATGGAACATTCTACTGTCACTTTCACCCGCATAGTCATTAGCATGGCACCACACACCACCTTTACCTGCATATCATCATCCGTAGGCCTGGACCGCTCCATTTGGTATTTATCATGCACTTAAGCTTGCTTTGTTTCCTGCTCTTCTTGCACATAGGCTACTACCATATCATCAAATATTTAATAAGGCAGCTTTACCTTTACCAGCTCAATTTTGTCAGACTCCATCTCCTCATCATAGGATGTGGACTCATCCGCTCTATTCTCCTCACTTGTCTCCCATCTACTCGAGCTTGTATCTTCATCATCATCGGCACCATATACCGACTTTGTGTCAGCATCTTCATCCGCTTGCTGCTCCACAGGAGCTTAAACATCTTCACGAATTTGCTCACTTTCTTCATCTGCTTTTGAACCCTCGGTGTCTGCATCTTGATTGCACTCTACTATCGTTTCATACAAAATTTCCACAAGAATAGGCTTTACCTCTTTAAGCTGCACTAAAACCTCAACATCTGCCACCGCTTTTGAATCTTGGTTCACCTCAACATGGAGCTTTTCCTCGTTGGCAAGCTCGTCCACCCTTGGCACATGCACTTTACAAACTGGAAACCTCCAAGGAACATAACCAACCATAGATCTTACCTCAACAAGCTCCGCCCTTCAAAACAATAGGAGCCACCTTTGGTTGACCAACGAACACTTTGCTACCTCTATAACAGGCACATAATCTGTCGGCTTCAACACGCCCAACTCCAGCTTCCACTTCACCTTTCTACTCTTCATCTTGGCCAGATAGACCATGTCCTCATATGTGTCAGCAACGTCCTTGACCTTTTCTCCTCAGATACAAGCACTCTAACATCTTCAACAACTTCAAATATTGATTTCTATTTACCCCAGTAGCAACCTCTAACTACTTCCAACAGGCTTCAAACTGCTCAATGAAAATAGAGAGATCATTACTCAAATCCTAGCGTACCTCCTTTATCCTTGCACCAGTTTCTTCTAACGTAATCACTCTTGAAACCACTCCAGAAATTGACTTCGTAGCCTTTGCCATGATTCTCGATCACTGCTCTTTAAATGGCATCAAACTGAACCTTGGCTCGCCCTCACATCAATAGCACCACCGTCTGTAGCTTTTTTGCATCTGTCAACATATGCATCAACATCAGTCATAACTCAAAATCTGTTAACCAATCCTTGGGATCTTCAATGCCCGTAAATATGGGGCCAAAACCTGGCTCCACTATCTGCCAACTTCAAATTTGGCCATCGAACACTTCAACCATCAGCCAACCACTTTATCGGCTAAAAAACACAGCTTGAAGCCTCAAATCAGAGCATCCAACAGCTCCTCAGTGGGGGCACCAGAAGATGGATAGGGAGAAAGGGGAACACACCTAGCACACAACACAATGCCTCGCTATAGCCTACGGTGCACACAATGCCCCAATCCACTAGAGTTCACCTTAAAAAGTGACACGACTTGCAAGCAAACCACTACCTGCACACGACCATACACACACATGCCTTGCAATGCACAAACAGACCCAATCACTCCAGTCTGCTCAATTCACAGCCTTCGCACGCACACAGCCTTTCTCTATCTCTCTTTGGACGACAAAATCTGAGAGGGCACACGTACACAAGAAGAGAAGAGAAGGGGGAAGGGAGAATGATGCCCAGAGATAGCAATGAATAGCCTTCTTGCATATACAACACCACCTTGGCCAAAAATTTCAAGACGCCAAAAAGCCTAATGACAAAAGGCTCCAAGATCCAGAAGCAACATTGGGCAAAAGGCCTAATGGCCAAAGAGCCCCTAAAAAATTAATGTGCGTAGCCTTTTATAAGGGTGTGTCTAGGAGACCTAAAAAAGAAAAATATGAGAGGCCCCCTAGCTCATACAGTCCTCTTTAGCTTTATTTAGAATTATCTTTGCATTGCTAGCACTTAGCATAGTCCATGTTTGGCAATTTCTGCATGATGCACACCTTTGTCGTTTGTCTGCCCAACTTGGCCGCCCACTCACCTTTGAATTGGTCTTCTCTCTATCTCTTGCATTGCCTCTCTCCCCATCATGGGAGTGCCCCTTTGAATTGGCTTTAAATTAGACCCTTAAGGGCACCTTGGACCCCTCAAATTGTCTCTCTTCCTCTGCCATGGGACACCTCCCCTAGGATCATCTTTGACCGGCCTTGGGCCCTTCTCTCTCACTGCCGACTGACACAGTGGTACCCGTCCCTCCTCGAGCACTAGCGACATCGCTAGTGGAGGGGGGGGTTTGCCTTCGAAAAAGGGGGTGCCTTTTGAGGCACGGGAATCGGCTCATACCGGGCATCATGACACATCAGCAATTGCCGCCACCTACGGCCAAAATCACCAAAATCGCCACCCAAGAGGCCCTACATAGCATCGGGCATGTACTCCATAGCCTCAACGAGGAGAGCTCCCCTCACGCTTGTACATCCAACAAGTGCAACAACTGAAGATCTTCTATCATGTGTCCTACACCCTGGTAATGCATATGGGTTATGCCTGCCACGTGGCAGCCTCTTGTCAAATGCCCTCCATGCCTTCAACAAAATGCAAAAAAACTTGTATAAAACCCCAATTTTTCTCCTGCTTGCCCGAGCTTGCCAATTGTCACATGACGATCTGATTGCCGAGCCAAAAAACTCGATTTCAAGCTCACTATGTCGACTCAAAAGTTCTCGGTCCTTGCCACACTTCAAGAATCACCGAGCCCCCAAACCGAGGCCGCAAAAACCGAGAAAACCATATGTGGCCAATTCCGAGCAAATGCGCCCAAAGTTTCCAACTCCTTTAACTTTTTTCTTTGGGCTCTGTTTGACGAGCAATCACCTCCTACTAGTTCCACACATCATATAGCATCTCTTAAAACTCTGTCGCGGTCTGAAAAACACCAGATGGCATGACTCCCGATGTGGTCAGGTGGGCACCAACCAGTCCCTGATAAAACTTCAACTGGCCATAAACTACAATCCATAGCGTTGATCTGCAATCTAAAAAGATGGGTATGCTCCATAAATTGAGAACTACACACTTATATGCTGACATCCACTTGGGCCACCTGTCCCCAGTTTCCCTATCCGGCAAGAATCTGCAAAGCCTTGCATCTTCAAACCTAATATCTTGGGCTCTGTAGGTCGATTTGATGAGCTGTGTAGACCTGCTTCTTTAGCACTTCAAGCTCTACACTTCTAGACCCAAAGAACTGCACCTTGCACCACCTTAATCTACTCCTCAAAGTAGCCCCTTGTGGAGCCTTTCTTGTCCTATAAACCGCATCAACCATACATCACCGTTGCTACCTGTCTGCCCATGATCTTCCTAGTTGATCTAGCCCTTTCCCATGCTTCTGCTAGCCTCCACATATTTTCCCATGCCATCTTCTATGGTTGTCACACTTTGGCTGCACCACTGTCTCGTATGTCATGCATCTTTTTCAGTTCAGTGTTATTTTTGTTTGGCATGTTCATTGGCACGTGGTGCCCATCCACATGACATTATGACTATATTCACACTTCCACTTAGCTGATTTATTTTGTCTGGTGCTAGTTGATCCTATAATGAGCCTTTTGATTGGTCCTTCATTAGTTCAGTGACTCTAGCCTCAGTCAAGTCTGATGTAACTTGCCCCACCTCATTAGCCTGACTATGTACTGCAATGATTGTGGACTCATTTAATCTAGATGTTGCCTTCTCACTTTGATGCCATTGCACCTTTGAAGACTAGGGTAGTAGCTTCTAAATTGTGTGAGCCTCTGAACATTTTGTCTATTCTAGTAGTTTCTTGGCCAGATGTTTTGTTATCTTTGCTACAAGCTCACGTTGTTCCTGCCACTCATCCACTACCTTCTCCTTTCCCTTTGCCTTCCATACCGCTCTCGGTTGCTCCCACTTCATGGTTTCAATACTTTGCTTTCCCTCATTTTTATCAGGGATTTCTTTGATGACAACCCCTTTTCTTTGTGTGGCCACCATGACTGGCACTACATCTGGTGGCTTTTGTTCAAGTGTCTCTGGTTTGACAACATCAAGGCACTGGGCTGTTGGGGTATAAAGCCCAATGTGGTCGCCCAGGTAAGTGGGCCGGCCGCCAGGTATGTACACATATTCTTTTGTAAAAACCTAATAAGAACTCACTATGCTCTACACATTACAGTAGAGCGAGTTCACCATATCTTCGTGCTCTTCTTCTCGTACTCTCTCTCGCGCCGCACTTCCGCTCGTACTCCTTCAACTGGTATCAGAGCTCAGATCGAGGCTCGGGGCAGCACTGCAGGAGGCTAGAGTCACCAACTCTGATTGGAGTGAAATTCGACAGGCGAAGACACGGCCCCAAATCTCGTGGGAAAACTCGAAGGGCTAGGTGTTGTCAGAATTTCATTCTGAGGTCATCTCGGCCACCGTTCGGCTTCGACAAAGGTCTGCGCAGGCCATTTTCGACTACGTGGTCTCGACGGGTGCAGATCCGACTCTACAAATTTGGGGTTTTTCGGCCTACGACTGCAGGTGCTGAGGATATCGACACTCCCAAAGTGTTGATTTGTGCCTGTCTACACATCGAAGGACGACTCACAGTTCTTGGAGGTGTGTCACATACGACACGGACGCATCTACACACAGACTGTAGGCGACATCCACTAGTTCATCAGGTAGCTTGTGTTTGTTGCTTGATATTCCAGATTTCATCCTGACATTGCAGGTACTTCCACATGGGATGTATTGTCAGAGATGATGTATGTCTGTTGAGGGTTTGCTGGCTGTGAGTCACGCAGCAAACAACCGCCGCAGCGGTTACAGCATACAGTGGGAAATTTGTGGATGTATGACTTTGTGGGAAGTCTATGTACTGTCAGATTTACTGTAGCCTTTGTTGAGGGTCGAGTGAGGTTTTATTGAGCTGGGGGATTCTCGAATGTTGAGATCCTTTCGGTGATACAGGTCTTGGAGTGATCCCTCGAGCACCCTTAGATAGGCAGCTAGGATGTATTGACTGTGAGTTAGACAGTTGGAATTGCATCTTTGCTTTACTTCCGTTGAGGCATTGTCGCAGTCTATGCTTATAGGACAGTGACAGGACAGTGAGAGACAATACAGGTGCAGGACAGGTTTACCCGCAGCTTAGAGTGTCAGAGAGACAGGTTTTTTTGAGCTATTTTTTGGTCTGTTTTTAGTACACCAGAGCCATTTTACAAAGGAGACTCTGCCAAAATTTATGCAGAATCTGAATCTTTCTTGGTTCATTTGATAGGTTGATATTGGTTCAGAGGTCAGTTTATAGGGGAAACTCTGCCGAATTTTTCCCAGAAAAGTAAACTACTGTGAAGCGTAGCTATGGCTGGATCACAGGACACTGCTCTTTACAATATCAAGAAGCTGGATGGAACCAATTTCCCATTGTGGAAGAAGCAGATTTGGCACGTGTTGGTACAAAAGAAGCAGATAAAACCTATAAAGCTCTAGGGGATAAAACCAGAAGATATGGACGAAGATGAATGGAGCGAAATGGATGAATTGGCACTTTCTACCATTATGCTGACTTTGGCCGAAAGCGTTTACTTCAATGTAGCAGACGAGATGTCGGCTTATCAAGCATGGTTAAAGCTGAGTGATCTTTATGAGAAGCAGAGTGCAGCTTCACAGGTATATTGGCTTAAGAAGCTTGTTGACTTGAAGATGAAAGAAGGGACACCTATGTCCAATCATCTGAATGAATTCAACACAATCTATAGTCAGTTGTCAACTCAAGGTGTCAAGTTTGATGAACCTATTAGAGCTATGTTCCTGTTGATCACATTGCCGGAAAGTTGGGACACTTTTCGCACAGTTTTGAGTAATTCTGCACCTCCAGATGGTTTGAACATAGCAGGTGTAGAAGGAAGTCTGCTTATTGAAGAAACCAATAGAAAGACAATGGAAAAAGGCAAAGGAACAGCCTTAGTTGTCAGGGGAAGGACCAAAGAAAAGTACAAAGGTGGAAAGAGGAATCAGTCTCGTAGCAAGTCCCGCAGTGCTAAAGGCAAGAGTGACATAGAATGCTACCATTGTGGCAAGAAGGGTCACATGAAAAGAGACTGCAGATAATGGAAAGCAGAAAAAGGAAAAGAGAAAGCTGAAGACCATGGTGAGAAGAACAAGTACTCATTGAAGATTCAAGAAATAAATGTGACAAACACTGTTGCAGAGGATGACAGTCTAGTGTCAGGAGACATCTACTTCTTGAAGAATACAATGGACTCAGCTCTTCTTACAGCATCTGATGGAAATGCACTGAGTGATTGGATTATAGACTCAGGGGCATCACTTCATGTGTCTCCAAACAAGGAGTGGTTTACTTCTTATGTGACCACTAAAGATCATGTTCGGCTAGGCAATGGGCAGACATGTGAGATCTTAGGTGTTGGAGATGTTCAATTGAAGTTTCAGAATGGCTCTTCTTTCACGCTGAAGAATGTGAGACATGTTCCCGCAATTACAAAGAGCTTGATCAGCACAGGTTTACTTGATGACGCTGGCTACGTCACCATTTTTGGACAGAACATGTGGAAGATATCCAAGAGTTCTATGACAGTAGCACATGGAGTAAAGTCTGGAGGACTTTACATGATTTATGTATCAAATGTCTCTAAAAATGTAATCAATGTAACCGAGCAGCCGAACGTTTCTTTGTGGCATAGCCGGTTAGGACATATGTCCAAGAAGGTAATGGAAATCTTGTCTCGTTCTTGTTATTTGCCTGGCTTTTCATTTAATGATTTTGAATTCTGTGAACATTGTCTGTATGGTAAGCAAACACAGCAGCCACATAAGCATAGAAGCAGTAGAAGAGATACACAGTTGGCACTTGTTCATAGTGATTTGTGTGGACCTATGCCTAACCTATCTCTAGGGGGAGCTTCTTACTTTATGACATTTATAGATGATTACTCGAGGAAAGTATGGGTTTAATTTCTCAAGCACAAGGATGAAGCGTTTAGTGTTTTCAAAATGTTTGTGACACTTGTGGAGAATCAGAGTGGCAAGAAGCTTAAATGCTTACGCACTGACAATGGTGGAGAGTATGTTTCAAAGGCCTTTCAGGACTTTTGTGAGTCAAAAGGTATAAAACGTGAACTTACTGCTCCTTACAATCCTCCTCAAAATGGTGTTGCTGAGAGGATGAATAGGACCATACAAGAGAAGGTCAGAAGTATGTTGTCTAATGCACAGCTGCCAAATGGGTTTTGGGCTGAAGCTGTATCAATAGTTGTTCATCTTGTAAATAGATCTCCTAGCAAGGTTTTGTAGAAGGATTCAATGCCAGAGATGGTATGATCAGGCAAAATTCCCTCATACAAGCATCTCAGAGTCTTTGGCTGTGAGGCATATACTCACGTTCCAAAGGAATTTAGGAACAAACTTGAGCCAAAGAGTAGAAAGTGCATCTTTCTAGGCTATGATAATTCAGGTGAGATGGGGTACAGACTTTGGGATCCCGAATCCAGAAAGGTTGTCCGCAGCAATGATGTTCACTTTAATGAATCCAAATATCATTCTAAACCAGAGAGGGTTGAGGAGATTAGAAGAGTTGTCTTCCAAGAAGATGGACCTGCACATGCAAGACAAAATGTCAGGGCTCAAGAGGAGCAAGGACAGGATAGAGTGGAACCACAGGTTGTGGCTGAGCCTGAGCCACCTATTGTGCGTAGATCTGGACGTGTCACGCGACCTCCTGATAGGTTTGTTCCATCTATGAACTATGTCATGTTGACTGATTGCAATGAGCCTTCATGTTACAAGGAAGCAGTGCAAATGAAGGACTACGGGAATTGGCAATTGGCCATGCAGTCAGAGATGACAGCTCTGCATAAAAACCAGACATGGAAGCTAGTTAAATTACCACGGGGCAAAAAGGCTCTACCCTGTAAATGGGTTTACAGGTATAAGATCACCGCTCATGATAGTCAGCCAAAGTACAAAGCAAGGCTTGTTGCCAAGGGCTTTAAGCAAGAACAAGGCATTGACTTTGATGAAGTCTTCTCTCCGGTGGTCATATTGTGAGGCTTCAAGGCGATTCCTACACTTAAGCAAGGTGTTACAAGGGACATCCTTGCGCTAAAAGAAGCAAGGCTTAGGGAGCTTGCAATCAAGGTTATGGAAGCATATCGATGGCAAGCAATAACACAAGACATTAGGAAGAGAATGGGGTAAGGGCCTCTTTATTTGGTGTTTACGAGAGTCAAACCTCTAGTATTAAGAAAGATATCAAAGGATAGATTTTGAATTCACACAAGAAAAATGGCTAGTTTATTTATATTCAAATTTTCTCCCCAAAATGGAATTTAAAATGTAGCAGGCAAAACCATATCATGTAACATATCTACGGAAATATCTCGGCGTGTAGATCACAGATCTATCATTTCGCTCAAATAAAAACTTGTACATAGGAGTTATGAATGTTTGAATATCATAAAGTTGTCCACTTCCCTTTTGGGGGGGGGAAGTACATCCTTTGACCACTCTTACACCTCTCTCACACACCCACCATTCTTGCACACATGGCATGCACCTATTTGTCAAAATGATAATCACCTCCATAATCTCATGGCAAATAGAGAGGCCCTCCTAGACCCCATCCTCTTCCTAATGAAGGGCTAAGCAAGGTTGGGTGCAGGCAAGTGAAAGTAGCAAGCCAGAACGTGTGGAGAAAAGTGAGTGATGGTGCAAAAATAAAGAAGGCAAGTGAGCGATGGCAAACTCCCAAGCAATACAGGGTAGGGTGAAACAAAGGTGGGGGACACGAGCATCCCGAATCAAGGGGAAACTCAAGTAGGCGGGGAAACCAATGGAAGGACGCAGCAAAAAACGGGGGGACACCACACAAAGGAGTCCTTCCAAAAAGAAACTAACACCAAAGCTTTTTAAAGGATCCAAAGCCTAATCAACACCCATACTCGAAGTCTTTAAAAGAAGAGAGAAGCTATATACCAAGGTATCTTATGTTGAAAAGGTGAAGATAATAAGAATAAATCTTACGAAAAATTGATGGGGACGAGTGGATGGAGAGAAAGGACGGATAAGAGTGGAAATATAGAAGGACCGGTAAAAAGTCGGAGGTAAGTGCTACGCTAATACATCGACGGCAAAAAACGCCATAAAAACTCATAAATTAATAACATTACGCTGTGATTTCACACCTAGCTTTGTATTCTCAAAACATGTACTTACAATGTGTTGGAAATCGAGGTGGTTGTTGCAAGTGCATGTTTGACATTGAGAAAACATGTTGCACAATGGCTACGGTCCCCTTGTCTTTGCGGTTCTTGAAGCCAAGGAGATTTCCTTTCCAATGAAGATCCAAGTTTGCACGATTCCGCACATGATGAGGGCAAACAGCAGATGGTTGCATGTATACCCAAGCACCTTTGGTGAACTCTTGTGGCACCCACTCATCATCTACACCTCTAGTGTTGTGGCATGCAAGTGCTGTGACCTCATCCTTTGGCCGCCTTTGCGAAGTAGAGTTGGCCATGGTTGAGCAAAGCAAACTAGGAGGAGGAGAAGAACCTTGCTTGTTGCTACAATGTAGGTGGGATAAAGTGATATGAGAAAATGGTCAACCCTTGTGGCAATGGGAGGAGAAGATGGACAACCCTTGCTTGGTGTGGCACTGGGAGGAGAAGGTGGATAAGCCTTGCTTGGTGTGGCAATGGGAGGTGGTAGGGGAGGAGAGAGGAGCTTCCTTGCTGCAGCAATGGAGATGGTGTAAAGAGAGAGAGTGTTGGAGTAGAGGATGAGTGTGATGGTTGCAACCAAGGAGGGGTTGGAAAAGGGGTTCTAGAGAGAGAAAATCCCTTTTTGCCTAATAACTTCTTTTGGGGGAGCTCTGGATAGCAAAAAAAGGTTTTTTTTAAGTTTTTAAAAAATTTTGAATTTAGGGTTTTTGGATGCACGTTTTGACTTTTTGAGATCAAAAAATGCTTTTTTGACCATAAAATAGTTTTAGGGGGGTTTTCAGAAGATGAAATTTGAGTTTTAAAATTTTTGAAAAATTTCAAAATTTTGGGATTTTTTCAAAACCGGATCAAAAAGGAGGGAAGTTGGAGGTTCCATATGCCCCCCCCCCCCCCCCCCCACCACCCCACCTTCTCACTAGGTAAGAGCCCATTTAAAAAGTGTAAGACTACTTTGTCCCCCTACATTTTTGAGGGCATAGAGTGTGTCCACCACCCTCTTCTCATTGGCTAGCCTCTAATTAACCTTAATCCCAAAGGGCCCCTAGAGGGTTCATATTTTTCCTAATAGTTTCTTGCATTATGCCCACAAGTTATGAGGGATTTAACAAAGGCAGTTAGCACTAGGAGAAAGGTAAAAGAGAGTGTGCCTGTTGTAAAAATTGCACATGGTGAAATGAATGAGGATATTACACATGTGCTAGATTGTACATCAAAGGAAGATTGGTTAGGAAAGGTCTAGTGGATGGGGGTGCACAAATTTGCATCATGACAGAGGGACTCGTGCAAAAACTACACATCCATGAGACACCTAAAATTAAATTCAAGATGGCAAACAATAGCAAAGCTAGGTGTGTAGGCATTTGTAAAAATGTCTCTGTGGAGGCCTTTGGCATTAAGAAGTGGATTTCTATGTCATGTCTACCAAAGGAAATGGTTACCCATTTATCCTAGGGAGACCATGGCTAATGAAAATGCGAGCTTTGCAGGATTGGGAGAGTGGAAAGCTAATTTGCAGGAATGAAAATCATAAGAAGGTTGTCTTTGACATGAAGGAGCAACGCCAAGAGGAGCTCCATGAAGAATCATCTCAAAGTGAGATGGAGGAAGGCTGGACCGATAGCACTTCAGAAGGAGAAAGTAGCGGCAGCATTACTGAAGAGGAGTCTTCCATCGAAGTCATGGGGGTAAGGTTTAAGCCAAACAACCAAGAGACCTCTTGCCCAGGTTTGGAAGAGGTAGGTTCCCAAGAAAACCAAAAAGTCGAAGATGAAAGAATGTTAGAAGGTATGTTATCTACAACACTTACAAAGGATGAAAGAGAGGAGCTCAAAGGTGTGTTAAGGAAATTTCTTAGGCTTTTCGCTAAAGACTACACCGATGTGCGTGGAGTAGATGCTGTTCAACACAAAATTGAGTTGAAGCTAGAGGCCACACCTAAGGCTCAAAAGCTACGAAGGCTAGGAGTTATAAAGGAACAGGCTCTACTTAAGGAGGTAAGAAAGCTTCTAGCAGCAGGTTTCATTTATCCAGTGGAGAATTCAGAGTGGGTCTCTCCCATCACCCAAGAATCTCAAAGAGGTAATCTCATTTATTCAAAAGGTGAAGTATATGTTACGCTTTATTCACTTAGCTTCAGAGTTGCTTCATCCTTTGCAAAAGTTGGCACAACAAGTAGAATTTGCATGGTCTGATGAGATTGAAGAGCACTTTTGTAACATTAAAGTCATTTTGTCAGAGCTACCAACACTCATGCCTCCTTGTTGGGAGTACACATTCTTTGTTAGCTCTAGTGTTGGGAAAGAAACAATTGGTGTGGTTTTGCTACAACAAGATCCCCACGGTACCAGAATGCGACCCATCTACTTTGCTAGTAGGGTCATGAATGCTTTAGAGAGAGGCTACACAGAGGCAGAACTCATGATGCTTTCTGTCATATTTGCGGTGAGAAAGTTTAGATCCTACCTGCTACCAAAACCTTTTGTAATTCTCACTGCAAAAAAATTTGTTCCCTTGGGTGTCATCTCAAATGAACCTTAGTACTAGGATCTCAAAGTGGATTATGGAGTTGCAAGAGTTTCAATACTCTTTCAAAGTAGAAGATAGTGTGCGTGCACAATTGGCAGGGATCCTTACTTATAGGGTACATGAGAAGGAGATTAAGGTGCCTGAAGTAAAGACCCTACCATTGCCACCACCTAAAAGTATTCCTAATGCTTTTACCTTGTTCTTTGATGGAGCTTTTCGACGAGTCACAGGAAAAGCAGGGGGAGGGCTAGTATTGCTCAACCCAAGTGGGGAGGTGGTCATGCAAGAGAAGGTCACTCTACCAGGTTCAACAAGCAACAATGAAGCAGAATATGACACACTACTTCATGGTTTAAAGATATGCATTGGCCAAGGTATACAACGTCTCATGGTAAAAGGAGATGCACTTCTCATCGTGAAGCAAATTTTAGGCATTTGGGCATGCAAGAATGAAAGCCTAAGGACAAAAGTTCATGCCATTCGTAGATTGTTTAATCAATTTGAAGAAGTGCAACTATATCATATTCCTAGGAAACAGAATGAAGATGCCGATTTACTTGCACAACAAGCAGTTACATGTGTTGAGGAAGAAGTGCAGGTCATCATGGTGGCAGCAACTGTCAAGCAACCGAGATACCAGGGATTGGAGTCATTGACTCCCATTATTAGCTACATTTTGGAGGGTGAGTTTCCACAAGACTTCACGAAGGCTCAGAAGAGGAGACTCATGAAAAAGGCAAGTGCGTATCTCTTTCTAGAAGGATCCCTTTATCAAAGAGGGAAGGATCAAGTGTGCAGAAGAGTACCAACTATTGAGGAAATCCCAGCCATTCTAAAAGGTTTGCATGAGGAAGCGTGTGGTGGTCATTTTGCACAGGAACTCACTGCAAAAAAGATTTTGCTTGCCGGATATGTTTGGCCAAGCTGGCCAAGCTTGCACATTGATGTTCAACATTGGTGTAAAAGCTGTCACAACTGTCAGATTAATAGAAACAAGCGTCTGTTACATGGTCCATGTCAGTTAGTCCTTGCCAATGGTCCATTTGAAAAATCGGGCATTGATGCTATGGGTCCTCTCCCTAGGACAAAAAATGGTAAACTCTACATTCTAGTGGCGGTAGACTATATGACTAGGTGGGTGGAAGCACAAAGTATGGCAAAGGTAACTGAGAGGACAGTGAGCAAATTTGTCTACACTCACATTTGTTGTATATTTGGCACGCTTTTGGAGATTGTTTCTGATAATGGTCTAGGGTTTAGAAAGGGCTTGCTCACAGAGGTCTATGAAGAACTTCACATTCTACATCGTCATAGTACACCCTACTATCCCCAATCCAATGGTCTAGTAGAAAAAGCTATGGGTGTCATTGCAGGCATCATTAGAAAGATGGTGAGAAACAAG
Organism: Adiantum capillus-veneris; assembly: GCF_014529385.1. NCBI lineage: Eukaryota > Viridiplantae > Streptophyta > Polypodiopsida > Polypodiales > Pteridaceae > Adiantum > Adiantum capillus-veneris. The sequence goes on along the minus strand of NC_140958.1, from coordinate 32,293,824 downwards.
ACAAAGTTGTGGGATGACTTCTTGGATGGTGCCTTGTGGGCCTATCAAACCACATATAGGGAAGCCATGGAGTTTACACCATTTCACTTGGTCTATGGTCAAAAGGCTTTACAACCAATTGAGCTCAACATCCCAAAAATACGACTTCATGGTAAAGCAGCACAAGATGATCAAGAATCATGGATGGATCGAATTCTTACCTTAGCTGAGCTTGAGTGGAAAAGAGAAGCAGCATACGCGTGCTACAAGAGGAAAGCTACGCAGGCGAAGGAGAAGCTTGACAAGAAACTAAAGGACAAAGGCATCAATGAAGGAGATCTTGTGCTAAGGTATGACAATCGACTCGACAATCGTTTTGATGCCAAATTTGAAACTAGATGGCAAGGGCCATAGATAGTTAATAAGGCTTTCAATTCATGTTACTATCAACTTATGGACTTGAATGGGAAAGAGCACTCCAGGAAGATAAATGGGTATCGCTTGAAGCCTTATTTAAGTCGCCTTCTACCAAAGGATCTACCAAAGATCTGTCAAAAGGCAGCTATCTCATGTAGGTATTGTTCCGTGAAGCATGAGTGTAACTCAAACCAAAATTCTGAGGGGCCAAACAATGAAGACCTCGTCAAGGACTCTGAAGCACTCTCTTTGGAAAAGATGCTCTATGATGGTACATGAATATACCATCATCCTGGGGGAGGGCTAATGAGAGCCGTTTTTCGGCTCTTCGTAATTGCCATAGTGAGTTAACCCACCCTACCAAAATCATCCAAACACTGTGGCTATCCCTACCATTTCACTGTATATAGGTGTGTGTGAGTTAGGGGACTTTTCCCATATCTTCTTAAAAACCCTCAGCTAGCTAGTCACTGGGCTAGTTGAGCCAAAAAAATATAAAAAATATAAGTATATTATGGCCCATTTGTGTGTAAATATTTCATTATATATAGGACCTAAATAAAAGGATTTTTCATAATTATTTTGGTATTTATTTAAATATTTCTACCTATGGTGTGTTATTTATGCTACGTACATTGACTCACCATTTCCATATTTTTTCTTGCCATTTTTCATACTCTTTATTCCATATAAAAATAATTTCATGCAAGCTTCTCTTATTTTTGGTGTAACTCCATCCCAACAAAAATCCAAAAAAACTAGTTTTATTTTTGTGTGTATTTTTTCACTGTTGTGATTTTTCCTTCCTACATCTATTCTCTTTTACTCTCATAAATTAGAACACCAAAAATCTTCATCTTTTTATGGTAGACTTATAATGAGAGAGATTTATTTTTACCCCTTCATATTTTTTCCACCTATATTATTTATGTTTGACATGTACATATTTTTTTTAGACCCCTCAATATTTGATTTTCTTAGTTGTACTATTCACTTATATCATGATCTCAACAATATCTTCAATTATAGACCTACCAAGTAAGGTCAAGGGTATGTGGAATGTATGCATGCACCATGTAGGGCTCACTCTTGGAGGTATTCAAAAGAATCATCCAAAGAAGGACCTCACAAGGATTTTATGCAGTGGAAAAAAACAGTCAATTTTCCTGAATTTTTAAAGCTCACATGCTCCCCGAATTTGAAAAGGTGATACAAACAAAAGTTGTAGCCCGTGAGATGAAATTTCACCTCAAGTTTTTTCATATTTTTTTGAGCGGCGAGCTGTGAGCTATGATTTTATTGGTGGACCAGTTTGCCCATGCTATGCAGCCACACTCCCTCTTCCACTTTATCATTTTTCTCTTTCACACACACTCCTCCCTCTCCTTCCCACTCCCAAACCTGCAACTCCCATGTCCTAATTCACCCTCTTCACCATTGCCACATCTCTCACACCTCCATAGCCTTCATCCTCCATTTCTACACCCTATGTGTCCCCCTTTCTCTCTACATATATGTCCATATTACCATACTCTCTTCAGCTTTGTAAAGAACTTCAAAAATTCAGTAAAAATCCAAGGATAACCTCTACAAATGAAGGCTTTTATCATGAATTTTCCAAGGTTTGAAATAACATAGCTTCATCGACACGCGCTGCTTCGCCATGCTGACTGCTTCTTCTTCCAGTGCTGTAAAGAGGTGAATGTCAACTTGTCCAAAGCATCAACCTCTCTTTACAAGCTCATCCCTTCTCTAACTTTTCTCATCATATATCTCACCATTTGGTGAATGATTTTGTAAATATTTTTTAGTGATAATTACTAACTACTAACCACTAACCTTATTGTAAAATGCACCCTCTACTAGAGTAGGCACTCCCCAATTATTCACTCAATCCTCTCTCCTTTCATCCTCAATAATTCTCTTCCCTTGAGCCCACATCCATGTGACTCAAAGGACAAGAGAGACCCACCCTCATTAAAAAAATAAAAATAAAAAATAAAATAAAAATATGCATAATCTTTTATTCCTTGAAATAAACTTGATTAGGCCTAATCCTAATCGGGGCTTCTAAAACCTATAAATAGAGCCCTTATCTCCCTTGTAAAACATCACATGATCACACTACACCACACCATTCTCAACACATAACATACCACTCTTCAAGCCTAGTTGTGTAGAGTGTGTGTATCGTGAGTGCTCTATTCCATCATTACACATAGGTACATGGAGAAGCTTGAAGTTAGTTATGCCATCTAGAGGAGTGGAGTGTATGCCATACTCTTCACCACACTTGTAGCCTACTCTTATGAATAAATAAGATTTATAGTTTTGGGTGTAATTGTAGGCTGCAACTACGACTCTTCTCTCCAAATTGACTTGATAAGTTGGCTCATCAGGTGGTTGAAGGTATATTGTCCTTTGAAGTTTGTTGTGCCATTTCATGCTTGGTGGTTTGAGGGCTTGTTGAATTGTTTGCCTAAAAGGTGAATTGTAAGAGGGTGCTCGGTGAGAGGGCTCCCGTGACCCTAAGACAATTTGTGTATTGGCAACAAGGTCAAGTTTTGTGTTGTCTCTCTATTTCTCATCAATCTTTGTGTGTATCTAGTCTTTAAGGCTAAGAGTGAGTTGCTCAAGTTGATTTGTGCTCTTTACCTCTCTCTGGCGTGGTGAATGTTTGTGTTTGGTGTGTGTGGTCATCTTGCATTCCCCTCTCTTTGTGCATTTGAGTACAAGGAGATATCACGTGCATCCTAGTTCGCATCTACAACTAGGTGGTGCCCCTTTTCTTGTCTGGTTTTTGGCTGTGGGTTGTTGTTGTCTCTGATTGTGCTTGCCCCAGCCCCAATTGAGCAGCACGGGAGCCTCGAAGGGTGTTTAGAGGCCTCTCTTCTTGTTGCCCGCCCCGGACCGCCTCACCACCTGGCTTTGAAAAATGGGAAATTCTTTATTTGATGCACCATGCATGTGTATGTACATATGCGCAATCTCTTGCCCCAAAAAACTCCTGACATAATTTGCCCATTCCCTAGCCTGCCAGATCATTCATGATCAGCAGCAGCAAAAAGAGATATGAGACTCGTCGCGTCATAGGTCTCCTCATTCCTCACAGAAATTACTTGCTCTGCAAATATTTCATCTTGCTCCACCATCATTAACCTGGCATGATACAATTTAAGACACAATCCATTTACCCTTGACTTATGTAGAATCCCATCCACGTTAGCCAACTGATATGTACCATTTGGAAAACACTCCACTACCTTGAAAAGGCCTTCCCACTTAATTTGAAACTTCTTTTGGAATGTGTTGTACAGCTTATTGTTGTACCGCAAAACCAAGTCATGCTTCTTGATACCCTTACTCCTGACCTTTTCATTTATCTTTGCCAAAGCCTTATCTTGCATCTGCCCATAATGCTCCAATGCACTCATCCTATCCAGCCAAACCTCTTGTAACTGTAAGAGCCTCTCTTTGAATGTATCACTAGGCGGCTCAAGCAACTTCTGCAGGAAACTCTATCTCCACAGGCAATAGTGCTTCCTTTCCATATACCAGATGAAATGGAGTAAACCCTGTACCTGTCTTTACCGAAGTACGGTAAGCCCATAATGCACTAGGCAATTCCAAGTCCCAATTCTTTCCTTGGTGCTTTGTCACTTTTGAAAGAATTTGTACCAACTCACTATTGAATCTTTCATTTAAGCCATTACACTGCGGGTAATAAGGAGTGGTATGCTGATGCCTAATCTTCATCTTCGCACTAAAAAATCTAGCAGTTTAGCTCTAAATCCTGGCCCCTTATCCGAAAGTAGCTCTAGTGGCACCCCAAACTTGCAACATATTTCATCATATACAAATTTTGCCACATCCTTTGCAGTGATTTGTTTTACTGCTATAGCCTCTGCCCATCTAGAGAGATAGTCCATTGCAGTCAAAATATAGCTTTTGCCCCTGCTTGTGATAGGTAACAGGCCTATTGCATCAATCCCCCACTTTCAAACACATCAAACGCCATAATGGTTTTTTGTAGCTCTAGCTTCAACACTCTCTTCCCAAATGCTTGACACCTATTGCAAGACCTACACCAATGGTGAACATCCTTGTGCAAACTAGGCCATACGTACCCCTCTTGCAAGATCTTATGTAAGGCGATCTTTTGAGCAAAATGTCCTCCACATGCACCTTCATGATTCTCTTCCAACACTCTATAAAGCTCCTCCCACTGATAGCCGTTTTTCGGCTCTTTGTAATTGCCATAGTGAGTTATCTCACCCTATCAAATCACTCAAACACTGTGGTTACCCTCACCCTTTCACTGTATATAGGTGCGTGTGAGTTAGGGGACTTTTCCCATATCTCCTTACTGAAATAAAAAACCCTCAATTAGCTAGTCATTGGGCTAGTTGAGCCAAAAAAATAAAAAATATAAGTATATTATGGCTCATGCGTATGTAAATATTTCTTTGTATATAGGGCCTAAATAAAAGATTTTTTCATAATTATTTTGGTGTTTATTTAAAAATTTCTACCTAGGTGTGTGTTATTTATGCTCTGTACATTGCCTCACCATTACCACAATTTTTCTTACCATTTTTCATACTCTTTATTCCATATAGAAATATTTTCATGTAAGCTTCTCTTATATTTGGTGTAACTCCACCCCAACAAAAATCCAAAAAAACTAGTTTTATTTATGTGTATATTTTTTCACTATTGTGATTTTTCCCTTCCTACATCTATTTTATTTTTTTTTCTAAAAAATTAGAACACCAAAAATATTTATCTTTTTATGGTAGCCTCATAATGAGAAAGATTTCTTTTTACCCCTTTATATTTTTTCCACTTATATTATTTATATTTGACATGTACATAATTTTTTAGACCCCTCAATATTTGATTTTCTTAGTTGTACTATTTACTTATATCATGATCTCAACAATATCTTCAATTATAGACCTACCAAATAAGGTCAAGGGTAGGTGGCATACATACATGCACGATGGAGGGCTCACTTTTGGAGGTATTCAAAAGAATCATCCAAAGAAGGACCCCACAAGGACCTTGTGCAGTGGAAAAAAACGGTCGGTTTTGCTGAATTTTTAAAGTTCACTTGCTCTCCGAATTTGAAAAGGTGATACAAACAAAAAATGTAGCTCGTGGGCTGAACTTTTGCCTCAAATTTTTTCATATTTTTTTGAGCTACGAGCTGTGAGCTATGATTTTATTAGTGGACCCCAATTTTCCCATGCTATGCAGCCACACTCTCTCTTCCACTTTATCATTTTCCTCTTTCACACACACTTCTCCACTCATCATCCCCACCTCTCTCACCACTCCTCTTTGCACCCTACTCACCTTCTCCTCAACCTTGAAGAATAAGAGAAACCATGGTGAACTCATACCTCCCACACACAATTCCATTCCAAAATTGACCACCTAGTCTCATTTTTCCTCCTCCAAATTACCCATATCTATCAAAAAAACCACAAAATTCAGCCTCTTCTCTTAAAAGACAGCATCATGGTGGTTGATTACTCAGCTTCAATTACCTTGTCTCTCAAGGAAGGTCAAGAGTGGAGAAAAAATGTACCGTCAAAGCTAGTGGACCGTCAACAAGCGTCAAAATTGGCCCTACTCAAGACACTTGGAGCATCAACCTTGTAAGAAATCCACCTTTTCTTACCTCTTAAGAGTTTTTCTTCCTTATTTGTATCCTACATGGATACTCCCATTGTAAATATCCAATTCCATTTGTAAATTAATACTAACTCTACTAACACTAACCCACTATGAAAAGTCCTATCACCTCCATTTCTCTCCTCTCTCTTTCCCCACCAACTTCTTGATAATTCCAAGCAAAAGAAATTAGATAAATTGCTGAAAATCTAACCCAACCATGGTTAGAGGAGTAACCCTAGCCTTCAAAATTGCTATAAAAGGAGGGTATAGCTAGCACAAAAGGGGGGGAGAAGAAAGAGCACTATGCTATAGCTTGAGAAGCCAAGCTCAACCTCTTGAGAAGGAGCTCTTGAGTGGAATCTCATTGGCATTAGGCATATGTATGTGTTGTATTAGGGGTGATTAGCAAGGGAACTCTATGCCATTGTAAGAGAGAGTGATCATTAAATTGAGAGTAGGAAATCTATCATTTCTCCTACTAGAGTAAGCCCAACATTTACTGAATCAAGGAGGGTGAATTTGGACTAAGCATGGATACCTTGTCTCCCTTCCAACGTGAAGTCATGGACAATAATGATGTGTAAGTGTCTTGGTGTTTTATTTAAGTTCTTGATAGCTTGTCTCCGGGTATTGTTATCAATTTAGCCATAAATCCCACATGCTGTAAGAGGGCGACAGGGTGGAGAGGATTCCCCTGGCCTTAAGACAGTGATTGGGGTGGCTTTTTTCTTGTGATGTGTTGTGGTGTAATTTGCTCAGGCTATGTTGAACAAATACTAATCTCACTTTGATTGGTCATGACAGATTTGTAAGAAGGCATTAGTGCAACAAGCACCCCCTTCCCCCTTCTCTCTTTTTCTTACATATATATATTTATGTTTGCTTGATCATTAACGATACACTTCAAAGCAGCCCGAGCACCATCTCTCTCTCTCTCTCTCTCTCTCTCTCTCGTGTTTTAGTGTGTGAGAGTGTTCCATTGGTGTTAGGGTTAGTGTAAATTCCTTGCTTGTTTGTGGGTTGCTCTAACGATTCTCCTCTTTTGCGTCCTAGTTCGCTCTTAAACTAGGTGGTGCCCCTTGTGTAGTTGGGATTATGCTGTGGGCTTGTTGTTTTGGTTTGTGTTGTGTTGTGCCCCAGCCCCATTGAGCAGCACGAGAGCCTTGAAGGGTGTCTAAAGGTTGCTCTTCTTGTTGCCCACCCCGGACCGCTTCAAATTGGTGCCCCTACTGAGGAAAGGCTTGTGTATGTTTTGTGAAGGCTAAACCTTTAGCATAATCAAGTAGCTTGCATGAATCACGAGAATTTGTATGATCCCTTCATTCCCATTGCAAGGAAAAAGGTACACATAATTGTTAGTACTAAGTTGCAATTTCAGCGAGTAATTCGTAGAATTTTAGGTCCTCTTAGGTTGGTAGAGATAAACGCATAAGTAAATCTTTTTATTTTGCCTCTCATTAGGTACGACCTTAGTTTGGACGTCTATATTTTTGTTTTGTTTTAAGAATTAGGTCATGCATAGACCATGGATAATGGCCTAGGAATACAGGTTTTTCCCTTTCATTTCACTCCACACATTAGAGTGAACATTGCAATTAGTAGAAAAATCCATTTTCAACAACGTATGGTATTCATGTTTGGTGCCCAAAGAGTAGGAGAAATTCTCGCATCACCAAACCCTGTCATTCTACCTCTTATTGATTATCATACGTCATTTGATGTGAATATTTTTATTTTGTTGTAGAATAGATTGCAATTTAGAAAATATTATTGTGTAAATCTTTTAAAGAAAGAAAAAACAAAAACGCGTCACTTTGAAATCAATTCAATGGAGAGCCAACGCCAAATGTCTGGATATCCTCTTTTCTTTGGAGAGCCTGGAGAGGATGCAGAATTATTTCTAGCGAATTTCAAGATGTCTTACCGTATCAAGAGGATAGTAACTGATCAAGAACGTGTAGAAATGTTTGAGGTGGTCCTTAGGAAAGATGCTAGCACTTGGTTTGACTCTTTGCCTGAGGAAGTCAAAGGGAATTACACGGAAGTTCTGAATCGTTTCAAGAAATACTTCTTTGATCCCCAAAACACTCAGAAATTATGGCAAGACATTGTTTCTCATAAGCAAAAAGACTTAGATGACTACTACTTGTACAAGCAAGAGTTTCTACGTCTTTGGGCTCTATGGATACGAAATGTTGCTAACCCTGGTGACGGTGCAGAATTTTTAAAGAAGGAGAGGTTCATAGCCGGACTCTTTCCTGACCTTAAGGTAAAATTTGAGGCGGGTGCACCTGCTACTTTTGATGCAGTGAAAACTAGGGCTGCTGAGAAGTATAGGAAACTCAAGTGCTTAAGGGGGGAGGTTCCAATAGAAGGTCTTAGACCCAAAGGTAAGTCACAAGCATCAACATCTAAGGAGCTTCCTGAGGTAACGGCGGAAGTGATTGAGAAGTTAAATGAATCTTTAAGCAGCTTGTCAATTCACCTTGCACAAGCCGTAGGTCCAAAGGGACAAGCAAAGAAGTCTGAAGAGCGAGACCCACGACTTAGGAGAGTCTTGCAATATTGGAATTGCGGTGAGTCTCAACATGGGATGTATAATTGTCCTTGGCCCCGTGGGGAGCCAGGGAGACCTAACTTGAATTACCCAGTGATGAATGCAGGTGAAGGAACTAGTCAGCAACCACGGCTTATACAAAGGCCAAATGGAGCAAGACCACCTCCACAAGGAGTGGAAGGAGTTCCACCTTTGCCAGACCCAAACGTGCATGTGGTAGAGGTGACAAATTCAAGAGAGGTTGACATGGAAGCAAATGGCATTAAGCGTGGCCGAGGGAAAGCTAAGGAGAAAGAAGGAGTTACATCACAAAGTGACCATGGACGAGAAAAGAAGGCAAAGGAGACCAAGGAAGCTAAGAGGACTCGACGTCGTATCAACCTCCAAGACTTTCCTCTTGGACATGGAATGGCTCCATACAACCTGTTGGAAGACATGAGAGGTAAGGGTCCTGATATTTCATGGCCTCAATTTCTTGCATTATGTCCACAAGTTAGGAGGGATTTAACAAGGGCAGTTAGCACTAGGAGAAAGGTAAAAGAGAGTGTGCCTGTTGTAAAAATTGCACAAGCTGAAATGAATGAGGACATTACACCGGTGCTAGACTGTTACATCAAAGAAAGATTGGTTAGGAAAGGTCTAGTGGATGGGGGTGCACAAATTTGCATCATGACAGAGGGACTCATGCAAAGACTAGGCATGCACATCCATGAGACACCTGAAATCAAAGTCAAGATGGCAAACAATAGCAAGGCTAGGTGTGTAGGCATTTGTAAAAATGTCTTTGTAGAGGCCTTTGGCATTAATAAAGCGGTGGATTTTTATGTTATGTCGACCAAGGGAAGTGGTTATCCATTTATCCTAGGAAGACCATGGCTAATGAAAATGCGAGCTTTGCAGGATTGGGAGAGTGGAAAATTAATTTGCAGGAATGACAATCATAAGAAGGTTGTCTTTGACATGAAGGAGCAACGCCAAGAGGAGCTCCATGAAGAATCATCTCAAAGTGAGACGGAAGAAGGTTGGACCGATAGCACTTCAGAAGAAGAAAGTAGCGGCAGCATTACTGAAGAGGAGTCTTCCATCGAAGTCATGGGGGTAAGGTTTAAGCCAAGCAACCAAGAGACCTCTTGTCAAGGCTTGGAGGAGGTAGGTCCTCAAGAGAACGAAGGTGTTCAACATGAAGGGATGCTGGAAGGTATGCTATCAACAACACTTACAAAGGATGAAAGAGAGGAGTTCAAATGTGTGCTAAGGAAGTTTCCTAGGCTTTTTGCTAAAGACTACACCGACGTGCGTGGGGTGGATGTTGTTCAACACAAGATTGAGTTAAAGCCTGAGGCCACACCTAAAGCTCAGAAGCTACGAAGGCTAGGAGTTATAAAGGAACAGGCTCTACTTAAGGAGGTAAGAAAGCTTCTAGCAGCAGGTTTCATTTATCCAGTGGAGAATTCAGAGTGGGTCTCTCCTGTTGTTGTCACTCCTAAGAAAAATGGCAAGTGGAGGGTGTGTGTGGATTACCGTCCCCTCAATGAGGAAACAAAGAGAGATCATTTTCCCCTCCCATTCCAGGATGAGATACTAAATGAGGTAGCTGGTCATGAGAAGTACACTGTGTGCGATGGTTACTCAGGTTACTTTCAAATAGGGATTACATTGGAGGATCAATTGAAAACAACCTTTATCACTCCTTGGGGTTGTTATGCTTTTAGAGTCATGCCATTTGGTCTGACAAATGCTCCTGCAACATTCCAACGTTTCATGAATATGGTGTTTCAAGCATTCTTTGGAAAGTCAATTAGGGTGTTCATTGATGATTTCTGTATTTATAGCTCAAAATCATTGCATCTACAAAGGGTAGAAGAAGGTTTAAATTAGAAGCTCTACGACATGGGAGGTCAACTCAACCCCGACAAGTGCCATATAGGTGAGGATGAAGTAATCTTGCTTGGTCATAAAGTTTCTTACAAAGGCATTGAAGTGGATCCTTCAAAGGCAAAGGCTCTTATTGAGCTACCATCACCCAAGAGTCTTAAGGAGGTCATCTCATTCATTCAAAAGGTGAAGTATATGTCACGCTTCATTCACTTAGCCTCGTAGTTACTTCACCCTTTGCAAAAGTTGACACAACAAGTAGAATTTGCATGGTCTGATGAGCTTGAAGAGTACTTTTGTAACATTAAAGTCATTTTGTCAGAGCTACCAACACTCATGCCTCCTTGTTGGGAGTACACATTCTTTGTTAGCTCTAATGCTGGGAAAGAAACAATTGGTGCGGTTTTGCTACAACAAGATCCCTATAGTACCAGGATGCGGCCCATCTACTTTGCTAGTAGGGTCATGAATGCTTTAGAGAGAGGCTACACAGAGGCAGAACTCATGATACTTTCTCTCATGTTTGCGATAAGGAAGTTTAGATCCTACTTGCTCCCAAAACCTTTTGTAATCCTCACCGCAGAGAATTTGTTCCCTTGGGTGTCATCTCAAATGAATCTTAGTACTAGGATCTCAAAGTGGATTATGGAGTTGCAAGAGTTTCAATACTCTTTCAAGGTAGAAGATAGTGTGCGTGCACAATTGGCAGGGATTCTCACTTATAGGGTGCACGAAAAGGAGATTAAGGTGCCTGAAGTAAAGACCCTACCATTGCCACCACAAAAAAGTATTCCTAATGCTTTTACCTTGTTCTTTGATGGAGCTTTTTGTCGAGCCACAGGAAAAGTAGGGGGAGGGCTGGTGTTTCTCAACCCAAGTGGAGAGGTGGTCATGAAAGAGAAGTTCAATCTACCAAGTTCAGCTAGCAACAATGAAGCAGAATATGACACACTACTTCATGGTTTAAAAATATGCATTGGCCATGGTATACAACGTCTCAAGGTAAAAGGGGATGCACTTCTCATTGTGAAGCAGATTTTAGGCATTTGGGCATGCAAAAATGAAATACTAAGGACAAAAGTTCATGCCATTCGTAGGATGTTTAATCAGTTTGAAGAAGTGCAACTATATCATATTCCGAGGAAACAAAATGAAGATGTCGATTTACTTACACAACAAGCAGTTACATGTGTTGAGAGAGAAGTGCAGGTCATCATGGTGGCAGCAGCTGTCAAGCAACCGAGATACCAGGGATTGGAGTCATTGGCTCCCATTATTGGCTACATTTTGGAGGGTGAGTTTCCACAAGACTTCACGAAGGCTCAGAAGAGGAGACTCATGAAGAAGGCAAGCATATATCTCTTCCTAGAAGGCTCCCTCTATCAAAGAGGGAAGGATAAAGTGTGCAGAAGAGTACCAACTATCGCGGAAATTCCAGCCATTCTAAAAGGTGTGCATGAAGAGGCATGTGGTGGTCATTTTGCCCAAGAATCAACTATGAAGAAGATTTTGCTTGCGGGGTATGTTTGGCCAAGCTTGCATGTGGATGTTCAACATTGGTGTAAAAGCTGTCACAATTGTCAGATAAATGGAAATAGAAGGTTGGTGCATGGCTCGAGGCAAATAGTTCTTGCAAATGGACCCTTTGAAAAGTGGGGCATTGATGCTATGGGTCCTCTGCCTAGGACAAAAAATGGTAAACTCTACATTCTAGTGGCTGTAGACTATATGACTAGGTGGGTGGAAGCACAAAGTGTGGCAAAGGTAAATGAGAGGACAGTGAGAAAATTCATCTACACTCACATTTGTTGTAGATTTGGTACACCTTTGGAAATTGTTTCTGATAATGGTCCAGGGTTTAGAAAGGGATTGCTCACAGAAGTCTGTGAAGAACTTCGCATTCTACATCGTCACAGTACACCCTACTATCCCCAATCAAATGGTTTGGTAGAAAAAGCTAATGGTGTCATTGAAGGCATCATTAGAAAGATGGTGAAAAACAAGACAAAGTTGTGGGATGACTTCTTGGATGGTGCCTTGTGGGCGTATCGAACCACATATAGGGAAGCCACGGAGTTCACACCATTTCACTTGGTCTATGGTCAAGAGGCTTTACAGCCAATTGAACTAAACATTCCAACAATGCGACTTCATGGCAAATCAGCACAAGATGATCAAGAAGCATGTATGGATTGACTTCTTACCTTAGCTGAGCTTGAGTGGAAAAAAGAAGCAGCATACAAGTGCTATAAGAGGAAAGCCACACAGACAAAGGAGAAGCTTGACAAGAAACTGAAGGACAAAGGCATCAATGAAGGAGATCTTGTGCTAAGGTATGACAATCGACTCGATAATCATTTTGATGCCAATTTTGAAACAAGATGGCAGGGGCCATACATAGTCAAGAAGGCTTTCAATTCAAGTTACTATCAACTTATGGACTTGAATGGGAAAGAGCACTCCAGAAAGGTAAACGGCTATCGCTTGAATCCTTACTTGAGTCGCCTTCTACCAAAGGATCTACCAGAGCAAAGGGCAACTATCCCATGTAAGTATTGTTCCATGAAGCATGAGTGTAACACAAACCAAAATTCCAAGGGGCCAAACAATGAAGATCTTGTCAAGGACTCTGAAGCACTCTCTTTGAAAAAGATTCTTTATGATGGTACATGAATATACCATCATCCTAGGGGAGGGCTAATGATAGCCGTTTTTCGGCTCTTTGTAATTGCCATAGTGAGTTATCTCACCCTATCAAATCACTCAAACACTGTGTTTACCCTCACCCTTTCACTGTATATAGGTGCATGTGAGTTAGGGGACTTTTCCCATATCTCCTTACTGAAATAAAAAACCCTCAATTAGCTACTCATTGGGCTAGTTGAGCCAAAAAAATAAAAAATATAAGTATATTATGGCCCATGCGTATGTAAATATTTCTTTGTATATAGGGCCTAAATAAAAGATTTTTTCATAATTATTTTGGTATTTATTTAAATATTTCTACCTAGGTGTGTGTTATTTATGCTCTGTACAATGCCTCACCATTACCACAATTTTTCTTACCATTTTTCATACTCTTTATTCCATATAGAAATATTTTCATGTAAGCTTCTCTTATATTTGGTGTAACTCCATCCCAACAAAAATCCAAAAAAACTAGTTTTATTTATGTGTATATTTTTTCACTATTGTGATTTTTCCCTTCCTACATCTATTTTGTTTTTTTTTCTAAAAACTTAGAACACCAAAAATATTTATCTTTTTATGGTAGCCTCATAATGAGAGAGATTTCTTTTTACCCCTTTATATTTTTTCCACTTATATTATTTATAGTTGACATGTACATATTTTTTAGACCCCTCAATATTTGATTTTCTTAGTTGTACTATTCACTTATATCATGATCTCAACAATATCTTCAATTATAGACCTACCAAATAAGGTCAAGAGTAGGTGGCATGCATACATGCACTATGGAGGTCTCACTCTTGGAGGTATTCAAAAGAATCATCCAAAGAAGGACCCCACAAGGACCTTGTGCAGTGGAAAAAAACGGTCGGTTTTGCTGAATTTTTAAAGTTCACTTGCTCTCCGAATTTGAAAAGGTGATACAAACAAAATTTGTAGCTCGTGGGCTGAACTTCTACCTCAAATGTTTTCATATTTTTTTGAGCTACGAGCTGTGAGCTATGATTTTATTAGTGGACCCCAGTTTTTCCATGCTATGCAGCCACACTCTCTCTTCCACTTTATCATTTTCCTCTTTCACACACACTTCTCCACTCATCATCCCCACCTCTCTCACCACTCCTCTTTGCACCCTACTCTTCTTCTCCTCAACCTTGAAGAATAAGAGAAACCATGGTGAACTCATACCTCCCACACACAATTCCATTCCAAAATTGACCACCTAGTCTCATTTTTCCTCCTCCAAATTACACATATCTATCAAAAAAACCACAAAATTCAGCCTCTTCTCTTAAAAGACAGCATCATGGTGGTTGATTACTCAGCTTCAATTACCTTGTCTCTCAAGGAAGGTCAAGAGTGGAGAAAAAATGTACCGTCAAAGCTAGTGGACCGTCAACAAGCGTCAAAATTGGCCCTACTCAAGACACTTGGAGCATCAACCTTGTAAGAAATCCACCTTTTCTTACCTCTTAAGAGTTTTTCTTCCTTATTTGTATCCTACATGGATACTCCCATTGTAAATATCCAATTCCATTTATAAATTAATACTAACTCTACTAACACTAACCCACTATGAAAAGTCCTATCACCTCCATTTCTCTCCTCTCTCTTTTCCCACCAACTTCTTGATAATTCCAAGCAAAAGAAATTAGATAAATTGCTGAAAATCTAACCCAACCATGGTTAGAGGAGTAACCCTAGCCTTCAAAATTGCTATAAAAGGAGGGTATAGCTAGCACAAAAGGGGGGGAGAAGAAAGAGCACTATGCTATAGCTTGAGAAGCCAAGCTCAACCTCTTGAGAAGGAGCTCTTGAGTGGAATCTCATTGGCATTAGGCATATGTATGTGTTGTATTAGGGGTGATTAGCAAGGGAACTCTATGCCATTGTAAGAGAGAGTGATCATTAAATTGAGAGTAGGAAATCTATCATTTCTCCTACAAGAGTAAGCCCAACATTTGCTGAATCAAGGAGGGTGAATTTGGACTAAGCATGGATACCTTGTCTCCCTTCCAACCTGAAGCCATGGACAATAATGATGTGTAAGTGTCTTGGTGTTTTATTTAAGTTCTTGATAGCTTGTCTCCGGGTATTGTTATCAATTTAGCCATAAATCCCACATGCTGTAAGAGGGCGATAGGGTGGAGAGGACTCCCCTGGCCTTAAGACAGTGATTGGGGTGGCTTTTTTCTTGTGATGTGTTGTGGTGTAATTTGCTCAGGCTATGTTGAACAAATACTAATCTCACTTTGATTGGTCATGACAGATTTGTAAGAAGGCATTAGTGCAACAAGCACCCCCTTCCCCCTTCTCTCTTTTTCTTACATATATATATTTATGTTTGCTTGATCATTAACGATACACTTCAAAGCAGCCCGAGCACCATCTCTCTCTCTCTCTCTCTCTCTCTCTCTCTCTCTCTCTCTCTCTCTCTCTCTCCCTCTCCTCTCCCTCTCTCTCTCTCTCTCTCTCTCTCTCTCTCTCTCTCTCTCTCTCTCTCTCTCTCTCTCTCTCTCTCGTGTTTTAGTGTGTGAGAGTGTTCCATTGGTGTTAGGGTTAGTGTAAATTCCTTGCTTGTTTGTGGGTTGCTCTAACGATTCTCCTCTTTTGCGTCCTAGTTCGCTCTTAAACTAGGTGGTGCCCCTTGTGTAGTTGGGATTTGGCTGTGGGCTTGTTGTTTTGGTTTGTGTTGTGTTGTGCCACAGCCCCATTGAGCAGCACGGGAGCCTTGAAGGGTGTCTAGAGGTTGCTCTTCTTGTTGCCCGCCCCGGACCGCTTCACCACCAAGGTACACGTCTAAACACGAGATCAGCCCTTTTCATGTATAAGACATTACCAATCAATTTGTGCTTATATGCTCTACGCACAAAGCCATACTTCTTAGACTTCAGAATGTCCTTTTAACAAAAACTCCTCTTCTTGAGCCAAACTTTCCCGGCCATGATAAAGAGGTAAATTGGTCCTTAACACAAATAGCTCCCTAATCGTGCTTTGAGTTGCTTCATGTGCCTCTCCATTTAAAGCACGTTCAATGTGTCTGATGTTCCATGCTTCAAAATTTTTTAACAGGTTTTTAATTCTGAAACACATTTCCTTCAAAGAGGTGTTCTTGCTCTTCCACAAACCCAGCACTTGCTTCACAACTAACAAGGCATCACCTTTTATGCTCAACCTTCTAACCCCATGCTTCAAACAAATGTGTAATCCGGCTTCCAACTTAGCATATTCAGCCTCATTGTTACTATGCGCATCCAATTTGAACCCTCTCTTGCATACTAGCTTCCCCTCTGGATCGTAAAGTGCTATACCCCCTGAAGCCGCATCATGGCTCTTTCTGTATGAGCCATCAAAGAACAACACGTGCATTGCTGATCTGTGGAACTTCTTCGACTACCTTTCTCACCACCTCTTCTTTAACAAGAAAGGGATTCTCCTTGTAAGTCAACAAATCAGCTAGGGTAGCTCTTGTATTGTCTTCCACTAGAAAAGAGAACTCAAACTCTTGCAGCTCAATTACCCATTTCTTCACCACATTTGACATGTTAGTGCCATTTATTAACTGTGGCAAAAAAGTGTAACTCGTCAAGAAAACAAAAGGTCGTGGTAGCAAGTAATGACGAAATCGTCAACAAGCAAATATTACACTGGCCATTACTAGCTCTACTTTTGAGAATTTTCTCTCTGCCACCAGCTTCACTCGGCTTGCACAATACACTGGCCTCATATAATGGCTGCCCTTCCCCTTTTGCAATAGCATGGCTCCAATGGCATCATCCCCTACTGATGGATTTACATAAAATACTTGCTCCCAATCAGGATCCTGCATAGCTGACAACCCCCCTAACACCTCTTTCACCTCTTGAAACACTTCTTCACACTTGTCATCCCATTGCAATGGATCATGCTTTGCCACTTGTTGTAATGGATAAAGAAGTTGTGAAGACAATGGAATAAACCACGCCATGTACTTCACTTTGTGTAGAAAGGTTTCCAATTGCTTTGTACTCGTAGGTGATGGAAGAAGAATAATAGACTTAACCTTGTCTGGATCAACATTTGCTGACACCATGTGGCCCAATAACTTCACCCTTGGTTGTGCTAGATGACATTTCTTGGGATTTAGTTGTCCTCCACATTCATCATATCGAGCCACTACCATCTGCAGCTTCTCATGGTGCTCAGCCCTACTGTTGTAGACATAGAAGTCATCCATAAAAGCTTTAACACAACTACCAATGAATGGTTCCAATACCCAATTTGCTCTCTCTTGATAGAAAGATGGTCCATTTGACCACCCAAATGGCAATACCGTGTAGCAATAGCAACCCCATGGCGTAATGAAATTTGTCTTTGTGCGGTCTTTAAGAGCAATCTTCAATTGGAAATAGCCTAAAAAACCATCACACACATTGTACCTCTCATAACCTGCCACTGAATCGAAGATTTGATCAATGAATGGAAGAGGATATGGGTTCTTCTTAGTGGCTGCATTTAAGGGTTTAAAATCTACACAAATCCTCCACTTTCCATCCTTCTTTGGGCTAACTACTACTGGACTCACCCATTCTTTGGTCTCCACTGGGACTATGAACCCTCCCTTCAATAACTTGTCTACATCTTTCCGCAAGGCTACCATCTGCTCTTGACCCATCCTTCTTAGACTTTGCTGCACTAGCTTAGCACCTTCTTTCAGCTCTACATGCATCTCTTCACCCTTGAACCCTCTGATCTCTTCATATGAAGTAATGAACAAATCACGAAAACTAGACAGCATGTGCAAATATATCTCCTTCTCCATAGCTGAGAGGTCTCCACTGATCATTTGTGTCATCAATTCATGCTTCTTTGACAATTCAACCTTGGTTTGCATCTGCCCTTCAATCACTTCATAAGGCCCTTCACTTTCCTCTTCAACTTCATTCGCAAATGCAACTAAACCAGACTCCTAGATCTCTTTGTCCATCAAAAGAAATGTAACATCAACATCCTCATCGCTGCTGGTAGTACTATCATTGTCCTCATCTGTCACCGTGGAATAGTCTTCATAACTAGACTCATCCTCATCTTCATAATGCTCTTCCAATCGTTTCCTTGTGTCCATATTATATAGCTTCTTGGCACCTGTCTTTCCATAGAGGCTAATCGTACCACGTCTCCAATCTTGAACAGCTCCCACTGTACGTAGCCATGGTCGACCCAATATAATAGGATATGCTCCCAACCCTGCTAGCATCACATGAAAATCAACCACTGCCTTTGCATCATACGCCTCCACTTCTAAGCTCTTTACAACACCCAAACATTTTACTTTTTGATGGTTTGCCAATCTGATCCGAAAGCCTGACACCCCAGTCACTGTAAGACCCATCTTCTCAACGCATGAGTGTGTTATGACACATATTTGGGCTCCACCATCCACATAACCTTGTCCCATATTTTTTCTTTTATGCCACACATCTACTATTGGACAAATTTCTGGTAGCTCATCCATCACCAACGCCTTTATTGAACCTCTCTCTGGTTCTTTCTCCATTGGGTTAACCATCCTCTTCCACTATCTCTTTAGCTTAGGCACCATCTCTATAAGCTGCCCAAAAGTAACATCTGCCTTTCTGCTTGTCAGATCCTCCTTCAAGTCATAGCTTAATTTCCCATCCCCTCGTGGAAAATTGGAAACATGAAACTTGCGCGACGAGCTCTCCTTTTCCTGTTGGCCTTGACATCCTCGCCTTCATGGCTCTTTCCCTTCTTCTTACTAGGACCTGGGGCACTTCTTCCTTCCTTTTCCTCTGTGGTCCTCTTCCCAATAGGCATCACTAATGTATCCTCTAGCTTTGATGCCTTCTCCAAAGTGACTACACTTATCACTTTTGTCTTTCACTTTTCCTCCTGGGTTAATCCATTGGTTCCTTCTTCTCCTTTAATTTCGATGCCATAATCATTTGACCTAGTTAGCACCTGTCTTGGCAATGGATACATGTCTCTCTCCATCCTTGGTGGCTTATCACATTGCGGGCTAATGTGGCCCAACTCTCTGCAATTTTAACATGTGGGTGTCTGCCTCCAAAACCTACCATTGCTTTGTCCAACACCATTCTTAGGTCTTTCTTCAACTCCTGGCTGATTTACAAACCTCCCTCGACCTCGATTATTTCCCACTTGACCTAGCATGTTTAGGTTGATATTATTCATTAAATCTACCACTTGCCTCATGTCTTGCCTTAACCCATCATCTTGCATTGCTATAGTGACCACTGCTTGCATAACTTGAGGAGTAACAGAAACCACTAGTTCATGATGAACCCCTAGCATGCGACCTTGCAAAGAATTCATAGACTGAAATTCAGACCTCATGGGCAAAGACTCTACTCCTAGCTGTCTCATTTTCTTTAGCTTCCACTCTTTGTTTCTTGCCACCTCCAATGCATCTTCATATGTCCTAGGCTTCTTTAGCTCCACTCTCTAACGTATATTCTCCCCAAGACCAGCCAAGAACCTGTCCTTCTTCATCATGTCAGGCGTGGTTCCTTGTGGTGCTAAGGCCTTGCACATCCACTCCCAAGCCAATGAAAACTTACGTATGTACGCATCTACTGGCTCACCTTCCTTTTGCACCAAACCTTGTACTTCTTGCCACACTTTGTAAGGATCTTCTGTCTTCACAAAATCCACTTCCAATCCATGTCTTAGATTGTCCCAACTCAATCTTACAGGTGGATCAGCCACATGCAACTCCTCTTCAAATGCTTTGGACCAAACTCGTGCATCACTCTTCAAACAAATCTAGAGAAGACGTAACATCTGCGCTGGATCATGAATCTGGTTGCTAATGCAGGTAACCTCCATCTTTTCCAAAAATTCTTCTACATCTTCATCACTTATTCCATGAAACTCCAGATAAGAGAAAGCCATGGCTACCCAAGTTATGATGCTTTGAGAAACCCTTCGAATATACGTGCAAGAACCCAAAACTTTTTACTAACTCAATTCCCAGAAACTTCAATGGAGCTCAACTTTAGATAAGGACAAACACATGCACATCAAATGAGTTTTCATAGTTAATCATCGGAATTATAGTTCAGGCAAAGGGCATTCCATTATCTCTCTTAATCTTCTTGGCCCGAACATAAAGACTATGCGCTGTTGGAAAAAAATCTTCCTAGACACATGAACATTTATCTGGATTCTTCGAGTTAAATAAAAAGGTGTGAATTGAGGGCCATTCTTATCATCCATTAAAGTCAACCATGCAGCTCCCAAGAAGGCACACCTATCTTATCCTCTGATTTTGCCAATATTTCAGTAGCATAACAGCATAATGGTTCAAAGACCAAAAAACCAGCCATCACAACTTGGAGAAATTTTGACAGAGTTTTCCTAGAAGTAGAGCAGTGAGAACCCAAAATATAGAATGTATATGTATGCATAAACTGCCAACAATATAACCCGAGCATCAAGTAGGAATCACTAGTACATAGCCTATGTCGAGGTCATGAAAAAGGTGCTCCAGCCACTTGTATCACCAAAAGGATCTCACATTTGAGAATCCCCCAGCTCAATAAAACCTCACGCTATCGACCCTCTCACGAAGGCTTATGCAAATCTCGTATAGTCAAGTCTCAGAAATGACTATCTTCCAGACTAAGTCTAAGAAATGGCTGGGATTGCCAAATAAAACCAAGTATGGCTCCACAAAGGCGTACAATGGCAGTTTCCACAAGCAACATACAATACCAACAGACAATGCGCTCAAATAGGCGCCAAATGATGCATACCCACGGCAACTGCAAGTGACTCCACTGTCAGTGTATCACTCTACTCCAGCTACATGTACCTATGTGAATCACCTGTACCTGTCCCTGTAACCTGTAACCTGTAACCTGTAACCTGTAATCTGTAATCTGTAATCTGTAATCTGTAATCTGTAATCTGTAATCTGCAACCTGTAATCCCGAAGCTGAAGGTACTCGAAGAATATCCTCCATGGGGGCACCAAAAGAATGTGAGCGGGATGGAAACACACACAATGCCTCTATAATGACCCGACACACACTCTTGGGATGATACACACACACACACAATAGGGCACCACTCGGCTTACACAACCCACCTGGCCGAGACAGGGAACACACCGATGGAGTGAGAGGAGAGAGACTACCCATTTACCCACTCCACACAGAGACACACAGATATAATTGATCTTGGGCCAACACCAATGGGGCAAATAGCTCACACAATATGGGTAAAATATGCCAGACACAATCACAAATTGGAGCAGAAGCTTCTCTCATAGGAGAAACTTACACAGCCAAAAAAGTAGAAAAATAGTGAGAAATTTGGCAAAATGAATAGCGCCATCACGTCCGGAACGGCCCAAAACCTCAGTCTACAATGTCAAAGTGCTCAAATCCGACCTCGGATGAGCAATTTATGGCCAAAACAGGCCCCAAAAACAGCGAAAACATAGTTGCGGCTGTTCATCCTCTTCTCTCCACGTTCTTTCTGGTCTTTTCTCAGTTTTTTCAGTTCCCACACTTAGCTTTATTACTTGGGCACCCTTGGCCTTTTAGTTGACCTCAAACAGACCCCGAAAAGGCCAAAAATTGGCCTCGCAATGCATAGTTGTCACCCTACTGCATCCATCCGCACACCTGGCACAACTTTTTCCAATAATGCATCCCGCCACCACATGAAGTGGCCCCAAAAGATGGTCCTCATGATGATCTTTCTGCATAATTATCACAAGAAAACACCCATGTTGTGTCCGTACTTATCCACGTGCAAATATTGACCCCATTCGACCTCCTGACGCCACTAGATGCCATCTAACGCACCTGCTTACCTCATGTCGTTGGCCTGCGGATAGCTTCCTTGAGAAGTTTTACGCGCTACCAGCTCCTTATTATTATAGAAAAAACACACTGATACTGGTGATAGTGAAAATCAATGCACTATGTACATGTTGCTTTACCTGTACACATGTGGGCCCCACGTAACCACCTGGCTCTGGAAAATGGGAAATTATTTATTTGATTCACCATGCATGTGTATGTACATATGTGCAATCTCTTGCTCCAAAAAACTCATGAAAACGTTTTGTTATATAAAGCCCATCAGTAGTGTTAATTGTTTTACAAGGATAGGGGGCTTTTAAATAAGTGTTGGGGGTTGCAAACCCAAGGTGGGTATTAAGGTGAGGATTAAGAGGAGGGTAAAAGTTATTGGTACAAAGAAATAAATACAAGCATCTTTTGGTACAGAGAAGTAAATAGAGGAAACATTTGGTACGAAGTGCACCATTTGGGGGTAATATCAAGATAAGAGAGGCTAGAAGGAGCAAGGCATAAAGTGTAAAAATAGGGGGAGAATCAATCTAATCAAAAGGAACAAAAAAAAGGGAGGGGGGGGGGGGGGGGGGGGGGGCAAGGAGGGGTGCGATAATTAGAGGTAAGAATATTCTTGACATTGGGTGCATTGAGCCAACAGACAAGGGGCTTGGGGAGGTGCGAGAATTAGGGCGTGGTGCCAAGTAGAAGGGTGAGAGGTTTGATCAATGAAACGGAGAGATTAAGGTTGCGTGTAATGGGTGAAAAGGGAATTTTGATTACAAAGGGGGGGTCCTTTGATAAGGATTTTTTCATTAGGAGAAAGTCTCTATCATTGTAAGAGATAAGGAAGAAACAATTTTGGAGGAGAGCTTGGGGGTACCCCCTTGCTCTGAGTCTTTGTAAAAACAAGGTCCGAATGGCAAGGAAGCCATCCAAGGAGCTCTCTCTAATGATATATTTTTTTAGCTCTGAAATGATAAAAGAGACTTTTTGGTGGATGGGGTGCCAAGATTGCCAGAGAATATGGTTGTAAGATTTGAGACTTTTTTATTAGCAATGAGAATCAAGAATCTCTGAAAGAGAGAAGAAGGATCCTTTGAAAAAATGAATGTCAAGGATGGAAGCTTCGAACGAAATGGCAAGGGAAATTTTGATATGGTTTTGGAGTGGTGACCCATAAAGCTTGAGAAATTTTTCAAGATAAAAAAAGGAGCCCTGCCAAATGCCAAAGGCATCATCAAT
Source organism: Adiantum capillus-veneris (assembly GCF_014529385.1). Classification (NCBI taxonomy): domain Eukaryota; kingdom Viridiplantae; phylum Streptophyta; class Polypodiopsida; order Polypodiales; family Pteridaceae; genus Adiantum; species Adiantum capillus-veneris. The sequence continues at coordinate 32,270,550 of NC_140958.1, read as the reverse complement.
GTATCTTTTGAAATAAAGAAGAGAGGGATAGGAGGGAAGGTTGATACTATCCTCTAAGTGACAAAGAAAGAGGCAGGCATAGACGACAGCAAAATTGGAACCACCCATGGCAATACCTTTGATTCGTCGCCAACAATTTCCTTGGAAGGAGATGTAGTGGTGGTTAGGACAAGATAGTCCACATAGAGGATGAGACTCGCTTTGGGTGAGGAAAAATGGTGCCGTATAGAGTTAGACAGTGCAAGAAAACCTTGTTGAATAGGAATGCTAGGGTAGAATGACTCAACATCAGACGTGAAGAGAAGGACATTAAAAGGAAGGAGAAGAAAGGAGATATCTTTGATGAGTGAAAAAGAATCTTTGAGGTGTTGTTTCTTAATGAGAAGGATAGGGAGAAGCTGAAAGTGGAGCCATCTAGAGGCATGCTCTAGAATATATCCTCTATAAGGGCAAATGGGACATCCTACTAATGAGAGTTTATGGATTTTAGGAAGTAGAAAAAAGGGACAATTTTTGGATTCAAAGGAAAGAGGCCTAAGGACACACATCTTCAAAGTACACCATCAATGCCTAATCTAAATAGGCCTCCACCAATGATGGTACTTGAGATGTATTATGATCAATGCCTTCTTGTTAGTCTGAGACCAATCCTGTAGAAGTCCCCCCATCTGAAGGAAATGAGAGACATCTTTCCATTCTAGATCTGGTCCATCATCAATTGTGTTTTGAAAAATCTCAACATTTACTGGCTCATCTAAGGCTCATCCCTTATTGATGCTTCAAAGTAACCTTATGTACCTCTAGAAAGAAAATGAGCACCATAATTTGTTTTGCATGGTTTGTGAAAGATTTTGAATTCAAACTCCATTAGATGCATCATCCATCTAATTAGCCTTCCCTGAATAATTTTAGTGGAAAAATGTTCATTGAAGCAAGCAACTTTTGAAATTTTTTTGTTCCATATTTCTTGCATAGCTCTTCAAGTCTCAAAGCCTTCTTCGAGCTTTTTTTGTTGTCAGTCTTTATTTGAAGTCTCATGTTGGCCCCTTGAATAGCAAGTGTTTGGTTGGCAAAATCATGTATTGCACCAGCAGTTTTGATCCATGGTCTGCTTAAAAGTATCCCATATGCTCCTTGCACATCAAATACTAAGAAGTCGTTTTCAATTTTCCCTTGCCCACTCTGATCTTCATGTTCTCAATTAGCCCTGTAGCATGGACCACCCGATGGTTAGCCACCTCAACTTTGAATGGTGTTGGTTTCAATTCTATGATTCCCATTTTTTCCTTAAATTTTCTCCCAAAATATTAACACCACCTCCTCTATCTAGGATCACTCTTGATAATTGCTCCCATTGTTTTCTCAATTCATAATCAATCTAAATCAATGGGACCTCATTATCGCTGATGGCTGCTAGGTTCACTGCTCTAGATTTGGCTTTAGCTTTCCTCTTTTGTCTGATAAACTTTGTAGCTTCCGGTAACGTCCGTATGATATCATCAAGTTCAATTGTTTAACTTTTGAACCCTTTTGTAGACCTTGGCATATATTTCATCTTGACCATTACCAGAGCTACTATCTGAACCTAAAGATTTCTCCTCATGTGTCACAAATTGTTGACGTATCAAGTCACAGAAGAATAGAGCCAAGCTATAGATTTCGATCAAGGGGCCTAAAACTTAAGAAGAAGTAGATGTGGCACAAGAAGTTTTACCAACTTGTAAAATCTTGCTACGAGTGGCCTATTTTTAAAGAGGAGTTCCCAAAAAAACCTTATGGGACCCTGTTCGATGGGGCCCAAGTGACCTAAATACATTAAAACAGGTTGTATAGAGTTTCTAGATTTTGCAATGACCTTATGATGAGGCAACTTGTACAAATTCCCGTGTTTTATGCTAATGACATGGTAGCCATATGAATTTTTGTAAAACAGGCTAGCACCTTTTTGGCTCTAGTGATTTTGGGGTAGAGGCTTTTGAGTTTAAATATTTCCATCTAACTGCTTTTCATAGACCAAGGCCTATAAATATGTGACATGGGCTCATTTTGTGGCATGCTTCAATGTGAACTGCAAAGGATGGAGTATTGGATATAAAGAGATACCAAAAGGGGCATTATGGTTTGGGGGTAGTGATCTCTTGGGGTGGAACTTTTCCACTCCTATCTTGTATGTTGTGCATCTCCTTCAGTTCAGTGTTATTTGAAGTGCTTAAAGTTGTTCGGCATGTTCATTGGCACGTGGTGCCAATCCTTGTGACATGACTATCTTCAGAGTTCCACTTAGCTGATTTCTCCGAGTCTGGTTGCCGATTGATCCTATGATGAGACTTCTGACCGGACCTTCATCAGTTCAGTGACTCCAGCCTTGGTCAAATCTGATGTAGCTTGCCCCACCTCATTAGCCGGACTATTTACTGCAATGATTGTGGACTCATTCAATCCAGATGCTCCCTCTGGTGCCACTGCACCTCTGAAGACTAGGGCAGTAACTTCTAAATTTTGTGAGCCTCTGAACATTTTGGCTATTCTAGTAGTTTCTTGGCCAGATTTTTGTGATCTTAGCTACAAGCTCACGTTGTTCCTGCCACTCATCCACTACCTTCTCCTTTCCCTTTTCATTCCATACCCCTCTTGGTTGTTCCCAATTCATGGTTTCAACACTTTGCTTTCCACCATTTTCATCAGAGATTTCTTTGATGACAACCCTTTGCTTTGTGTGGCCATCGTGATTGGCCCTGCATCTAGTGGCTTTTGTTCAGGTGTCTCTGGTTTGGCAGCATCAAGGCACTTGGCTAGAAAGTGGCCATATTTCCACAGGCATATCAATTTAAACTCCTTCTTTAAAGGTTCTCTCTACATCTGCATTTACCTCTGCCTTGGGGGGTCACTGTATGTAAAACATATATATCGCATGTGTTCAAGGACTATTTATAAGACCACTTAACCATGAAATTTTCACCACTAAAAGGGACCCTTTTCCTATTCAATTTGTAAAAAAAATTCAAGATGATTTTTTCAATAGCCTTCTGTATGTGAAAATATGAGAAAAAATATAAAAAAATAACCCTTAATGTTGAACCCACATGATAGGCATTTTTTAATATAGTGACCCCCCCCCCCCCTCCCCCCCCTTGAGGCCTTTGCCTCGGCTAGTACCCCCTTGGTATCTACCTCTACCACTACCAGTACTGTGCTGGTTTCATTTTCTTTGGACTCACTATCTCTGTTTGCTTGAGTGCCTTTGGATTTGTTAGTGCAACCATTGACAGATCACTTCGTCTTTAAAATGATAAATCTTGATACCACAATTATTCCAAACATGTCCATAGGACTTACAGTAAATACACTATGAACACTCATGAGAACTATGGTCTTTGGACCTGCACTTGGAGCACCAAATTTCCATTTTCTTAATTGTAGATCTTGTCTTAATTCAGCAACAATCAACTTTGACATTTACTCCAGTTTTTAGGTGCATGATTCTTTTTCCTTCATGTTGTCTTTGTCATCTGACTCACTTTCAGATAAACTAAAGCTGGAACTGGTTTCTGACTCTTTAGTCATTGACTTAGTATCATTGGATTGTCTCTTCTTGTGACCTTTCTCTTTCTTAGCCTGCTTTCCAATTTTAGCACCCTTTGTATCAAGTCATTAAACTTCTTCATTGGCATTGAAACCTCCTGTTCCTATAACTTTCTACTTCTGAACCCATTCAAAAACCAAGCTCTCTTTCGCTTTTCAGAAGGAGTCTCTTGTAGTTGCCTAGTTAGTTCCTTAATCTTTTTGACGTAGCTCATGTGACTAACATCTTTCCTTGTTTGGTCTTATCGAGCTGATCTCTTCATCTCCTCAATTATTTAAATATTCTAGTGTGAAAGCCTTGATTAGCTTGTTGTATGATCTAAGTTCACAGTCTAAATACAGCTAGTGCCATTTTCTAGCTGCCTCTTTCAATGTTTGGGAAAAATATTCCTCCCATTCATCTTCATCTACATCTTTAAGTTTCGCATATTCCTCAGATGCTTGATATGGACATTAGGCATCCTTCTTACCTCCTTTGAGCACTAGAGAGGAAATTTTCAGATTAGCGGAATGCTCAATGTGACGAGTTTTGTTTTTGTGAGCTGGTTTCTTATCTTTGGATCTCCTTTTACTATAGTGGTATGTGTCAATATCCTAGTTGTTATCTCTTTTAGTCTCAGACAATGTATCCTCGGTCCTCTTCTTTGCTCATTTATGTCCTAATCAGTGACATCTTTTGCTACCCTTTCTTTTTGTAGTGTGTTTTTGACTACGTTGAGATCCATGGGATCAATTTCGTTGTTCTGCACGCTTTGCTTGTCTCCTTATGGAATTAGTTGAGTGTTGAGAATCCCGTGATTCCCCCACTCTTCCTCGCCTTGGAGGCACATCCGTCTCATTCCTAATCTGTCTCTCAATCTCAGAGCCTCACTTTGATCATCTTGGTTTGGACTAACATGGTCCAGATTATCCAACCAGGAGGTAGTTCGTCGGTTCGGGGGGGTCCACTTAATAATCTTGTGACTATCACGTGAGTGCAGTAGCAGAAAGGGTTATTAAAAAAAAAATTTCTCATTTTTTCATGAACAGAAGGGTGCCATAAAATGTAATTGTGAAAAATATTTCAGATTGAATGAGAAAATGGTCCATTTTGTTTGTCAAAAATTCACAAATAAGGATCTTCAAAAATAGTCCTTGAATGCACGTGATATACACTATTTATACATAGTGACCTCCCCCGAGTTTGTCGGTCAAGAGCAATTTAGCTCAGGCCACCGTAATCGCCAAAATGGATTGAGATGCACGCTCTCAAACAGTTATTCCAAGTTGGTTGTTAGAGTTAGTTCAGATCAGTATGAGGTTTCATAGCAAACAATACTGGAAATGAGATATAAAACTAAACCTGAAAATAATAGTGAACATTGGAAGTCAAAATGAGAATAGACATTGGAACTAGAACTGAAATTGGGAATGTATTTTCAGATCAAATCAAAGTATACAAGTACACACATTGGAGCAAGTATACTCTCGACTTAACAAGAATTACAAAGGTATGAAGAGCTCTAAGCTAAGGATGCGTAGTAGCACCAGGATTAGGCTAAGGGAGTCAGGGATCCCATACCCAAATTTGCAGTAGTGAGCCCTATTTATAGCTTTCCATTGGCTCTTTGATTGACTGTTCCTTGTGCCAATTACCCCAATAACTCATTCTGGTAATTACCAGCATAGGCGCCCTTGTGCCAGTTATCCTAAATAATTGGTTTTGGTAATTACCAGCATAGCACCCTTGTGGAAGTCATTCCCATTGTTTACATCAGTTGAGCATGGTTTAGCCTTAATTGAAAAAGAAAGATGCAAAACATAAGATAATGTTGCTGCTATGACTTTTACTAGTCTGCCATTAATTTCAATAATTCTTGTGTGTAGATTGAAAGTATCTATAACCTGCTCAATGATCTCTACACCAAAACTAATTTTTGTATCTTCCAATACTACCTCCATACTCTATAGCTTGAGAAGTGCCTTTTCATTCTGGTGAAACACATTCCTTCCTATCTTGTGATGGGGCATTGAACATTCTGGTTCCACTAGACTAAACAGTGCCTCCATCTTTGCAGTCTTTTCATCCATGGCCACTTGCATCTTCTACGACATTGATTGTTTTTGTTTTCCCATCATTAGGAAGAGAATGGACTCTAAGAGGGCCTCTTTATTTGGTAGTTTAAGGGAGTCAAACCTTTAGTATTCAATCAAAGGACAAATTTTCAATTCAAATAGGTAAAATGGCTAGTTTATTTGAATTCAAATTTCCCCCCAAATTGAAATTTAAAACCTAGCAGGCAAAAGTGTTTCAAGTAACATATCTATGGAAAGAGCTTGGCATGTAGATTCTAGATCTCTAATCTCCGCTGAAATCGTAGATCATATGTAGGAGTTATGGAAGGCCGAAAATCATAAATTTTTTCTTCCCCTTTTTGAGGTGAAAAGTGCATCCTTTGACCACTCTTACACTTCTCTTACACACCCGCCATTCTTGCACACATGGCATGTATCTATTTGTCCAAATGTTAATCAACTCCATAATCTCACGGCAAATAAAGAGGCCCTTCTAGACCCCATCCTCTTCCTAATGCTTGGAGTCCTATGAAAAATCCTATGTAGAGAAACAAAATTAGTTGGATGATTATGGCGAGTCGAAACACAAACGCTTAGAGGTTTCTGGTTGAATAGCCGAGAGAGTTGAGGGAGATGTCATTAGCGATGGCAAGGCTTGTTGTGTAGGTGGTGATAGCACGGACACTGGGGGAGGAATATCTGTAGGCCAAGGAGCTAGGCACACAAGTCTCTGAGGGTAAACTGCTAGATCGCGTACTCTTTGCATAGTTATACAAATACATGCCATGAATGCACCATGCTCTTGTTGTCTTGAGTTTATAGCCACCATTTGTGGCATGGCATGCATGCATTGGTTGGTCCTTCTAATGATTACTGGCAAGATTATGCCAATGAGTTTTTCATTAAAATTATCCCAGTGATTGTTATGCACTTTAGACTGATTTGTTGGTTTTGTAGTCTGATCATTAGGAAGAGGATGGGGTCTAGGAGGGCCCCCATGATCTTATGGAGGTGATAACATTTTGACAAATAGGTGTATGCCATGTGTGCAAGAATGGTGGGTTTGTAAGAGATGTGTAAGAGTGGTCAAAGGATGCACTTTTCCCCCCAAAAAGGAGGTGGAGCATTTTATGATTTTTAGCCTTCCATAACTCCCACATATAATCTCCAATTTGGGCAGAGATCATAGATCTAGAATCTACACATCGAGCTCTTTCCATAGATATACTATATGATATGGTTTTACCCGCTAGATGTTAAATTCCATTTTGGAGGGAGATTTGAATTCAAATAAACTAGCCAATTTGCCTGTTTGAATTCAAAAATTGTCTTTGATTAATTTCTTAAATTCTTAGTACTAAAGATTTGACTTCCTTAAACTGCCAAATAAAGAGGCCCTCCTAGACCCCATTCTCTTCCTAATGACTGAACTGGGATCATACCCAACAAATCTATAGGTTTCAAGAAATCCTCTCATCCTTCCTTAAATGTCTACTATTGAACAAATTCAGAGTTCATTGTCTAACTCTAAACTAGCCTCCTGATCTGGTGTTGTTGAGACTCCATCTGATTTGGCATAGTACAACTTAATCTTGGCTCCATTGTAGATCCTTGGCAACAAAATTGTGCCATTCGAGAAAACCAAATCGAATTCAGAATGTCTTGACCATGATACTTAGATTAGGTTTCTTCGGGCCTAACTTTGATTGATGGAGCAACACTAGATCCCCCTTTTTGAATTCTCTGACTTTGATTTTACTATCATGCGAGTACTTTCTCCTCTATTTCAACCACCTCCACCTCTTGTTCTAACATAGCTCTTTGTTTTATTTCATCTAGTCTCAACAATTCATCTAGCCTTTGCTTTAAGTTTTCATTCAAATCCATATCTTGTTCAATAGACAATCTGATACTGGGAATTGTAAATTCCATATGTACCATTGTCTTTGCACCATAACCATCTTGGAAGGTGTCATTCTAGTAGTAACAGTGTGAGAAATCTAATATACCCATAACGCAATCTGAAGTTTCTTATTCCAACTGTGAGACTCTTTTTAAACATTTTTTGTTAGTAGGGTTTTGATAGTCTTGTTGCTAATTTCAGCTTGCCCATTGCACCTAGGATAATATGGTGTTCATTTTTTATGCTTGATTAAGAAAATATCGGCGAGTATCTAAATTGTCTCATTGATCTAATGGATTCCATGATCGAACACAATCTCGATCGGGCAGTTGAATTTACAAATTACATGTTCATACAAAGCCATGTTGTAGACTTGGAAATGATGGATTCTATCCGTTTAGTACAGTCATATAGTATGGATCACTACGGATGTTTTTTGAAAAATGGTGATGTGTGCAGTTTGCAGTACTTATTAGAGTTAGTACTTGTCACAAATGGAAGCGTGAACTTAAAACTTTAAAACTTATTTACTTTTTCACGTGGAATTTTGCATGATATATACATTGGGAAAAACAAAGTAAAAAATTCACACAGCACTAGGGACCAAAAGATGGGTTGGTTCCCCCCCCCCCAAAGGATATTTTCATTAATTTTTAAATTGTTGCAAGCACGTAAACCCGAAATAGAATTTCTTATTCATGTCTCTAATATTTTTTTGATACATAAAGACACATGGTTTTATAAGCCTATTGGCTGAAATCCACCATACTCTGTAGTCGAGAACAGCTATTTCTACTTGGTACAGGGATTTTCAATGCGGGAGAGGCTTCTACTGATAATTTCTTGAGTAGATGATGCCCACAGGATTTCTCCTTGGCTGAATTCTACTTTTGGAATGCCTCAAAGTGCTAAAATTTTTGTGGGCAGCCAGTATTGTGCTTGTTGAGTGCGACTATTTCCTCAAGGACACACACAAGCTCCTATAAGTGCACTCTACTTCTGCCGCCCCATAGGCTTATAGTCTCTTCATGGGCACAAGAGCTAGAAAATTGTAGAGAGAGATAATTGGCTAAACTAAGAGTTGAGAGAGAGGAGAGTCCTTGCATAAAGGGAAACTATTTCAAAGTCTCCACATATGGTAGCGCTACCCTCCGTTTATCCTAGCGTTGGTAATTTTATGACTAGATGGTGCCAGAGAAAGAGAGAGAAATGTCTCACAAAACTGCCAACACTAAATCTTACACTAGTTGTTGAGTTTTAAGTCTTATTTTAATGTTTAAAAATTTTGATCGCATTCATATTGATTGGGAATTATGTTTATAAGGTTTTTAACCTGGTAATCTAGCCAATCTAGGGCATTATTAATTCAAACAATATCATATCTCTCCCAACTCAGTGTGTCGGCTCTCCTCGAGTCGTATTTCCACTATATCAGAAGTGGACGGCCACCACAAAAACTATTAAACTATACCTTTTCTAAGCAAACTAGGGACATCCTCGTATTCATGTACTTATTCTAAACTATCTTGCACTGCATCCAGCTATTGTTCTACTTATCATACTATTCGGATAGGGATATACACATTACACTGGAAAATTTACACGCTCATAATTGATACCAATAAATTCATTCAATGTAAAAAAATAACTTTCATTTATCTGTAGTTGTAGCTAAAAACCATTACATCCCTCTGGCTCTAAACAGTTGTCCTCAATTGTAAGGCTTCATGAAACTCTTGCAGGATGTCTGCAAGATCTTGCAATTGTAATGTTTCCATCCACTGCGCATCTAGAGGGGAGTAATTCTTACTAAGTACCTATGATGAGTTTTTCCAGAGTTTAGTTGGCGCTCTTGATGGTGAATAATCTATTCTAGAAGAAGTATTTTTTCAGTATAATCTACCTCTGCGGTAACTGGTTCTGAAGGAGGTTTGCCAACGAAGGGTTGTAGAAGGCTCATGTGAAAAGCATTATGGATTTTTAAGTTCTTTAGAAGATCCAATCTAAATGCTACATCATTTATCTATTTTTTTAATCTTAAATGGGCCTAAGGATAGTATGCTTCACTTGAGTGTAAGAGGTATCTAGATCTTGAACAAATTCATCAGTTTGCCAATATATTATCTTTGGTGAGAAGTATTGGGGGAAGATGTGGTTTGCCATAAATAATCTCAAAAGGATCTTTTCCTATAGAGATATGTACATTGTTATTACAGGAAAAAAAATTGAGAGGTAGATATTTCTCTCATTCTCCTTGGTTATTTGAGAGATAACACTTCAAAAGGTCTAATACTGTAGAGGTAGCGATTTCACTTTTTCTATCTATCTGAGGATGACAAGCCGAAGAGAACTTCAGCTTAATTCCTAAGTTCGTAAAAAGTACTCGCCAAAAATGTACAGCCATTTGCAATCACTTTTAATTGTTTTGGGCATTCCATGATGTTTAAAAGTCTGGGCCATAAAGATTTTAGCCATGTGATTAGCTTTACTGGTCTTTCTTACTTGAATGAAATGAGCTTGCTTACTAAATCTAACTATGATAGTCTAGATTGTATCATTTTCTTTTGTAGTTCATGGAAAATCCATTGTAAAGTCCATGGCAATGCTTTCCTAGGGTGCGTGAGGTACCAATAGCGGCTGAAGAAAGTCAGGAGTCTCATTAGGGAGATTTTGGACTCTCAAATGGACCCTATAAGGACTTTGACTTTCTAACTCTTGTCCAAAACGGGCGCACCGTAAAAATTTTACAAATGAAATCAAAACTTGTCGCGGACATTTTGGATCTAGAATGTACTCATCAAGATCTATCCAATGATATATACCATGCCATCAGATTCTATATATTCTAGAAGATTCCATTTTTTGATGGGACAACTCCGTTGTATAAATGGAATCTCTCCCCATTTCAGCTTCAGTGGAGAGGACATAACTTCTACAAATTAACTCCAATTTTTTTGGAGTTTGGGGATTTAGAACCTACTTAAAAAATCTTTCCAATGATATCTTGATTGATTGGTTTTTGACAAAGCATTTACATACTTCCTCGGGTTGTCCACTTTGGTTAAACTTAGCTTTTTGGCATGATACACATTCTCTTACATATTTATCTATTTAAGCTCGTAATGTTGGCTAATAAAAATATCTTTCTAAGGCCTATGTTTTGGACATTGTGCCTCTGTGTTTGCGCAAGGAGAATCATGTGCTTCATCCATTACCTTTGTTCTAAGTGGATGCACACACAAAGAGCTTGATGGAAATAAAGGTAACCATCTTTATTAGAATAGGGACAAATTTCAATACTTGTTTGTAGCTGTTGCCAAATTTCACAAAAATCAGGGTCGTTAGGGTACATCTCGAATAGAGATTACAATTCTATATGATGTATACTCATTATAGAATTTTCTTGATGTTCGGAAGTGTGTTCCCTAATCACCAATGGTTTAGTGTTAGACTATGGAGGGTGAAGCCTTAGCTTAGCCATGGTGTTGGGGTTAGGATTAGAGAGATGGAGATTAGGATTAGGTTATGCCAATTGCAAGCACATAGAGAGAGAGAGAGTATAGACACAATGATGATAACTGAAAGTGCAAAGATTGATTGGAAAATAGCCTCTCCAATAGGTTTGGTGCTTTACATCCATTGGTTAGAGAGGTTGCATCCTTTCCCTATTGGACCGTGTCTTCTTCTCATTCATCCTAGTAGACTAGGGATCTTTCCCATGTGGTGCCACTAGCAGGGGTTTACCCTAACAATCGGCCTCTTAAGCCAAGCTTGGGGCAAATACAAATGTGTTGATTCTTTCATAAGATATTGCTAGGTTTATAGGATACAATTACCCTGATTCAACATGATGGTTCAACATAATTCATTGTCATGGTTCAATGCCTCATGATCCATCATAGAAACTCTCTACCAAATACATCACTATGGTTTACAAGTGAGACTTAAAATAGGTTCTCTAATGACCTAGGGTAATATATCTTTCATAGGTATTTTTGATTCATTGGATAAGGGTTTTCATTGTTGCCCCCTCCACTATCTTTGTCTTGATCTTCATGTCATGATGTTGGTGTCATCTTCTTCATGTATTCATGTTGTTCTTCATCTTCATTTTCTTGATTTTCATTGGTGTTGTTCATCCTTTTTGTAGAGGATGCGACCTTCTTGGCTAATGGTTCAAATTACACATACATTTCAATGTTTTATGTTGCTTGTGTGTGTGCTCATCATGTGTGTGTTCATGTTGATAATGAGCGGTCTTATTATACACTGAGTGTGTAGGCAGTGTCTGAACCCATTTACAAAGGTGTGCAAAGATGCCAAAGCATAGATACCTACATACATTCCAAGGTGGGCTTTTGCAAATTAATCCTCAAGGAATTATACAAAACTGAAAATTATTGACCGAATGTGAAGTCACTCCTCTCTTGCGAGAAGCACCTCTTCACACTGGTTGAAGATCTTGAAGCTCAAAGAGAGATTCTCTTTATTACAAATTGCTTGATAGTTGCTTGCCTTGAGAATCTTCTACAAAAGAATTCTATGTTGTGTAAGGGCTTGCTCTAGGTAAAGGATAGCTTTGGTGCTCTCTAGGCATTAAGGACTTGGAGCCGACTTGAGGGCTTAAAAGACCCTTTTGACAATATAGGTAGTGCATGAACAATCTCTAGGGCTTGTGACTTAAGGACTTGAGTCAAGTTGGGCCATGGGAGGCATCTCTAGCAGAGCCAACCAGAAAATCAAAAGGAGTTTTCCCTTTTGTTGAGGGCATGATCACGACTCTGGCGACTAGTGAGTCAGTGCAAGGAGCTTGATGAACAGCAGTTGTGTGTAGGCCATGGTGTCGATAGGTGTTGGAGCATCTGGAGAGTAGCAAGTAGTGGCTGCTACAAGTAACTAGATGAGCGTGCAATGAGCCGGTGAGGAGGGGTGGCTATGCACAAACTCCACTCACGTGAGAAGACCAGAATCACAAAACTTGTTGCAATGACACTAAGATGATGAAAGCAATCGATGGTGGTCTCCAACGAGTGAAGACGATAGTGGGGCTTGGCGCAGGTGGGTATTAAAAAACACACTGGGAAATTGTGCTGGTAGGTTGATGACAATGATGATGATGATGGTGAGGTGAGGCACTATGCAAAGGATGCAAGGCTCGTTGGATGCACTCGGGAACGAAGGATGAAATTAAGGCTCTCACAGAGCTGATGGTGACCAAAATGTTGATGGAATCGAACCCAAAATGCTTCTCAAAATTGGTTTATGAAGACAGATTGACCGTTTTTTCCAAATCCGCCAATGGGCGGTCTTTTATTGTGTGGACGCCTCTCTTTAAAAAACTTTGACTTCCTCGCCCCTATTTTGGGGGGTTCTTATTTTGAAGGGATAAAAACAAATAGTGATGTTGTGATAAAGGATAGTGTGCATATAGTGTGCATAAAAGACACACACACACACACACACACACACACGTCTTGAATAGAAATCAAATAGAGAAAAATGCACCAACCTTGCAATTTAATTTGCGAATTAGTTACCCGTGCAAGATTGGATTGGAGCAACCAGATAGTTGTTGGAAATCTCTTGGCGAGACCTTCTCCCACACACAAGTAGTGCTACAAAAAACACATTGATGGAGAGATTAATTGAAGACAAAATTATGCTAATATTACACTAAATGAAAGGGATTATTATGCAAGGATTCAATGTACGATGCTACTGGTGCTTCTCCTAGTCACGAAAGGGTAGTGGAGCATGCTCTTGCCCAAATGATTATTAGAGAGTCGATTTATTAGTAATGCAATCAAGTATGCTACTAATGAATGATGTAATGGCAGGATTATTTGAGCCAAGGTGTGAAACCATCCGCTCCTTGTATTTATATATAGATGAAAAGCAAACTCAAAATAGAGACACTCCGCATTGTGTAAATATAAAAAACATCCATAGACTCCATATGTAACAAGATTCTTATTGCTCTAATAATAAGCGTATAATAATCAGGTCTAAGTACCATTTGTGTTAGTGCACCTCTCTAATCAATTGTGGAATTACCCAAGTGAAATTATTTTCTTGGGTATTAAGTCCCATGAGCCCCTAAAATCCTTGTTTCAAGGATCAACCATAGAAGAAGATTATCAACAACACCATCAACAAAAAGAAAACCAAAGATAAAGAAAATATTGTAGAAGAAAAGGATGTTGTGGATTATGGATTCAATCACTTTGTTTACGATCCTGATTTAGAGATGATGTAGAGAACATATGATTACCATCCTCTTTCTATTTTATCAATTTAGAGATAGCCTCGCAGTGCTTGGTCTTGGTTATGAGCACTAGTTTAAGGAAAGGATACCATGAGATGGGTCATATTGTCCCTTATGATTTATGACCCACATTTAGGCTTTTATGAGTATGAGTATGAGTATAGCCATGATAGGTATGAGTGTGATATGAGAAAAATTTTTTGACAAGTGAGTGTTTCTAGATTTGACATAGCTTAAATCCCAAGGGGAGGTTTGATGAAGATGGGCTTTAGCCTCCTATGAATTAATTCTTAGGGAATGCACATGAGATGAAATTTAATCTAAGATTAGGTTCACTTGTTGACTCCCAGATAAACCCCACCTTTCTAGGGTCGACCCCTCTTCTAAGGGATTCTTGGTACATGTATTTGGCACTTAGTGAAAGTGCACCTCCACCACATGGAACCTACACTCAAGCCTAGACCTTGGCTATAAAGATAGCTTCTTTGTACCTTTTCTCAACTATTTTAATAATCAAGTTCTGCTTTCATTTTCATTCTTTTGTGTATGTGTTTAGAATTATGCTAGCCATGAATTATATTTTTCTCATGGATAGTGAATGAGGTCATTATTTTATCACGTTTAGTCTTTTGGGGTTTATATACGGTTATGAAAAGTATGTATTTGAGAAAACTACAACCTTTGTGAGGGTCGAATGAGGTTTTTGGAAACCTTTCCGGTCCTTAACAAGGTATACTAGGCATTTGAGTGTGATCTTGACTAGCCTCCCCAAAGACTGGTAAGATTTTCTTGGATATGTTTAAGGCGATTTTGTCAATTGTTTTATTGAGATTTTTTTGATAATACAACCAAAACTTCTATCATTTTTTTATTGAGACTTTTTCATAAATACATCCAGAACTTTGTCATTTTGTTAAAACACATATGCTATAGAAAGAGGATTTCTTTCTACCATGTTCGAAGAAGGCTAAATAACTTAAGAATGCATGGAACATTTTGAGAGAAGGAGCACTTCAAATATAGAGCCAAAAATAGTTCATTTGAAGGAGAGGTTACATTGTGTTTGGAAAGGAAATAGGACTTCAACAAATTATCTTATATAGACAAAACAAATAAATAAGGATCTTGTAAGGACTCGTGTAGAAGTGTCAGTAGCATTAAATGGCTATATAGATAAAACAAATAAATAAGGATTTTGTAAGGATTAATGTAGAAGTGTCAAATGATGATGGTCTCAATAACATTAAATGGTTTGTGGCTAGAATACAAGTCTTTGGATACATTGATTTTAGTTAGAGGAATCATGCAATTTTGTGGAGGCAATTAGCTTATGTTTGCAATAAGAGGTTAATCTAAGCAATTAGTACATATGTACATCACGTATCCGTTCAAAAGATCAAATGTTTTACTCCAAATGTTGTGGAAACAACAAAGGTGGAGAGAAAATTATGGTTTTAATAACGATGGAAGTGGTGGTAGGACATCACACAATCAAATTCATAGTGATTACAACCATAGAGGAAAGGGGAAATCCCAACTTTGTGGACATGGTGTTGGAAGATTCATACACCTGAAAAGAAATGGCTCGTACAATAGATGTAGCATCCATGGCCCTTTTGAGAGATAATGCTACACACTTCTAAAGCAAACTTATGGCCATGGTGTAAGAAGCAGGGGTGGTGGAAGAAATGAGGAGACTATAGGATACAATCCTCATGATGGCACTCTATATGATAATGTAAGTAGACATTTATTTCCTATGCTGATGATGAATATCTTACAAGAGCTTAAGTTTGGTCCAGAAGAACCCACATTAAACCAACATGGCATCAAATTCAAAAGACCTTTACTAGCCTTGGTTTGATATCCTTGTGATCAATGGTCTACCCACCTTTCTTCCCCTTTACCCTAGCATTTGACACCGACCTGTGCCCTTTCATTCAAAAGATGCTCCCTTATAGAGCTAGAAAATAGAACCCCCTTGCAAACTTCTGGGTTTTTTCGTCTTTTGTCAAGCTATCCCAAAAACTAGGTGGCATTGTTTTGTAGTGTTATTTACTAAGAAAGTTGAATTCAGGAAACCCTTTACATAGAGCTTACTTGCATGGTTATCCAATTAAACTACGCTACGTATTATGTTGTATATCAAGGATTAAGGTAGGGATCAAGCTTTACCCACCTCACAACTCGAACGGATGAGCCTAACTAGCAAGTCTATGCCATAATTGTATATGCCCGTTTTATCATAGTTAGAAAATTTGTGGCAAACTTAAAACTAGCCACATTCTAGTGATCTATATGATCATACACATTTTTCCTTATTTTATCAGTCGTTAACTAAGCCTTGTGTGTGTATTCTTTTATAATATCATAGGGCCAGATCCTAGTCCACTAATAATAACCTCTCTCTCTATTTTTTGGATTCCTCTATTTTCTTCTTTGGTTATCTTGTAGTCCTCTTGCTTTCCTTTGCATTCCTATAATGACTTTTCAATCATCCTTGCCTTACACACAACACTAATAGGATTTGGTTAGTGGCTCCTTTTCACTAGCTTATGGAACCTTTTCATCCTCTTTTTGTTTACCACTACTTTTTTGCCATGCACACCCAAGACAACCCCTTTGCCGCTCATGAAACCTAGGCTAAGAACTCTTTTGAAATCTTTGTACTCTATGGAATGCTTTTGTGGCTTTAAGTTTTTATTAACAACCTTTTGGAAGCCTCCCACCTAGTATTGTCCAATGCCACATGCTCAACATCTTAATGTATCCTTTGATTTGCTCTCTTCTACAATCTCTCTTGAAGTATTTGCATTATATCCTACCTCAAACCTTACATTCTCTATACAACCCTAACCATGTTGGATATTTCTAGAAACCTTCTCACATGACTTGTTGTACATCCCCTACTCATGTAGTAGCTTGCGCCATCTCAAGTCACCTTCAACTCTATTTATGCCACCTTCACCTAGCTAACAAGCCTTGGAATTGCCTTTTATCTCAAAAAAAAAAATCACAAGCACATTACCATCTGATTTTGAGGATTCTCTACACAAGATTAAGGAGTTGAATGATCTCATGGAAATAGTCCCCCACATCAGTTCCAAGATTTACCTGCTTATGATACTTACAATTTTACGTAAACATGGAATTATAGGAGATTTTATTGAAGCTATAATAAACCAAATGCCAGCTCTCAGTAAGCTCATATTGAGGATCACCAACTTCAAAGGGACATTTCTTGCCTCTCTTCCTAGCTCTAGTAGATTGAAGATCCTTGACCTCATTAAAAATGTGCTCAAAGGAAAGGAGGTAGTCCTATAGTTTTCAAGCATTTGCATGAAAAACTTGTCATATAGTATGGATTGGGTTCACTGCTTACGGTGAAAGGATTTTCCTCCTTAAGGCTAAGCAAAAATCCAAAAACTTCTAATGATGGAAACACATGTATTTCTATATAGATAATTGCACCATAATACATCCTTTACCTTCATACATAGATTGCTCAGATAGCTTGCCTTTGAACCACTTGTGCCAATTAAGTGCCACAAGTGCAATAATAGTGACCTGTGTGTTAGCATTTTTCCTCATCATTATGGGCATGGTTGGGTCTTTCCATCATTTGACTGAAAAGCAGAAACATATAAAAGATTTGGTGCATTACTCAATAACTCCACAAGAAACCGAGATGGAAAGAAGTGTTGTAATAAATTTAGAGCATTGTCCTCTTTCCTTTGAGAACTCGTTGAAAACATTGAATCTTGGCAGTTGTGTGAAGAATCTTCTTATCATGTGTTGTTGCATTATTTGAAGAAAAGATTAAATTTGTGGAACTAGCAATGCAAGATCTTCATAATATCAGTGTCTATGTTTAGAGATTCTTTGGAGATATTTGCTAAATAGAGCATTGCTCTCTTTCCTTTGGGAATTTGTTGAAAAAATTGAATCTTGGCAGTTGTGTGAAGAATCTTCTTATCATGTGTTGTTTCATTATTTGAAGAAAATATTGAAGTTGCGGAGCTAGCAATACAAAAGATCTTCATCATATCAGTGTCTGTGTTTAGAGATTCTTTGGGGATACTTGCTAAATACATGTCTGAAGGACGGGCTCATAGCAAGGATTCAATCTTCTAAGTCCACTATATATAATGCATTAAAATGCAAGGGATTAATGTTTTGTCAACTATGCAAAAACTTTATGAAATATGCCCATATATCCAATTTGCATTTACGATGCAAATGGTTTAATTGTTGAAGCATTTAGAGAGGAACCCATGGTTCACAACTTTGATTTCCAAATTGAGCAAGAAACATAGTGGTTCTCTCTCATGACTTGCCAAGATATTCTGACATAAAGATATTCTTGTATCATCACTCACACACTCTAGCGGAGGATGAGAGTCGTTGTTCATAGACTTCTTTCATAGAGTTGTTTCAACACTCCCTATCGTCACTAAGAGAGGGGTCACACTTTAATATATAAAGATTGTTTGAACCCACAGACAACCCAAAACACTAGGATACTGGCCCAAAAGGTACACCACAAGGAAGATTAAAGAGATTTGACTACACAAGTCCACTAGACAGAGAAAGGTAGAACGGGCCTTCGCCAACCATCTTTCTATATTGTGAGAAATCTTCATCCCTACCAAATTATATATCACCCACATCCCCAATTTTGTATTAAATGGAGGTAGCTAGCCATGTTGATCAGGAACCTTTAGTGCAAAAGAAATAAAGTTTTATAAACCCTAGCTTTAAACTTACAAAAAAATGTGATTAGCGTTCGTCAACACATGATTATGCTCACTACTTCATGGATGTTGGCAAAACCCAAGGACATGCCAAGTGAAATTTGGATTCCCACAATCTAAGAGCAAACACTGTGTGAGCATGTATTCTCATAAAATACATGACACGTTGAGGTACATGCACATGACATGAAATAAATGACATGTTGACCTACCTCAAAATGAGTTAGTAGTGAAAGTTTATTAAGCTCTGTACAAACAAGTTTTATGCAACCTCCTTATACTTGTGGTGTGATGTTGATGATATGAGTATCTTCTCCTTTAAAATGGCATGCTCACTATCATAAATCAAAATCACAAACCTTTCAGTACCATGGTCTCAACTATAAGATCTAACTTGTGTAAATATGGTCTTCTAGCTAAAACAAAGAGCAAGGACGAAACCTTGAATTGTGAATCAACATAGGTAAACATCAATTTTTCCATAATTTTCTCGAATAGCGGCTATTATAAGACTTATTAATGAATTTCTAAAGGAAAGGAAGTGGCAAAGAATTAAGCTCCAATCATAAACCTATATTGATAAGCTTCCTACCTTTGACATTTGCTATACCTGTCTCCTTGAAGAGCTCCAAGACTTATTCTTGAAAATACACGTAAGAATATCATGCCACAAATCTTTGCATGCAAAATATTAGACCCTATCTCTAATTATGTTGAGATCAAGCTAGGTGTTGGTGTAAAGAATGAGGATGCAAGAGAGCTACACAAGACAAGCACAAAGCACACAGAGATGGAAAGCTTCTTCTTCTTCTTCACAGAAAAGAGAGTACAAAATGACTAAGTGCTAAAGCTGAAAAGTAGCACATATGTACATGCGGTCACTAAGTGTGAACTCGCTAGAAGCGTACTAGGCTGGCACTATAAGTGTAGTCCAGCTGTAGAATCACTGGCAGAGATCCTTCGTGTCGGTCACCTAACGCGCCAGTGAGTAAATGCCGTAAGCAGCCAAGACCCGTAGTGGATGCCAGCTCAAGGTGTAGAGCTCGACATCTCAACACTCCCCCTCGAGCTCTGCATGTCGCAGAGTCCAAGCATAGTCCGGAAACGTCGAAGCTTCTCAGCTCCGAGGGCCTTGGTAAAGATATCTGCTATCTGCTCCTCTGTGCTGACGTAGACCAAGTCGATGTCGCCCGCCAACACTCGCTCTCGAACGTAGTGGTAATGGACCTCTATGTGTTTGGTCCTGGCATGGAACACTGGGTTCCTAGACAACTGCATGCTGCTGAGGTTGTCACAATGGATGAAAATCTGCTGGTCCACCTGCACTCCCAAGTCCTCAAGTAATGTGCGTAGCCAAGCTACCTCGCACGCCGCAACTGCTGCACCTCTGTACTCGGCCTCTGTGCTCGATAAAGCAACCGTAGGCTGCTTTTTGCTGCTCCAAGTAACAACAGCACTCCCAAAAGAGAACATGAAGCCACTCGTAGATCTCCTATCAACAATGCTACCTGCCCAATCTGCATCTGTATACCCATACAATGCTAATGGTGCATCTGCTGCATAGAACAATGCGTAGTCAAGAGTACCTTGCACATACCTAAGTGTGCGTCATACTCCATCCAAATGTGGCTTCCTCGGAAGTTGCATGAACTGACTCTCCAAGCCTACTGTGTAGCTCAAGTCTGGCCTCGTGATAGTCAAGTAGATTAGACTACCCACAATCTTCCTGTACATGTTGACATCCTCAACAACATCACCCTTCTCTGCACTCAGCTTTGCATTCACATCCAAGGGAATAGAAATTGGCTTACAATCAGCCATACCATACTTTGACAACATGTCCAAAGCATACTGTCTCTGTGATAGCCATACACCCTCTGGAGTCCTGATCACCTCAATGCCAAGAAAGTAGCGCAACTCGCCTAAATATTTCATTTCAAACTCCTGTTTGAGAAGACCCTTCACATGGTCAATCTCCATAGCATTGTCACCAACAATAATAAGGTCATCTACATATATGGTAATGACCACAATCCCCACATCACTCTCACGTACATAGAGTGAATGATCAGCATGAGCTCTCCTAAAACCAATACTGACAAGATACTTGGCAATCCTGTCATACCATGCTCTAGAGCCCTGCTTCAAACCATACAAAGCTTTGAGAAGTCTGCATACATAATCTGGGTAACCTGGATCGACATAACCAGGTGGCTGATCCATATACACTTCCTCTTGCAACTCACCATTCAAGAAGGCATTCTTTACATCCATTTGATGCATAATCCATCCTCTAGATGCAGCCACTGCTATGACATCTCTCACTGTCGTCATCTTTGCCACTGGAGCAAAGGTCTCCTCATAGTCTATGCCATACGTCTGTGCATAACCCTTTGCGACCAGCCTTGCCTTGTGACGCTCAATGTTACCATCAGCCTTATGCTTGGTTTTTTACACCCATTTACAGCCAATAGCTTTCTTGCCACTTGGCAATGGCACCAACTCCCATGTGTCATTTGCTTCCAATGCAGCCATCTCTTCATTCATTGCATCATCCCAATGCACATTTCCAACTGCATCCTCAAAACATGTGGGCTCCACATCCTGTATCACCTTAGCCATGTAGGCTTGGTGATGCGCTAGATACCCATCATAAGTCAATTTCTGAATTGGATTTCTGACTCTATTAGATCTGCGCGGTCCTGGGTCACTCCTTTGCCCTCTAGCATCTTCTTGTACTTTCCTTACGCCAGGTGTCCTGACAGCCGGAATTCCAAATTCCTCATCAAGACTTTGTTCAGAACCATCTGAATCCATGTCTACATGTGAAAAACCTGATGATGCATCAACCATAAAGGGAGGTTCATCAACCTTTTCCTTTCCTTTTCGTGATACATTCCCTGTACCTGTTGGTGGAGTAACCTGCGTACGTAGTCTACCATTCCATGGTTTCTCAACAGAGCCACGAGAAGAGGACTCTTGTGGTCCACTCAAAACCTGTGACTGTGGCCTCACATTTTGTACAACCACATCATCTTTTACATCAGCCCCAATAGTGCCATGTGCATTACTGTACCAGGTGCTCATCTCATCAAAGACTACATCTCTGCTCACTCGTAATTCTCGTGTAGTAGGATTGTAGCACCTGTACCCCTTTTGTTCAAGGGAATATCCCACAAGAATACATTTCTCTGCTTTAGGATCCAATTTCCTACGCAACTCATCTGGTACATGCACGTAAGCTATGCAGCCAAACACTTTCAAGTGTGCCAAATCAGGCTTTGTACCTGTAAACTTTTCCTCAGGTGTTACATCATGCACCGCAGCTGTAGGTGTCCTGTTCATAATGTACACAGCTGTATTTACAGCTTCAGCCCAGAAATGATGAGGCATGTTCTTCTCATTCATCAATGCACGTGCAACCTCTGCAATGTGCCTGTTTTTCCTTTCTGCGACCCCATTCTGCTGTGGAGTATATCTGCATGTAAACTGCCTGTGTATACCATGCATTCGCAGAAAATCTGAAAAATCATTGGAGAAGTACTCTCCCCCTCCATCTGACCTCAATGTCTTGATTTGCATATCTGTCTCCTTCTCAATCATGACTTTGAAGTCTTGAAAGTGACCAAACACTTCACTTTTGTTACGCATGAAGTAGACCCATACTTTCCTTGTATGGTCATCAATGAAAGAGACATAATACCTGCAACCATGTATACTTGCAGTATCGGTTCGACCCCAAACATCTGTGTGCACCACCTCAAGTGGCCTTTTACATACATTGCGCTCATGTGGAAATGAGCCCTTTGACTGTTTTCCAAACTGGCATGCTGCACACACTTTATGCATACCATCCACCTTGAATTTGGGCAAACCTTTTACAATCTGTTTTGATTGCATGCTGCGCAATCTCTGCTCATTGACATGGCCAATGCGTTTGTGCCAAATGTCAACATCAGCCACAACACCTGTGCCCTGTGCAAATAATGCAGCTTTTACCTCAGGCATGTCTACATTCAGCGTAAACATTCTGCCTACACATTTGCCCTCTGTGATCAGCTTACAGCCATTCTGGAAATCTTCTACATAACAGCCATTTGGATTGAAGCGAACCTGCAAACCCTGCTCAACCATTTGTCCAACAGAAACAAGATTCTTTGTAATGTTTGGGACATGAAGTACATCTGCTAAGTACTTTGATTTCCCACTCTTCGTATTTAGAGGTATGTCCCCTACATGAGCAATGGGGTGAGCTGTGTCATCTCCTGTCTGCACATAGCCTGACACATCTGGTTTGCGCATATCTCTAAACCACTCTCCACGAGACGTCATGTGATTAGAGGCACCTGAATCCACATACCAAACATCATCTTGGGTGGAATTCTCTGCAGTCATTGTATTCATTACATGTTGCATAACAAACATGCGCTCGTTTTTGCTGTCATCTGCATCTCTGCTAGTAGATGCATAGTTGCCCTGTTCTCTCTTTCTACTTGCTTTTCCCTTTGGACAGTCACGTGACATGTGACCTCTTTCACCACAAGTCCAACATTCTCTACTATCTGGAGTATGTTGCTACCTGCTTGATCCTGCACCACGACCTCTTTGACTCCCCTTGCCTTGAGACTGGTTTCCCCTGCCACCTGTATTGTTTTGATTTGATTGACCTTCCAGAAATTGGCCCCTGCAACCCCTTGGGCCTCGACCACGACCTCTACCTCTACCTCTGTTGGAGTTAGAATAGAAGGCCTGTTCAGAATTATTTCTGCCATGAGAAGAAGATGTGTCAAGGTTCTTCTCCTCAAGAATAAGCATAGAAATCAAATCTTGGAACACGGGGATGTCGTCTCTTGTATTCATGGAAGACCTAAAATGTACATACTCATCTCCTAGACCATCCAAGCATGCACGGACAATGTCATCGTCTTCCACTGAGACTTTAATAGATCCAAGAGCCTCAATGATACTCTTGATCTTCAAAGAATAATCATTGATGGAGAGGTTGTTCCTCTTAACCTGATTTAGCTCCGACTTTAGTTGAAGCTTCCTGGCCTTGGTGTTCACCTCGAACACTCTGCCTAAGTTTTTCCATGCAATGGCGGGGGTTTCAGCATCCTGTAGATAGCCCATCATGCCATCTGTGATGCTCATAGAAAGCCAATACATCACTTTGCTCTGGCCTTGTTGCCAGTCCCTCAAAGCTTTCCTTTGTTCTGCTGTAGCATTTGCCTCGGGAATCTCTGGTTCCTTTTCATTGTCTCCTTCTACATAGTCCCAATAACCTTTTCCTTTTAGGAAATTTGTTATTCTGAACTTCCATGCAGGGTAGTTATTTTTCTCAAGCTTCTCAGTAACAATCTGACTGAAACCGTCAGACATCTTGAAGCAATAAGACAAAATAGCTGCAATCGGCAAAAACCTGCAAATCTGCTGAACCTGCTATCGTGGTTCCTGTAACGCTTTCTACACTCAACGAGTGTCCACAATCAAGCGTACATACAACCACTGTACTTATACAGTAAATCTCTGTATACTGCACTTTGGAGACCTGTTCATCTGGTCGTGGATTGCGAACGAAGGGATTGTGATGCTCTTGCTCTCTTAGCCTCTCTTGCCTGCACCAGGCTCTGATACCATGTAAAGAATGAGGATGCAAGAGAGCTACACAAGACAAGCACAAAGCACACAGAGATGGAAAGCTTCTTCTTCTTCTTCTCAGAAAAGAGAGTACAAAATGACTAAGTGCTAAAGCTGAAAAGTAGCACATATGTACATGCAGTCACTAAGTGTGAACTCGCTAGAAGCGTACTAGGCTAGCACTATAAGTGTAGTCCAGCTGTAGAATCACTGGCAGAGATCCTTCGTGTCGGTCACCTAACGCGCCAGTGAGTAAATGCCGTAAGCGGCCAAGACCCGTAGTGGATGCCAGCTCAAGGTGTAGAGCTCGACATCTCAACAGTTGGTTGGGTCTTATACACTAGCATCTATGTGGACTCCACCCATTGCATGTGCCACCAACAATCTCCCTAGTTCACCTCCATTAGGACTTTCCCAATAAAACCCTAGCCTTACTCATGAATCAAAAGGAAATAAAATAGAGAAATTTAGTGGAGAGGTTTTTCATACTTTGCGGATTAATATTCCATAAGAAGAACCTATGGGGAGTTGTAAAAACGCCCCTAAAGAAACTATCAAGTCAACTCCACAAACTAGCGTAGTAAGTGCACAACTCCTAGCTAAAAATGAACAACCTTAGGTATCAATATCGTAGCTCTACATGACACTTAGGTGAATCTTATAGATGAGTGTGATGACTCAAACAAATCATGGGAAGTACTAGAGAATAATATTGGTATGTAGACATAGAACAGCAAGGTTAGCCTCAAAATGCATATGTGGGACTTGCCATTTGTATTGATCTAGACATACCATGATCTACTTTCATTAGCCTTAGCTATCTGCCTAGATGCGTTGAAAGCTCTGTGTGAAAGCCTATCCTTGGTAACTTCCTCAATGAAACAACCCTTTGAAATAGAGTCTCCACTAGCATGAACAATGTGATCAACTTTGCTTTGATAAAATCATGTGAAACAATAAAGGGTTTCCCCGGCCAGTTGGCGTGAACCTTAACAATTTCCCACTAGAAGGAAAATGTGGCACAAGTGGCTATGTGTGTAAGTATGTATATCCATACATCTGTGAAACGATCTTGTGGCTTCACCCTACATACATAATCTTACTGCAAAATCTTGTAGTTCCACGATGTATTAGATGATCTATTGATTATATGCATCAATGTCATCACAGCCTCTCCCCCAAAAACTCTTAATATTATTTTGTCATAGATAGCATGAAAGTGACCTTCTCCTGAATAGCCATATTCATGCACTTAGCAACTTCATTTTGAGTAGGTGTGTATGGTGTAGTAAACTACCTCCTAATGTCTCGTTTTCTATAAAAGTATTAAAACTGAGAGGATATATATTCTCCCCTATTGTGAGTGTGCAAAGCTTTCAACTTCTTGCATGAATGGTTTTCTATCATAGATAGGAACTTTGGAAGACACTAAAGATTTTGTATTTCCTCTTCAAGAGGTAGACCCACACCTTTTGAGTAGAGTCATCTATGAAAGTCAAGAAATATACAAACCCCCCCCCCCCCCCCCCCCCCCCCCCCCCCGTCCAAGACTTATGTGACATAGCCCACCTAGATCACTATGAATCAAATCGAGAGGATTCTCTATTTTTTATCTAATAGCAAGGATGTAAGCCTAGTCCATTTTTCATTTATGCAATGCTCACATAAACTAAAATCAGAATCCTTTAGCATAGGGATATAGCCAGAATGTTGTAATTGCTTCATTCCCTTTTGACTCATATGACCAAATTCACTAGGCCACAACCTAGTAGAAGGTAGCTCAGCTACATATATAGAGTTCTCTTTCACAAAAGAGACATACAAGGAATATAATATAAGCCATACTTTTGGCCTTTGAGCATGACCAAGTTACCTTTTTTGATCATCCAAGAACCATTGCCAAACACTCTAGTGTATCCACAATCATCAAGCTATCCTACTGAAACCAATCTCTTAGCTAGCTTTGGCACATGTCCGACACCTCAGAGCATGAACTCGGTATCATCGCGCATACACAAATGACATCTTCAATGCCACATATCTCAAGCTGATAAGATCAACCTGCTTAATTGAAACATGTGTAGAATCATAACTAGAGAAACACTCTTGTGAGGAATAACATGAAAACTTGCACCTAAGTTAATAATCCAATTCTGACGTAGCATTCGTCAAGAGCTAATAACACCTCTCGACTCAAATCAAAAGTGAATACTAGTTTATCTAACAACTATGGCACGTCAAGAAAAACATCAACATGTGGAAACTTAACAACATTGAGTTGCTCTATCTTCACACTCTCTTAAGAGGTGTAGAACTTATGACAATGGCTTTACCCTTGTCTGTTTGCAACAAACACAATCTTTCTTCATTTGTCCTTTCTTGTGACAATGGTAGTATTCAATGTTCCTCATGTCACGTCCATGGCTCGCTACGTGCATTCTTGTGATTCTGAGAACGCTCGGGATTGCGACTATGACCTCTTTGCCTTTGATTGTTCCTCTAGTTGCTTCCAATTGCCATATACTTATCAGTATCAAGAGACTGACGTCGAATCTCTTTGATGAACAAAGCACTAGTGGGGTCACTTTATAGTTCCACCTCTACAAGACTTGCAGATGCACATTGTAGTAACTGCTAGTTTTTAAAATTTAATTAGGCTTCTTTTTCTCTCTTTCCTTGTGTGAGAGTTCTATGAGAGCAGTATCTCTCTCTAGTTTCATTTTGTCTCATAGGGATTATTTTTGCAAGCATACACAATTTGGTTTACTGTTTATTTTTTGAGGAGAGAATTTCCAAAAATTAAGCTACATTTCACTATTTTCGTGAAAATTTAGGTGGGACTTTCCTTTCCCTCTAGCTACTTTTCAATCGGCAAATCGAATTTCAAAGGCACACGATTGTAATGTGAATTACACTTTTGCTAAAACATAGCAGAGAGAGAGAGAGAGAGAGTAATCTCTCTCTCTCTCTCTCTCTCTCTATATATATATATATATATATATGCCTTACCACCTTTCTCACCCTTTGAGTCTCGTAAATCAATTTCTTTTTACTAATCTTCTGGGTTTGCAATTTGAACACGTAATTCTATTAAAAAAAATTATATGTGGAGGTTTTCAGCAGCCAAAATGGTAAGGGCATGTCGCAAGCGGAAGATCGAGAGAGCGCACGCCGCACAAGCTAAAGATCTGTACAAGTGGCGGCTTGCACTTGCACAAGGGAACCCTAATTAACCTTGATTTGGTGTCGATACTGATGAGGACAGGCTGCGGGTTTTGCTGAGGCCGGCATCATTACCTCCTCATCACCGGCTCTGTATAACCAACGCCTCAGACTCACCTCGTAATGGCGCAATGAATCTGAGATGAGTGGGCTATCAAGCGGCTTTGTTATACAATTGTATTAAGTTTTGTGCGCTCTCTCTCTCTCTCTCTCTCTCTCTCTCTCTCTCTCTCTCTCTCTCTCTCTCTCTCTCAGCTATTGAGGCGGTCCGGGGCGGGCAACAAGAAGAGCAACCTCTAGACACCCTTCAAGGCTCCCGTGCTTCTCAATGGGGCTGGGGCACAACACAACACAAACCAAAACAACAAACCCACAGCCAAATCCCAACTACACAAGGGGCACCACCTAGTTTAAGAGCGAACTAGGACGCAAAAGAGGAGAATCGTTAGAGCAACCCACAAACAAGCAAGGAATTTACACTAACCCTAACACCAATGGAACACTCTCACACACTAAAATACGAGAGAGAGAGAGAGAGAGAGAGAGAGAGAGAGAGAGAGAGAGAGATGGTGTACAACTTAGCTTCAACTTTATATTTTGCACAAAAAGGAACTTAGAGCTTGCGGAATCAAGTGACAAGATTTGGTTATAGCATCACTAGCACATTGTCTTAGGGTTATGGGAGCCCTCTCACCATCCACCCTCTTACAATGGTAGCCAAACAATAGCCAATGAATCACAAGCAACAAAACAACAACCTTCAATGAAACAAGTCACCTTATGAAGCTGAATAAGTTTGCCAAGCCAAATTGGAGGAGAAGCGTGAGCCTTTGGACATGAATTGCACCCAAAACTACCAATTCATTGATGTTGGGGTAGATACAACAATGGTAGGAAGAATATCTTATACTCGCACTCACTCAAACTAGCTCAAGCTTTTCTATGCACCAAAGTGATGGTGTATAGAAAGCTTACTCTCTCTTTACAACCAAGATAGAACTGGCGTGTGCTACGCTCAATCTAGTGTGCAATGGTATAGTGATGTCTTTTACAAGGAGGAATGGGTTCTATTTATAGGTTTTAGAAGCCTTGATTAGGATTAAGCCTAATCAATTTTATTAGGAAAGATCAAGGATTATGAAACACGCACCTAAGTAGAAATATTTAAATAAAGAAGGTGAAAGAAGGTGTACATAGGTTTAATAAAACACGCACCTAAGTAGAAATATTTAAATAAAATACCAAAATAATTATAAAAAATCCCTATATTTAGGCCATATATACAATGAAATATTTACACACAAAGAGGCCATAATATACTTTTATTTTTTTGGCTCAACTAGCCCAGTGACTAGCTAGCTGAGGGTTTTTAAGAAGATATGGGAAAAGCCCCCTAACTCACACGCCTATGTACAGTGAAATGGTAGGGATAGCCATAGCGTTTGGGTGATTTTGGTAGGGTGGGATAACTCACTATGGCAATTACGGAGAGCTGAAAAACGGCTATCACTATCAGCCTCCCATGCACTTGAAAGCGAAATCACCTGCCTAGCTCTCGCAGGTGGCCCGGGGACCTTTTCTCGGCTCATCTATGTATGCAGACGGGATGCCAAAGCACTCCTCCCACCTGGCCTGTGCCCGTTGGTAGGAACAGCTGACTACAACTTATAAGTCAGGCACTCAGTTGCCATGCCAAAGAACAGAACGGGCTTCTCGACTACAAAATGACTTGGCACTTCTACTAACGCAGGCAGGTGTGCACTTAAACACACGACCCAAAACGGTGCAAAACGTAAGCAAGTACTCTTCGATAGATAACAAATCATGATCAATATATGCACATTCATATTTATGTTCAAGCAACTAACTAATCATGCACTACTTGAATTGAATACGACTAAGTGAAATGATATTGGTCGGTTTGTTTCCGTGAGTCAAAGAATCATTATTGATCTGATACCAGTAGTGTAACATATGCAAAATCCTAAGCTTCATACGTCTCCCTTGGAGAGCTCTCATGTTACACTAATCCTAAGCGTCATATGTCTCTCTTGGAGAGCTCTAGAGAGAGCTCTCTGCATAGGAGCACTGCTAATGACGTACCACCTAACCATAGGAGTCGTCTTTATAAAAGATTGACCCTAGACCAGTTCACAGTTGGCCAGACAAGACCCTAGCCTTTTGTGTGCCGAGCTACACACCCATATGGCCATCCTAAACTTCTTGAGATCCCCAAGCTATGCACGAGCAATGTACACTAGGCACCCTACTTGTGTGTGCCACATGTGCTCCATGGTTCCGATGCAATATATGACATGACATGTACCATTTATGTTACACGCATGGTAAGATTTTTGTGAGACAAGGAGTGCACGTACATTCATCTTACTTAAATTCCCAACTACCAATTGGTTTCATCACATAGGATGTTCATTTTTTAGAAAGGCATCAATAGCTACAAAGGTAGCAATCCAGGAAGGCAAACAGTAATGCTTTTATGTTCTCCAAAATCTTGAAAGCAAGATTAAATTAAAAGCATCCCATGACGACAAGAGTAGAGATCTTTTCTATGGTACTTGTGATTAGTCACAAGGATGGATAATATCGTCTTAAGCTCATGGAATTCAGTTTAGCCACGCATACATTAAATCCTTTTTGGCAAGGATGTCAACACCGATGGTCGAGGTATCGACATCATTATATAAGACATTCACATGTGGAGAGTATGAGTTGTCATGGACTATGCATCATTTTTTCGTATATGTCATGAGGCATCTTGAAATTTTGATCACGACGAGTCATATATGTCGCGATGGGTCTTGAAATGCTAATCACTCTTATTCTATGAGGATCATTATGCCAATCTCTTTTTAGGCAATTATATGGCCACGGTTGTCTAGTTAGATTTAATTATGATTTTACTTACAAGAGTAGCAATATAGGAAAGTATGATAATGTTATGAGTGGCTATACCATGTATGATACCAATGTACGTTTTATTAATTTTACCTACTATTCTTTTTAAGAGGTGCATCAAGGTATTCCATCTATAAAATGTTTATGCAGTACTACATGTTTACAATTCCTCAATAAACATAGATATTTGTGGAAATTGTGTTCTATGATGTTTACAAAGTTCGTTGATCAAGCGAAAAGATAGACCTCAGAAGGTTCCACTTGGGAGAACACTAGTTTGAAAATTGATTTTTTCACTTCTGTTTTTGGGAGGGTCTTGTCATCATCGTCATCTTGTGTGGATATTGAGTTGTATCTTCAACCTATCGGTTTAATCGCAACCCTAAGGAGAGGCTTATAAAGTTCATCAGCTTTGTCCTAGAGACACAATGGAGCATGTTCCTCACTAGGCATCGTGGCATGTGTACCATTGCCAATAGAGGCCTTGGTCATAGGCTATCCCAAGTGGAACATTTTTAAAGCATAATATCACATGCAAAATTCATGTAGGCATGAACAAAACCCCTTAAATATGCAAATTTGAGTTCAACTCTTAAAATAGGTTTTTCCAAGTTGTCATGTATGAGGTAAGCAAATGCTACCTCCTTAGTGTTATATAAACATATCTTTGATACTCATTTCAAACAAGTAATCTAGTTCATTCGTACAAATGCAACTCTTTTATCTTCCCTCGACCTGACAAACTCGTGTATCGTTATTTTGAATATAGTTATTATATGCATCGAATGAAGCTCCCATTCTTTTGTGTGATGCCTCAAAGCAGTGGTCACCTACCACATGTCAAGCATGCATAGGCAAGGAGGTCTATATTAAGGCTATATAGAGGATGGTAGGGAGGAGACTGGCATGAAAATACACATGATTTTACAATCAGTCTAGCAATGCCAATGTTGCGTAAGCATGTCTCTTGCTACGCTTGCCATTGAGAAACAATGTGACGGCTCTAAAACCAATCCCAAGGTACTCAAGTTTACCATCCCAATTCGCCCTCCAACTAGCATGAGCAAGGTTGTACTCCTGACTTGCTTGTTTGCATGAAAAATCACAACCTTAGGTTTCTGAAGCTTCACATTGAGGCTCCTACAAAGCTTCTCTAAAAGTGAAACTCATCCATTCTCGAAGACGAAGCTGTGGTTCCTTTTTGACATAGATACCAACCCAATATCATAAGCTTTCTACTTTCTGACTGCATCGCCGTCTATTAGCTCGTTGTAAGATTGCCTTTGGCACCATTTAGCTCGTCCAGTAACGGTGATTCACAATAGCCTAACCTCTCCAATCTCAATATGGGTCTGCCTCTTCTTTATTCTCTACTGTCTCTTTTTCAATTTTGTTCATGTTATAATTTCTACAGGTTCTTTTTTCTTGTGTTTCATGCGGTTTCTTCCAATTGTAAATTTTTCTCGAGTGCGGTTTCCTTGGATAATGCATGGTTTTGCTTTTTGCTATTTCATGTGTACATGTGCATGTTGTATGTGAAGCTTTTGCTTGGTTTTATTGATTTTCTCTTGGTTGACGGAGGAGTTTGTCGACCTTCCAAATTGGGTTCAGGGGATGGGAAGTTGGTAATCTCTTCCTCAGTAGCTTATCCTGCTTCACGAAGATTTTCATGCAAAGGAGACCTGACAGGACGCCAGGTACACAGAGCCTAGTGAGTTCTCGCATCTCCCCGACCTTGACAAAACCATCACCCGTCATCAGGACACCTTTCACCATTGAACGATTACATAAAAGCATCTTTTAAGAAATGTTCCCTGTAATTGACCTTTTACAAGACATGGAAGCAATCAGCAGTCTCTCTTTGTACTTTCCTACATTCTTGAAGACTCTTATATAAACTTGGGAGTACACTGTCTATGAGAGCAATCTCATCAGTTCAATTCTAGCCGTGCTTCATGGTGTGGGTGGTGATACAAAATCTTGATGCACTGGTGGTTCGTGCTTCTATGAGAGCATTATTTGGCCATCCTAGTTCTTGCATAATGAGTCCTATTTTCTCCCTATCTCCACATATCCATCCTAGCTATGTTGATTCATTGGCTATTCCCGTTTGTAGGTCCTCAAGATCTCGAGGGGATTTTTTTCCATTGATTGTATTCTGTATGATGGCTACATGCTGTACTGTGATAGGCAATGTCTGCCTTTGTACTATTTTGTAATATTAAGGGTTCAAGCCCTCCTTTTTTGGGGGCAGGGTTGGGGGGGGGGGGGGGGGGGGGGGGGGGGGGGGTTCACCTAGGAGAGAGGAATGGCAACAATGGCATGACATTATGGCTAAGAGAGAAGATAGGAGGTGCAACTTTTATTTTCAAGATTAACCACCATGGAGAATGCTTTTATTCTCAAAAAAACACATTTTAAAAAAAATCTTGCAGTCCATTCCCCTTTTTGCAAACAAGCACTCACCTCACCCAATTTAAACAAAGTGTTTTAAAATGAGATCGATAGAAGAGACGTCTAAACAACTCCAATTATTACTTTCCATGCATCCATTGCCTTCTGGAGCACCTTTGTATTCAAAGCTCAGAGCCTTGCTCACTTTGACACCTGCACTTCTGACAAAGAGCACCACAAAATCAAAAATTACCTTAGTCCTGTTAGTATGTTTGGCACAGGACTCGAAAAAGAAATCTGTGCATCATATATTGCAAATGTTGCTATAACAGGCCTCAAGCTTTGAATCTCAATTGCCAGAAAATGATGGCTGGCAGCAAGGTTTAGTGAGGCCAAGTACCCAGACAGCTAGTTTCCTTTTGGAGATAATGTACAGGATTGTGTTTCCAGTGTCTATCTTACAAAAGAAATCGACCGCCCTTCCAAAACCAAGTACTGCTGACAGCCTTGTTTTGCTTGGACTGGTAGGAGTGACCGTGAATAAAGAATGGCCGTCTTGCTTCTGCTCTACTGTCGAAAGCAGAAGCTTTGTACAATCCTCCAATGCATCCTCTTGAACGAGCCCGTCCATGACCGCATCTCCAAAATAGGATTCAATATTGCACCTAATCGCTCCCAGGGTTCATTTCCCAGCCTTTGAGAACAAGAACCTTGAGAAAAGTGTCGTGGGAGCATGAGTCGCAGGTGCGTCTGGCACCACATTGTAAACCTCCTGACATTTTTTCAGCTGCACAATTACAAGTTAGTTTTGGTGGTAAACTTTTTAAAGAACATTCTAAAGAGACAATGACCTCATCTCGGCTGAACTGCAACAACATAGCCACCACAGGAAGTAGGGCCTCTACTTCCCCTGCAACACAACCAAATGTATTTTTCTTCAAGACCTTGTTCCGCCATACACTAAAGTTGGAGAAATTAAATCAGCGGCACAACATTATGACAAACAGTACCGGTTTCTAGAAGCTTCACGATTACATTCTTAAGGTAAGTCATATCTACACCCTCTCGCTTCCTGGATCGCTCAAGATTTCGCAATTCTTCCTTCAAAGCAGCTTCCTGTGTAGCATGCACTCTGTAAAATATCAATTGTGACAAAGAATGCACTTAATTTGCTCTAGTCTGTCTCATGCATCATTTTCTAGCACCCATCAAGTGAAACGGATTACGCTATACAACACATGGATATCTGCTGTGCACATACAGGATGCTTCTACAACAAAAAAGCAAACACCATAGATACTGCGTCTACCGCCGCAAAGTCTTCACTGATTTTTGGCTAGGATTGACAATGGGAAACAAATGTCCAAAAACAGACAGCTATTGACATGCTTGATTTGAAGGGAATGCAAAAACAGAAAAACAAAAAAAAACAATACATGGGAACACGGACCTGCTGAGTGTGCAAACGATTTTCATGCTCCAACTCAACAATCTCATCCTGAAAAGTAATTTAAGATTAAAAACTTGCAGACCTTGATAATATATTCCTGTGGAAACATGCTTTCCCAAAATTTACCTGTAAAGCTTGTATATGACGCTGGCATTGAGAAAGCTCCTCCTCTCTTTGTGCTTGCTGCCTTGCAAGCATCTGTAAAGAACATAACGGACTAGCTATTAACAAGTGGCACACTAGCAGTGATTGGCACCCTGAAATTCATTCAAGGCAAAAAAGAGGCAAGCCAAGACATGCCAGTTGTTCTAAGAACCTACCAGAATCTGCTGCTCTCCAACTGATAGGTGACTTTCTTCAAAATCCCTACCTAAGCCCAATGAAAAAAATGAGAAGAAAAGTTGATGAAAATCTTAAGATGACCAAGTGTATGATTCAGCAGCCTGTTGAGGATGCAGCATACTTGCAGTAACACTCACCTAGTTTTATTGAATCTTCCCTTGAAGCCTGCGTTATCAGAAGGAAAAACCACTAATATAAGAAAGGATCCACATGCTTTGCATCATTTCATGCATACTCACACAATGAAGATAAGAACTCAGATTAACTACAGGAAATTTACGGAAAAGCCTCAGACAGTTCTTGCTCCTTGTTAAAAAATATTCAATCCAAAAATTTAATAAGCCGTTGTGCACCTCAGTTGCCCTCTTGGCTGCACTGCCCATTGCCCCCCCTGCTGTACAGCCTGTATCCCGCCACCGTGC
The DNA here is from genome assembly GCF_014529385.1 of Adiantum capillus-veneris. Lineage (NCBI taxonomy): Eukaryota > Viridiplantae > Streptophyta > Polypodiopsida > Polypodiales > Pteridaceae > Adiantum > Adiantum capillus-veneris. The sequence continues at coordinate 32,235,608 of NC_140958.1, read as the reverse complement.
TAAAGATTCAATGCCATCACCTTAATTGCTGCCCTCTCTCCTTAGTGCTTTACTTCTATATTCAGAACATATAATAGCTCTATAGAAGTTTTAGGCTCACCGTCTGAAGGTAATGATGGCTCTAGAGCGGTTTTACATGGAGAGGCTAACCATTAACCTTGCGAAACCAACATAATAATCGTCCACACATGTTTGAGAGAGAGGCAGACAATATGTCACATTTATACACACCAAGGTACATGTGGTGCCTTTGTCTGCATATCTTGGGGACCCCACAAATGAGAGTTTCACCATAGTAACAAGAAATGGCGTTTCGGGGGCCCGAATGGAAACGCCGTTTCAAACCTTTTTTTTTGAAAGGGTAAATTTGGGGGGAAAACGCGATTTTTCCCAAATTGCTGTTTTTGCGAGCAGTTTCATGGGCAAAGCTTTAAGAGCAAACAACAAGTGTCGCACACACGAAAAGATAGGCTCTTGTAGCGTATGGACAATTTTGACTTGTGACATTATGATGTATCTTGTAAGTTGTACCTTGGTTTTACACTCTGTAGTATTTGAAAATAGTCTATTAAGTTGTAACTTGTAGGGTTGTAGACTGTAAGTTTACGGTTTACCGTTTCTTTTTTTGAAGCCTTAAGTTTTTGAAACTTCTCAATCATGTTTTGTTGTGTTTCGGTTAGAAATACACATATAGCCCCTCCTAAGCTACTTGCTTTATGTAATATATTGTTTATAATTTCTTAAAGAGAAGCCGTTTCTTGATCGTTTCTGCCCCGGATGAAACTCTGAAATACCCGAATTTTCCGTTTCCGTTTCGGGTGGTGACGATGCACCACACACATCAGGCTTGACTGACACAAGAGTGAGGATTTTTGCTATGCTAGAGAGATACTGAAGTTCCACATACAGCAGTGACTATTTGTAACTAAAAAACACACCAATTTTGGGATATGTTTCCTAATGGTGATCTCAGCCATCAGGGCTATCCTTGGAGGAACGGATACAGACAGGGGGACCTCACTCCTCAGACCCTCATACTATATTGAGTGACTCAAATTAGCCTTATATTCCCTAAAACATTCTGAGAGGAGAGTTTGTTGCATACCTTATGATGAGGAGTTAAGATTTGAGCAGTGAGTAGCTAACATTTGGGGAAACTTTTGAAAAGGGAACCATAGAAAAAAACAACAAAAAGTTGACCAAATCACAAATAAATCAGTTGCAAGTCAAAAATCGCAAGGAAGACACAAAAACTTTCTTTGGATCAAGAAAAATTTGTCCAAATCCAAAACTAAGTTGTGGGGAAGACTCCTTAGACTGCAGGTAGTCACCAAGCCAAGTTTGGGGTTCAGATTTGATGGAGCATGGATCGTCCCCTTGCTAAATTTTTGGATAGAGACTATATAGCCTTTGTAGCAGAGACCAACACAAACAACTTATCCAAAAGCAAGGGTATCGAAAGACTTCAAGAAGTGGGTCAAAACAGGGCAAAAGGCATTCAAGGCCAAAACTGTCAAACAGACCTAGGAATTGACTTTTGGTTGATCTAAGGGGATCGAAACCACATTAAACACACAAGGAAAAAGGGCGCACATGCAATGACCACACGCTGATAACAAAGTATTGGCTACACACCAAAAGATAATAATGTAGCAGCAGAGCTTGTACTATAGTGATTGGTGATTGAAAATTATTCAGCTTTATACAGAGGTGAAACGACGGACCATGACTGGTGTAACTGGCTTGAGCAACTGCCCAGGTGGTGAATGAGAGAAAAGCAGAATTTCCAGCACAAGCGAGAGAGTGAAGAGAGTATTCATCTCACATATGAATGAAAGAGATGGAGGGCTCACAACTCATAGAATTACTGAGAGAAAGAGAGAATTCAGCTCATAGGCAACTAGCGGAATGGAGATTACGAGGTAGAATGAGAGAGAAAGAGAGATGGAGAAATGAAGAGACCAAGTTCCTCTCTTACCCAACACTAGCCCTTGAATAGGCGCTTCAGGCAGTATTTCTTTATTATATTAGAACTCAGCAGTAATACATAGTCTTCTCAGAGAGAGATCGGCCTAAAGTGATGAAAAGGCATAAATGTAAATATATAGTGTGCAAAGCTGAGATATTTGTGCCACTTGTGTACTGGTATGCAAGCACTGCCTGTGTGTAAGGCGTTTGGCTCCTACTATGCTGGGAGTGCCTGTGTGTGCACTTTCCTGCAAGGAACGCCCGTGTGTCCAATTTCCATGCATGCACTGCCCGTGTGTCCACTTCCATTCATGGACTACTAGTGTGTCCTCATGCTGCCATTTCGGATCGCCATGTCAAACACCTGCTTTTGGATCGCCCAACCAACCAACTGCTGTTTCTGGGTCATCGAGTCAGCCATCTGCTATTTTTGAGCAGCAAACACCTCAAGCTCCTCTCACAGGCGGCTTCACTGGGACAAAGTTTTCTTTGAAGAAAGCAGTAGAGACTAGACTCACCAGAGCGTATGCGGCCCTGGGAGGATTGGAGAGGATGCGTTCGCAGGTTCGAATCCAGGAACCCCGAACAAAGCTCTAGCTCTTTGATTGTCACAAGATGGGCATCACGTGCCAACAAAAAAGAGCAGGCTGAATAGAATTTTAGCACTTTAAATAACAACTGAACGGATAGAGATAGAGGACACGGGGAGTGGCGAAGTTTCGCCCCAGAGAGCATTGGCCCCAAACCTTGGCGACCCTTTCGGTATTTATTTATATTACTTGAACTCAGTACAATGCCAGTACTCCACCCTTTACACCTTCGTATTGAAGCATGCGAGAGAATGAGCCCTCTGCACATATTTAAAGGCCCTTGGCTTGTGAAAAGTAGTTTACATCAAAAGCCTTCAAACTCAAAAGGAACTGGTTCAAAAGCATCTTGTCCAAAAGCTGCCAGCACAAATTATAGAAATCTGTATAGTGCCACGTCAGCACCAAACAGCACAAAACGCAGAGATCCGTACAATGTCATGTCAACACCTGTCAGCACAGCATCTCGGTGTCCGTACAGTTACCATGTCAGCATGTAAATGCGGGATTCCGTACAGCTCTGCCACATGTCATTCTTTACGCAATTCTGCTTCTGTTGCTTCCCTTAGGGTTTAGGCCCCTCGGTCGAGATGTGCAAGTCGGCTCCGTACTTCAGTGGCTTGACACGTCAGCAATTTGTGGCATCCCTCTTTGAAAGAAAGTAATCATCCGCGATTACAGCATATCTACAAAACAACTCAAGTTAGCTCAAAAAATTTCCAAGGGACATTCCGAGAGACAATCAGTTTTCTCATTCCAAATCAGAGCTCTTGATTTCGTGGGTCGTTGGCTTTGCAGAAGAATCTCATCCAATAAGGAGTCTTATTCCAAATCAGAACTCTAGATATCCTGGGTCGTTGACTTTCCAGAAGTATCTCATCCAATAAGGAATATTCAATGAGTGGCACATCACAATGCAACACAAATGCTCACATATGCATGTTACAAGACATAGAAACATAAAGTCGCCAATGAACACTCCCCCCACAAATAACCATCCAAGTCCGGGCCACGAGTTGTTCAACGACTCCCTCATCACTCCTCCCGCAAATAGCCTAAAAAGGTCCGGGCCATGAGATAAAGAGGCCTTTTACAACCAAACACCCCCCAGACCGTAGCATGCGTTGTTTGGAGATACTGAGAGTAACCAATGCTCAGACTTCTCAATACTCCCCCCATAAATAACCATCCAGGTCCGGGCCATGAGTAACAACAATGATACTGCCCCCGTAAATAACCACAAGGGTCTGGCCCATGAGTAAAAAAAAAAACAGCACTTTTCAAACATTCAATACTCCCCCCGCAAAAAACCACAAGGGTCCAGGCCATGAGTATGAATGAGCAAGCATTCTCAAACATCATTTGTCACAATTCTCGGAGTAAAATCACCAATCATTGAAACCAGTATCAAAACCAAAGTCAAACAATTCAAATCGGCACCAAGACAGGTTCAAAACAGTTACCATCCAATTCAACAAATTCCAAACAGGATCACCAAACAAGTTCTCAAACAAAATTCAAACTTAAAAAGCAATCTTGACAACAATCGAGCTCAAAAAGTCGATTGACTTTCCATCCTAAAACCTGCACCAATAATTAGGGTTAGGTTTCTTTCATAAGGTCGTAGCCGACCACAGCATGGTCCATAAGCTCTTGGACAGACAGTTTACCTCTGGGAAAAAAATAGAACGGCTCGAAAAATCCTTGATCCTTCTCTGCAAGTGATCTTTAAGGCTTATGCCCTGTAAGACAAAGCCATGAAGACGGGAGTGTGCCCGATGCGCGATGAGGTAAGAGTGGGGGGAGTGGCTAATAAGTACAGGGTAGCCTTTGGAAGCTCCGGTTTGCTCTGTTTGCTCTTTTGTAGGGTCGGTATGCTTTCAAAAAAACACACGCATGATGCTCTGATACCACTATCACAAGACGGGCACCGCATGTCAACAGAAAAGAGTAGACTGAACAGACTTTTAGCACTTTGAATAACAACTTGAATAGAAAGAAATAGACGACACCAGGAGTGGCGAAATTCCACCCCAGAGAGCATTGGCCCCAAACCTTGGCGCCCCTTTATATTACTTGAGCTCGGTACAATGCCAGTACTCCACCCTCTGCACCTTCGTATTGAAGCATGCCAGGGAATGAGCCCTCTGCACATATTTAAAGGCCCTCTGCATGTCAACGTAAAATGCGGGATTCCTAATAGCTCTGCCACATCATCAATCTTTACGCAATTCTTCTTTTGTTGCGATTTGTGGATTTGTGATTCGAGATGGGTTTGTGATTCGACCTAGCTATATGGATACACATCTATCTCATGGGTTACGGCGTGCCATCTTCACACCAACTTGAGATTGAGGCTGGTAGATTCAAAGGGATACCAGCGACTAACATGATATGTCATAGGACTTGGACATTCCAAGTCGAGAATCCAACACGACACACGAGAAAATCACTTTAAAAACTCCACAACTTTAAAAACTTGAGTCGACACGGCCCGACGTAGTTTCATGCCCAGGGAGATTGGCCCCAAAGACTGGCGCCCCTTTCGGTATTTCTTTTATATTAATGCTTGATCAAAACAGCTCTGCGTCCAAATGCCCTAGAGACTGAGGCCCTTTTATTCTTACAAGGGATGCCAAAAGCAGAGCCCCAAAAGCTGTAAACTCAGAAGCAAAGGGTTCCAAAAGCAATAATCCCCCAAAATTGGCTCAAAAGCATCAACGCTTTTGCGAAATTTCGTACAGTTCTGCCACATCAGCAGCGCATTTTACAGGGTCCGTTCTGCCACGTCAACAACTTGTCAACGCAATTTTCGAAAGTCTGCCACGTCAGCTGTCGTACTATCTGTCCACGTCAACATCTGTCTGCGGGTGGTCATGCCACGTCATCAGTTTGTGACATACCCCCCTCTTGAAAGAATCGTTATCGCCCTCGATTACACCTGCACAATCAAACATAAGACATAAACTAGTTCAATAGACACTGACTCTAAGTACCGACGCATTGACGATACGAATCCAACACTTGTACAAAGATGACAGAAACATTACATGACATCAGATTCAGATCACATCACATAGAAATTCATTCCAAATCTCAAACCATGACTGCTAGCAACGTATTTAGTAATCGCATCTAGATCCATCTCGAACGTCACTAAAGTCGGATTAACTAATCTTATTTTGTGATCATGTCTATAGAGATTTTTGACTCAAGCACTATTGTGTGCGAGTAATCATTTCCGGGGGTTTCCATTTCAAAGTACTTTTCTCATAAAGTCATCCAACAGAATACTGTCAGCACCTCAGTATCCCTGAACTCCAAATGGAAATCAGTGACTTTATTTCATCCAGGTAATCTGTAACAAAGGAGCGGAGTAACTTGTCTCTAGTGTAGTCCCACTTGCACCAGATTCAACCCGTTGATTTGTGGGAACTCTTGGAATAGCCACAGCTAGACCAAAAGCGTCGAGGTAAAGTTCCAATCCCAAGAGTATCTGCTAGGTTCTCCCCCTCCATCCATTTCGCATTTAATGCTCGATGGTCTTAACTAAGAACCACCGTTCACTTTACCTTTCTCTTTCTTTGTCTTGGAAAGCCAGTATCTGTTCCCAAACGAGTATCTCCTCGTTCTCTTTCAGTTCAGATTATTCGAGAGCTGTCACTACTCCAAACTCATCATCATCTAATTCTTAATCCATAATAATCTCTCTCTTCTGGAATGAGTATCTCCTCCTCGCGCTGTACTCTCAATCTGTCAGTCATCCTTATTCTTGTGCCTTTTTGGGGCACCCTGCAACGATATATCCTTGTTCTCCAAATTCAAAACACTTTCCTGCTTTGAAATGTTCATGTCTCTGGTCTTCTATCAGTCAAGATCATGTATCTTTCTGTTCTTCTGTCAGTCGAGTTCGTGTATCTTTCAGTCGTCTGTTTCTGTTCTGACTTGTCGAAGGTTCATCTGGTGGGTAAGTCAAGTTACTCGAATATAGCAAATCCCTGCTTAGCATGTCCCATCAATTGTTGAATGGACTCTGACTTCTTCTCAAGATAGTTGTCTCGAATTTCTTTGGGAAGTCCACAACAAAACCTCTCAATCTGCTCCTTAAAATTGATCTTCTTGAAAAAAGAGGTCCGAAAAGTATCCCAAAATCTTTCACAATAAGTATCCTTTCCGCTGTCTGGTTCGTCTTCTAGTCAACAGTTTTGTCCAGCTCTTTCTGCAAATAAAGCTTCCGCTTTTCTGTACTCATCTATCGTTTCAGCTTTCCTTCCATCCTTAAAGAAAAATCAATGGCCTCATGCTATCTCGAGTAAATTTTATCAATCGGGTAATTTTGTAGGTGTTTTGCAAATCTCGAGATCAATCTTTCGCACACATGTCAACCTGCAATTGACGCTTGCACTTCGCCTTGGCAAACTTCTCCGTACAAAAATTTGCCCAAATCTTCATTCTTTTCTTTAGTTCCCGTGCCTCATTTCGACTAGGAGGTGCTATTTTCTGTCAGATTCTCCACGAGAACCCATCTGTAATCTTTATGGCTTTATGTTCTGTAAGACAGAGCGATGAAGACGGAGCGTGCCCGATGCGCGATGTACGAAGGGTGGGAGTGGCTAATAAGTCCGGAGTCGGGACTCGAAGATTCTTTAATAACAATTTCCCAAAATTGTGCCGAAGTGCCCTTTCTACTATTTGATAGGACTGATATACTTTGAGAAAAGCACACGCCTGATGCTCTGATACCACTGTCAAAGGACTTGGACACCCCACGTCGAGAATCCAACACGACACACGAGAGAATCACTTAACATACTTCACAACTTTAAAAACTTGAGTCGACACGGATCGGCGTAGTTCTGTGCTCAGCGAGATTGGCCCCAAAGACTGGACCCCTTTTAGTATTTCTTTTATATTAATGCTTGATCAAAATACAACTCCCCTGGATCCTTGGCTCATCAGGCTCTACGTCCAGATGCCCTAAAGAGTGAGGCCCTTGGGCCCTTTTATTCTTACAAGGGACGCCAAAATCAATAAACTCAAAAGCAGAGGGTTCCAAAAGCAATAATCCCCCAAAACTGGCTCAAAAGCATCAGCGTTTTTTGCGGAATTTCGTACAATTCTGCCACGTTAGCAGTGCGGTTTACGGGGGTCCGTACTGCCACGTCAACAGCCTGTCAACGCAATTTTCAGACGTCCATAGTGACTGCCATGTCAACTGAGGTACTTTCTGTCCACGGGTGGTCATGCCACGTCATCAGTTTGTGACATGATATGCCGCCTATGCCATAGAGAGCCAAAGACGGAGATGCATTATATATGTCAGTCCACAGTCTATTACAAAAAACAAGGTCGCTTCCACTGTCTATTCAGAGAAGGCTTCGGACCCTTTGCCAGAGTCATGAGCTATCACGACCAGAGATGTCTTCGATTGTATCTACCTGAGTTACACAAACACAGAGACAGTTTACTGAGGAGACTTGGAGAGAGACAATCCCAGAGTAGATTACTGATTTCTTCACAGCAAACACTGAACAGATAGATGAGCAACAACAATTGCAAAGCTCAGCTCCTACTCACACCCGCGATAGTCTAATTGACCGAGCATTGGAGATAAAGAGATCGCAATGCCTACGATTGAGGAGAGGAGCTTCACAGCATCGACGGAGACTACAACAGAGGATTCGAGCCATACTATCTCGACATCCAGAGTACAAATGGATTCATCAACCATTATCTCTCTCTTGTATTAGGCACCCATTGTATCAATGATCACAAATACCCCACATAGTTCCAACTGGTAACACTTCTAGATTCAATTTAGTATCTCTTTTTTTGTACTCAGACATGGCATCAGGCATCAGATTCACCATATGTAACAGATGAGTCTCATAGGTCATTTTGGCCTTTTGAATATGTTATCATTTCATTCATTCTCTCTCTCTCTCTCTCTCTCTCTCTCTCTCTCTCTCTCTCTCTCTCTCTCTCTCTCTCTCTCTCTCTCATATTTTATGCATTGTACCTTTCACATCGACTCTTATTCTGAAGGCTTCATAGCATCTCTCCTTGAGGCTTTTGCTAAAAACTCTATGACCTCGCATCACAAATAAGATTTTGCATTAAAAAATGGATAGATGTAAAAAGACGGAGGGAGATGCATTTCGTGCATTTGCAATGATTGTGCCCATAAAAAAGAGGAAACCATATGTATATATGGTGTGGAGTTGGCACCGTTCTCCACATTTTATAATAATACCGTAGGAAACGTGCCCTTCCCCCGCCACTTTTATCCTCTCCAGTCTTGAAAGTGGACTTATGCTTCTCCTTCAGTGTTGGAGGGACTTTCTTATTGTAAAAATACTACAGTTGTACATAGAAATACTGAAAGGGACGCCAGTCTTTGGGGCCAGTGCGTCTAGACTTGGAATTCCGTCAAGTCTTGTCGTCTTCTCTCTCTTCTCTTTTCAAGTTGTTTTGAAGTACTAAAAATGTTGTCATGCGTGTAGATTGCAATCATCTCTGCGTCTCCATCCGAACCGTCGTCTATGGGACCACAGGCAGAAGTTGTTCAAGCGGCACCCGGACGGGATGTTGCCATTACACCTGTCATTGGCAAACTTCGTTTGCAATGTCAAGGGTATTTAGGGCAAGAGGACTCTTACATCATGCCTTTGAAAGGGTGTGACGTCCTCCAAAGAGTCCCTTGGTTCCACAAGAACAGTGCACTCCTCGATTAAAGAGCCAAGAAAGCGACTTTGAGGAATGAGAAAGGCACAGAAATTGTACTTATGTAGAATTCAAGGGCGAGCCCGTCCCACTTGTATCAGTTTCAGTTATTTCCCAATTGAAGCAAAGGAACAACAAGAATTTATGCACACACAGGTTGATTGTTTCTCAGAAGCCCTACCAGGCGAGTTACCTCCACCTCGCCCTCAAGACCATACGATTGATTTCATTCCCGGAAGTACACCACCAAATTGGCCACCTTATAGAGTTAGCCGACTCCAAAATGAAGAAATACTGAACCAAGTAGAAGAAATTCTTGAGAAAGGTCTCATCCAACCTAACATTTCAGCTTACCTTTCTGTTCTCCGGTGTTGCTAGTACTAAAGAAAGACAGATCTTGGAGGATGTGCATTGATCTGAAGAGTGGATATCATCAGATCCGAATTGCTCCGGGGGATGTCTACAAGACAGCTTTCCGAACAACTTTTGGTTTGTACGAATATTTTGTTATGCTTTTTGGACTTACGAATGCTCCAACAACATTCAATTGAATGATGGATAGGATTTTTAGAGAGTATCGATCTTTCGTAAACACTTTCTTTGACGACATTATAGTTTTCTCCAAGAATGAAGCAGAGCACAGACATCATCTGCTACAAGTTTTTCAAGCATTGCGGAAGTATAGATTGGTTATAACACGAAGAAGAGTGAATTCTTCTTGCTCGAGATACATTTCTTGGGGCACATCGTCTTAGCAGAAGTGCAGATGGACCAGGCCAAAATTGACACTATTCGCGATTGGCCTGACTTAAAGAATGTTCATGAAGTTCGAAGCTTTAAAGGCTTGTGCTCTTACTATTGGCGATTCATTCGGAAATTTGCAGAGATAGCTTCTCCTTTGCATTTACCGACTCACAAAGGAGTCCCTTTCACGTGGGGATCGATAGAGATTACCGCTTTTCAGACTCTCAAAGAGAAATTGACTATCGGACCAATATTGGCCTTGCCAAACTTGTAAAAGCCATTTAAAGTTTATTGTGATGCTTGTGGTCGTAGTCTGGGAGCAGTTTTGATGAACGATGGCCATGTCATTGCTTACGAGAAAAGGATGTTTAAACTTCCGGAGATGGTAGCACAGATTTATGAGAAAGAGCTATTGGCAGTTATCCATGCCCTTAAATAGTGGTGACACTATTTACTTGGAACTGATTTTACAATCTTCACATATCATGAGAGTCTACGCTACTACTTGTCGCAGAAGCAGCTGCCAGAAAAGCAAATGAGGTGAACTAACATACTGTCATAGTTTCATTTCCAGACAGTCCATGTTTAGGGACAGAAGATCTTAGCGGTAGATGCGTTATCACCAAAGCCCTTGGTTCTGGCTATTTCCGTGATACATCATCGAAGCTTCGAGGATATTGTCACAAGACGAGCGCCACGTGTCAATAGAAAAGAACAAACTAAACAAACTTTTAGCACTTCAATAACAACTGAACTGAAAGAGAGAGACGACACACGACACGGAGTGGCGAAATTCCACCCCAGAGAGTATTGGCCCCAAACCTTGGCGCCCCTTTCGGTATTTCTTTATATTGCATCAACACAGTACAAGCCGGTACTCCAAACTCTTCACCTTCTTCAGGAAGCATGCCAGAGAATGAGCCCTAACCTCATATTTAAAGGCCCTTGGCCTGAAAAGCAGTTACAATGAAAACCTTCAAAACTCAAAAGCTTCTGGTCCAAAAGTAAAGCTAAAAAGCTGCCAACGTAAATCACGGAAATCCGTACAGCCTGCCACGCCATCAGCCAGCGCTAAACGCGGAGATCCGTACAGCCAACCATGTCATCATGTCAACGTGATTTTTGGAAATCTGCCACGTCATTAGCCAGCTTCGCAATTTCTTATGAGCATGTGTGAGTCCTGCTTTATTTGAATTCCTTGTCACTTGAGGCCCAATCGAACGGGGTCCCCATAAGTTGGTAGGACTTCTTCTTCTATTACTTGTTCTTCTTAGGGTTTAGGCCCCTCGGCCGACATATGCAAGTTGACTCCCTTCTTCAGGGCTTTGACACGTCGACAGTTTGTGACAGATATGGTCGACCAATACGCCACAAATCCTAACGTTGCAAACATCTTTCACCAAATACAGAATGGGGAGACAGTTGCAGGCTATTCCTATTCCATATGTTACAGTTGTTTGATGTGGAAAACAATGTTGTGTGTTGCACAGTCTTTGAGAGAGAAGGTTTTGCCAGAGTGCCATTGTCTATCTTTTTCCGGCCCACATGGCATAGATACCACCTTGAAGGGTGTTGAACGTTACTTTTATTAACCGAGGCTCAAAAAGGATGTGGACGAGTTTGTTCGCAATTGTTTAGTATACCAAAAGTTCAAATTTGACAAGCATAAGGCATAAGGCATCGAGACTTCTACAGCCTTTACCCATACCCTCCCACCCCTAGAAAGCATTGCTATGGATTTCATTTTTTATCTTCCCAAGACCCAAAGTGGGCATGATGGCATTTGGATAGTCATTGACAGATTTAGCAACCAGGCTCACTTTATTCCGGTAAAGAAGACAATCAAGCCTCACCATTTGGCAAGATTGTTCATCTCACAGATTTTTCGGTTACATGGCATGCCTGAGTCAATAGTCTCAGCCAAAAATCCCCGATTCACGAGTTTGTTTTGAAGGGCGACTTGGGAGAACATTGGCACGCAGTTGCAGTTCTTGTCCTCATTCCACCCACAAATATATGGGCAATTTGAGATAGCCAATTTAATGGTTTTGGATTTAATGAAGTCTTACATTTCGGATCAGAAGACTCAATGGGAAAAGTACTTGCCTTTGGTGGAATTTGTGTACAAAAACACGGTTCACTCTTCGACCGGGAAAGCGTCATTTGAGGTAATGGAAGGTGCTAAGAAGGCTCTATCATTTCTAAGCACCATAGAAAAGATTTTTGAGCGCATCAGTACACGAGGGATTTGGACACTGCTTTTGCCAAGTTTCGTGAGGCTATTGAGAAGTCTCAAGGATGGCATAAGAAGGCAGTGGATAAACATAGATGCAACTTGCAGTTGAAGGAAGATGATTGGGTGCTCTTACGCTTTGAGAAGGCACGCCTGAGGAAAAGAAAGGGAAAGGAGCGGCTTGCTATTCATGTGAGTCTCTTCACACCTTTTAAGGGTGAGGTGCAAGTTGACAGGGAGCCTGATTGGTAACCTGAATTGGAAGAGAGCGAGGAGATACTCGTCCCAAAGAAGATACTCGCTCATAAAGAAATGAAAGTGAGAGGTAAAGTGATTTGGCGATTCTTAGTGAAATTCAAGAACTATCCGGCATTGGATGCGAAGTGGATGGAGGAGGAGGACCTAGCAAATACTCCTCACGTACTGGAACTTTACCTTGAGGATTTCGGAGTCACAAACTGCAGATATGTCAAGCTATTGAAGAACGGAGCCGACTTGCACATACCGAGGGACCTAAACCCTAAGTGAAGAAGCTAAACCCGAAGTGAAGAAGCAGAAGAAGCGGAATAAGTTTTACCGACTTACAAAGTCTTGCCGAGGGGCCTATTTTTAAAGAAGTTCCACCAACTTTTGAAACCTCGTCCAGTGGGGCCCAAGTGACATAAAGGCATTAAAATAAAGTTGGACCCTCACACACATAAGACAATGTGGAAAACAGATGACGTGGCACCTGCTAGACGGACATCCAACAAAATGCACTCAGTGATGACATGACATCTTGTACGGAATTCCGGATTTTAAGCTGGCATGCTGACGTGGCAAAACTGTGCAGATTTCTACATTTTACACTTATCGCTGACGTGGCAGAGCTTTTTTGCTAGCAGCTTTTGGGCATCTGTTTTTGAGTCAGTTGCTTTTGAGTTTCAAGCTCTTCATGTAAACTGCTTTTCAAGGCAAAGGGCATTTAAATAAGTACCGAGGGCTCAATCTCTGGCACGCTTCATTGAGAAGCAGAGCGTGAGTACGGGCATTGTACTGAGTTCAAGTAATATAAAGAAACATCGACAGGGACACCAAGGTTTGGGGCCAATACTCTGCTGGGTGGAATTCTGCCACTACGTGTTGCGTGTGCTCTCTCTCTTTCAGTTTCAGTTGTTATTAAAGTGCTAAAAGTTTGTTCAGTTTGGTTCAGTCTGTTCTTTTCTATTGGCACGTGGTGCATGTCTCGTGACAGTGGTATCACAGCATCAGACGTGTGATTTTTTGAAAGCATACTAGTCCTACAAAAGAGCAGACAGAGCAAACCGGTGCTTCCAAAGGCTACTGGAATTTTATCTCCGTGCCTTGACCCCAAACTTATTAGACACTCCCACCCTTACTTCATCGCGCATCGGGCGTGCTTCCATCTTCATCGCTCATGTCTTACAGGTCATAAGCCATAAAGATCACTTGCAAGAGAAGGATCCAAGATTTGTTTCGAGTCACTGTTTTTCTCAGAAGCAATGCCATACAGAGGTTGATGTCTATAAGCTACCAGGCCGCACACCCCAAGGACTTGGCAAGCTTTCAAGAAATTTTTTGCCCGAAATCATATGGTTTCTGACATTTTCCTTCGGAGTGTTGGGGTATCTTAAAAGGCTTGCCATGGAAACCCTAGAAGATTACGACTTGAAATTTGTTGACATCTCTCACCAGGTTTCTCTTCTCAAGTTGATACCTTGGAGGTCCAGTGTGATTGCTATGTCTTGGGACTACCATCGCCATCAGAGAAACAATGTCTATCCACGAGCGGATGGACCATGCTGTGGTCGGCTACGACCTTATGAAAGGAATCTAACCCTAATTTTAGGTGCAGGTTTCAGGATGGAAAGTCAATCGACTTTTCGAGCTCGACTGATATCGAGATTGTTTTTTAAGTTTGAGGCCTGTCTGGAACTTGTTTGGTGATCCTGTTTGGATATTGTTTGAAATGGATGGTATCTGTTTTGAACCTGTCTTGGTGCCGATTTGAAATTTTTGACTCTAGTTTTAATATTAGTTTCATTGATTGGCGAGTTACTCCCGCGAGGAGCAATGAAAAATGATGTTTTGGAATTTGTTTGAACTTCAGAACGACGCAAACGGGATGTCTGAGGAGCGTTTTGTTGTATGCTGGAAAACCTCCATACGACGCAAACGGGATGTTTGTGCTTGAACCTCCAAGCGACACAAGCTGCAGTCTGAGGAGCATTTGGTTGTACTAGTTCTCTAAACTCATGGCCCCGGCCTTTTTAGGTTATTTGCGGAGGGGAGTGACGAGGTACTCGTTGACGAGCTTCATACCGCAGACCATTTGTCTCGAGGAAGTCCTCAGCGATGATGTTCGTTGTGTCTTGTAACATGCATGTGTGAGCACTTGTGTTGCATTGTGATGTGCCAACCACTGAATACTCCTTATTGGATGAGATAATTCTGGGAAGTCAACGACCGAGGATATCAAGAGTTCCGATCTCGAATGAGATTCCTTAATTTATGAGATACTTTTTGGAAGTCAATGACCTAGGATATCAAGAGTTCCCATCTCGAATGAGATTCCTTATTGGATGAGATACTTTTGGGAAGTCAACGACCCAAGATATCAAGAGTTCCGATCTGGAATAAGACTTTTTGGTTTTGTTTTGTTTTGTTTTCGTAGTCGGGTAGGGCACGCCCGGCCGCTCTCCTCATACACCAGAGAAGTGCACAAGAAGAACGACCAGGACTATGCACCCAGAATCCGAAGGCAGACGCTTTGGCTCCTCCAGGTAACTTATCACTCACCTCACTAAACTGCCTTTGTAACCCGACGGTTTTCCCCTAGGAAATTCCATACCCGCTCGGAAGGGTGTCGGCTCACAGGTGGCGTCCGCTGAGGTTGGTGGCGTCTCCCTTTTGCACCTCCCAACCCCTTTTGGGTGAAGTTGACCCCCCCCCCCCCCCCCCCCCCCCCCCCCCCCCCCCCCCCGCGGGGGGAATGGCACGTGGGCGCTCTTGTAGCTCATCTGGCTTCACTTGGGGAGAATTACGTCATTTCCCCCGGAAGGGATCGGATTCAAAATAACAGCATAGGAAGGGGAGTATTATCTCCCCATCCGCCTATGCAGAGCACCCAAGTACCGGGGTACAACTTCACCGAGGAACTTCGCCACAGGCACGTGCCCTGCGGTTCCGTCCCTCGAGTGCGGATCACGGCGTACCCAAAAGGGCATCCGCTTCCCGCGAGCCTCCCCACCAAGGAGGATAACAGTCCTTTCTACAGGGTCCAACGAAAGGTCGATAGCGTTGAAGGTGGAGTTGAATCGGTTTAGCCAGCGCCCCCTAGAATCATCAACCACCGAACAGTTCATCAGCAAATGCGAAAGCGAACGACCGTCTAACTGGGAGCACAGCGTGCAAATGCTGTGTCCGTGCATATAACTATCAGCCACTTTGAGCCCATCTACTCTCGCGAGAGCCAGCATTCTCTCCTCCTTCCTATTCAGTATAGTGCTCCTATTGAGCTACAGGAAGTATCCACGAGTTTGTTCAAAGCCTGCCGTCTTATAGGGCTCCAACGCCAGGCATGAATGCCTGTCTTCCCACTTGTCCCATATGTGGTAGCGAACTAAGCTAAAGCGCTGGGATATACTTATTCATCCCGTTCTAGGTTCTTGTCGTCCAAGTCCACTTCTTGAACGGTTGGTTCTTAGGCATCTTGTTTACCAAGAAGCCTATCCAAGTAGATGAAACCGAGCGGTACTTGTCAAAAGCGCTTGCTTGTTGTCCCCCACAATAGGCAGATACGGGTGGTATGTTAAACTCGTGATGGAGAGTTGTCGTCCCTACAGAGGTTGACCTTGCTCCCTTTCCGAGTAACATTTGCATCCCGGTGGCGATGAGGCGCTGCAGAGAGTGAAGGACATGCTGATCGTGGGCACCCATAATTTCCGCACCATAACAAATCACTGGATACACGCACGCCTTAAAAACAGACTCGAGACCATATAGGAATGGCTCGGTTTGTCAGTAGGTGTTGACATGCAAATAGACTCTTCCTCCCCTTGTCCGCTCGCTCCTTGACGATGCGTTCAATGGAAAAGGTCAAGTCTACATCGATGCCAAGGTACTTGTACGTTTCACCTACTGCAACCATCTCACCACCCAGAATACAGATCCTCATAGAGAGATCCTGCAGGTCTCCGTGGAATACCGTGACCATGCATTTATCAATTCCAAAGGTCATTCCCCATGTCTTTGCCCATTCACTTACCTCGTCAAGGCTCGTTTGTAGGCTTTCAAGAGAGTCAACAAGTAGAACCAGGTTGTCAGCAAAAAGGAGTCCTTTTATTCTTTTTTATTGAATGAGATTCTTCTCGGAAGCCAACGACCCAAGAAATCAAGACCTCCGATTTGGAATGAGAAATTGATTGTCCCTTGGATTGTCCCTCGAAAACTTTTGAGCTAACTCGAGTTGTTTTGCAGATATGTTGTAATCCAAGACGATTACTTTCTTTCAAGAAGGGGGGATGTCACAAACTGCTGACGTGTCAAGCCACTGAAGAACGGAGCCGACTTGTAGATCCCAGCCGAGGGGCCCAAACCCTAAGTGAAGAAGCAGAAGCAGTAGAATAAGCTTTACCGACGTATTTGAGCCAGTTGCTTTAGAGTTTCAAGCTTTTCAAGTAAACTGCTTTTCAAGGCCAAGGGCCTTTAAATGAGTGCAGAGGGCTCAGTCTCTGGCACGCTTCAGTGAGACAATGTAGAGCGTGAGTACCGACATTGTATTGAGTTCAAGTATTATAAAGAAATACCGAAAGGGGCGCCAAAGTTTGGGGCCAATACTCTTTGGGGTGGAATTCCGCCACTCCGTGTCGCATGTGCTCTCTCTCTTTCAGTTTCAATTGTTATTGAAGTGTTAAAAGTCTATTAAGTTTGTTCCTTTCTATTGGCACGTGGTGCCCGTCTCGTGACATTCCATCTAGAAGTGTCTACTCTGAGAGATCCGCAGATCAGCAGGGTTGACTCTGGTGCAATCGAGACAGCAAAAGAGGGGAGTTACTCTGCCTTTTTGTCGCAGATTACCTAGATGGCATAAAGTCACTGAATTTCCTTTCGAGTTCAAGGATACTGATGTGTTGATAGTATTCTAATGTATGACTTTATGAATAAAGAACTTGGAAATGGGAATTCCCAAAAAAGATTTTAACTTATGTGTACTCTCTCATGTGATTTTCTTTGACTGCAGGATTGAAAGACAAATGACTGCAGCATTTCGGTCTACAGATCCTATAGATATGATCGCAATAAGAATTAGTTAATCCGACATATCTGAGGTCCGGTGTGGATCTAGATGCGATTACTAAATACGTGCCAGGAATCATGGTGTTGGATCTAGATTGATTTTCTCTGATTTGATCTGACTGAGTCGTCTTTGCGCAAGTACTAGATTTGTGTCGTCTAGTGTGTCGATACTTAGAGCCAGTGTCTATTGAGCTGGTTTATGGATTTTGTCTATTTTTGCAATCATAATCGAGGGGAGTACAATTCTTTCAAGAGAGGGGTATTGTCACAAAATTATGACATGGCATGTCCAATTGACAAGACCTAAAGTTATAAGTTGTTCCAAGGAACAACTTATAGGGTCCCGTCTAATGGGGCCCTAGGGACACCTAAAGATTAAAGACAAAAAGAGAGATCACTTAAAAGGTTGATGACATGGCAATTATATGGACACTCCGTGTTTCGCGCTGATGACGTGGCAGACCGTATGGACCTTTGCATTTACGACAGAGCTGTACGGATTTCCGCGTGGAGTGCTAGCAGCTTTTGGGGCCAAGTGCTTTTGAGTTTGAAGATTTTCATGTAACTGCTTTTGAGAGCCCTCGGGGCCTTTAAATTGAACCCCGGGGCCACTCTTTGGCTCAGATTTGTTGACGAGCTTCAGAGCAGAGAGTACCCGTGGGCATTGTAACTTTGCTCGAGCATTAATATAAAAACAAATATCGAAAGGGGCACCAATCTTTGGGGCCAACCTCTCTGGGCACAGAACTACGCTAGGCCGTGTCGACTCAATTGAAATGTGATTAGAGTGCGAAGTATTTTTAAGTGATTCTCTCGGTGTCGTGCTAGATTCTCGACGTGGAGTGCCCAAGTTTGTTACACTGGAGTCCCGTCTACCTTTATGACCCCTTTCTTTCTTTGCTTGTTGCTCGAGCTTTAGTGCTCTCTAGATCAGATTGTTGAAATTTTTGCTTGGCTCTAGAACCTCCTATTCCCTAAGCTTTTTACTTTTGAACCCACTCACGAACCCGGCTTGCACTCACTTGTCCGATGAATGCTCCTGCATTTGTTAGCTCTTTGATCTTCTCTACATCAGGGTTGACACGTACGGTCACGTACGACGGGTACACGTACGAAGACGTGCGGTAGTAATTGAACTAAACAAAATTAGACGCACGTTGACGTAACGTACGATGCAAAATATAAAAAATATCATACGTCTTTACAAACTACAAGAGAGACTAAACCAAGAAGTTTTCAAACTAAGAAGTTAGAACATGATAGATTATATGAGTCATGACATAGACCTTAGTACTTAGTACTAACTACTTACAACTTACTCTATAAGTTAGAACATGAAAGATCTGTCCATGGACATTGAAAACGCCAATGTTCGAAAAAACAAGAATCATGACTACATTACATAAAATAGAGAGATACAAGTGACAAAAGTAGTGACACAACTCATGGCCCATGGGTGCAAACTTTAAAGCATAAAGAGAGAGTCCTAACTGCTCATATCGCTCTCATCACCGGAGTCGTGGTCCGAGCTTGAGCTTGAGCTTGAGCTTAAGGTAGTGCAATTATCCTCATGACGACATGAATCAATGCAATAGATGCAAGATCATAATCTTCCTCACTAAGGATGTTGCCCTCATCATAAAACTCTGGCTCTCTAGGATCCGCAAGCCTAGAAATTGGCACATTCTGCAAAGTGGTGGCCGCCACAGTAGATCCACTACCCAAGCCTCACCGCACATAGGTCATGGGTGTTTGAGCCAATGCAACCGTTGGGCTCCTAGTCAAACGTAGTCAAAATTGTGAAACAATCCACACAAAAAAAAAGCAACAACAACAACAACCGAACAAGTCCCGTACGAACGTACAAGTCGTACGGTACAGTACAGAACGTACAAATTGTTCCCTACGCCGTAGGGCAACCCTGCTCTACTAGCAGTGTAAAACGCAACGAACCGAATGCAACCCAAACGTTCCGAACGGCCTTCCGGACGAGTCCCGTTCCCGAAACGGAGTCGGGAATGGAACATCGTGTTCCAAAACAAGGTGTAACCGGAACGGTGTTCCGGAACAGGGAGGAACGAAGCGGAACACGCAAAAGTAGGCATTTGGGAGCAAATTTGGGGTTGTTTGGGGAACATATTTGAGGGCAGTTTTGGGGGCAATTTAGGAGTTGATTTGGGACTAAGTTGAATGGAGGTAATTCAACCCTTACTTTAGTCGACCGTTCGTTCCCCGTTCCTATTCCGGCTCCCCCTCCTCCTCCCCGTTCCCATCCCGTTCCAGATCCTCCCGTTCCCATTCCCCATTCCCGTTTCGGGTAACTATGCTACGTAGCTCCAAACTGAAAGCTTTCCTTGCTCGATTTTGTCCGGTTCACACAAGATGCCGTCATCACCCTTATTATCAATATATTCTAGTCGAAAGGCCTTGATCAACTTGCTATAAAATCTGAGCTGACATGCCTGATAATGATAATACCATTTCCGTGTTGCACCCTTCAGGGTTTGTGGAAAGTATTCTCCCCACTCATCCTCGTCAATATCCTTCATCTCAGAATATTGTTCAAACGCTTGGATATGAACGTCAAGATTATCCCTTTTTCCGCGTTTGAAAATTGGAAAAGCTATTTTCAAATCTGTGGAACGCTCATGGTGTTTTGGTTTGTCCTTCGAAGCTGACTTCCTTTCGCTGCTCTGATGCTTACGGTAATGGTCCGTGTCTGCATCCTACTTATCCTTATCGTAGGTTTCAATAACGGTGTCCCGCTCATGTTTCTTTTTGGATTTCTTGGGTGCTGATTTGTGACTCCGTCTGCTGCCTTCACTGTCCTCAGTCTGATTCCTGCCCTTGCTCTTATCCTTCCTCTGAGATCCATTCGAGCGAGAACGCCTCTCCGCTCATTCAAAATGCCGTCGCCCGGACTGTGCTGAATTTTGGGAATTTCCAAGTTCCTTACTTTCCCTCTGGTCCAGGTGTGCATCAGAATCAAGATCGATGTCAATGTCAAGGCCTCGTTCCGACTCCTCTGGTATGGTACTGACACAGTCCTGCTCTTCCATGAATATCGTGGTCGGTTGGTCTTCTTCCCCATCCGACTCTTCTGGGCAGCATTGCTGACTTGCAGCTAACTCCAAACCCCAACTGGGAGATAGATTCTTTGTGAAGAGGGCGCGCCTCCTCTAACTAGGGTTAGGCAAGAGGTCCACGAGACCGTCCCGTATCCCTCATGATGAGTAAGGGCTGGTTCCTTGTGGTTCAGGTTCATTTACCGCGGAGATTAAATCACGTGCTCTTCGAACCGTGCAAGATGACCGTCCATCACACAACTTTTTAACTATAAACTGATGGGAATTAAAAGGAATTGGCTATCTCATTATTACGCTCATTTGGACCAAACACAGAGCCTGTCGCATTACTTGGAATCCTAAAATCAATCCAAAGACAGCTTTCTTTCGCTGTTAGCTCACCAGGGTGATCACCAAAATGGAATGAGCTTGTCACTTCTGCTGACAGCTATTCCAGGTTGAACAGTTGGAGCTAGTCTCATCAGATCAGATATATAGACATTGGGTTAAGACTTCGGATAGCAGATGATCACACAAAGACTGAAATGAAAACAGAAGACAAGAGACTGAAACTGGAACAAAAATGTATTCAAATACAGAAAGTGTACAACTGGCATCAGATACAGCCACGAGAGAGCTAGATGATGCTCAGAGAAAATGCTCAATGAGTACAAAAGGATCTCACTAGACTTCGAAATGACTAGTCCCCCAAAATGATGGAGTGGGTCCTATTTATTGATACCCGACTGGGCTCTGACTGACTGTACACTGTGCAATTACTGTGGTAACTGCATTCGATAACTGTTGTTCTCATTTCCAACTAGGGTCTGTTCCCACTGTCTACAGCCCTGGGGAGCGAGAGAATACATAGCTTTAATACTTGCAATCAACTTGAATAAAGCAAGAAAAAAAATCTAAATAACTATAATCGAAAGCATTTTCTTTATTTACTAGCGTGTTAGTCAAGTGCAAATCTTCAAACAAACAAGAGAAACTCTCAGTGCTTTGATCACTAAGATTTTAAATTGTAATCGAGAGCATTTTCTTTTTTTCTTCAAGTGCACATCTTCAAACTGCAGTCCACCCTGATCGACATGGCGATGGAAAGCTTGGCCAGAACAGAGAGGCCACCCAGCTTGTCATCAAATCCATCAACCTGATGGTAGACATCCAGGAAGCCATAAATAGTCTGCCCTAGACTGCTCAACCCCAACTTATGGATACAACCAGTTGTAATCACCTCATTGTTACCCCTGCATCTCTTTTGCTCCCGTCTCTTTTTTTCTTTTTTTTTTATAGAAAAAGATCCTTCTATTAGTTAATGAAAACTGCCCATAGGGCTACATCCACCTCTGCAAGAGAGGGCTACAACAAGCATGGTGGGGAGACTCTCCCAATGAAAAAACAGCATATGTACAATGGGGCTAAATCAGGAGATGGGAGGAGGGAAAAGCCACACAGGTGGACAGTAGTGCCATCTGAGCACCCCCTGGACCATGGAGTAGAACGGCCCAGGGCGCCAGAGTCGAAGGAAAGCCTCGCGGTGCTCCCGCATGCAGTCGGCGCTGCCCTGTAGTCCCTCAAGCTGTCCTCTGAGAGTATGGATCAGCTCTAGCCAAAAGTCACGAACAGTCTCTGCTGGTGGTACAAGGCGAGCCTCAAAGATGCGGAAACAACGGGCCCGCCAGATAAACCAGAGAGCTAGGCCGCTGATGAGCTCCCAACACTCCGCTCTCTCACTGCTCCACTCCAGTGGAGTAAGGTCTGTAGCAGGCTGGAGTGTAGGTCGACCCCCCTGTATCACTATCATCCTGCTGGTGGAAGACAGCTCAAACTGAAGTGCCGGGCCCATGAGGGTGGACCAAGCCGCTGCCCCCCAAGTGTACTGTCAAGCCGTGGAGAGGGCAGCCATCAGCCGAAGAACTCGTAGCCACACCTGCTCGGCCGAGGGACAGTCCCAAAGACAGTGACGCTGACTCTCCACCAACTGGTCACAGGCTGTACATGCGGCCGAGAGACCACTATGTACAAGCCATCTCCCTACTGCTGTGGCTCTGTGTGCAACCAACCACTGGAACAAGGTGACGCGCCTCGGCTGTCTGGAGTCCCACAGCCTCTGCCAAAAAGCTGCCAAGAACTCAACTGTGAGACCCTCCTCCTGCCAATGACGTGCTGCAGCGGGGCGGGCCTCACTCTGTGCTGCAAGTATATGACGTCCAAGCCGAACAGTGTACTGAAAGAAAGGGACTCCTGGGCGGTCTGCAGAAGAGAATGGGTCCCTCCATAGCCACTCACCAGGATCCCACTGTACTCGTGCCAGTGGACAGCACTCCCAAGCCCATAGCCTCCAGTGTCCTATCTCAAGAGCTGCTGGGTCAGGGTCTATGATGCAAGTCCTCCCACAGATGCCCACAACTCGGATCCTCTGGAAACAACACTCTGCTACCTGCGGGGCCTCTACTGCAACTCTCTGTAGTCGTCCCCCACCCTGAAGCTCGAAGAACAGGGCTGGGACAGTCTCTGAGCAAGCCCTGACTGAAATGAGAACCTCCAGTCGTGTGAAGGCTCCCATCCACCGGGGTGCCACTGGCTTGAGAGGCGTGAGCCAGTCAGCTGGAACTGACTCTGAGATGTCCTGACACATGCTCTGAACCCCTCTCATGCCCTGTAGCTGGACAACCTGCACCTCCTCTGACAAACCTGTGAACTCTAGCCAGTCACCTTGAGAGCGCGCTGGACCTGCTGCCATGGGACCCCAAGAAACATGAGGCCTTCTCCCAACCAAGTGGCCTCGCTGAGTGCTAACCATGGGGTTCCAGACAAGGGGCTGCCGTAGGCGCTCCTCCGTGCACGTCGGCTGTCTCTGCTCTAGGCCACGCCGTAATAGCTCCCAACAACGAAGCAGACTCACAGCGAATCGGTCCTCCAGTCTCCTGCTCAAACCAACTCGACGCAACTCTGTAAAGATCCATCTGGTCGAAGGTTGCCAAGGGCCTCCTGACTGAGGCACCCTGGCACGAAGCCTCTGCAACAAGAACTCCTTCCAGGGCTCCTCGCCTGGAAGAAGTCCTCTGACGACGAACTTCCCAAGAAGGGCTCTGCTCTGCTGTGCTGGATCAATGATCCCAAGCCCTCCCTGAGAACAAGGAAGTGTGATGACCGACCAAGCCACCTTGGCTCGGGCAATCTGAGTGTCACGACCTGAACAAAGGAAGTTCCTCATCAGCCTCTCTACCTGGCTGATGCAGGAACTCGAGAAGATCCAGCAAGAAGTGATGTACCACATAGTCGCCAACAACACCTGGTTGGCAACTACTACTCTACCAGCCAGCGAAAGTCGGGCTGAGCTCCAATGTAACAGCTTTCTCCTGATGGACAGGAGAAGAGGAGCAATCTGCTGCTCGGGGAACAAATCCAAACCAACCTGACAACCCAAGTACCAAACTGCAGTCCCTGGAGGAATCCACCTGAAACCCTCTCCTGGCATCCAATCTGGCACAGGAGCACTACCAACCGAGAAAGCCACTGTCTTTCTCTAGTTGATCAGTGCGCCCGATGCACAGCAGAAGGTCTCCAAAGCCTGCCCACATCTGTGTAAATTGGCCTCCTGGCCCTCTAAGTATAAGGCTGAGTCGTCGGCAAACCCAGCGTCCAGAAGCTCATCTCCCCGTAGAGGGAGTGCTAAGCCCCTCAAACCAACCTGCTGTGACACCAAAAATCTGCTCATCGCCTCCGCATAGAACAGAAAGAGAAAGGGGGCAAGAGGACAACCCTGTCTGACCGATCGTGTGAGCATGAAGCGCTCACCTCTACCTCCTGCCAAAAGCACCTGACTGTGAGCCTGTCTGTACAAAGCTGACACCCCTCTGATCCAAGCCTCTGAGAAGCCCATCCTGCGTAGCGTGCCCTCTAGAAAGTCCCAGTCGACTCTGTCGTATGCCTTCTCAAAATCGAGAAGAAGAATCACAAGGTCCTCCCCACGGAGCCGTGCAAGGGCAGAAGCCTCCCAAAAAGTGAAGATGTTGTCAAGGATACTGCGTTCCTTGACAAAACCTGTCTGAGTCCCATGTATAAGGCTCTCCAATAGTGGCTGAATCCTCAAACTCGGAGCCTTGGCAAGAATTTTGTAGGCTGAGTTGAGAATGGTGATGGGGCGCCACTGTCGAATCTCATCCAAGGAGCCACCCTCCTTTGGAATGAGGTAAATCAGGCCCTCACTCATGCTATCCGGCATCACTCCTGTGTGCAGAATGTACTGAAAGGCACTACAAAGATCTGGGCCAAGCAGGTCCCAGTACTCCAAGAAGAAGCTGGGAGTCAGCCCATCCTCACCTGGACAGCTACCACGAGGGAGGGCCCAAAGAGCCGTGTGCAGCTCCTCAAGCTGAAGAGGTAACTCAAGCCTCTGCCGCATCTCCAGAGTCACAAGACAGGGCATCTGTGCCCAAACCTGCTCCCTGGATACATCCTGTCTCTCTGACTCGGGCTCAGCCGACAGTAGCTCACGGTAAAAGTCAGTAGCGACTGCACGCATATCCTCAGGCTCACAAACAACTGACCCATCGAGTCTCCTCAACTGATTGACCTTGGCATGCGAGTGCCGAGGTCCCACTGTCTCAAAAAAAACCACCTGTCACCCTGTCACCCACCTGAGTCCACTGAGATGCCTGTCGATGAAAGGCAAACTCATGGCGCCTCTCCTCTGTGCAAGCAAGCTCCTGTCGAGCCTGCTGTAACTGCTCCTCCAACCATGGACTGTCTGGATGCTACTCCTGCATCCTCTGTAGTGAAGCAATGCCTCGTCTGAGACGCTGCTCCTCCTCTCTCGCTGCAGCCCGTCGAGCCAGAGACTCCTGGAGAAAGAAGTGGCTAAGCTGAGCTAGGCCTGAGGCCACTCTGTCTGCAGGTGGAGCCTGGCTGTCCATGCCCTCTATCCATAGAACCTCGACCCTCTCTCTGAGTGCTGAGTCCAACAAGACCCGCTCTGGGATGCGAAGCATCGTGCTCCCACTCCTCTGCCTATCTGCCACTGTCAGAATCACTGGTGCATGGTCCGAGAAGGATGTCCCTGCCAGGATGCCCACTGATCCCCCCAAGTCACTGAAGTGGTCACTAGTGTAGAAGCGATCTATGCGCGATAGATTCACTCCTCCCACTCTGCGGTCCGATCTAGAGAAGGCAAGACTCTCTGGAGGCCTCACAAAGCCAGAATGTTGCCATGTATCCGAGACCCTCAGCGTCATACAAAACCTCTCCCAAGCTGCTAACTCGACTCCATGCACAGTAGCATGGCTGCCTCCGATCCTGTCAGAAGGGTCCTCCAACATGTTGAAGTCCCCTCCTACACACCACTGGTCAACCTGTGGCAAAGACTCAACAATCTGTGACCAAAACTCTGCACGAGCACTCGCCACATTGGGCGCATAGATGTTCAGGAAACCCACAAGGCTACCCTGAACCTGCATAGTAATCCACTGAGCCCTGCCTGGTACAATAATCCCTCTGCCCACAATGGCCTGCTGTAGTATGTCCGCAATAGTCATACATACCCCACCCTGGATGCCTCCAGGTCCAAAAGCAGCTGACCAAAAGGTATCATAGCGTCCACGCAAAATCTGACCACATCGCCGAATGCGGCTCTCAGACAAATGGTGCTCCTGAAGCATAAGGAGATCAATCTCTCCTCCCACAAGGCAACGCTGAAGCTCCTGACGCAATCGGCCCCGCTGTCGGTGAAACTGGGGCCCACCTAGTCCCTGCACGTTCCACGAGACGATCCTCATGGGGAGCGAGAGAGAACAGATGCTGCCGCAGCAGCAAGACGAGCTATCTTCGAAGCAGGCTTGGATGGGGAGTAATCCGCATCCGAGCGTCCTCTAGATAGGCGAGACTGCAGTGAGTGCCTGGTCCAAGCCCAAGCAGAGCGAGCCGTGCGTAAAGCAACCTCCTCTGTCCAGGAGTCCTCATGAATGAATACATAGCAAGGCAAACACTGCGTATCAGCAAAAAAGTACACCACAATGTGTCTACATCCTGCTGAGTCTGGGGGTGTCACCGCAAATTTGGCCAGTGGTCACAACGTCTGCAGCAAATCTGTAACGCCAAGTTCTCCCATGTGGTGAGAGAACTCGAGAACCTGTGTATGCAACCATCCCACCACTGAGTCGAGGGACCACTCTGTCTCAGTCCTGCCACAGAGGGGGAAGGAGAAACCAACTACTGAGTCCAAGGCCTCTGTCCCCCTAGCGGCGAGGAACAAAGCGTGGACTCTGAAGCAGGCTGCCTCGTGGTCTGCTGCGGAGTCGCCAAGAAAACGAGTAAACCCGTAATCGAAGAAATCCCAGCGGCGTCGGAGGTCAATGCTCGTCAAACCACGCGGGATAGCTGCAAGAGAAGATGTCTGAATCTGCAGAGGGGGCCGCATGAAGGGCTGACCCTCTCTCGCTAGGCGACTCGTGGCAAAGGCGCTGCCAAGAGATCTCCTAGCCGCCGGCGAGGGTCCAGTCTCCTGAGCCGACTGAGGTACTGAAGCAGGAGGAGGGGGAGAAGGGGCTGGGGGGGGGGGGGGGGGGGGGGGGGGGGGGGGGAGAGGAGAAGCGGGGTGGGGCGGCAGAGACATGGGGGAGGCGAGGTGGGGGGTGAGCGGTAGCAGAGGGCGGGGGAGGGCATGAGGAGGAGGAGGGGAGATCGGAAGGCGGAGCGGCTGGCGAGGGTGAAGCGGAGGTGGCGGCTGGCGAAGGAGGCTCCTCCTGCTCAAGAGGCCCAAAGCGGTTCCCCGTGGGAACCCACTACTGCTGAGTAGGCACCTGGGGGCCACTCTGAGTGCCAGGCTGACGCTGTGGCCCCTGGCGTCGACGGCCACGGGCCTGCTGCCACCCCTCCTCCGCTGGAGCCCCAGGCTCGGAGGGTGGCGCTGAATCTGTGCTCTGTGTCGCTGGCTGTGGCTGTGGCCCAGCCTTGGCAGGTTGGGGCTGAGGCTGGGGTGCGGGTCGTGGTCTCCTCCGTGGACAGGCCTTCGCTAGGTGGCCCATCTGTCTGCAAATGAAACACTGGTTCGGGAGACCCGAGTACTCCACACTCTGTCGAAACCAACCCCCACTCACCCGAGGCAAAAGGATGACCTTCGGGAGCGTGTAGGTATCTCTGACCAAAACTCGAACTGAAGGGATGCCAGCCGCCTTGGCAGCTACTGATGCTGCCGTACGAGGTGTCTCCAGGACTGTCCCGATGGCGGAGCCAATCCTGGAGAGAAGTGGAAGGTACTCCCTCCGTAAACCCGGAAAGCAGACTGAGATGGGGATGTCTGCCTCCTCTACTAGCACATCCGAAGTCGGGTCAAAACCATGTCGCCACTGTCGAAAGTGGGCGCGTGATGCTCGAATGGCCAGTGGACTCATAGCAATGACCTTGGAAGCCATCTCGGAAGTCTCGAACTCAATCTGGTAGTACCCCCGTCCGAGAATCTGGACATCCAAGATCTTGCCCACCTCTGAGAGAAGGCGGGCCTAGAGAAGGTCTCGCAGCCCTCCTCTGCTAGGTCGAGTGCCGAGAACCTTGCAGATAACCGAAGTCGCCTGCAATCTCTCTACCTCTGCGGCAAGGCTCGCTTGCTCTGTAGGCGAGAGAGCAAGTCGAATGGTGGGCTCAGCGGGGTCGGGCGAGGGGGCTTCATCAGAGTCCCTCTGTGGCGAAGCTGGAGCCTCCATTTGTGTCTGCTGCTGTAGGGGAGGGGCGGAGAAACGTAGTCGAAAAACGAAGCTTTTGCAGGACCGAACCCGTCACTGGTACTGGCGAGGCCCGACAAGCAAGATGGCCGTCGTGAGGTAGGATTGGGAGGCGGGGCTGGGGGGCTGAGGCAGAAAACGGGGCGGCAGGCGGGAGTGGGGGGAAAGCTGGCGAGCAGGTGGGCAAGGCGGGCATAGGGCTGCGGGCAGGCTGGGCAGCGCGCTGGCGTACGCGCAGCAGGTGCGGGCGGCGAGGGCAGGGGGGGAATGGGCAGCGGTGGCGCGCGAGGGCAGGGGGGGGAGGGGCAGGGGGAGGTTGCGATGGCGAGTGGGTAGCGCAACAGCAGCAGCGAGCTCTCGGAACGGGTCCTGTCTTGTTGTCTTTATTGCTCCCGTCTCTTTTGATGTATAGTTACCCGGAACGGGAAATCAGAACGCGGAACGGGGAACAGCAATGGGCATGAAATGCCATTTCCTCTTTATGGATACTCACGTTTGAAACACGACACGGGGATTTGGAACGGGAAGTAGGGGAACGGAGACCTAAAAACGGTCATTAAACGGCCTTCCCTGTAACTGTGTTCTGATGTTACCTCCCCTTATGATGTGAAAGCCTTTATCCTCACATGCCCTCTCTGTAGTCGCCTCCCCAATCATAGCAGTATCCATTGTACACCTTTTTGTTTTCTCTAATTTAACTCCCAAAGTTTTGATGGGGGAAAAAAAAAAGGAAACTCTCAGTGCTTTGATTACTAAGATTTTTAGCTAAAGAGTAGCTTTCAAGTATTTTAGAGTAACACAAGGATTTCCAAATTTTACTTTATTGACAAACTTGCTCGAAATATTTAGGACCTTCAATAAAGCATGGCATTGACGAGAGTTGAACAGAAAAGCCAAAATGGTGTATTCAGAATTCATCAGCAATCACTTACCTTTGGTGCATCAGAGATGGTTTTCTGCATCTCTCTGACTTCTTCTAGTAAGCGAGCTATCTCTTGATCCTTCGACTCTAGCATAGTGTTAGCCATTTCTTGGAACGTACTATATTCTCCCTGACAATTTAATTAACAAACTGAGTATTTCATACACAAAGCTGAAGGTCCTAATTTGAAGTGAATGAACACATGCATCCCAAGAAAGAGTGCGAGTGATTGTCAGGCCTAAGCGAGATACGGAGCAAGGCCTCACATCCAGTCGAGGTCGAGGCCTATGGAAGGTGGGAGCATAGGCCCTCGACTCGAGTACTCACATGTGAGGCCTCTACTCACGTAGGCCTGCATCTCACACAGGCCTCAACCTCGACTAACATGTGAGGCCTTGCCTCACCTCTCCCATAGGCCTCACAATCAGCTCCTCACAAAGAATGATACGACTTAAAATAAACAACAAATAATAGTTATTACCTCTAGCTGTGTGAACTTTTCCTTTAGCAGTGCCATTTCCTGCTCTGCCGTGATTTTGGATGCATTTTTCTCCATTAAAGCATTGTATCTTTCTGCATTTAAAGACATCAATTTGGAATTTATTCATTGCTATTGATAATTGGCATCCTGAGAATCAAAATACACCTGCAATATATTCTGTCCATATATCACGTAAACAAATTCCAAAATTGTTTCCTCCCCGTTTCTTTTTCAAGCAGTTTCAGAAAAACCCATTTTCAGGTTCCTCTAGTTTTGTAGTAACTAATTTTCACTGGTATCTTTTTTTTAAGTTTACGAATCACAATTCAAAGTTGTGAAGACGTTGCAATTTTTATCATCCTGGCAGTTGTACACGTAACTTTTAAAGTTAAGTGTCAGTGATGACCAGGTAGTGATCACTCATGGCATCCATTATGTTTTAAGAATGAATTAATGTCAATCTCTAAATCTGTGATAACATCATTGTGAGTGGACCCTCTTACTATGACTCATGACCCTTGAGAAAAACCTGGGTTTTTGTCATTTTTCATTCTTGCACCTTAACATTTCAGGTTCAGGCAGCCATATAGTACTCCGACAGTTCGAGTACCTCTGAAATATGTTGTAACTGTCTACACAGTTGTTCAAACAGTTGCAGTTGAAGACTGAGCAGTTTGACTCTTGTGCAAGACATGCACAAACTCCACAGAAACGGAATAGTAGCTAGAACGTTTGTATATGGCCCTTCTTCAGGGAAATCTTGCAAAGTCTGAATTTGGTGGAACACTGGCGTTCGCTGCTCCTGCTCTCCCCGCCATCACTACATAAACACAAACACACACACCCCAACCCCAACCCCCCCCCCCCCCCCCCCCCCTGCCTCTCCGTCGCCCTCTCTCCCACACTCGTGCTGCCCTCCCCTGCTATCACTGTCCTCCCCTCAGCTCGCTCCCGCTGCCCCCTGCCGTCTCGCAAGCTGCCCCTCGCCCTGCCCGCTGCCCCGCCTATCCTCTACGCGCTGCCCCACTCGCTGCCTCCCCCTTTTCACTCTTCCAGCCTTCCCTCTTGCCTCTCGGGCCTCTTTCTGTGAGAGGCTCACAGCAGCAAAGGATGCGTCGACACCATGCCCCCCCCCCTCCCCCCCCAAAAAAAAAAAAAACTCCCGAGATGGCTGCCAAGATCATCGCGATGAACCCGCTAGCCATGGCTCACTTTCGACAGTGGCGCCATGGGTTCGATTCAGTTCATATGTTCTTCCCGAGGAAGCAGACCTCCCCATTTTGGTGTGCTTCCCTAGCTGCTGAGGGACTACCTCCCACTTCTTTCCAGGATTGGTTCCGAGATTGGGACAATCTTCGAGAGCCTCAGTTGCTGCCAGGGCCGCAGGTATACATATAATACGAATTCTGGTTAGGGACACCCACTCTCTCCCAAAGGTAATGCTTCTACCTAGGGTGAGTGGCGGTTGACTCCGCCAGAGTGTGGAGTATTCGGGATTCCCGAACTAGTGCTTCATTTGCAGATAGATGGGCCTTCTAGCGAAGGCAGGTCCCCGCAGGAGATCTCAACCCGCGCCGCACTCTCAACCTCCCAAGGCTGAGCAGTCACAACAGACAGGTCCCCAAGGCACACGCTAGTGCCTCTTCAGAGCCTGGTGGCCAGACAGCTGATGGCTGGCAGCACGTTCACAGCCGCCGCCGACGGGGACGGGCTCGCCACATTGCCCCCCCTGGTGGCCAATCTACGGTAGTCTAGCAGCAATGAGTTCTTGCAAGAAATCGCTCGACCCCCTTACAACAGGATACCCCCGAGGAGCCCAGTCCACCTCAGCCTCGCCGTCGCCCACCCCCCCCCCCCGCCCGCCCCCCAATTCTCCCCACTGAGGCCTCAGCTTCTTCTCTTGATCCCTTCTCGCACTGGCCCTCAAGTACACGGGACTAGACCCTCTTCCACAGCTAGGCACTCTCTTGGCACTGCTTTCGCTTCTAGCCGCTTGGCTCGGGAGGTACAGCCCTAGCTGAGGACACCACTACTGGTGAAGACCTCTTCTTTTGCGTCAGTCCCTCGCGAGCTGACTAGTTTTGACATTCGCCAATGGTGGGACATCTCGACTATGGCTTTACCCGATTCCTCGGTCACCCATCCCCTGACCTCGAGGCAGCCTGCTTCAGAGAACACGTTCTCTTTCTGACCGCAAGAGGCACTAAGGCTCTAGACACAGGGGTTGGCTTCTCCTTCCAGCTCTGCGGCAGAACTCGCTCAGAGTGGACTCTGCATACAGTCCTTGATTGGTTCCAAGTCCACACTCTAGAGTTTAAGCACCACACATGGGATCTGGATGTGAGAGATTTGATTCAAACTCTTTGGCCGTTGGCCAAGTTCAGTGCGATACCACCCGATTTTGCTGGATGCAGACACACTCTGGTATACTTCTTTGCAGACACTCAAGTCTCATAGTGCCCCTTGCTATGTATTTGTACATTAGGATTCCTGGACAGAGGATGTAGCTCTACGGATTGCAGGTTCTTCTAGGGCCTCGGTTCAACAATCACTTCAGACACGCCTATCTCGGGGTCACTCGGATGCAAATTACTCCCTATGCAAGCCAGCCTCGAAGATTGCGAGGTCGGTTGCTGTGGCAACATCGGTCTTTCTCATTGATCCCATGAGGATTGTCTCATGGAACGTGCAGGGCTTAGGTGGACCTTAGGTGGACCCCAGTTTCAGCGTCAGCAGGGTTGCTTGCGTCAAGAGCTTCAGAGATGCCTTGTGGGTGGTATGATTGTTATACTTTTGCTTCAGGAGCGTCATCTTTGTGACAGCTGCATCCGGCATTGTGGTCAGATTCTGCGTAGCCCCTATGAGACTTTTTGGTCGGCTGCTTTTGGGTCTAGAAGCATCCAGGGAGGTGTATGTATGACTATTGCGGATTCATGAGAGCAAGCCATTGTGGGCAGAGGTAACATTGTGCTTAGTAGGGCCCAATGGAGTACTATGTAGGTTCACGATAGCCTCATGGGCTTCCTGAACATTTATGCACCCAACCATGCAAGTGCACGAGCAGAGTTTTGGCCACAAATTGTGAACTCATTTCCTCATGCAGAGCAATGGTGTGTTGGGGGGACTTCAGCATGTTGGAGGACCCCTCGAATAGGATTGGAGGCAGTCATGTTACCGTACACGGGGCTGAGTTCCAATGCTTGGCAGCATGCAGGCTTTGTGCGACCCTCAAACAACGTCTCTTTCTCTCAATCTGTAGGGGGCGTGAATCTATCTCTGATAGATCGCTTCTACGCCACTGACAACATCTGTGACATGGGAGGATCCATATGCATTTTGGCAAGGACTACCTTTTCATGCGTCAGTGATTCTTACTCTGGTAGGCAGACAGAGGAATCACATTGCTATGTTGTGCATCCCCGAAAGGATTCTGTTGGATACGGAGCTTAGAGAGCGGGTGGTGGTGCTTTGGACAGAGTGTTTGGGCACACATGGCACCCCTGAAAGACAGTGGCTTTCTCGGTTGGTGGTGCTCCTGTACCCGATTGGATACCAGGAGAGGGTTTTAGGTATTTTCCCCCAGGGACTGCAGTTCGGTACTTGGGTTGTCAGGTTGTCATTTTGACGATTATGGATGCAGCCGTCTCATTGCAAGGTACCAACGGTCTGCATTGCGCTGTATATGACAGTATGCAAAGGGCAGTGCGCAACCATCTTCAACGAGCGATGGATAGGGACATGTTAATTGTTCAGGCTCAAGATTGCATAAAGGTTCTCACTCAACAGGTAGTGGACCTCAAACATATTGTCCGCACTCAACACATACAGTTAAAAGAGGCAAATGATATGGCCGCAGTTCAGGACCTCTCTTTTGTGGTACATACAGTGTGTCCCTCATGTGCCAAATACCAAGCTGTAGCCATTTCATAGACAGCTACAGCTACAGCCCCGGTTTCTACGCAAGTTCCTGCTATGGCAACACCGATACAGACGGATGTTTCCAAAGCCCATTCAGGGGATTCTCAAGCAGTTGAGAAAACAAATCCTACCACTATGTAGTCTAAGCCAGTAGGATCGGCTTCATCACAGTTTCATGGACCCTCTATGGCCTCCCCTCCCAGTCCACCTCTTCCCCTCAACACTTCTACAGTTTCCTTGGATTCCAACCACCTGTTCCACCATCTCAGCCTACTCAGTCTTTTCCTCGGTTTCCACCTGTCCCACCTTCTCAGCCTTCTCAGCCTACTCAGTCTTTTCCTGGGTTTCCACCTGCTCCACCTACTCACCCTACTCAGTCTGCTGCTGCTCATGGAGTGGCCACTCTATATCCAATGTACCTCCTCATGGCCACTACCCCCCACCATACACATGGCCTCCATCTCCTTACCCACCTTTCTACCAGCCTCCTTCTCCTCCTCCATCATCCGACCACCAACAGTAGATTGCCGATTTTTCAGTTCTTCAGTTTCGCTCTCTTGGACGGGAAGCGGTCTTGTGGTGGCGGGCAACCTGTAGCAGGCTACAGTGTCACTTTCACAGGACAGTTAGTACAGTTTGGACTTTACAGTTGGTCTTTGGTCTGGTCAGTTCACACTAGACGGACTCGCTGGGCAACGACACGTGGCAGGGATACGGTGGTTTAGTGGACATCTAGGCCAGGTCACCACCGCCACTCAGTGGGGATAGACTTAGGTGCTGTCATTTATGAGCCATTGGTGGCTCTTTATGGTTGTACATATGAGTAGTAGCGTTTTGGTCAGGATTATCTGGACGTAGTCGTCTAGAGTGAGTCTATACACAGAGCACGTCTTCACCATCCCGGCACATCTGAGCCTCGACACCCAAGGACTATGAAGGTGGCGCTCTTGCATCCGATGTAGGGAAGCAATGCCCTATTGTCGCTTCTCCTCCTCCTTGGCTGCAGACTCCTAGAGAAAGAAAGGACTAAGCTTAGCAATACCAATGGCCACTCTGCTTGGTCAGTGCGCCCGATGCACAACAGAAGGTCTCCAGAGCCTGCTCACACCTGTGAAGGTTGGCCTCCTGGCCATCTAAGTACAAGGCTGAGTCGTCGGCAGACTCAGCGTTCAGAAGCTCATCTCCCCGAATAGGGAGTGCTAAGCCCCGTAGACCAACCTGCTGCGACACCAAAAACCTGCTCATCGCCTCCGCATAGAACAAAAAGAGCCTTCGAAGGGAACAAGAGGACAGCCCTGTCTGACCGAACGTGTGAGCATGAAGCGATCACCTCTACCTCCGGCCAAAGGTACCTGACTGTGAGCCTGTCTATACAAAGCTGACACCCCTCTGATCCAAGCATCTGAGAAGCCCATCCTGCGTAGAGTGCCCTCTAGAAGAAGGTCGAGATCAAGCTACTGTTATCAAGGAGCACGGAGAGATAGGAACACCGGAGAGAGAGAGAGAGAGAGAGAGAGAGAGAGAGAGAGAGAGGAACGCCTGGAGATGAATGAGGAACGCCTGGCGATGGCCAGAGATGTTGGCGATGGAAACTGACTGAAGGGAGAACCAACGCTTGAATTTATAGACGTTATCTAATTTTTCTTTTTGCTTTTCGTTGGGCAGTGCTTTTTGCAGGGAAAATTAAAGCATTTTAAGTATGCTTTAGCATATTATTTGGCTTGCTTTAGGCGGTGAAAGCCACGGGCGAGGGCAGCGGGGAAAGACGAGGCGAGATGGCCAGGCCCGGAGGGCGAGGGTGAGGGCGAGGGTGATGGGAAGAGGGCGAGGAGAGAGGGCGAGGAGGGCGAGGGTGAGGAGATAGGGGAGGGCGAGAGGCGAGAGGCGAGGGCGAGGGGAGGTTCAAGGGCGAGGGGCGAGGGGAGGTTCAAGGGCGAGGGCGAGGGGAGGGGCGAGGGCGAGGGCGAGGGGAGAGGGTAAGGGCGAGGGCGAGGGGATAGGGGAGGGCGAGAGGCGAGGGCGAGGGTGAGGGGAGGGGCGAGAGGCGAGCGAGGGTAAGGGCGAGGGGCTAGGGGCGAGGGTTAAGAGGAGAGGGCAAGGGCGAGGGTTGGGGGCGAGGGTTGGTGGCAGCAAGGCTTCAGGGCGAGGTCACATGGATATTTTCAAGGCAATCAGAAGCAAAGTGAGTGAGTGAGAGGACATCAGAAGCACCAACAGGCAAAGGGACTAGCAAAGCAAGAGCAGGGAAGATTCCCGGAATCAGAGATCATCTAACCCCTCTGAAAGAATCCGTGGTAGATAAAACGCGAAGTAAAATTGCCAGTGACCATGGTACCTTCATAAATACCCAATTCAAGAAGACTAAGGCTTATATGCATAGCAAAAGAACTTAGTGTCACTTGAGACGCTATAGATCAACAGAATTTTGTGCTTTGTAAAAAGGCACGAGTCGGATTGAGGTAGTGGGTAGGTTAAGCCAAAGACTAGAATCATGCTTACGGACAGAAGAGGGGTTTTACATAGGATACAAACAGGAGTGAAGACAGAGAGTGAAGGAGAGGGTTTTCCCAATTCTAGAATCAAGCCTATTGAACGCAACAGAGTCAGCAAAAGGAGAGTTGTATAAGGAGAGGGTGTATGCGATAGGATGAAAAAGAACAGTAGGAATATCGAAGATAGTGATCCAGAAGATATTTAAGGGTTCAAGAGTCGGCGAAGATCAACACTTGATTTTAGACCGTTGATCGCCAGCTTAAGCATGATAGCATTTGATCCTAGATCCATTGACTAAAGGCAGCGGAACTCCTTCAAGGGTGGCTAATTGTACAGCCCCGTGGGTAGAATCTCCATCACCGTATATGGTCCTTGCCATGCTGGGACCAACTTCTTTGCTTTTTTCAAATACTTAGCTTGATAAAGTAGCACCAATGCTCCTTGCGTTATTTGCGGCTTTCTGAGATGGCGATCGTGCCAGGCTTTGCGACGAAGTTGCTCTGCTTCCAGAGCCAGAGAAGCCAAACTTCGGCTTTCATCCAGAAGGAAAAGACGAGAGACTGATGCCGACCCCAAATCTCCATTGGCACGCAGACTACCGACTCGCAGAGATCCCGAGTTGAATTCGAAGGGTGCTATCGCTTCCAAACCGAAAGCTAATTGAAATGGGATGTGATTGGTTGTGGCTTTGAAAGAAGTTCGATATGCCCAAAGGGTGCCGTGGATAGCTTGAGCCCAAGTCGACGGATGAAGATGACATGCTTTCCGCAGAAGTGCTATCAGAACCTTATTAGTGCTCTCGGCCTGCCCGTTTGCTCTAGGGTAATAGGAACAAGATTTTCGGTGAAAAATCTTGAAGTTGGCAAGCAAGGTTGAAATCGTTTCATTCACAAAGTGACTACCCCTATAACTGGTGATTTCCAAGGGACATCCAAACCTGCACAAAATATTTTCGTAGAGAAACTTGGCTATCGTAGTGCCAATGCAATCCCATTGTTGCCAGTACCTCTGCCCACATTGTTGCATAATCGCCACTAAGAGATACTTCTGATTGACTGGTTGGGCGGAGAGAGTAATTGGACCTACAAAATCAATGCCCCATCTCTCAAAGGGCTGCCATGCCATAGAGACCTGCAGAGGACGGTTTGACTGCTTGCTTGGTTTAGGGCCATAGCGCTGACACACATCACATACTTTTACATAGGCAATTGCATCCCAAAGAATATAGGGCCACCATAAGCCACACTGGAGAATCTTCTGGGCAGTAATCTGACCAAGGTAATGGCCACCAGTGGGACCACTGTGGGTATCCTCCAAAATATACTTGACGTCATGAGGGGAGACACCGCCTCAGAACACCATCCTGTCCTAACTTGTATAGCTGGCCCCCAATCAGAGTGAATGGCCTAGCTTCAACAACAGTCATCTCTTCTACAATGGAGAAGCGTTCTCTGGGTACACGCCAGTAGAAAGCAGATGCAAACCATCGCCGTACCATTCCGGAGTGGTATCCACCTTAAAGAAACTGCTATCTGGGAAGTCGTCAGCAACCCCCATTGCTTCTTGACCCGTGTGAATGCAAGAGAGGTGGTCGACAAGGACATGATGTTTGCCGGGCCTGAGTACCACTTCGAAATCAAATTCTTGAAATAAGAGTAGCCATCGCCATACTCGACCTGCAACTTGCGGCTTGTTGAGCAGATAGCGCAGGGCATGGTGATCAGTAATAACTGTGAAGTGGACCCCTAATAAATAATGCCGAAATTTTTGCATAGCATACACAATAGCCAAACCTTCCCTTCCTGTGGTGCTATAGTTGCGCTCTTCCTTGGTGAGTAGACGACTTGCATAGTGAACAAGGCGATCCAGGTTGTACTCCTTACTAGGCTGAGTCAGCACAGCCCCCACAGCCAGTTGACTGGCATCAGTATGCACATGAAAAAGGAGAGACCAATTTGGAGCCACTAGGATAGGCGCTTCAGTGAGGCGTTTTTGGAGGTATGCAAAAGCTTCAGCCCCTGCATTCGACCATTGAAAGGGAATAGTAGCACTGGTTAGGCGGGTTAGGGGTTGAGCCACCTGTGCATACATGCATATAACCGGCGATGATAACTTGTATGGCCTACAAAGCTCTGCACCCCTTTTGGGCTGATGGGAGGTGCTAACTTTAAGATTGCCACGATTTTCTCTGGGTCAGGCGCTAAGCCTTTAGCAGACACCACATGGCTTAGAAGTGCGCCCTCAGTGACCAAAAAATGACATTTGTTAGGATTTAGCTTTAGGCGTGCCTCTCTGCATCTGAGGAAGACAGCAGAGAGCTGAGCGAGGTGTTCCTCTAGATTTTCCATTGGGGTTGAACATTGAGCACCTGAGAAGGTCGAAAAATCATCCATGAAGATGCGAAGATAATCTGTAAGCAGAGGACAAAAGATGAGATATACCGCCCGACTGAAAGAAGGTGGAGCGTTTTTCAACCCAAAAGACATGCTAGTGTATATAAAAATACCCCAGGGAGTCACAAAGGCCGTTTTCAGTTGATCACCTGGATGGATGCCCAATTGATTGTATCCACTAAATCCATCCATGAAACTGTACAATACATGCCCTGCTACATCTTCAAGCACACGCTCAGTGAAAGGTGTGGGGAAACCATCTGGGATAGTTACCTTATTTAGAGCGTGGTTATCTACGCACACACGAATTTTATTGGACTACTTATTAGGAGCTATCACCATGGGTGATAACCACTAAGAGTGCTCCATAGGTACAATGATCCCTACCTCTTGCCTTTTTTCTAACTCAAACTTGACCGCCTCAACATACTTCGGTTGAGCTTGTAAGCTCGGCCTCTTACAGGCTTAGCCCCTTCAATTAGAGGTATAGTGTGGACACCCAATTTTGGTGAGATTTCGTCCAAATCCTTGTAGGACCAGGCAAAAACATCTTAAAAAAAGAGTGTATAAAAGAGACTACCTGATTGAGTAACGTCGGATGCTCCCATAACCAAGCTACTAAGAGTACGTGCTGAGGGTTGTCAGGATCTGCCAAGTTGACTTCTTTGACCGGGTCAGGAGGTGTAGCTGGAGAGGGTGCTTCCGAAGATGAGAAGTGAGCTGCCTCTTGGAGCTTCGAGACATCATGTGCTGGTGTTTGATCGATTGGAAACTCCGCATACTCTTCTTGTAACCATCCTGGTGGAAGCTCCTCGAAGGGTAAATCTTCAGACCCAGACATAACAGAGTGCTTTTGAAGGGGCGGGGCGTCCGGCCTGGGAGATATTAGAGGAAGGGGGAGATCTTTGGCGAGTTCATGCCGAGGAGATTTCTTCCTCCTTCGGTGATGTGTTATAGGTTCCCCAAGGCCAACGCCTTCCAT
The DNA here is from genome assembly GCF_014529385.1 of Adiantum capillus-veneris. NCBI lineage: Eukaryota > Viridiplantae > Streptophyta > Polypodiopsida > Polypodiales > Pteridaceae > Adiantum > Adiantum capillus-veneris. The sequence goes on along the minus strand of NC_140958.1, from coordinate 32,196,077 downwards.
CGGAGGATCATTTGAATCATGAGAATTTGGGGCTGACACACTTACTTCTTAGATTGGTCCACTGTCTGTTGTAGGACTACTGTCTGCTGTAGGACTTGGGACATTTGTGTCCGCCTGAGGAGTTGGGAGAGAGAGTGTTACCGACACAGGTGAGTTTTGAATAGAGACCACATAGCATGGCATCGATGTGGTAGCTTCCAACCACTGTAGTAGGTCTTCGTCAGACCCATCAGGTGGGATGGGCTGCTCAGGGTCGGGGTTGGGACTGTACTGATAATGAGCTGTGATGAGCCACTGGATCCATCCCTCCTTCGAGCCGAATTGGTTGCATTGGGGAGCCAGGAGTATGTATCCACATGGCGTCGTTTCCCCAATCCTGAAGTACCTTAGTATGCCGCAACCATGGTCTACCAATCAGCAAAAGAAATCCTCCCTCCACCTGAGGAAGACTGACCACCACAAAATCCAAGCTAAATGTGAAGTCTTGTACCCTCAGAGACACCTTCTCTACTATGCCCACAGGGTAGACTGTCCTCTAGTCTGCCAATGTAACAGTGAATGGAGCAGGGCGGGTAGGCTGCAGACCTAAGGTCGACATAGTAAATTCTAGCATTAGATTGATCCCAGATCCACCATCCACTATGACGCCTAAGAATTGATGCCCAAGAATAGATACAGTGAGACGAGGACTTTTGTAGTCGGTGAGGGGAGCAGCTGGATATGAAATCATGTAGGACTCTAAGGGCTGCACAGGTAGGTGCCCGCCACTAGGCCCTGTACCAGGGTACAGAGACTGAATTATTGAGAGGGTGTCACTTCTGAGGGTTGCATCTAGCCGGAGCATCTCATAAAGGGACACTTGTTGAAAGGTGTTCTTCAAGATTGCTTCCACTATGGGCTTAGCTCTTACAATCTGGGCCTCCTCGGAAACTTTGTCCTGTTGCAAGTCAACCACTGCTGCCAGGAAGGCTCCATCAATGTCCGAAAGCATAGAGATTGGCCTATTCTTTTCACCACTTAAGGGTTCGACAGTTTGATCAGGTTGCGGAAGTGATGGACGAGATGGTCCTGTTGGCAAGCTTAAACCCAGAGCTGCTCTTTGTGCCCGAGTGAGCACGCCAGCGGGCTCTGCCACTTGTTGTGGCCGAACTATATGTGTAGCAGGTGTTGGCTGAGGGGTGGTATTCACTGTGATTAGATTGATCTTCGGGAATCTGAACTCTTGTTGGTTTTGATTCGGGCTTGAAGATGAGGATGTCCATTGCTTGGGACAATCCTTACTTTAGTGGTCCTTAGATTGTCTGCAAGGAGGAGACCCTTCAAGTAAAGGACACTTACTTTGGTAATGCCCATATTCACCGCATCTGTAGCATAAGATTGGTCGATTAGACGGACGAAACGGGGGGCGAGGTGGTCGCTGCTCTTATTGCTGCATGGAGCTGGAGGCTGACGTGTAGAAGCTTTGGGGAACTGAGGGAGTACTAGCATGATAAAAGCTGGGGGATGCAAAGTTGTTGTGCATACCTTGCTGCATAGGAGGTGTTGTCGGGTTTTGATGGCCATAGGGTGAGACCATGTTGGATGCAAGTGCTAGCCCTTGTTGGAGAGAAGGACCTAGACTTTGTTGTATTTGCCGCAATCCTTTGATATAGTAACAATCCTTGTCTTCGTGCCCAGATTTTTCGCAGAAGTGGCAATAAGCCCGAAGGGGACAGTCCTGTGGAGGATGTCCTGGAGAGCGACAAGAGCTGCACCATACCATAGCTTTAGTCTCCTGCTGAGACCGAAGCTCTTCTAGCTCTCTCTTGATTTGATCCAAAGCCTCAAGATGCGATGGTTTCTCTTGTCTAAGAGAGATTGATTTCTATTCTTGGAGAGCGCGTTGTAGTTTTAGGGCTTCAAGTTCTCTGCGCAAAGAAGTCAATGGATCAGCAGGACTACTTTCCAAGAACACAAAGGGAGTCTCTATGTGAGGGGAGTTGTTGAACAACTTCCTAGCCCCCTCTATCCTAGTAGCAGCTGCAATGAATTCCTCTAGAGTGGCGTCGGGTTGGAGGCTCTCTCGGAGTTTTTACTGAGAGGTTTTGGGGAGCGCCTTCTTCACCCACTTCTTAACCATGAATTCACCGGGCTGCTGGGGAAGCTTGGCAACCAGAGACTTGGTTTTAGTCATAAGCTCTGCAAAAGTCTCCTCTGGCTGGAGCACCATGTTGGCCAACTCATCCAACACTTTCTCTTGGTAGTCACCTGGCTTGAAAGCTGCACAGAATCGTTGTCTTAAGGCTGCTCAAGTTGCAAAATGGTTCTCTGCAAACTGGCTGTACCATTTGTTTCCTAAGCCGTCCAAGGCGGATGGAAAAAGTACCAAATAAGCATCTTCTTTGTTAAGACCACGAGCCCTACACAGAGATACGAACCTCCTTGCATGGTCGTCAGCATCTTCTGAAGAGAGTCCTTTGAAGGTGGGGAACTTGATGTTTACCTTGGCCAACACACTAGCCAACGCCTCCATGGCTCCTTGCTGAGCCTGTTGCTCAATAGCCTGGTGTAGCAAAATAGGAGAGAGCTTTACTGGAGAAGGTGATCTGGAAGATGTGGAATCCGACGAAGGAATGGGGGATGTCGTATGTGGAGGTATGGAGATGAGGTTAATGGACTTCTACTAGGTACCAAAGGCCGTCTTCTGTTATAGTACTTCAGAGGGCTTAGTAGTGCGCTTTGACGCTCGACTGACTGCCTTGTATGTGTCATGCACTGATCACCAATCCAACCGAGCTTTGGGCAAGAAGACCCTTAACTATGGGCTGAACAACACGGGTCTAGACCAGGACAAGTGAGGATAGTGACTAGACCACCTGCAAATGAGGGTAGTGACTAGATCATCTGGTCCAGGACCAGTGACTAGACCACCTAGCTGGACCAGGACGAGGAGGACTCGACCAGGGCAAGGAGGACTGGACCAGGCTAGCAGGGACTAGACCAAGACCCGGGACGAGGACGAGGACTGGTTGGACCAGGGCGAGAGAGGACCAGACCAGCAAACTATCTACACAATGCAAGCAAGTGGGCAAAGCTAGGTAACAACCAACTAGCTTCACAATTTGTATCTCAACAAAGAGTGAGACTTCATTTGAGGTCCCACCGTGATCGCCAATGTGCGTGACAATCTCACTCAAACAGACTGAAAAGAAAGGAAATAATACACATCAATTGAGCTCACAAAGACACAACAGCAGACCAAAACATATGACTCAACTATCTCAAAGAACTGATACAGACTCTGGCGTGGCAGCACACTCAGCTCCAACCCAGGACTCACAAGCGCAATGGGAGTGTCGAGGCTCAGATGTGCCGGGATGGTGAAGACGTGCTCTGTGTATAGACTCACTCTAGACGACTACGTCCAGATAATCCTGACCAAAACGCTACTACTCATATATACAACCATAAAGAGCCACCAACGGCTCATAAATGACAGCACCTAAGTCTACTTAGAAAGAGTTATTGCTTCACCGGATTCGTGCTTGAGTCCCACATACAAGCGACCCTTGGAGCCCGTCCATCAGGTGGATCTTCACAAAGATGCGTAGAATTGGCTAGAGCAGGAGTTGGGAGGACCGCTTTGCTGCAAGCCTACTTAGGTCCTTGTAGCAACAACGGAGTGGCCTTGAGCAACACCAACCCACATGCATTGGGGAGCGCTTGAGACAGCCTCTTGTTTGGAACCCCATGGTCAGCACACTACGAGGCTACTTGGTTGGTAGCAAGCCTCATATTTCTTGGGGGTCCCTTGGCAGAGGGTCCAGCCCATACCTTTGGGGACTCGCTCCATTTTCCAGGCCTTCCCAAGGAGATCCAGAGCATCCAACTATGTGGCATGAGAGGGGTGCAAAGCATGCGTCAGGATATTACAGAGGCTATACCTGTCGAGTGGCACACCCCTCTTGAGACAGCAGCTCCCAGTTGGATGGGGGCTTTCACGTGATTGGAGGTCCTCATTGCAGTTTTTTGAGGTTCGGGGAGAGGGTCGTCTTCACAAAGTTTCAGTGGAGGCACCACAGGTTGCAGAGTGCTGTTTTCAAAGGATCCAAGTTGTGGGCATTTGTGGGACGACATGTGGAATAAATCCTGACCCGGCAGATCTAATGTCAGGACACTGGCGGCTTTGGGCTTGGGAGAGTCGCCCCTTGGTACATGTGCAGTGGGACCCGAGAGAGTGGTTCTGGCGCGATCCTTTCTCTTCAGTCAATCATTGAGGGACCCCTTTCTTCCAGTATGCAGCTCGTTTGGGGAGTCACATACTGACAGCACGGAGAGAGGCTCGCCCTGCTACAGCATTTCATTCGCAAGAGGAGGGTTTCACAGCAGAGTTCTTGGCACGGTTCTCGGAGCGCCTATGGGACAACAGACAGCCGAGGAGAGCTACCATGTTTTAGTGGCTAGTTGTGCACAGAGCTACTGCAGTTGGGAGTTCGTTGGTGCACAGTGGCTCCTCCGCAGCATGTGCAGCCTGTGGCCACCCATTAGAGACTCAGCGTCACTGTCTGTTGGATTACCCCATGGCACAACAGGTTTGGCTTCGGATTCTTCGGCTGCTGCCAGCATTTTCCATAGTACGCCAATACACTTGGGGTGGTTCAACCTGGTCCACACTCACGGGCCCAACGCTTCGTTTTGAGATGGCTTCCATCTACAAGATGAGAGTGATTCAGGAGGGTCGGCCTACACTCCAGCCTGCCACAGAGCTCATCCTCCAGGAGTGGTGCAGTGATAGTGAGTGGTGCTGGAAGCTCATCTGTGGCCTGACACTTTGGTTCATTTGGCGGGCCTGCTGCTTTCGCATTTTCGAGGCTCGCCTGTTCCCCCGGCAAAGACTGTTCATGATATCTGGCTGGAGCTGATCCATACACTCCGGGGTCAGTTTGAGAGACTCCAAGGCAGTTCCGACCACATGTGGGAGCGCCGCGAGGCCTTCCTTCCACTTTGGTGCCCTTGGCCCTTCTTAGCCGTGGTCCAGGGCATGCCTAGATAGCATTACCGGCAACCAGTGTGGCTGTTCCCTTCTCCCATCTTGTGATTTAGCCCTCATTGTACATATTTTGTCTTTTCACTGGGAGAGTCTCCCCATGTTTTGATGTAGTCCTCTATAGCAGAGCTGGTTGTAGCCCTTTGGGCAGTATTTCTTAACTAATGGAAGGATCTTTTTCTTGAGAAAAGAAACCGTCTGAATTTGGTGAGCTTCGTCAGCTTTTTTACCTTTTCAAGGAAAGAGAAAACCAGACAGAGTGAGGTTGGCCCTGGAAGTAAAGTGATAGCATATAAATGATAGGACAATGACAAGCTGTACACTACTAACTTTAGCCGTATTGTATGTCTTTAAATTTCTTGCTAGTTTCTGCGGTACATAGTATTTCAGAATCAAAGCTGAAACTGAAATCTAGAACTCTACTTCCTTTATGAGTGCTGTTTAAAGGCATATCGAAACAAGCAACAAAGGCATTCATACACTCTCTGTGCATAATCAGGAATCACGACTGTGATTTGTGTCAAAGCGTTCTCAATGGTCATCTTTAACAAATTCACGATCACGAGGTCACGGAAGTAACGAAAAAATAGAGGTCGGATGCTTTAGAAGTCAAAGAAGGATTGAGGCAGTAAGTCAAAGTTCCTGCTGAAAATTTATGTCACAATTGCTTGCTTGGTTTATTAGGTTCATCTAGAAAAGGCATTAGTCTGATATTATCATATCAAATACAAAGCTTTTGAAAAGATGACAGTTACATCGTTTTTTGTTATAAAAAAGGGTTGTTTCACAAGGAAAACAAAGTAGATAAGTAGATACCTTGCCATCTTTGATTGACATCATCCAGCCGATTCTGCCATGCTTCCTCTTCAATCAGCATGCGTGCTTTAGAAGCCTCAAGATTCGCAGCCATTTCCCGAATCTTTTGTTGGGCATCCAATAGTGCACCAGTTCTGAAAAAAAAAAGATACAAGGAACAATGTGATTCCTCAAAACTAGCTCGCACTTATGAGTTTGCAAGCGATCTGACCTTGCAGCAAGTTGACTATCATGCACCAGTGTAGCTTCTTTCAATGCTTTGACCACCTGATCTCTATCAGCTACGGCTGAGGCTGCTAAATTTTGAGCTTCCTGGAAAGCAGCTCCTCTTTAATTTTTTTCAAAAAAGAGAGAAAATCAAATGGCCTTCGCTAAAAAATTAAACTTTTTTAGAACCTTCAGTGCTGCTTCTTGGGAAGCAAGTTGCTCAGCATCCTTGGCAGCACACAGCTCTGCCTCTTTCTTCTGGAGGAGGGAGTGTGCTCTTACCTTGTAAGCACTAAATTCCTTTCCTAAGAGACTTGCCTGGATCCAAAACACTCTCTCTCTCTCTCTCTCTCTCTCTCTCTCTCTCTCTCTCTCTCTCTCTCTCAAGCTGGTCATGAGCTCTTTACCAGCTTGCAAGCCCCATACAAACAAGCGGATAACACAAATGGAAAGGGAGATGAAAGAATGGAAAGCAGATACGGAAGGATGGTGGAAAGAGAAGGCCAACCTTCTTCAAATGTTCCTCAACGAGGGCACGCAATGGAAGAAGGAGAAAGAAGACCTGCAGGCAGAGCTACAAGCACTTAAGGCGGATTCATTAGCACTCAAAGAAGAGGTCTCAGCCCTCAAGCGAGAGCTGAGTGATAGAGCAAGCGGTGGACTAGAGGAAGGGGATTCCAGCCCTCGGTGATAGAGGAAATCAAGGTCATCAAGGAGCAGCTACGGATGATCAAAGAAGGGGAGAAACAGAATGTGGTAAAGACGTCTTCGTGGATGGATGTGATCACGAAGACACAGAAGTAGGCGGATGAGGCCAAGAAATGGATAGAAGTCGCTAAGAAAGGGAAAGGGAAAGGGAAAGAAACCACATCTGTCCCCACTCCTACAATCATCAACATGACTCTAGAAAAAGAGCAACGAAGGAAAACTAGAGCTTTGCATACAAGAGTAACCGGTCTAAAAGACCGAGATGATGTGGAAGGGGAAGTCGCAGAACTTCTCCGTATGATGGGTAGTGAAGCTACTCATACAAAGGCATGGAGGGTAGGGAAGAAAACCCAAGGAAATGGGGAGACTTCAATAGAGAGAGCTTTAATCATCCGTTTTCCATCCATGGAGGCAAAGAAGGACCTCTTCAAGAGGCGTCCTACACTAAAGAAAACGGGCATATTCCTTGGAGATGACCTCACTCTGACACAGCTTGCGCATATGAGAGAGGTAATGCCAAAGATTCAAGCGGCAAGGGAGATGGGAAGGACGGCCTTCTACACAAATGGTCGAGTGGTGATTGTAGAGCGGCGCCCCGCATGACGGTGCGAGACCTATGGGACCACACTCAAAGTTGCCACATGGAATTGTAATGGATCTATGCACCTTGATCTGGGTGCTTTTGAGGATAGTTTTACGGGAAGAGACATCGTCTTCTACTCTGAGACACATCAGACCCCTGGGCAATCTATGCCTCACATTAGTGAATATAGATGAGAGACAGCCTGTAGTCAGGAGACACGATCAGAGCACAGAGGGCGGGGCTCAGGAGGAGTGGCAATGTTATTTAGAGAGGTGTTGCAGCCACTGATACATATAGCCCGCAGGGATGAGCAAGCTAGGTACATGTGGGTGAGACTGAGAGCAGAGACGGGCAGATATCTTTATAATGCTATCTGCTACTTTCCCCCGAGTACGTCAGTTTATGCACCACCCAAGGACAATCCCCCTTTTTTATTCTGGATGATGACATATGGGAGTTCTCTAGAGATGGTGACATCATCATTCTAGGGGATTCCAATGCTAGGACTGCCCATCATCAGACAATATTTTATGATACTTCACAGGAGATGCTGAGAGAGCTGGATGTTGCAGAGATGGGCCTATCCAGACTATCATAGCATGGGGAACACAATGAGTATGGACGACACTTGATAGACATGGCGACAGCACATGGATTGGCCATCTTGAATGGCCTACAGAGATTTCCAGTTGCAGGGGGTTTTACATGCTTTCCACACAGACATGGAGCCAGCACAGTGGATTATGTCATGACACAGCCGAGCCTCATCTCTAGTATCCAGGATCTCACTGTTGGACCCAGACCTGTTGGTGTGGCAGTGGATCATGCTCTTGTGTCGTTGACCATCTCTTTCAATTTAGTGTAGCACACAAGCCACGGGCAGCAACCCCTACTCGATACACCTTCACGCGGGGGACGGACTCTGTATACATAGATGGGATCTACAGACGCCTGTGCACAGAGGAGCCACGGCGACCTCTGGAGGAGCTTCCTACTATACTGACACAGACTTTACATGATGCAGCAATAGAGGCATACCCACATACCCAGCTTGAGCTGAGACGCCGTTCAGGGAGCATGCCCCAGAACAGTTGGTATGATGAGGAATGACGGGACACTAGAGCTAGACTTCAGAGGGAGGTGCTTTTGGGGGACATCACTATCAGACAGTCACAGATTGACTTCCGCCTGGTGCGACGAAAGAAGAGGGCATTTTTGGCTCGCCTAGAGCACGATCTATACCAGCTATTCTTGAGTCAGGACTCACGTGAGGCATGGCGGCGCTTTCATGAGCACTCCCCCCCCCCCCCCCCGCCATCACTTCTATAGAGGCCTGGGGCCAGTACGCATCATCTCTGTACACAGTTCCTGAGGAGCCCCCCTTCCAGACCCCCCCGATCCATGCTCACACACATGTGCTTCCGCTGAGATGGTGAGGAAGGCCATTGACAGGATGAGGACTGGGAGAGCATATGATCATGATGGCTTAGTGGCTGAGCATTTCACGCATGCCAGAGATCTACTAGCAGAGCTTCTAGCAGTTATGTTTAACTGTGCCATGTGTGAGGGCTTGCCTGATAGTTGGAGCCTATCTACTATTGTACCTATCTTCAAGTCGGGAGACCCTATGGAGAGTGGGAATTATCGCACTATCATGATTGGACACACATTGGCACGGTTGTACGCATCTAATCTGGAGGAGCAGCTGAGAAGATGGGCAGAGAGGGAGGGCATGCGTGTTGTTGGGCAGGCAGGGTTTAGGAGAGGTTTTTCTACTCTTGACCATATCTTGACACTCAGAGCCATCATCGAGGAGGGCAAGTCGCAGGGGAGACGGATCTATTGTAGCTTTGTGGTTTTCCGCAAAGCATTTGACACAGTACCCAGAGCTAGATTGATGCGCAGATTACAGCAGATGGGAGTACCCACAGAGCTCATTTGGGGGGTCATGGCATTATGCAAGTCAGTAGTGGGGCATGTACGCACCCTCAGAGGGTCTATCCACACCAATTCACTCAACTATTGGGGTGAAGCAGGGTTGCCCGCTCTCTCCTACTCTATTTGATATGTATGTGGATGAGGTTTCTGACTACATTGAGAGGGATGGTGATAGAGGTGCACAGCTGGCAGGGACATGGATTCCACTATTGTTATATGCTGATGATATTGTGTTGATCTCCCACTCTCCGGAGGGAATGCAACGTCACCTGGATGCTTTGCATAGGTTTGCCCAGGAAAGTGGTTTGTCCGTCAACCTTGGTAAAACCAACGTCATGGTATTTAATACCACCCCACAGTGGATCAGGAGGTCAACGCCTGCATTCACATACGGCCAAGAGACAGTGGAGTATACAGATCCCTACACTTACCTTGGAGTGGTCTTTAGTGGGCCAGCATTTTCATTGAGGAAGGCAGCAAAGACTAAATTGACGAGAGCCCATGCAGCATTGGGTGGATTGGAAAGGATGTGTTCATAGGTTTAGTTTCAGGAGCCTCGGACGAAGCTCTGGCTCTCTGACACTTTGGTGGCTTTTGCATTGCTTTATGGAGTTGAGATTTGGGGACCTTCATTAGATCATCACGGGAGGACATGCCGCACTGATGGATGGGGGGACATGGAGAAGCCTCTTGTCTCTATGATCTCGCGGCTCATTAGAGCTAAGGCTTTAGTACCACGTGCTATTGTCCGGGCAGAGCTAGCTGCCCCCCCACTAGTGGTTGAGGCGCTCACCAGATCTGTCTCCTTCATACACCGCATGTGGGAACTTCCCAGAGACAGATATGCCAGCCTTGCACTTGAGTCCTCTCGACAGTTAGCCATGCAGGGAGATACAGCATGCTGGTATGGGGAGATGACATCATGGTTTCAGGCGCATGGGTTCAGCATAGACAGATTGTCTCCCTTCCAGTACTCATTGGATGCACCCTCTCTGACTCTTACACAGTCCGAGATCACTAGGCTCATCCGCCAGGACTTGACTCAGCTAGACACCAGTAGGACATGGATATAGCCAGCACAGAAGCTGGGCACGAAGATGGCTTTCTACAGAGAGCATCTTCTCCAACTTATGGAGGACGGTTTTGTGACGAGGCCCAGATACATGGACACCCACTTGTCTCATGGAATACGATGTGCTATTGGCCAGATACGCACATCTTCACACTAGTTGCGGATCGAGATTGGGAGAAACAGCGGAGTACCAGCAAAGGCCAGGATATGCCCCCCGTGTGACATCGAGTCTAAGACACAGTTGCAGTACACATGCCACTGCCCCGTCTACTACGAGATACGAGGCCGCTTCCATTGCTTGTTCAGAGAGGGCTTTGGACCACTCTCCAGAGTCATGCGGTACGAGGATCAGAGATGCCTGGGTCTGTTTTTGCTCGAGTTCCGCAAACACAGAGAGAGCTTAATGAGAGAAGAAGCTAGCCAGTCTCAGAGACAGATCACAAACATCTTTAGAGCTGCCACCGCACACCCGGAGGAACTACTACCACAGCAGAGCTCGTGCCTCACACCAGAGGCACACTGATCAATCGAGCGATCGAGTTGGGGCGATCCAAACGCCCATGACTGCAGAGGACTACACAACATCGACGGAGGCTGCATCAGAGGATTCAGATCACTTTGGCCCGACACGCACGACGCCCGGTCAGACTACTGACCCTGGAGGAGATCGATGAGATCCGCCAGCGACCGATGCTAGATCTCTTGTGATCTAGCTATCCCAGCTAGCTGCTTAGCTGACACCTAGCAATTTAGGATTCCATAGTATTTTATTTTGTCAGTTTGTCATTTTGTCATCTTGTTATTCTGATACACCCATTGTAACTTTCTGGTCTCATAGGTCACTTTGGCCTTTTGAAGACGTTAACATAACATTTCATCTCTCTCTCTCTCTCTCTCTCTCTCTCTCTCTCTCTCTCTCTCTCTCTCTCTCTCTCTCTCTCTCTCTCTCTCTCTCTCTCTCTCTCTCTCTCTCTCTCTCTCTCTCTCTCTCTCAACACAGCGCTAACCCTAGCCTCTCTTCCTCTCCCACAGTCTCCACCTGGGCGAGGGGCAGCCCTACGGGGGGGGGGGGGGGGGGGGCGTTAAGCTAAGCTTTGCCCTGCAACTCTACCCGAGCTCATCTCAACACCCTGCGGCTCTAGCGCGTGCCCTACCCAAATGCTTATCCCAGCCCGTGCAGCCCTGGCGACTCGTAGCTCTGCCCTGCTCCGGTCTCGAGCAACATTGCAGCTGTAGATACAGCCAGCTGGCCTCACCTAGGCTCAACAGCCAGCAAACCCTGTCCGCCACCTCAGCTGACCTCGAGCCCGCCGCCTTAGACTTCAACCACTCGGCTTCTTCGTTTTTGGGCTAGGTCATTTGACCCACAGGCACCAGTTCTCACGCAAAAGTTTTCTTGTTGTGGGCAGCTGCCCCCAGGAAGGACTCCTTCGCCCGCCAAGAAGCCAGAATCTCGGCTCTTGAGACCCAAATCCAAGAGCTCATTAGGGAAAATGTAGCCCTCAAGAAACGCCTACACAAGCTCGAGGTCACAAAGGAAGAAGAGAGCCAGACTCTCCTTACAAAAGGACGAGAGGTTGAAGCCTCCATTGCGGAGTCTGTCACGAAGGTCCAAAAGGAAGTCCAAGAAGTCACAGAAGGCATCACACAAAAGATCGGCACCGAGTTAAAGGCCGCCCCTCCAAGAACGCCAGCTACGAGAATCCCTCGGTCTTAAAGTGAGGATCGGAGGGCTCCCATCACCATGGTGTACCACCGAGGACACTCTCGAAGAAACGATCATCAAGCTCAATGACATCCTGCAGCCAATCACTATTGAGCCCAACACAGTCTCTTGGCTCAGCAACACAAACAGACGCTTGCCACCTGGGCAATACACACTTACCTTCAAGGACAAAGAAGAGCGGCTGAGGCTTTTACGCCAATCCCGCCTCCTCAAGGGAACGAATTTTGGATCGCTGAGGAGTTAACTACGAACCAACTCAAACTCAAAGCAAGCGAGCTCAAGAAAATGCACGAAGCTCGTAAACAAGGAAAGTGGGCAGTATATCGAGATGGGCAAGCTCTCATTCAAGATTTTCAAACTCCTAAGAAGACCCCGTTGCTACCGGCAATAGTAACCACTTAGGCTTTTCCCCCCTTGTTTTGTCATTTTGTCCCCCTCCTTCCCATTTCAGAATTCGTGGCTCATGTGCCTGATTGTATGACCCCCTTAAAAGCTAGTACTCGCACGTCGAGTCTTTACACCAACCAATTGAGTTGTACTAGTCATATGATGGAGCTACCTTTGTAATTTGTGTACTTGGTCCCATGGGTCATATTTGACCTCCGAGGACGATAATCAATCTCTCTCTCTCTCTCTCTCTCTCTCTCTCTCTCTCTCTCTCTCTCTCTCTCTCTCTCTCTCTCTCTCTCTCTCTCTCTCTCTCTCTCTCTCTCTCTCTCTCTCTCGTTCAAGTCTCGTCGGATAGATCTTTAAGGTCTCTTGGGATAGTTTCCTACGACGTTAAAATCCTCTTCTTCTCTCTCTCTCTCTCTCTCTCTCTCTCTCTCTCTCTCTCACACACACACACACAGTATACTTTATGCACGGTCTATGGGATCTCCCCAAGGACAGATACGCTCTACATGCCCTGGAGTCATCTCGACAACTAACTCTACAAGGCAATACAGCGTGTTGGTATGGATAGATGACAGCATGGTTTCAGTCGCATGGTCTCAACATGGATAGATTACCTCTGCTTCAATACTCCCTGGAACACCCTCCCTGTATCTCACACGCACAGAGATCACCAGACTCATACATCAGGATCTGATTCAACTAAATACCAGGAGCACATAATTAAGCCGACACAAGAGTTAGGCACGAAGATGGCCTTCTACAGAGAGCATCTTCTCCAACTCACGAAGGACGGCTTTGTAATTAGGCCTGCATACATGGATACACACTTATCTCATGGAATAAGATGCGCTATTGGACAGATACGCACATCCTCACATCAGCTCCAGATCGAGACCGACCGATTTCGAGGGGTGCCCGTAGAAGCCAGGATATGTCACCTATGTAACTTCGAGCAAGAGACAGAGCTGCACTACACATGTCACTGTCCGACATAATATGAGATACCCGGCCGCTTCCACTGCCTGTTCAGAGAAGGGTTCGGACCTTTTTCTAGAGTCATGAGATACAAGGATCAGAGGTGTCTCGGATTGTTCCTGCTAGAGCTGCGTAGACTTAGGGAGAGCTTGGATCTCAGAGCCTACTCATACTAGAGGTACACTGCTTGACCGAGCCACTAAGCTTGGCAGATCCAAACGTCCACAACCTCAAGGGGTCTCCCACTACCGACGAAGGCTGCAAGAGAAGATACGCATCACTCTAGCTCGACATGCAAGACGCCCAACCAGAGTACTTATCATGGAGGAGGTCAATGAGATCCGACAACAGCTGATGAGAGATTTCATCTGAACCCACAACCCCCCCCCACCTCCCCCTATTTCCTTTCTCCTTAGTGCTTTAGTGTCTTAGTGTTAGTTCTTTGTAACTTTGTAATTTCCGTACTCAGACATGGTATCAGATTCACCAATTGTAACTTTTTGGTCTCATAGGTCATTTTGGCCTCTCAAAGACGTTAAGATAACATTTCTCTCTCTCTCTCTCTCTCTCTCTCTCTCTCTCTCTCTCTCTCTCTCTCTCTCTCTCTCTCTCTCTCTCTCTCTCTCTCTCCCCCCATGGTTAGTCAGACTACTAACCATGGAGGAGATTGATGAGATCCGCCAACGACCGATGCTAGATCTCCTGTGATTTAGCTATCCCAGCAAGCGGCCCATTTTGCTTAGTTCACATGGACCAGTCTAGAATCACATAGTATATATCTTTGTTCTGTTATGTTGTTATTTTGTTACTCTGACTTTGTAAAGACCTCATGGGTGGAGGTTCCCTCCAAAACGCAAAAGGTGGAAGAGGCTGAAAAGTGGATTGAAGTTGTCAAGAAGGGGAAGGGCAAGGACATTCCGGCTACACCCGACATCATCAACAAGACACTTGAAGAGGAAAAATAAAGAAAGGTACGCGCTCTACACGTGAGAGTGACGGGCCTAAAAGATTCAAATAAGGTGGACCGAGAGGTGAAGAGCCTCATGTCAAGATGGGGGTGCAAAAGCCCTGGCACACACAAGCTTGGAGAGTGGGCAAGAAGAATGAAGGTAATGGGGAGAGTTCAAAAGAACGGGCTCTCATTTTGCGCTTTCCCTCCATGGAAGAAAAGAAATTAGGAGATGACCTTACCCTCTCATAGCTTGCACATATGAGAGAGGTCATGCCGGAGCTTATAGCAGCAAGGGAGAAGGGAAAGTTAGCCTTTTACAGAGATAGGCGAGTAGTGATTACATAGCGCCGCTCTACTTGACGGTGCGAGACCTATGGGACCACTCTCAGGATGGCGGGTTGGAACTGTAATGGTTCGTATAGACTTGATGTGGGGGCCTTTGAGGGTAGCTTCAGAGACAGACATTGTTTTCTACTCAGAGACTCATTAGGCTCCAAGACAGTTGATGCCACATATATCAGGATATTGATGGGAGACGGCTTGCCGAACATGCACCAGATCTAAGCATGGGACTACAGGATCAGGAGGTGTAGCAGTTCTTTTCAAAGAGGAGCTCCAACCACTACTGCACATAGTTCGGAGAGATGATAAGGCCAGATACATGTGGGTGAGGCTGAGGGCAGAGACTGGACATTTCTTGTACATCGCCATATGCTATTTTCCTCCCAGCACTTCAGTATATGCTTCACCCAAAGGACAGTCTCCTTACTCTGTACTTGATGATGATATTTGGGAGTTCTCCAAGGATGGAGACATCATACTATTGGGGGATTTCAATGCCCATACAGCAAGTCCACAGACAGTTTTCTATGACACCTCATAGGAAATGCTTAGAGAGCTAGAACCGAGTATATGGGGCTTGAGAGATGCTCTCACGACAGAGAGCATACAGAGTATGGGAGATACCTCAAGGAGATGACGACTACTCACAGTTTAGCCATACTGAATGGCTTACCGACCTTCCTATTATCTACAACTTTTATTTGTTTTCCACACAGACATGGGGCCAATACTGTAGACTATGTTCTGACACACCCAAGCTTTCTCTCTCACATTCAGGATTTTACAGTGGGGGCCAGGCCTATTGGGATAGCAGTAGATCATGCACTTTTGACATTATCAGTCTCCTTTGAGTACAATACATCTCACGCCTCACGAGGTGGTAGACATCCAAGATATACTTTTACACCAGAGACTGACTCACTCTATGCAGAGGAGATACGTAGACTTTTATGCACATCAGAGCCGGTATATAGGGTGGAGGAGATCACATCTATGCTGACAATGACATTACATGGGGCAGCGACAGAGGCATACCCACACACTCAGCCAGGTCAGAAATGTCGTTCTCGGCACATGCCTCAGAATAGCTAGTATGATGAGGAGTGTCGACAGAGGAGAGCTCAGATCCACGGGAGCTTGCATTGGGACTGATCACCTATAGACAGTCTCGTATTGTTACACGACGACTAGTACGATGGAAGAAGCGAGCTTTCTTGGTCTAAATGGAGCAGGATTTATATCAGCTCTTCCTTAGTAGAGATTCAGAAGAGGCTTGGCGTCTATTCCATGAGCAGTCTCCCCCACCAGTGATTACTTCTACGGAGATATGGGGACAGCATGCAGCATCATTATACACCGTACCTGGACAGCCACCACTACCAGATCCACGACAGCCATGTCCGGCTACGAGCACCTTCTTTACCACTGAGATGGTAAAGGAGGCCATTGACAGGATGAAGACCAGACGGGCACAGCATCATGAGGGTTTGGTAGGAGAGCACATTATACATGTTGGGGACTTGTTGGCAGAGATGCTTGCATGGTTGTCCAACCGTGTCATGTGTGAGGGCTTTCCTGAGTCTTGAAGATTGTCTACTATTGTACCTATCTTCAAGACAAGAGACCCCACAATGCCGGGGAATTACCGTACTATCATGGTAGGACACACATTGGCACGATTGTATGCATCCATCCTTGAGCATAGGCAGAGCAGTTGGGCAGAGACTATGGGGGTACGGGCATCTGGACAGGCTCGTTTCAGGAGGGGTTTCTCCACATTGGATCATGTCTTTACACTCAGAGCTATCATTGAGGAGGGTCGAGCACATGGTAGACGGATATATTGCAGCTTTGTGGACTTCCGCAAAGCTTTTGACATAGTACCGAGGGCCAGATTGCTGCGCCGACTTATGGAATTGGGGGTACCCACGAAGCTGATCTGGGGGATTATGGCATTGTACAATTGAATGATGGGTCATGTACGCACCCCAGAGGGGATATCTGACATAGTTCACTCCACTATCGGAGTGAAAGAGGGATGCCCATTGTCCTCTACTTTATTTGGTATGTATGTTGATGAGGTCTCTGATTATATTGACAGAGGAGGAGATAGAGGTGCTCAGATTGCAAGGACATGGATCCCTCTTTTATTCTATGCTAATGATATCGTGCTGATATCAGACTCACCAGAGGGTCTGCAGAGACATTTGGACGCATTGCATAGTTTTGCAGGGGATAGTGGATTATCTGTCAACCTTGGTAAAACCAAGGTCATGGTATTTAATGCCACGCCACAGTGGGTCAGGAGATCAGCACCTACATTCACATATGGTCAAGAGAGTATGGAGTACACTGATGCATACACATATCTTGGGGTGGTCTTTAGTGGACCGAGGTTCACACTGAAAGTGGCAGCAGACACTAGATTGACTCATGCCTATGCAGCCCTACGCGGTTTAGAGAGGATTTGTTCGCAGGTTCAGTTCCAGGAACCTCGAACAAAGCTCTGGCTCTTCGACACTTTGGTCGCTTCAGTTATGCACTACGGGGTTCAAGTTTGGGGACCATCTGTTGACAGTGCTGGATGGAGTAATATGGAGAGGCCCTTGGTATCTAAGATTTCTAGGCTGATTAGAGCCAAGGCCTCAGTTCCACATGACATCATATGAGTGGAGCTGGCTGCCCCACCTATGGAGATTGAGGCACTTACCATATCAGTATCATTTGTACACAGCTTATGGGACACCACCAGAGACGGATATGCTAGGCTTGCTCTTGAGTCATCCATACAGCTGGCATTACAGGGAGATACATCATGTTGGTATGCATAGATGAGCTCATGGTTTCAAAGACATGGTTTCAGCATGGACAGGCTGCCCCCTTTCCAGTATTCTCTTGATGCACCATCTTTGACTCTTACACGGATGGAGATTACTAGACTAATTCAGCAGGATCTTATCCAGCTTGATACCAGGAGGACATGGATAGAGCCATCACGGGAGTTGGGTACGAAGAGGGCTTTCTAGAGAGCATCTTCTCCAACTCATGACAGACAAATTTGTCACACGGCCCAGCTACATGGACACACATCTATCTCATGGGTTACAATGTGCCATAGGCCAGATACGCACATCTTCACACCAGCTTGGGATTGAGACAGGTAGATTCAGAGGCATACCAGTAGATAGTAGGATATGTCATTTATGCCATGCAGAGCCAGAGAGAGTTCCACTACATATGTCACTGCACAGTCTACTATGAGATACGGGGACGCTTTCACTGTTTATTCAGAGATGGTTTTGACTCGTAGAAAGAGTCATGAGGTATCAGGATCAGAGATGTCTCGCATTATTTCTACTTGAGATACAGAGACATAGAGACTCTCTATTGAGAGGGCATAGACAGAGAGTCCCAGAGACATTTCTTCAGTCCGAGTACCACAGAGGCAGAGGGGCCACCACCACCACAGAGCTCAGTTCCCACTCATAAACACACCAGTGGTACTCTCGTTGACCGAGCTATAGAGTTGGGGAGATCGAGACGACCACGACTGAGGAGGGGAGCCACGCAGCACCGACGGAGATTGCGGTAGAGGATCCACAAGATTCTAGAATGACACCTAGAGTGTCGATCAGGATAGACTTCATGCTATTGCTATATTGTATCATGGTGACACTTATCCCCATTTTGTACCTTTGTGGCATTATACCATTGCTCAACTTACCAGCCAACCATAGGAGTCAGTATGGAGGGCGGATTTCCCTTGCTCATCGGTAGACCATGGCTGCGACACACTAAAGCACTTCATGATTGGGGAAACGATGCCATGTGGATACATACTCCTGGATCCTCGATGCAACCCATTCGCCTAGAAGGAGGCATGGATCCCGTCGTGCAACATAGTTCTTTGTCCCTAGCAACCAGCCTTGAATTGGAACAGCCTACTCCACCTAACAGGTCAGATGATGAGGATCTGTTGGAGTGGTTGGACACTACCAAATCTCTGCCCTGTTATGGAGTCTCTATTCACTCTTTGTCTAGAGGTACACCTCTTCCAATGTTTCCACAGTAACTAAACCTAACAGGCCACCTGAGCCAGCACAAAGGTTGAAGGTCACAGAAGCTACTCCCCGTGCGCCCTTGGTGGTAGCCTTTGGATCTGATAAGCTTATGAAGATTCATAGAAGCGGAAAGAAACAGAAGTTCAACAACCTTCAACATCAGCCCCATCAAAGTATGCTTCTCCGACCAGAACAAAGCTCTCCTCTGTGTCTAGCAAACTCCCTTCACAGAGCTTCCTCAAGACCGGATACAACCAAAAAAATGTTGATTTCAAGCTTGATAATTTCCCTACTCATGCTCATGATATCTCTCTGCTCCATGTCATTCCAATCTCTTCACCTACAAGAACCTACGACCTTTGAAGTGTCATCTCCAGCCTCACCTCTCACTACCCCCTTACCCACCCCCTCCCTTTGCCCTCGCCCCTACCCGCCCCTCACACCCTCTTGCCCCTACCCACCCCTCCATTGCCCTCGCCCCTACCCTTTCCATCGTCGCCCCTAGTCCCCCTACCCACCCCTCGCCCCTTACTGACCCCTCGCCCCCCCTCCCGCCCCCTCCCTTTGCCCTCGCCCCTACCCACCCCCTCCCTTGCCCTCGCCCCTACCTAGTCCCCCCCTACCCACCCCTCCCTCCTCCCCAACACCTCACTGTGTACTACTTCTCCGGGCAAGCAGATTCGGGTATCCCTAGGTGGCTTTCCTTCTATTGGATGCTTGTTGTACGTCTAGCTATTGTTGGGAGCATCTTTTGGGTGGCCAGATTGTAGGCAAGGCTGCTCGTAGAGTGATGCTCGTGCAAATGCTAAATCAACGAGGTTCGATTGATTCTAAATCCCCATTACATCGATCATGTACACGTTGAGCTCTTCTGGATCAGTAGAATCTTGGGCCTATGCCCTCTCCCCTCCCTTATCTACTCCTTCCCGTCTAGCCAACTGCAACTAGCTGCAAAATCCTCCACTTCGGGTGCTTTGTGGGCTTTGTTAATCTTGGCATTCTTCAGTCTTCTGTTTCTACTTTCTAGTCAACTTACCTCATTGCGCAGGAGTCATTACTTCTTCGGTATATCTTGCAAATATCGACATTGCTTCATTGGTACTTCTTCCTGGGAACTCAAATCTTCTCCAAACATCACCTTCTTCAGTCAGAGCGTATTGCGTTTTTTCCCATTTTTCTTGGTGTTTCAAATGTTCTCTCTACTCTCACTGTTTTGTCTCACAAAAGACGGTGAGTGGTTTTGTTACGGGCAACCTATAGCAGGGCTACAGTGTCGCATCACTTTCACAGGACACACAGTTACTACAGTTGGTCTAGTCTGGTTCACACTGGACGAACTCTCCGGGCTGGGCATTGACGCGTGGCAGGGATACGGACGGTGGTCTAGTGGACATCGTGGCCAGGTCACCACCCTCAGTTTGAAGATAGACTTAGATGGCTGACATTTATGAGCCGTTGGTGGCTCTTTATGGTGGGACACATGAGTAGTAGCGATTGGGTCATGTTTATCATCTTCTTCATATATGGTCCAGCGTCGTCGTCTAGAGTAGCTAGTTTATACACCCAGCACATCTGTACCATCCCTGCACATCTGAGCCTCGACACCCCCATTGTACCCGTGAGTTCTAGGGCTAGAGCTGAGTATGCCGCCAAGCTTGAGTCTGTATCAATTCTTTGAGATAGTCGAGTCCATATGTTCTGGTCTGTTGTTGTGTCTCTATGTTGATCAGTTATTATCTATTGTTTCCTTCGTTTTAATTCTGTTTTCACTGAGGAGCACCCATTGTAGAGAGCACAACACACTATCCGCGCTACACTATCAACATAAGATTACGTGCAGCACAGATACCTAGATTGCTTTTATTATTCTTCCCGTGAGATGCAACGGATGTGAATGTTGAACTTTGCTCAAGATGAGGGCTCCGACCTGTGCTCAAGGGCTCCTTGTACTTACAAAAGGGAGAGCCTTCCGTTCCTTTCGTGAGAGAGTGCAAATGATCACAAACAAAGTGAAAGACACTATGAATGAAGGTGTTGAGACTGAGAGAGAGAGAGAGAGAGAGAGAGAGAGAGAGAGAGAGAGAGAGAGAGAGAGAAGAATACAACACCAAACTGTTGTCAAACCCTCCTCCAAGGGCCCCCCTCTCTATGGCGAGAGAGGTCTATGCTATTGATTGCACAAATCTAGTACAATGGTCTAGATGCAATGGACTTATCAACGATGTCGACGACAATGATGACAGCGATGAGACGGGTTGAAATCTGAAAAAGCTAGGGGGCTGAGATCTGCAAATCTACTAACTGCTGAATTCTGACACTGTGTCGGCGAGGAAGACGATGCGCTGAAAACACAGATGCTGAAATCTGCAAACACCGGGCTGAAACTGAAAACGCTGGCCACTCTGAACGTGTGGCAAGGATCTGGTGCGGGTAGGTGAGATCTGCGAGGTTTCGGGCTGAACTTGCGGAGTCTAAGTGCTGAAAATTGGAAACGCTGATGTGCTTGGGCTGAACTGTCGCCAAAAACTGCAAAACGCTAGTCACCCACAAGACAATATAACCATCAGCTCCATCATGCATAGTATTGACTAAATACCACGACATCCCTACTAACGTCGTTAGTGCCCAATACTGGGTGTAGAACTAGGTACTAACATATGCTCCCCAAGGGACCCCAACACAACACACACCACACGCACACACACATGAGCATACATCAACACAAAGTTCAGCGTGCTGAGTTTCTGTCATGACTCCGGAGATCAAGGGCAAACTCAGCCATGGGCTCATTCTCTAGCATGCTTCTTGGAGAAGGTGCAGAGTCTAGAGTACCGGCTTGTATTACATGATGCAATATAAAGAAATACCGAAAGGGGCGCCAAGGTTTGGGGACAATACTCTCTTGGGTGGAATTCCGCCACTGCGTGTCGCATGTCGTCTCTCTCTCTCTCTCTCTCAGTTCAGTTGTTATTGGAGTGCTAAAAGTTTGTTCAATCTGTTCTTTTCTATTGGCAAGTGGTGCCCGTCTTGTGACAGTGGTATCAAAGCATCAGGTGTGTGCTTTTCTCAAAGCATACCGGTCCTACCGATCCGAGTTCCAAAGCGACCCCGGACTTATTAGGCACACCCACCCTTACTTCATCGCGCATCGAACGCACTGCCGTCTTCACCGCTCATGTCTTAAAGGGCATAAGCCAAAAAGATCACTTGCAAGAGAAGGATCCAAGATTTGTTGCGAGTCACTGTTTTTCTCAAAAGATGTTGATTTCTATAGCTACCAAGCCGCACACTCGAGGACTTGGCAAGCTTTCAAGAAAAAAAATTTGCCCGAAGTTATATGGTTTTTGACATCTTCCTTCGGAGTGCAACTTTTGGCAAAGAGGGGTATCTTGAAATGCTTGCCATGGAAAACCTAGCAGATTATATCTTGAAATTTCTCGACATCTCTCAATAGATATCTCTTAATGAGTTGATAACCTTGGAGGTCCAGTGTGATTGCTATGTCTTCGGACTACCATCGCCGCCAAAGGAACACTGTCTGTCCAAGAGCTAGTGGACCATGTTGTGGTCGGCTACGACCTTATAGAAAGAACCTAACCCTAATTTTTGCTGCACATTTCACGATAGAAAGTCAATCGAGTTTTCAAGCTCAACCGATGTCGCGATTGCTTTTTAAGTTTGAATTTTGTTTGAGTTCTATTTGAGAACTTGTTTGGAGATCCTGTTTGAAATGGATGGTATTTGTTATGAACCTGTCTTGGTGCCGATTTGAATTGTTTGACTCTGGTTTTCGTACTGGTTTCATTGATTGGTGATTTTACTCCCGGGTGGAGAAGTGAGAAATACTATTTTGGTATTGTTTGAACCTCGGAACGACGCAGGCGGTTGCATGGGGAGCGTTTCGTTGTATGTTTGAAAACCTCGGAACGGTGCAGGCCAATGCCTAGGGAGCGTTTCGTTGTATGTTTGAAAACCTCAGAACGACGCAGGCCGATGTCTGAGGAGCCTTCCATTGTATGCTAGAAAACCTCCGAACGATGCAGGCCGATGACTGGGGAGCGTTTGGTTGTATGCTAGCACACCTCCGAGCGACGCAAACTGCTGCCTGGGGAGCGTTTGGTTGTATAGTCCTCTCAGCTCATGGCACGGACCTTTTTAGGTTATTTGCGGGGAAGAGTGACAAGGTAGTCGTTGAGTAGCTTCATACCGCAGACCGTTTGTTTCAGGGGAGTGCTCAATGGCGTTGTTGTCTTGTAACATTCATATGTGAGCATTTGTGTTGCATTGTGATATGCCAACTACTAAATATTCCTAATTGGATGAGATGGTCTGGGTATGTAATTTTAATGCATCAAGACACCCATGGAAGATCAATGCGGTCTGGGTGTGATGGCTAATTTTACTACGCGAGCGTATCAAGAGTTCCGAACTGGACGAAAGGAGAAGCCAACTCCTTGATCAAAAGAGCCAAAAGGAGAACCCAACTGATTAACAAAAAAAAAAACAGCGAGCTCATTGTCCTTCAGAATGACCCTCTGAAATTTTTGAGCTAACTTGAGTTGTTTCGCAGATATGTTGTACTTGCGGACGATTACTTTCTTTCAAGAAGGGGGGATGTCACAAACTGCTCACGTGTCAAAGGCCTGAAGAATGGAGCCAACTTGCAGATCATGGCCGAGCGGTCTAAACCCTAAGAAGAACAAGTAGCAGAAGAAGAAATCCTACCAACTTATGGGGACCGCGTCTGATAGGGCTCCAAGTGACATAAAGGATTAAAATAAAGCAGGACCCGCATACATGTGTTGATGACGTGGCAGTTTTTGGATTTTCCACCGACAGTGCTGACGTGGCAGATTTCCGCAAACGCGCTGAGAGTAAAACATTGAGCGCTCTGCAAATCGGAAACGCTAGGTGATTGTAGCAAAAACACTCTGCTGATATGCAATCTAAAAATGCTAGCTCCTGAAGTTTGAAAACGTTGGCTGATCTGGGAACTCCACAAAGACCAGGTTGGTCTTGTGGTTGAAAACGTTGTCTCTTGCCGGTCTTGCTGAGAAGGTGCACTGCAAGTCACTGGAACTTCTGCTGCCTCTTCTGCCAAAAAGTGCTAGCACTAGGTTTCTTTTATAGAGCTTAGCAAATTTGCCCTACCCAGTTTCCCAACAAAGTCACTTATTAATAATAAGTGAAAAATGGATAAAACAGGGAAAATGGGCTATGTGCACTGTTAAATGCTCATGATGGATACTGACTATAATGTTGATCATCATGCTGTGTGCAACCAGAGGATATGCAACTACTCTAAGTGCCACGACATGCACGGCCTACGAATAGGTTCACAGAGGTGCCAGAACACTCCCTAAGCTGATCTGAACCGTGGACCTGAAGTAGCTTGTCCACATGCACATAGGGTTAGATGTGCACGTCACATCTCGAGGTTGAGAAAGTGGAATTAAGTTAACAGATTCTCCGATAAGGAAACTTCCATTTTGATGGAAAGACTTGAAAGAAGAGTTGTCTAAATGCCTTCAAGTCAAATGAGTTTCTTGGGACTTCAATACAGTCCAGTGAAAGATATCCTGGAGGAACTAGAGGAAAGACAAAAATTTCTCCTATTGGAGTTGAGTACTCCATCTACTTTCAGACTGGGAAGGTAAGTATTGATTTTTTTTTTTTTTGAATTGAGTCTTTTAAGTTTTCTCTCGAGAAAGGATCACATCAACTAACCATTGAGCAACATTTGAAATTTTTCATTTTTCTCGGGGCAGTTTAGTTGGACCACTTTAGCTGAGGACAACTGTTTAGAAGTGAGAGGGTATCAACTTTATCTAAAGGAATTATAATTCTAAATGAATTACTGGATTTATAAGTGAGGGTTTTCTTGCTTGAGACACCAGGAAATATAACTCTACTTGAATTATTGGATTTATAAGTGAAAGGTTTTCCTTGCTTGAGACATTAGACACTATAATTCTAAATGAATTATTAGATTTATAAATGAGGGGGGTTTTCTCACTTGAGACATCCGAGTTCAGATATTTCTCGTGTCATTTAGAAAAATGGCAGAAGCACTGTGAAAGGTAATATCCGTAGGGCCATCAAGAATGGGTACTTCTACTACGTCAAATCGGATAGGTGACAAAGAGGATGGAGAAGAAGTATTTCACCATCCGAAACGGACATCTCAGATGTGTCATGGGATGGGTGACACACAGCATCGCGAAGGAGATTGTACCGTAAGTTCAAAGAGGAAGGACTAGATGATGGGTATTCCTAATGCGTCACAAGGTGGGTAACAAGAGCATCGGAAAGAGAATATTCCATGGCTGAATATCCGTAGGGCCATCAAGAATGGGTACTTCTACTACAACAAATCGGATGGGTGACACAGAGGATGGAGAAGAAGTATTTGACCATCCAGAACGGACATCTCAGATGCGTCATGGGATGGGTGACAGCATCGCGAAGGAGATTGTACCGTAAGTTCAGTGAGGAAGGACTAGGTGATGGGTATTCCTAATGCATCACAAGGTGGGTAACAAGAGCATCGGTAAGAGAATATTCCATGGCTGAAATCTGCAGCAGCATGGCTGAATCTCTGGCACTGGCTCTTCTTGTGTCAGAGAGTGAGAAAGACCGATTTTATAGCCTCTAGCAACCGGCACGATTAGAGTGGGTCTTCCTTGCAAAAATAGGGCAGAGGAGGGGGCACCGAGGGCTAGAGAGAGAAAGAAAGATTTCTTTTTCCCTGGCAAGAGAGAAATGAAATGAAATGAAATGTTATATTAACGTCTTCAAAAAGGCCAGAATGACCTATGAGACCAAACTGATACAAAAGTGGTGAATCTGTTACAAAGTCTGGGTACCTTAGAGAGAGAGAAGGGGGGGGGGGGGGGGGGGGGGGGGGGTTCTAGCTAATTTTATCTGTAGGCTGCCCACTTATCAAGTGGGCGGCCGCGCACTTGATAAAATGGTATGGCCATTTTTTCAGAAAGCAATTGAGTTTCCTCTAAACCCATCTTCATTCAAGTGCTTGCCTCATTTCTTGTGCACAATTCTAACTCAATTCGGAATTCCTCGTGACTAAGGCGTAGGAGTGAAAAAAAACAATGGGCCAGTGTTACCCCCAGGCTGCCGCAGATTTCAGCCGTCAAGATGATGCCGCCAATGACTCCCATGGCTGTCCCAAGTGCACCAAAAGCCTCCAAGACCAAGTAGGCGAATTTCATCACAAAGAAATGCCTACGGAGATTGTTTCCATCACAACAAGTTGCTGTTTTTCTCTCTTTTCAGCCCATCGACGTCATAGATGGGGGCTGCTTTACGAGAAGGAACGCAAGAGCACATCTATTTTGTGTGTAGGATTGGAAGAGAAGTTACTCTGCATAGGGATCTCCTCCAAGGAATTTCTTTCCGAGAACCAAGTTGCATTCCGAGTTTCGAGACTTCACAGGTAGAGGAAGCCATGAGCCTCTGCAGAAGAAAAGCGCTCCGTGGAAATGGAGCCAAATCAGCCCAAGGGTTTTGCACCCTGAGTTTGGGAGTAGATCCATGGATCTGAGAGCAGAGATTCCCGAGGAGGGACTTCATGTTAGGATAGCAGAGTTGATGCTAAGATCTCTGCGAGGAATAGAGTCGAAAAAGAGTTATAGGGATGTCATACCCTGAGTCTAGCAGGTGAGTTCCCGTGGTGAGAACCTTGGTTCTCGAGGATTCTGAGTAAGGAACAGAGGTTCCTAGGAATAGGGTTTTTGCCCTAAGAAAAGAGAAGCAGAGGCTTCCGCGTACTATCAAGTCTGATCTAGAACGAACATGGTAATACTTTAGGTTCAAGTGCTGGTATAAAGACTTCTCCCCAGTAATAAAGATACTCTTACAGGGGGAAGGCATCCCTTCTTCTGGTCCCAGAACTGTGTCGATCTTCTCACTCAATACATCTCTCTCTTTCTCTCTATATCAATTGACTTTGGTATTGAAACTTTGAATGGTGAAGTCTATTTATCAGAGTATATTAAATAATGTTATGCGCTCCCGTTTGTGACAAGCTCAACGGAGGCACAAGATGGAAGCTGATGAACACTGCAAGGGGAAGCTTTACCTAATGATCAGTATGAGAAACTATGGTACCTTCAAATCACTAAGAAGATAAATGATGTATCTCTCAGACTATAACTGCCAAATCATTGGAGGGTTTACAATGTTTCATAGTCACAGGGGATGCCCCTTTAAATGTCGAATCTTGAATTTTACAGGCTCTATGGTTTGTATATACCTCTGATTGTAGTAGAGCATCATACATCTGGATAAGTCTAATGTGAAATGTTGGACGAGGATGTGATGTCGGGGCTATACATCTCGGTGTAATGTGAGATATTGGGACAAGGGAGTAGAATGTCAGTGTCTACTGATCTTCAGTGTTATGTCTGGTTTGGCAGCTGTAGGCACCCGGGGGGGGGGGGAAGAGAGATGGAGCAGCTGCAGCCTGCGTGGGAAACGAGTGAATACAGATGATTTTTCTGGAATTCTACCTTGATCGTGCATACTAACCCTCACACACCTCGAAGGAATTGAAGTGAGAAGGAATGTGAGGAGACTATTGCCAATAAAGCACTTCATTTGTATAAGGACAGTCACAGATGCACTTCATCTGCAAGCGTAGCAGCACGTCATCCAAAGGAGCCTGTACACTGAAAATCAGATGGCTAAACTATTTCAAGAAGGCTTTCTGCGATTGTGGAGAGTGATGAAGCCTCATAATCAAAAATGGTTGGGCTTTTCTCCATAGTTCCTACGGAACTTAAAATGGCTAGAACAAAGTTCTTGAAAACACTGCTTATGAACAGTTTCCTGCTGTTCTTCGTGCATGAAGTGAGTACATGTGTACGTATACATGCATGCACACACACACACGCGCGCGCACGCACGCACCCTTGCACATCAAAAAATAAATCACGTAAGTCATGTGCACTTAAGATCACCCCGGTAAAAGCAACATAAGCTGTAAATCTCTGAATAATGTAGTTTTGTTTGAACCTGTTCTTTGGAGGCAAGCAATTCTGTCTGAGCTAGACTCAAAGCCTGCCGTACACCTTGAAGTTCAGACTCCAACTGGCCTATTAAAAGAAAAGGCCCAGACCCATTTTATACTGCAGAGAAGTCAGTAGACAACAGGAGATAGGTCAAAATCTTACTTTTTTCTTTTGCAGCAAAGATTTCTTGCTGCAAGTAGGTTTTTTCCGCCTCCTCAAGTCTCAGCTTTGTAGCTTCTAGTGTGGCTGCCCAAATATTTTGTTCTTTTCCCTGATCACAACATAAAAACTTGAATAAATGAGCAAGAGAACGTTACTTAGTTACATTCAGGAAAAACACACAGTTGCAAGTTTGGACCCTTAAGAGTTCCCCTAGATATTTGAGCTGTCATCATCTAAAACCTATCAGCATGGCTACAAGAATCCCAATCCTCCTAGTCCTCTTTAACTCCTATGCTTAAGCAGGCATCCTTTCTGAGTAATATTTTGGATCCAAAAAGCAGATACAGAGCTCTTTGCTTTGGGTTGGCATCTAATCTTTCACAAGAAATGTCGGACATAAAAGGAGCTTGGATTCAAACTATGTACTCAGCCTTTTCGGATGTTTATTATAACTAAAAAGATAATTTTACAAGGACTCTACACAAGCTTTGCGGCTAATTAGTGGCAAACTCAAACAAAGCGCTAGCATCCTTGCAAGACATCTCTACAAAACTATGCAGATATAAATTGAATTTCAGAAGGAAACAGAACAGATGTTGAATATTCTCAAATCTTCAACCCTCTTGCACCTCTCCTTGCTCATTACATGTTCTTGCTCCATTCGTGCCAAATCTGCACGAGTAGCATCCAGTGCGGCCATTAATCGAATCGCTTCACCAGATGAGGCTGCATCCAACTCAGCAATATAGGACTCCTTCTTGGCCAGCTCTGTCTACACACAATCAACCCCACGAAAGAAACTGCAAGGCTTGAATCATTTTATGTAATCACCAATCCATCCAGCAATGTGCTTAAGCATTCACCTGAAGAGAAGCTACTGATTCTGCTGATTTTGTCCTCTCCTGCACTGCATCTCCTAGCTGAGCCTCAAGGTCTGCAACTAACTGCAACATCAAAGTTACACAGATGAGGTTATCTGCAGCAGCACAGTAGCAAAAGCTGTTTAAAAATTGCATTTATTTAAGCAATGCACATGTGTGTGTGTGTGTGCGGGTGCGTGAGAGAGAGAGAGAGAGAGAGAGAGAGAGAGAGAGAGAGAGAGAGAGAGAGATGAAATGAAATGAAATGTTATATTAACGTCTTCAAAAGGCCATAGTGACCTATGAGACCAGAAAGTTAAAAGGTGGTGGATCTGATACAAAGTCAGAGTAACAAAATAACCTAATCAACAGTACAAAACAAAGATATATATTATGGGATTCTAGATAGGTCGATGTGAGCTAAGCCGAAAAACTAAGCAAGAATGGGCGGCTAGTTGGGATAGCTGAATCACAAAAGATCCAGCATCGGTCGTTGGCGGATCTCATCAATTTCCTCCATGGTTAGTAGTCTGACCGGGCGCTGTGCATGCCTGGCCAGCGTGCTCTGAATCTTTTGACGAAGCCTCCGTCGCTGCTGTGTAGTCCTGCGCAGTCGTGGGCGCCTGGATTTCCCCAGTTCAATCGCTCGGTCAATCAATGTGCCTCTGGTGTGAGACCGGGGGGGGGGGCTCTGCTGTGGGAGTGGCTCTTGCGGCTGTTCCGTGTCTGCTCTGAAGAAGTCTGTAATCCGTCTTTGAGACTGGTTAGCCTCGCCATTCATCAGGCTCTCTCTATGTCTGCGCAGCTCGAGCAAGAACAGACCCAGGCATCTTTGATCTTCGTATCCCATTACTCTTGAGAGTGGTTCAAAACCCTCTCTGAACAAGCAATGGAAGCGGCCTCGTATCTCGTAGTAGACGGGGCAGCGGCATGTATAATGCAGCTCTGTCTCAGGTTCCATGTCACACAAGGGGCATGTCCTGGCCTCTGCTGGTACTCCGCTATATCTCCCGGTTTCAATCCGCAGCTGGTGAGACGATGTGCGTAACTGGCCAATAGCACACCGTATCCCATGAGACAGGTGGGTATCCATGTATCTGGGTCTCATCACAAAACCATCTTCCGTAAGCTAGAGAAGGTGGTCTCTATAGAAAGCCATCTTCATGCCCAGTTCTTGTGCTGTTTGTATCCATGTCCTCCTGGTGTCTAGTTGGGTCAGGTCTTGGCGAATGAGCTTGGTGATCTCTGACTGTGTAAGAATGAGAGATGGTGCATCCAATGCATACTGGAATGGGGGCAGCCTGTCTATGCTGAACCCATGCGCCTGAAACCATGATGTCATCTCCCCATACCAGCATGTTGTATCTCCTTGTATGGCTAACTGTCGGGAGGACTCAAGTGCCATGCGAGCATATCTGTCTCTGGGAAGTTCCCATGTGCGGTTTATGAAGGAGACTGATCTGGTGAGCGCCTCTACCACTAGTGGGGGGGCCGCCAGCTCTGCACGAATAATGGTCCGTGGTACTGATGCCTTGGCTCTAATGAGCCGCGAGATCATAGAGACGAGAGGCTTCTCCATGTTCCCCCATCCGTCTGTGCGACTCGTCCTCCCGTGGTGATCCAATGAAGGTCCCCATATCTCAGCCCCATAGAGCAATGCTGAGGCCACCAAGGTGTCAAAGAGCCAGAGCTTCGTCCGGGGTTCCTGAAACTGAACCTGCAAACACATCCTCTCCAATCTACCCAATGCTGCGTGGGCTCTAGTCAGTCTGGTCTCTGCTGCTCTTCTGAGTGAGAATGTGGGTCCAGTAAAAACCACTCCAAGGTAAGTGTAAGCGTCTGTGTACTCCACAGTCTCCTGGCCGTATGTGAATGTAGGTGCTGATCTCTTGATCCATTGTGGGGTGGTATTAAACACCATAACCTTGGTTTTACCAAGGTTGACAGACAAACCACTTTCGTGGGCAAACGTATGCAGAGCATCCAGTTGGCGTTGCATTCCCTCTGGGGATTCGGAGATCAACACAATATCATCCGCATATAACAAAAGTGGAATCCATGTCCCTGCCAACTGTGCACCTTTATCCCCGTTCTTGTCAATGTAGTCAGAAACCTCATCCACATACATACCGAAAAGAGTAGGAGAGAGTGGGCAACCCTGTTTCACCCCAATAGTGGAGTGAACCGGTATTGAGAGTCCCTCCGGGGTGCGTACATGCCCTACTACTGATCTGTATAATGCCATGATCCCCCAAATGAGCTCTATGGGTACTCCCATTTCCTATAATCTGCGCATCAGTCTAGCTCTGGGTACCGTGTCGAAAGCTTTGCGGAAGTCCACAAAGCTACAATAGATCCGTCTCCCATGAGATCTGCCTTCCTCGATGATGGCCCTGAGTGTTAGGATATGGTCAAGAGTAGAGAAGCCTCTCCTGAATCCTGCTTGCCTAGTTGCACGCATTCCTTCGCTCTCTTCCCATCTACTCAGCTGTTGCTCAAGAATGGATGCATACAAACGTGCCAGTGTGTGCCCGATCATAATAGTGCGATAATTCCCAGGCTCCATGGGTTCTCCTGATTTGAAGATAGGTACTATCGTAGATAGGCTCCAGGTGTCCGGTAGGCCCTCACACATGGCACGGTTAAACATAACTGCTAGAAGCTCTGCTAGTAGGTCTTTGGCATGTATGAAATGCTCAGCTACTAGACCCTCATGATCATATGCTCTCCCAGTCTTCATCCTGTCAATAGCTTTCTTCACCATCTCAATGGTGAAAAAGACACATGTATGTGGGCATGGGTCGGGGGGGTTGGGGAGGGGCGGCTGTTCAGGTGTTGTGTACAAAGATGATGCGTACTGACCCCAGGTCTCTATGGAGGAAATAGCAGGGGGGGGGGGGGGGGGGGGGGGGGGGGGGGATTGCTCATGAAAGAGCCGCCACGCCTCACGCGAGTCTTGACTCATGAATAGCTGATATAGATCCTGCTTGAGTCGGGCCAAAAAAGCCCTCTTCTTCCGTCGCACCAGGCGTCGAAAGTCCATCTGTGACTGTCTGTGAGTGACGTCCCCCAACAGCACCTCCCTTTGAAGTCTGGCTCTAGTCTGGCGGCACTCCTCATCGTACCAGCTGTTCTAAGGCATGCTCCCAGATCGGCGGTTCTGCTCAGGCTGGGTGTGTGGGTATGCTTCTGCTACTGCCTCATGTAATGTCTGTGTCAGTATAGTGGTTAGCTCCTCCAGAGGTCGCCCCGGGTCCTCAGTGCATAGGCGTCTGTAGATTCCATCCATGTATACAGAGTCCGTCTCCCTTGTGAACGTGTAGCGAGTAGGGGCTGCTACTCGTGGCATGTGTGCTACACTGAATTGGAAAGAGATGGTCATTGACACCAGAGCATGATCCACTGCCACCCCGGCCGGTCTAGGCCCAACTGTGAGATCTTGGATACTAAAAATGAGATTCCGTTGTGCCATGACATAGTCCACCGTGCTGGCTCCATGTCTATGTGGGAAGCATGTAAAACTTCCCGTAGCAGGAAATCTCTATAGGCCGTTCAAGATGGCCAATCCATGTGCAGTGCCCATGTCTATCAGGTGTCGCCCATACTCAGTATATTCCTTATCGTGTGATAGTCTCGAAAGGCCCGTATCTGCCACATCTATCTCTCTTAGCATCTCCTCTGAAGTATCACAAAACACTGCCTGGTGATGGGCAATCCTAGCATTGAAGTCCCCGAGGATGATAATGTCACCGTCTCTAGAGAACTCCCATATGTCGTCATCTAAAATAGAGAAAGGGGATTGTCCCTTAGGTGGTGCATAAACTGATGTGCTCGGGGGAAAGTAACAAATAGCTAGATAGAGGTATCTGCCTGTCTCTGCTTTCAGTCTCACCCACATGTACCTGGCCTGCTCATCCCTGCGGGCTATATGTATCAGTGGCTGCAGATCCTCTCTAAATAACACTACCACTCCTCCCGAGCCCCGCCCTGTGTGCTCTGAGCGTGTCTCCTGTCTATAGGCTGTCTCCCACCTATATCCACTGATGTGAGGCATGGATTGCCCCGGGGCCTGGTGTGTCTCAGAGTAGAAAATGATGTCTCTTCTAGTAAAGCTATCCTCAAAAGCACCCACATCAAGACGCATAGATCCATTGCAATTCCAGGCAGCTACTTTGAGTGTGGTCCCATAAGTCTCGCACCGTCATGTGGAGCGTCGCTCCAGTATTACTACTTTTCCGTCTCGGTAGAAAGCGATCTTGCCTTTCCCCCTTGCCGCTCTAATCTCCGGCATTACTTCCTGCATATGAGCGATCTGCGAGAGGGTGAGATCGTCCCCGAGAAAGATGCCAGTCTCCTTAAGAGTTGGTCTTTTCTTCAAGAAAGACTTCTTTGCTTCCATAGAGGGAAAACGGAGGATGAGTGCTCTTTCTTTTGAGGTTTCTCCACTGCCTCCATTTTTCTTTATGTTGCCCACTCTCCATGCCCTTGTGTGTGTCGGCTCATGAATCCCCATCAGGGCTGTGAGTTCTTTTAACTCTTCGTCCACATTGCCTTTGTCTTTAAGACCGCAAATTCTCACATGTAAAGCGCGCACTCTTCTCCTCTGCTCCTCCTCTAGTGTCTGGTTAATGATGTTGTTGGGTGTGGATGTGGGCGTTATCTCCTTGTCTTTCCCTTTCTTGGCCACCTTGATCCATTTCTCGGCTTCGTCCGCCTTCTGTTGGGTTTTGGTAAGAACATCCACCCAAAAAGTCGTCATTTCTTTGTGTTGTTCTTCTCCCTCTTTGATGGCCCATACTTGTTCCTTGATCGTGTTGATTTCTTCAATTACTGAGGGTTGCAGTTCACCCTCTTCCAGTGTGTTTCTTGACCGGGCTTCGGCGAGTTCTTTCTTGAGTGACGCGATCTCTTCCTCTTGGGTTGTCACTCGGTCTTCCAGCATGCTTATCTTGCTCTCTTGGATCAGCACACGTCCTTCGAGAATGTTTATTGTGCCCCAGAGATTGCGGTTCAACTTGGTGATGGTCTCCGTCATTTCCTCTTTGCATTTTCGAATGGCATCTTCTAGGGGGTCGGCTTTATCGTTTGTCTTCCTCATGCTTGAACGCTGTCCGCAAGGGGGGGGGTTAGATGCACGTATGCACCCACACTAGTAGCGGTCCCGACGAGTGCTAGAGCGGAGGCGGTACGGCCCGGGGGTGAAAACGTTAGTTACGAGAGAGAGAGAGATAGGGGGGGGGGGGGGGGACTAAGTATGGTAGATAGAGTGGTGGGAACGGGGGCGGGGGGGGGCTTCGCGATAGACAGAGGGGGGGGGGGGGGGCGATAGATAGGGGAGAGGGGAAGGGTTGATAAGAGAGAGAGAGAGAGAGAGAGAGAGAGAGAGAGAGAGAGAGAGAGCAGCGGGGGGGGGGAACGCTAGAGTGAGGTGAGGGGGCGAAAGTTTGAAAAATTTAAGGAGGGGGGTGGGGAGGTGGGCGATAGACTATAGTCAAAAAATAAAAACTTAAAACTTAAAAAAGGCTGAAAATTAACCTGCGATAGACAAAGGGGGGGGAGGGGGGGGGGGGGGGGGGGGGGGGGGGGGGGGGGGGGGGCGGCGGGGGATTAACCCGCAATAGACCAAAAAGGGGGGGGGGGGGGGGGGGGGGGGGGGGGGGGGGGGGGGGGGGAGGGGGGCGATAGACAGCAGGGGGTGGGGCGCGCGATAGGCAGCAGGGGAGTGCGAGAGAGAGAGAGAGAGAGAGGGTGCGGGGGCAGCAGGGAGCACGAGAGAGAGGGGGGGGGGGGGGGGGCGGATAGCGCGTGAGAGAGAGAGGGTGCGGGGGCAGTAGGGCAGTGCGAGGGGCAGCAGGGCTGCGGGAGGGGCAGCAGAGAGAGAGAGAGAGAGAGAGAGAGAGAGAGAGAGAGAGAGAGAGAGAGGTTCTTTGCGTTACCTTGCTTGCTCTGCCATTTACAAGCCCGTTACTCACTTCCAGCCAGCGCTCCTTTTTCTTTTATCGACCTTCATTAGTTTCTGTAGAGTTTCCTTAACCTTCAAAACTAAAAAATTCATCGCCATGCGTTGCTCGCCATAGTTACACTAGCACAGTCTCCATGGGCAGCTGCGTTTTGTACTTTTTTTGTAGCCTCGGGGTGTGTGTGTGTGTGTACTCTTTTCGCTTGGAGAGTCTGCATTGGAGCAGGGTTTTTGCTTCAACTTTGGTTCAACGGTCTCCTCGTCAAGCGTATTTTCTTTCCCAAAAAGGAATCTGTCAGGTGCATCAGGTGGTTGATGACTCGGGTTATGTTCTTTCTTTCGCTGATGCCGTCTCCCGCTTTCGGTTGGGCCTTCACTATTCTCCTCTCTGGCGGGAGATTCAAAACATGCTTGCTGCTCATTCGCCCATTCCTCCTCTGGATGAAGACTCTCGCTTCTCTGACTGGAATCTGGCTACTACTAGATTGGACTGCATCTCAGCTGCCAGTGTCTATGCCATTCTTCAGTCTGATGTATGGATTGTGCATCGGGGTAATCAGCTGTGGTCGCTTTTCGAGTCATCCTTGTGGTGGCAACATGCATTGTCTCGCATTTGGCAGAGTCATCTGCCTTTGAAGGAACGTGTTTTCTTGTGGCGGTGCTTGGTGGGAGCTCTACCTGTTGGCAGTGTGTTGCATGCTTGACATATTGCGCCTTCCCGCTGCCTCAGATGTCTTGAAGCTGAGGAGACCGTGCCACACTTGCTGTGGTCTTGTCGTCACTCCAGAGCCTTTATTCGGCAAGTGTCGATTGCCCTTCGACTACGTTATCCTTCCGGCTCTTTTCACATACGATTTTGGCTTTTTGGGGTGCTTCGGTCACCACAATCTAAGTTTGCGGTCTTCTTCACCTGGGTCAGATTTTGGACTATGTGGGCCATCTGGCATCATAGGAACTCCTTAATGTTCCAGGGCACTTTTGTTGACCCCTTTCCCTATTTCCAATTATCTCTTGGTCAAGCGCTGCATTTTGCCTATGAAGCTGGAGACATCACTCTTGATGCCTAGAGGATTTACTTTGACTGTTTCTAGCCTTCGGAGCCTCATAGTGCTCTGTCTTTTGTATCCCTTTCTTTTCGTGGGTTTTTTTCGCTTTGAGGTTTCCCACTTGTAAATTAATCAAAGCAGATTTACACAAAAAAAAAAAAGTGTGTGTGTGTGTGTGTGTGTGTGTGTTTTTCTATTGCATGTTACTTCCATTCTTTCAATGCGGCAGGCTCAAGACTTGGAAGCTGTTTTCACTGAGTCGGAATTGTATGCCAGCCTGCTTGATTTGGGTCGATGGAGAGCTCCTGGTTGGGATGGTCTCTCTGTGGAATTCTTCTCGTCTTTCTGGGATCATTTGAAGTTGCCTCTATTGTTCATGATGATTACAGCTTGGGAACAACAGGAATTGCTATCCTCTTGGAAAGAAGGTTTGCTCAAGCTGATACCTAAGCATGCATTGTGTGAAGAATTCTCACATTGGCGGCCTATTACACTTATACCTGTGGTATATAAATTAGTGGCAAAAATGCTTGCTAACCGACTCAAGTGCTTTCTGCATGAAGGCTTGCATCAATCTCAATACGGCTTCATTCCACGACGTCAAATTACTGATAACCTCGCGAATGTCATCATTGGTATGGAATATGCACAATATACTCGACAGGATGTCTTAGTCATGCAGGTCCACATTGAAAAGGCATTTGATACTGTTCTTTGGGATTATTGCGGATACCATGCGACATTTGGGCTTTGGGCCTAGGCTATCCCATGTCGTGCTTTTCTTGTATTCTTTCTGTTACTTGTTCTTCTTAGGGTTTAGGCCCCTCGGCCGACATCTGCAAGTTGGCTCCCTTCTTCAGGGCTTTGACACCTCATCAGTTTGTGACAGCAGGTGGCTTCGGGTCCTTCGGCTAATGCCAGCTCTTTCCACAGCACGGCAATACACTTGGGGGACAGCTGCTTGGTCCACTCTCACGGGCCCTGCACTACATTTTGAGCTATCCTCGACCAGCAGGATGATAGTGATACAGAGGGGTCGACCTACACTCCAGCCTGCTACAGAGCTTACTCCATGAGTCCATGGGAGTGGTGCAGTGAGAGAGATGTGTTTTGGGAGCTCGTCTGTGGCCTGACACTCTGGTTCATCTGGCGGGCCTACCACTTCCGCATCTATGAGGCTCGCCTCATGCCACCAGCAAAGATTACTCTAGATTTTCAACTAGAGCTGATCCACACTCTCAGGGGACAGTTCGAGAGACTTTAGGGCAGCTCCGACCGCATGCAAGGCGTTCCTTCGACTCTGGCCCCCTGGGCCTTTCTTCACCATGGCCCAGGGTGTACTCAGATGGCACTACCGTCCACCTGTGTGGCTTTTTCCTCCTCCCATCTCCGGATCTAGCCCTCATTGTACATATGTTGTTTTTTCATTAGGAGAGTCTCCCCTTATGATTGTCGTAGCCCTCTCTAGTAGAGGTGGTTGTAGCCCTATGGGCAATTTCATTAACTAATAGAAGGATCTTTTTCTTGGGAAAAAAAAAATATCAAAGAGGGGCACCAATCTTTGGGGCCACTGCATCTGGGCGCGGAACTCCACCGTGCCGTGTCATCTATTTCTCTCATTTTTGTTCAGTTCTTTTAATTCTGTCATGTGTGGTTTTGTCCACCAACAATTTGTATTAGAGTCATTTCCAAACATTAAAACTATTTTCCTATGCTTTTAGAATTTTGGGCATGCATGACTACACAACAAAGTTCACCTTCTTCATTACCATCTATTGATAGGTCATTTTCCTATATTTCTAGTATTCTTGGTGAAAAAAAACATCATAATGAAGTTCATATTGATATAGTATAAAACTGCCTTTGTGTGTATGTGCGTGTGTGCACGCCCCCGCATGCGTATGCAAGCTTATGTTGACGATTCCTTTTTTATACCTCGTAATATCCAATCAGATGTATACAGGTTAGTGGAAGCACTTGAACTTTGGGCACGCTACTGGCCTTTATGTTAATTTTCAAAAATCAAAACTTTTAGCCATTAATTTGCAACCCTGGCATAGTTCCATTTGGTTGGGTGAGATTTCTTCACGGGCACATGTGGTCAAACATTTGGGATACCCGTTAGGTTGGCATATCTCATGTCAACAAATAACTCAATGGGTGATGCAAAGGTAAAATCAAAAAGCTTCATTACTGGTTCTAAATGGCCATTGCATGTTCATTTACGGATTGGACAAGCTATTGTTATGGCATATATTCAATTCTTTTGGCCATTGATAATGTAGAGAAAAGAAAACATAGATTGTTTTATGTCTTCAGCCACGGATTATTTGGAAAACTATACATGCTAAAGAGGGCCTTGACCTTATTTCTCTCAAGAGGCTTTGTTCTCTGAAACAACATGGTGGTTTGAATATTCTTAACATACACTTTCATGCATTGGCACAAAAGACCTCTTTGTTGCTCGAGTTTGTATCTCACAAACAACCTTGGGCTATTATGTTGGCAAACCTTTGTTAAGATGTCTTCTAGATCCAAAAACCCCAGGGAGGATGCTCGCTGCTGCTCCTGCGCGTTCCCCTCCCCCCCTGCTTGCTCCTGCTCCCCCGCGCCCTAGCCCCCCTTCGCCCTCGCCCTCGCGCTGCCCCTGTTGCGCGCTGCCCCTGCCTGCGCGCTGTCTGTCCACGCGCGCTGCTGAGCTTACACCCAGCCTGCGCGCAGCCCAGCCAGAGTGCAGCCCCGCCCGCTGCCCCCCCTGTTGTTCGCTGCCCGCTGCCTCGCCGCTCCAGCCCCTTATCCCCACGGCCCCCGCCCCCCGCCCCCCGAAGGCCTCGTTTGAATTGCCTGGCAGTGGATTCT
Organism: Adiantum capillus-veneris; assembly: GCF_014529385.1. Classification (NCBI taxonomy): domain Eukaryota; kingdom Viridiplantae; phylum Streptophyta; class Polypodiopsida; order Polypodiales; family Pteridaceae; genus Adiantum; species Adiantum capillus-veneris. Next base: position 32,157,360 of record NC_140958.1, on the reverse strand, counting down.
CAGTTGGTTTCTCCTTGCCGAGCTCTCAAGCGTTGGCCTTCTCGTCCGCCCTTCTCCTTCAGAGCAGCAGACACTAATGGAGGCTCATGCTCCACCTCAGAGGGACTCCTCCGAAGCCCCCTCGCCCGACACCGCTGAGCCCACCATTCGACTTGCTCTCTCGCCGACAGAGCAAGCGAGCCTAGCCGATGAGGTAGAGCGTCTGCAGGCGACCTCGGTCATTTGCAAGATTCTCGGCACCCGACCCAGCAGAGGAGAGCTGCGTGACCTTCTCCAGGCCCGCCTTCTCGCAGAGGTGGGCAAGATTTTGGATCTCCAAATCCTCGGACGGGGGGACTACCAAATCGAGTTCGAGACTTCCGAGATGGCCTTCAAGGTCATAGCTATGAGTCCACTGGCTATCCGAGCATCACGCGCCCACTTTCGACAGTGGCCACACGGTTTTGACCCGACATCGGATGTGCTCGTAGAGGAGGCAGACATCCCCATCTCAGTCTGCTTTCCGGGTTTACGGAGGGAGTACCTTCCACTGCTCTCCAGTATTGGCTCCGCCATCGGGACTGTTTTGGAGACACCTCGTACGGCAGCATCAGTAGCTGCCAAGGCGGCCGGCATCCCTTCAGTTCGAGTTTTGGTCAGAGATACCCACACGCTCCCGAAGGTCATCCTTTTGCCTCGGGTGAGTGGGGGTTGGTTTAGTCAGAGTGTGGAGTACTCGGGTCTCCCGAACCAGTGCTTCATTTGCAGACAGATGGGCCACCTAGCGAAGGCCTGTCCACGGAGGAGACCACGACCTGCACCTCAGCCTCAGCCTCAGCCCCAGCCTGCCAAGGCTGGGCCGCAGCCTCAGCCAGCGACACAGCGCACAGATTCTGAGCCACCCTCCGAGCCTGGGGCTCCAGCGGAGGAGGGGTGGCAGCAGGCCCGTGGCCGTCGACGCCAGGGGCCACAGCGACAGCCTGGCACTCAGAGTGGCCCTCAGGTGCCTACTCAGCAACAGTGGGTTCCCACAGGGAACCGCTTTGGTCCTCTTGAGCAGGAGGAGCCTCCTACGCCAGCCTTCTCTTCCGTTTCACCCTCGCCAGCCTTCTCTTCCGTTTCACCCTCGCCAGCCCCTCCACCTTCATTTTTCCCCTCTTCCTCCTCATCCCCTGCCCCGCCCTTTGCTCCCGCCCACTCCCCACCTCACCCCCTGTCTCTGTCGTCCCGCCCGCTTCTCTTCTCCTCCGCCCCCCCCAGCTCCTTCTCCCCCTCCTCCTGCTTCAGTACCACAGTCGACTCAGGAGACTGGTCCCTCGCCGGCGGCTAGGAGATCTCTTGGGAGCGCTTTTGCCACGAGTCGCCTAGCGAGAGAGGGTCAGCCCTTCTTGCGGCCCCCTTTGCAGATTCAGACATCTTCCCTTGCAGCTATCCCTCGTGGTCTGACGAGCATTGACCTCCGACGCCGCTGGGACTTCTTCGATTACGGATTCACTCACTTTCTCGGCGATTCCGCAGCAGACCACGAGGCAGCCTGCTTCAGGGTCCACGCTCTATTCCTCGCCGCTAGGGGGACAGAGGCCTTGGACTCAGCAGTTGGTTTCTCCTTTCTTCTCTGCGGTAGGACCGAGACAGAGTGGTCCCTCGACTCAATGGTGGGATGGTTGCATACACAGGTTCTCGAGTTCTCTCACCACATGGGAGAACTTGGAGTTACAGATTTGCTGCAGACTTTGTGGCCACTGGCCAAGTTTGCGGTGACACCCCCAGACTCAGCAGGATGTAGGCACATTGTGGTGTACTTTTTTGTTGATACACAGTGTTTGCCTTGCTATGTATACATACATGAGGACTCCTGGACAGAGGAGGTTGCTTTACGCTCGGCTCGCTCTACTTGGGCTTGGGCCAGGCACTCACTACAAGCTCGCCTATCTAGAGGATGCTCGGATGCGGATTACTCCCCATCCAAGCCTGCCTCGAAGATAGCCCGTCTTACTGCTGCTGCAGCATCTATTCTCTCTCGCTCCCCATGAGGATCGTCCAATGGAATGTGCAGGGATTAGGTGGGCCCCAGTTTCAGCGACAGCGGGGCCGATTGCGGCAGGAGCTTCAGCGTTGCCTTGTGGGAGGAGAGATTGATCTCCTTATGCTCCAGGAGCTCCATTGGTCTGAGAGCCGCATCCAGCGCTGCGGTCAGATTTTGCGTGGACGTTATGATTCCTTTTCGTCAGCTGCTTTTGAACCTGGAGGCATCCAGGGTGGGGTATGTATGACTATTGTGGACTCAGTGCAGCAGGCCATTGTGGGCAGAGGGATTATTGTGCCAGGCAGGGCTCAGTGGATTACTTTGCAGGTTCAGGGTGGCCTTGTGGGCTTCCTGAACATCTATGCGCCCAATGTGGCGAGTGCTCGTCCAAAGTTTTGGTCACAGATTGTTGAGTCTTTGCCACAGGTTGACCATTGGTGTGTAGGAGGGGACTTCAACATGTTGGAGGACCCTTCTGACAGGATCGGAGGCAGCCATGCTACTGTGCATGGAGTCGAGTTAGCAGCTTGGGAGAGGTTGTGTATGACCTTGAGGGTCTCGGATACATGGCAGCATTCTGGCTTTGTGAGGCCTCCAGAGAGTCTTGCCTTCTCTAGATCAGACCGCAGAGTGGGAGGAGTGAATCTATCGCGGATAGATCGCTTCTACACTAGTGACCACTTCAGTGACTTGGGGGGATCAGTGGGCATCCTGGCAGGGACATCCTTCTCGGACCATGCACCAGTGATCCTCACAGTGGCAGACAGGCAGAGGAGTGGGAGCACGATGCTTCGCATCCCAGAGCGGGTCTTGTTGGACACAGCACTCAGAGAGAGGGTAGAGGCTCTTTGGACAGAGGGCATGGACAGCCAGGCTCTACCGGCAGACAGAGTGGCCTTAGGCCTAGCTCAGCTTAGCCACTTTTTTCTCCAGGAGTCTTTGGCTCGACAGGCCGCAGCGAGAGAGGAGGAGCAGCGTCTCAGACGAGGCATTGCTTCACTACAGAGGATGCAGGAGCAGCATCCAGACAGTCCATGGTTGGAGGAGCAGTTACAATAGGCTCGACAGGAGCTTGTTTGCACAGAGGAGAGGCGCCATGAGTTTGCCTTTCACCGACAGGCATCTCAGTGGACTCAGGTAGGTGACAGAGTGACAGGTGCCTTTTTTGAGACAGTAGGACCTGGGCACTCGCATGCCAAGGTCACTCAGCTGAGGAGACTCGATGGGTCAGTTGCTTGTGAGCATGAGGATATGCGTGCAGTTGCTACTGACTTTTACCGTGAGCTACTGACGGCTGAGCCACAGTCAGAGAGACAGGATGCATGCAGGGAGCAGGTTTGGGCGCAGATGCCTTGTCTTGTGACTGAGGAGATGCGCCAGAGGCTGGAGATACCTCTTCAGCTTGAGGAGCTGCACACGGCTCTTAAGGCCCTTCCTCGTGGTAGTTGTCCAGGTGAGGATGGGCTGACTCCCAGCTTCTTCTTGGAGTACTGGGACTTGCTTGGCCCAGATCTTTGTAGTGCCTTTCAGTACATTCTGCACACAAGAGTGATGCCGGATAGCATGAGTGAGGGCCTGATTTACCTCATTCCAAAGGAGGGTGGCTCCTTGGATGAGCTTCGACAGTGGCGCCCCATCACCATCCTCAACTCAACCTACAAAATTCTTGCCAAGGCTCTGAGTTTGAGGATTCAGCCACTTTTGGAGAGCCTTATACATGGGACTCAGACAGGTTTTGTCAAGGAACGCAGTATCCTTGACAACATCTTCACTTTCTGGGAGGCTTCTGCCCTGGCACGTCTCCGTGGGGAGGACCTTGTGATTCTTCTTCTCGATTTTGAAAAGGCATACGACAGAGTTGACTGGGACTTTCTAGAGGGCACGCTTCGCAGGATGGGCTTTTCAGATGCTTGGATCAGAGGGGTGTCGGCTTTGTACAGACAGGCTCACAGTCAGGTGCTTTTGGCAGGAGGTAGAGGAGAGCGCTTTATGCTCACACGATCGGTCAGACAGGGTTGTCCTCTTGCCCCCTTTCTCTTTCTGTTCTATGCGGAGGCGATGAGCAGATTTTTGGTGTCACAGCAGGTTGGTTTGAGGGGCTTAGCACTCCCGATACGGGGAGATGAGCTTCTGGACGCTGAGTTTGCCGACGACTCAGCCTTGTACTTAGAGGGCCAGGAGGCCAATTTACACAGGTGTGGGGAGGCTCTTGAGACCTTCTGCTGTGCATCGGGCGCATTGCTCAACTGGAGAAAGACAGTGGCTTTCTCGATTGGCAGTGCTCCTGTGCCAGAGTGGATGCCAGGAGAGGGTTTCAGGTGGATTCCCCCAAGGACTGCAGTTCGATACTTGGGTTGTCAGGTTGGTTTGGATTTGTCCCCCGAGCAGCAGATTGCTCCTCTTCTCCTCTCCATCAGGAGAAAGCTGTTCCACTGGAGCTCAGCACGACTTTCGCTGGCTGGTAGAGTAGTAGTTGCCAACCAGGTGTTGTTGGCAACTATGTGGTACATCACTTCTTGCTGGATCTTCTCGAGTTCCTGCATCAGCCAGGTAGAGAGTCTGATGAGGAACTTCCTTTGGTCAGGTCGTGACACTCAGATTGCCCGAGCCAAGGTGGCTTGGTCGGTCATCACACTTCCTTGTTCTCAGGGAGGGCTTGGGATCATTGATCCAGCACAGCAGAGCAGAGCCCTTCTTGGGAAGTTCGTCGTCAGAGGACTTCTTCCAGGCGAGGAGCCCTGGAAGGAGTTCTTGTTGCAGAGGCTTCGTGCCAGGGTGCCTCAGTCAGGAGGCCCTTGGCAACCTTCGACCAGATGGATCTTTACAGAGTTGCGTCGAGTTGGTTTGAGCAGGAGACTGGAGGACCGATTCGCTGTGAGTCTGCTTCGTTGTTGGGAGCTATTACGGCGTGGCCTAGAGCAGAGACAGCCGACGTGCACGGAGGAGCGCCTACGGCAGCCCCTTGTCTGGAACCCCATGGTTAGCACTCAACGAGGCCACTTGGTTGGGAGTAGGCCTCATGTTTCTTGGGGTCCCATGGCAGCAGGTCCAGCGCGCTCTCAAGGTGACTGGCTAGAGTTCACAGGTTTGTCAGAGGAGGTGCAGGTTGTCCAGCTACAGGGCATGAGAGGGGTTCAGAGCATGTGTCAGGACATCTCAGAGTCAGTTCCAGCTGACTGGCTCACGCCTCTCAAGCCAGTGGCACCCCGGTGGATGGGAGCCTTCACACGACTGGAGGTTCTCATTTCAGTCAGGGCTTGCTCAGAGACTGTCCCAGCCCTGTTCTTCGAGCTTCAGGGTGGGGGACGACTACAGAGAGTTGCAGTAGAGGCCCCGCAGATAGCAGAGTGTTGTTTCCAGAGGATCCGAGTTGTGGGCATCTGTGGGAGGACTTGCATCATAGACCCTGACCCAGCAGCTCTTGAGATAGGACACTGGAGGCTATGGGCTTGGGAGTGCTGTCCACTGGCACGAGTACAGTGGGATCCTGGTGAGTGGCTATGGAGGGACCCATTCTCTTCTGCAGACCGCCCAGGAGTCCCTTTCTTTCAGTACACTGTTCGGCTTGGACGTCATATACTTGCAGCACAGAGTGAGGCCCGCCCCGCTGCAGCACGTCATTGGCAGGAGGAGGGTCTCACAGTTGAGTTCTTGGCAGCTTTTTGGCAGAGGCTGTGGGACTCCAGACAGCCGAGGCGCGTCACCTTGTTCCAGTGGTTGGTTGCACACAGAGCCACAACAGTAGGGAGCTGGCTTGTACATAGTGGTCTCTCGGCCGCATGTACAGCCTGTGACCAGTTGGTGGAGAGTCAGCGTCACTGTCTTTGGGACTGTCCCTCGGCCCAGCAGGTGTGGCTACGAGTTCTTCGGCTGATGCCTGCCCTCTCCGCGGCTTGACAGTACACTTGGGGGGCAGCGGCTTGGTCCACCCTCACGGGCCCGGCACTACAGTTTGAGCTATCTTCCACCAGCAGGATGATAGTGATAAAGGGGGGGCGACCTGCACTCCAGCCTGCTACAGACCTTACTCCACAGGAGTGGTGCAGTGAGAGAGAGGAGTGCTGGGAGCTCATCAGCGGCCTAGCTCTTTGGTTCATCTGGCGGGCCCGTTGTTTCCGCATCTTTGAGGCTCGCCCTGTGCCACCAGCAGAGACTGTTCGTGACTTTTGGCTAGAGTTGATCCATACTCTCAGAGGACAGCTTGAGGGACTACAGGGCAGCTCCGACCGCATGCGGGAGCGCCGCGAGGCTTTCCTTCGACTCTGGCGCCCTGGGCCTTTCTACACCATGGTCGAGGGGGTGCTCATATGGCACTACTGTCCACCTGTGTGGCTCTTCCCTCCTCCCATTTCTTGATCTAGCCCCATTGTATATATGCTGTTTTTTCATTGGGAGAGTCTCCCCATCATGCTTGTTGTAGCCCTCTCTTGCAGAGGTGGATGTAGCCCTATGGGCAGTTTTCATTAACTAATAGAAGGATCTTTTTCTTGGGAAAAAAAAAAGATGTCTTCTACATCTTTTGGCAATTCAACGGTCATGCATTGGGAAGCGGTTTTTGGTCATTTTGATGGCAAAATTGTTGGTTGTCCACTTGCTACAAAGCTGATTTAGCTTGGAAAAAGCTTGAACACTTTCTTAACTGGACTCCACGTTTGAATAATAATTCTAATTCGCTTCGTTTGGAAAGTGAAAATTAGAGTAGAGTTTTTCATGAACCATTAGCTGTTCAAGAGCCTAAGAAGGATTATTTCGTTGCAAAAAAAGGTGTTTACTTCATTAAAGATGTGTTGGATGATAGAGGTCAAGTGCTACCTTTTGTGCTAAATTTCGCATGGGCTATCATTATCGTCCTTTATGGCAAAAGATTCAGAATTTTTTGTCATCTTTTGAGCTTATTCCTCCTCTAGATGAGACCAAAAGATTGTATATTGGAGCCTATATCAAGCCGCTCCTGCTTGTGGTCATTTGTCTCCGCCTCAGATTTTTGTGCATTCAATTTACACTTTCCTCCTTCCTGGACAATGGGTTCATGATTATGCACATTGCAAACAGCGTTTGTCGAATGCATAAGCCTTTGTTGTGGTCGAGAAAACGATTCATGATGATATGGAGCAGTAAGATGCCTTTAAAATGTCAGGTTTGTCTATGGTACTACTTCCTTGCAATTCTTCCAGGTGCGTCTTTCTTGGCAAGGAACCATGTGACATCCTCTCTTTGTCACGTTTGTGATGCATCTATTGAAACGTTTCTACATTTATTATAGAATTGTATTGCCTTTCGCAATTTGTTGGATCATATAGCAAGGTTTCTTCACACTAGTTTCTCTTCTATGTCTTTGGGGAAACATTTTTCGTTATTTGGCAATCTTTCTCCTGCTTTCAAACATGACTGTTTTTTTATTGGCTCCGGTACTGACAAATGAGAAATTGGTTTGTGGTGACCTTTTCTTTCTCAGATTACCTTTGTAGAAGTCTCTTTATGATTCTCTGTCTCTACAAGAGATTGACCCATCATTGTACGCCCATTTTCAGATGTGTTTTGACTATTCCTTTGTTCACTATGAACTTGGACTTTTCTTACACGCTTGTAAGTATGGGTAGGTTTTTTTTCTACATAAGTTAAAACCTATTCAATGTATTGTGTACTTAAGTGAGTACGTACTCCGTGTGTGTGTGTGTGTGTGTACGTGCGCACGGCCATATTCCGGGATGTCCGATCGTTTCGTCCGTAGTTGCTGATTAGAAGACTATCACCTCACATTTGTCATGGCATGGTCGACAATCCCTGCAAGATAATTCCCTCCGGTTGGAGAGCATTCATTAAGGTGTTCTCTCACTTTGGTTCAATACTCTCCTCGACGAGCATACTTTCTTTTGCAAAAGGGGTATCCTAGGTTGATCAAGTGGTGGATGACACACAGCAGGTCCTCTCCTTTTCTATTGCAGCCTTTCGCTATGAGCTGGGACCTCATTATTGACATTTGTGGCAGCAAATTCAGCGGTTGCTTGCTGGTGTTTCCCCAGTGCCTCCATTGCTTGCGGACTCCCGACGTTCAGATTGGAATCTTGTCCATGCTAGGTTGGACTGCATATGGGCACAGTCAGTTTATGCTTTGCTACAGTCTCATGCATGGATTGTGTCTCACAAAAATCAGTTGTGGTCACTCTTCAAGTCTCAATTGTGGTGGCAAAGGACGCTATCTCGCATTTGACAGAACCATCTACCTCTCAAAGAGCGCATTTTCTTATGACAATGTATGGTGGGTGCGTTACCGGTTGGTACTTTGTTGCATGTGCGACCAATGGCCTCCTCTCGTTGTGTGCGATGTCATGGGGCTGACAAGACTGTGACACATTTGCTTTGGGATTGCTGCTGCTCCCGGTCTTTCATCAGGCAAGTGTCCTCTGCTCTGCACCTTCTTTTCCCCTCCGGAATCTTTCAGGGACAGTTGAGTCCTCCAGCCACCACAGTCTTTGTTTGAGGTCTTCTTCAGTTGGGTCAAATTTTGGGTTATGTAGACCATATGGCACCAACATAACTCTCAGATGTTATGCCATGAAAAATTACCCTTTGCCTTGCTTCAAATTTTCGCTTGGACAAGCACTTCACTTTGCTCATGATGTGGGGGCCATCTCCCTTGAAGCTTATAGGATTTACTTCGATTGTTTCTAGTTTTCGAAGCCTTCTAAAGCTTCATCTTTTGTACCCCTTCTATAGTGTGCGTTTTCCTCCGTTTGAGATTTCCCACTTGTAAATACAATCAAGATTTACAACAAAAAGAAAGTGTGTACACATGCATGTGTGGGTCAGTGGGCACAAGCATGTGCACACCCTCATGCACAATAAACAAATACAAAAATTCATGGGAAGAGGATGCAACCTTCTGGTGTTTAGAAATCTGGTCAGCAATTAAAATGCCTTGATTTTTCTCCATCTCCATCATTTTATCTGTGAGTTCATTGACTACCTGATCATGGTAAGCACCAAAAGATCACTGACCATTTACAGAGGAAGCAGGAAAAAAAAGAAGATTACATAGACTTGAACGTGCAAATTGCATTTATATAGACATAAAGATCTTAAAAAAACAAAACTTAATCTCTGCCAACAACCCAAAAATTGACAGTAGTGCATTGGTGAGTTGCCATTACATACAACAAGCTTATATGATGCATATTTAAGAGCCTCACAGATATCTCAGATGTGAAACAAAGGTATTTGTTTAGTGGCTGAAAAAGATTGGAAACTACTGCACTCTGGAGCTGCCTCAAAACCCACTACAAGAGGCTATCCACACACTCCAATTGATAGCCTCACAGCTGTATAAGAGTCCAGAGCTGCCACCACCACCCTTATAAGACCGAACTTCGAAAGCACCCCCGCCCCCCAAAGACCACCCCATTAGGCCCATCCCTGCCTATCACTACATGTGCACAATGTGTGTGTGTGACTCCCTCAAATGTGGTTGAGGTAAATGCACTTGTGAGGGCACCAGTTTTGGGGGTATTACTTTTCCGAGAGGGACTACACCTTTTGTGGAAAGTGCTGCTGTTTTGAAGTTCTTTTTTCAGTTTTTGATGCTGCAAGTTTTTGTGACGGAAGTCTGGTGCAGTTTCCCTACCTATCAGATTACAGGTGGCCTGGTTCAGGATGAGGGAGCATACAATTCTGTAGCACACAGACTGACTCAGGTACACAACCGTGATGATAAAGACCCTTTAACATGCTTCTTTTACTAAACAGCATGGAATGTTGCTTCTTATACAGGCATGCAGTATTCCATGCTTCTTAATCCTATTAATTTGCTAACAAGAAGGTGGAATGGCTCACCTCTAATGCACATCACACTCAACTATTGACCATGCTTGAGCTCTCTCGATGGTAAGACTCCAAATAAAAGACCTCCAAGTAGAAATTCACCAGCTGAGTGCTATCAGCCACATTACCCTCGTCCAATCACCTCGCGCCTAATGATGGTCGCTTGTTAAGCTTCACCAAGTAACTACAAATCATCCTTTTTTGGCAGAACATATCTGACTGTACTACTACCATCTATGTACCAAGGGCCCCTGGGAAACATCATCTCTTCTACCTTTCTCCCTTCCTGTTCCAGAACCTGGCCTACCTAAAAAATTCCCTTGAATTTCTTCAACTTTAGGCATACATCATAAACTGAAACCTTTGGAAACTCCCTTTTAAAGGCCGAAGGAGACTCACATTATACATGAAACACGTCATAAATCTTTTAATGAGCTGGCAATTGCAACCTAAAAGGTGCTTTAATGATCCTCTCAATCGATTGAAAATTGCAACCCAAAAAGATACTTTAATGATCCTCTCAGTGCAGTAATTTTATCAGGACCATCATTAGTGCATGCTCAACCCCCATATTTCCCAGTCATTCCTTCTCAAATTCCGCCGACACCCAATCACCCTCTCTAAAATTCAGTGACTGGAAACTTCAAATAGTCCCCAATTTTCAAATAGCACACGCAAAAACAAGCAAGCCATACAAGGATCTCAAGTAACACAATCAATGTCAGCATACAATTGTACTTGAATACAAATGCCAAGAGCAACTTGAGCAATGTGATCCGGTCTAGCCCTTTTCATTCATAAACACGAAGTGAACATGTTTGGTGGATTTGTCAACATGCTCCATCCCATCCACTCCAGTGGGAGATAACAGATAAACTCCATGTCCCAAGGTCTATTTACAACATGTTAACTGTAAGCACTGAAGCAAAAACTCCATACATCAAAAAACCCTGCCCCTAATTGTTATGCCAAGGAAGATAGGCGTGTGCTGCTATGTCCATAGTTCCTACCTCCATTCCTTCATACACTATAAATGTTGCACGACATATATAGATTAGGTGCATAGCAGAGTGATTGGTATCTAAGGTAGCTCTACACAAAAAACAAAAACCTAACAAGTTACCATGACATTAGCACCTATATTCAAGCAGCTTCAAAAGAGAGAAAAAACTAGCCATCAAACAATCCCAATTGAATACTTTAATGTAAAAGCAAGTAAGAATAACAATTTAATAAACGCAAGCCACCTGTTCTTTTTCTGAAGCAACACGGTGTGCTTCCTTATGTTCCTCCTCTAATGCTTCCAGTTTTTGTTGAAGATCTTCAATAACCTCTTTTTGTCTGGGAAAAAAAAAGGATGACAAAAAACCACCTCTCTATGAAGAGCACTTCAATAAGGTGCTTTTATAGTGCATGCATGGATACGATGAATGTATATCAAGCTTACCGTGTAGGTTTAACTGGCAGTAGACGTTCCTAGTCGTGAAGCATGCTTGTGAGTGAATCTCCGCATACAAAGCGCTTCTTAATGTTCCTAAAGAGAAAGAGGTTAAATGACTGGTTACATCACTCTCATCCTTTGGTTGGGATATGTAGCCCTTTGGACCATTTGTGGTTGCTGAACGTCCATCGTCTCTAATGACTATATTTTCTTGGCATGGATCCTTCTCTTCAACGATCTCTCTATGATTGCCGAAAAAGAGATATGCTTGTGAGGGTTGCTTTCCAAAATTTGCCCCCCCCCCACCTCTCTCTCTCTCACACAAGAAGCACCCTTGTGGGGCAAAAATTTATTTTAAAATATGAATGTTAAGGTGGCCATGTTCCCTGTCGTTTTGCATGCCACCGAAAACACGCAGTCTCATCTTCTCTCTTGTTCTCTCCCACATCATAGAAACAGGGGAACGGGGAACGGAGGGATGGGAAAAGGGACGGAAGGGGACAGCAGGGAACGGACGGGGATGGCTTTTGCCGGCCAGTCACAAGGTTGGCTGTTCCGAACGGCAGCCGGTTAGGAGCGGGGGGGAGAAACAGCCAATGGCCAGTTTTTATAAAAATCCAATGGTAGAAAATGGCCGCTTTTTGGGGGCTTTAGGGCCCTTTTACACATTGTTCAGGGGCTCTTTTGGGAGGTGTTTTGGAGGCCTTTAAAAGGGGGCCTCCTCAATGCATTGCTCAAAGCCTCATGCTCTTGAGTCTTACTTCTTACTTATCATTATGCTTTAGCTCAAGCCTCACTTGCAAGCTCACTTGGGCCTTGGCGGCAAGCTCTCAAGCTCCCTCTTACTCTCTCAAGCATCAAGCTCTCAAGGTTCAGGACTCAAGAGTCAAGCCCCCTCTACTCCCTCTCAAGCTCCCTCTTCTATACAAAAGGGGAATAAAATAGGGTCTCTACCAATGGAAGGGGATTAGAGTCTAGAGTCTATCTACTCTAGTTTGTCAAGTGTCGACTCTCTATTAATATTCAAGCCTCTCATTTCTCTCAAGCTCCCTCTATCTACTCTCCATGAAGCAGTAAGCCTCTCTCTCCTTCAAGCCTCTATCTACTCTCATGAGGCAAGCACTTCCAGGTTTGACGTGCCATTGTGGACTCACCACCTCCCTAGTTAGGCTTTAGCCATTTTTGGCCTCTTACCACTTCCCATTTTGAGCCCTTGAGGCATGTACGTCGTCACGCCATCGATGTTTTATTGGCATAATTTGCTATTATGAGCATGTTTCTTGTCTTGTTTGGTGCAAATCAATGCTCAAACTGTTCTTAGCAATATGGTACATACATGTAGCTCAAAAAAATTGAGAAAAATAAAATTTCTTTTGCCGTTCCGGGCCCCTACCCCATTCCCTAACTTTTGCCATCCTGACCCCATTCCCCGTACCGTGTTTCTATGTCCCACATGCTGGTGACCACACAACATCACGGGTTTCCACAACCTCTTTCTCTCCTGCTCGCATGGCAGCAACCAGCCAGCCCAGCTTTCTCTCTTCTCGTTCGTCGAGAGTTGGAGGGCCTCCCATGGCATGGGGGGGACCTGCATGGAGTAGGGTTTGGATCTGCGTGTACACACACACCACACACTCTCACACTCTCTTCATCCCTCTCCACCGACTCTCTCATTCTCCCCCTCTTTCTCTCCCTCTCTCTATCCTTTCTTCTCATACCGAGGGCGGTTTAACACACTCTCTCTCTACTACACACAAGCACACATTCATCTAACTCTCTATCTCAATCACTCTCACCTCTCTCCATCTCTTTTTTTCTTTTTGGCACAAAAAAGTGGCCATATACTGTGTACAAAGAGACCACTCGAGATGCTGAAAGGCCCTTCACACAAAGGATGTACAAGATGGGGAGTACAATGTTAGTGCTATGTGCACATCAAGGTGGCATGTATGAAGAATGCAAAATGAATCACTAGGGATGTGCGTAGTGCCATGTGGTGTGTCCATGATCCAGACTAAAAAGGACTGAAGATCTCGCCCATGTCACGAGGAAAGAGTGTCTACACCTCTCCACTGCCCTAGAAAAGCCCGCTAAGTATCCCACTGACTGTGAAAAGTATGCCGAAGCTCACTCCAAATAGCTGCCAAAGTGGTTGATGTTGGGGAAGACTTTGAGCCAAGAATGTGAGCACAGCGAGCCTTCAACATGTTCCATAAAGTGATGCTATAGATCGTAGTAAAAATTGCATAGAACTCAGGCTGATGGACAATATCTGGAACCATCTGTAGAGTGCCCAAACTATATCCCAATGATGTAAGCATGAGGATTGGATCTGTTGGAGAGCCTGAAAAAGAGTGTTGCATGATGTATGCATCAGCAATTTGGGCTCTCGGACTTACACTCTCATGGTGGACACAAATTGAGAGACCACAAGTGATGATGATCTCCCACATCATTCGTAGAAAACCCTCCATCTCACATGACACTATCAAAGAGGGGATGGCAACACCACCCATGTTAGTGGAGGCTCTCTTTAAAACACTATATTTCATCCAAAAATTGAGGCATCTAGTATATTTCATCCCGCAAACCAGACTTTCATACAAAGATCTTGAGGCATCTAGAAAAATGGCAGAGCTAGCAAATGGCAAGAGATGGTATGCACAAATGGCACAATCGTTCAGTACACATCGACTGGATATAGAACCGCTCCCACCTTTTCAAAACGACCGAGACTCACCATTTATACGCCTCTCACATAGTGAGAGGAACCAGATCCTCAAACAATATACTTCCAAGAGACATGGATTACACCTAGACACCCTCTTCCATTGACGATGTTGTATAAAACAAACCGCTTCATGATTATTTTAGAGGATGGCTTCATCCAACAGCCACAAAACATTAACACATTTATGCCACATATCGTTAGAGTCACGAATCGCGATTGGACATCCCAAGGTCTCGCCTCAAAGACTAGAGGTTGAGGTTGGGCGGGTAGCACAGATGTTAAGTGAAGCGGAAGCGTTGATGCTGATAGCTCAGGACGAGTGCTTAGTACGTACACAGGGTTCCTTTTTACTTAATGAGAGAGGTGTGCAATAGACACACAAAGAGAGAGAGAGAGAGAGAGAGAGAGAGAGAGAGAGAGAGAGAGAGAGATGAAATGAAATGAAATGTTATATTAACGTCTTCAAAAGGCCAAAATGACCTATGAGACCAGAGCGTTACAATGTGGTGAATCTGCTACAAAGTCAGAGTAACAAAATGAAATGACAAAATGAAAAAAATTTGATAAAATAAAAGTACTATGGGATCCTAAATTGGTAGGTGTGACCTAAGCAGCTAGCTGGGATAGCTAAATCACAAGTCACAAGAGATCAAGCATCGGTCGCTGGCGTATCTCATCAATCTCCTCCATGGTCAGCAGTCTCTTACCGGGCGTCGTGCATGTCCGACGAAAGTGATCCGAATCCTCTGATGTAGCCTTCGTTAATGTTGTGTAGTCCTCCGCAGTCGTGGGCGTCTGGATCTCCCCAGCTTAGTCGCTCGATCAATTAGTGTGCCTCTGATGTGAGGCGACAAGATATGCTATGGTAGTAGCTCAGAGAGAGAGAGAGAGAGAGAGAGAGATTGAATGATCGTCCACGGAGGTCATATATAACCTATGGAACCAAAAGACAAAAGAGTACAACGGTGCTTTCAAATGGAGGCGTTGGGTACATATCAGTTAAGGACTAAGGGTCCATTGGCCAAAAGGAAGGAAAATAATAAAAACTAAGAGGGGTTGGATGAGGGGGAAGCCGGTTTAGGAGCTCGAAACTCTTGAATGACGGCTTTGCCACCTTGATAGACTACCAATTTGCCTTGTTTGCGGGCTTCGTGCATCTTCTTGAGCTCGCTTGCTTTTGTCTTTAGTTGATTCATAGTTAATTCTTCGGCGATCCAAAGGTTGTCTCTTGAGGAGGCGAGATTGGCGTAGCAACCGCAATCGCTCTTCTTTGTCCTTGAAGGTGAGGATACATTGCGTAGGTTTTACTGTCCTATGTGTATCATTGATCCAAGAGATGGCTTCCGTCTTCATGTGAACTGGTTGAAGGATATCATTGAGCTTGATGATGGCTTCTTCTAGGGTGTCCTCATCAGTGCACCATGGGGAGGGAAGTCCCCCAATCCGGGCCTTGTGGCAAAGGGATTCTTGCAGCGGACGCTCTTGCAAGACCGTTTTGTATCTTGATGTCAATCTTCTTGGTGATGTCGTGTGTTGCCAAGTGAGCTTCGATGATCTTTTCTTCAACTTGCTCCACCTTGTCGGTAGTGAGATCTACCATAGAATCAAATCATGCCTCGAGTTTCTTAAGGCGATCCTTGAGGTCATGATTTTCTTCAATAACTCTATCTAGGGCTGTTTGTAGTTGTTCGATGCGGTCACATTTGCTCGGGGCCGCTACAACAGTGGCAAAACTTGGCCGTGTTCCTGTGGGTGTCTTTGGGAATGGTGTCCTTGCCTTGGTAGCCATATCCTATTTGGAGTGGAGAAATCCACTATTTGTGTTGGGTGTTGCTGGCGTTAGTGGACCATGGGCTTGAGAGGATGCGAGATCATAAGCTTACAATGAAGCTTCAACGGGCGCGAGAACAGAGACTTATGATGAAGCTGAGGTAGAGCGAGACCACAGGCTGGATTGAGAGAGAGAGAGAGAGAGAGAGAGAGAGAGAGAGAGAGAGAGAAATGTTATATTAACGTCTTCAAAAGGCCAAAGTGACCAATGAGACCAGAAAGTTACAATGTCGTGGATCTGATACAAAGCCAGAGTAACAAGATGACAAAAATGAAATGACAACTGACAAAATAAAATACTATGGAAGCCTAAACTTCTAGGTGTGAACTAAGCAGCTAGCTGGGATAGCTAGATCACAAGAGATCCAGCATCGGTCGCTAGCGGATCTCATCAATCTCCTCCATGGTCAGTAGTCTGACTGGGCGTATTGCATGTCGAGCCAAAGTGATCTGAATCCTCTGATGCAGCCTCCGTCGATGCTGTGTAGTCCTCCGCAGTTGTGGACGTCTGGATCTCCCCAGCTCAGTCGCTCGGTCGATCAGTGTGCCTCTGGGGAGAGAGAGAGAGAGAGAGAGAGAGAGAGAGAGAGAGAGAGAGAGAGAGAGAGAGAGAGAGAGACCCGCGAGTCCTCGCAGCGTTAGACGAAGTAGGTTGGGAGAGCGGGAGAGCTCCAAGTCGAGAGAGCTGCAGCGCGAGCAGGTCGTTGAGCCCCAGGTAGAAAAGTTGAGAGCACTGCAGTTCTGAAAACTTATGCTTGGCTTTGGTTCTGTGGTTGTTGCAGGCGAGCTTGGAGGCTTAACCCCCCTCCACAGGCCGCCCTTGATTCTGGGAGGGACACAAGGTGTGTGGGTCTTAGGGTTTCGCTGAAGCAGAGAGAGAGAGAGAGAGAGAGAGAGAGAGAGAGAGAGAGAGAGAGAGAGAGAGAGAGAGAGAGAGAGAGAGAGAGAGAGAGAGAGAGAGATGAAATGAAATGAAATGAAATGTTATATTAACGTCTTCAAAAGGCCAAAATGACCCTATGAGACCAGAGTGTTACAATGTGGTGAATCAGATACAAAGTCAGAGTAACAAAATGACATGACAA
Source organism: Adiantum capillus-veneris (assembly GCF_014529385.1). Taxonomy (NCBI): domain Eukaryota; kingdom Viridiplantae; phylum Streptophyta; class Polypodiopsida; order Polypodiales; family Pteridaceae; genus Adiantum; species Adiantum capillus-veneris. Next base: position 32,140,450 of record NC_140958.1, on the reverse strand, counting down.
AATGATAAAATGATAAAATAAAAGTACTATGGGATCCTAAACTGGTAGGTGTGAACTAAGCAGCTAGCTGGGATAACTACATCAAAAGTCACAAGAAATCTAGCATCCGTCGCTGGCGGATCTCATCAATCTCCTCCATGGACAGTAGTCTGACCGGGCGTCGTGCATGTCGGGCCAAAGTGATCCGAATCCTCCGATGTAGCCTCCGTCGATGCTGTGTAGTCCTCCACATTCGTGGGCGTCTGGATCTCTCCAGCTCAGTCGCTCGATCAATCAGTGTGCCTCTCGTGTGAGGCGACAAGATCTGTTGTGGTAGTAGCTCCTTTGGGTGTCCAGTGTCTGCTCTAAAGAAGTCTGTGATGTGTCTTTGAGACTGGCTAGCCTCTCCTCTCATCAGGCTCTCTCTGTGTCTGCGCAGCTCGAGCAGAAACAAACGCAGGCATCTCTAATCCTCGTACCTCATGACTCTGGAGAGTCGTCCAAAGCCCTCTCTGAACAAGCAGTGGAAGCGGCCTCGTATCTCGTAGTAGACGGGGCACTGGCATGTGTAGTGTAACTCTGTCTCAGGCTCCATGTCACACAGGGTGCATTCCAGGCCTCTGTTGGCACCCCGCTGTATCTCCGAGTCTCGATCCGCAGCTGGTGTGTGAAGATGTGCATATCTGGCCAATAGCACACCGTATCCCATGAGACAAGTGGGTGTCCATGTATCTGGGCCTCATCACAAAACCGTCTGTCGTAAGCTGGAGAAGATGCTCTTTGTAGAAAGCCTTCTTTGTGCCCAGCTCCTGTGCTGGCTGTACCCATGTCCTCCTGGAGTCTAGCTAAGTCAGCCTTCAGGTCATGGAGGATGAGCCTGGTGGTCTCGCACTGTGTGAGAGTCACAGAGAGTGCATCCAGTGAGTACTGGAAGGGGGGCAATCTATCTATACTGAACCCATGTGCCTGGAACCATGACATCATCTCCCCATACCAACATGTTGTGTCTCCCTGCCTGACTAACTATCGAGAGGACTCAAGTGCAAGGTGGGTGTATCTGTCTCTCGGGAATTCCCACAAGCGGTGTATGAAGGAAACAAATCTGGTGAGCACCTCAACTACTAGTGGGGGGGCAGCTAGCTCTGCTCAAATGCTTTGCGGAAGTCCACAAAGCTACAATAGATCCGTCTCCCATGGGATCTGCCCTCCTCGATGATGGCCCTGAGTGTCAAGATATGGTCAAGAGTAGAAAAACCTCTCCTAAACCCTGCCTGCCCTCCCTCTCTGCCCATCTACTCAGCTGCTGCTCGAGAATGGATGCGTACAACCGTGCCAATGTGTGTCCAATCATGATAGTGCGATAATTCCGAAGCTCCATAGGGTCTCCTGACTTGAAGATAGGTACGATTGTAGAAAGGCTCCAAGTATCAGGCAAGCCCTCACACATGGCACGGTTAAACATAACTGCTAGAAGCTCTGCTAGTAGATCTCTGGCATGCATGAAATGCTCAGCCACTAAGCCATCATGATCATATGCTCTCCCAGTCCTCATCCTGTCAATGGCCTTCTTCACCATCTCAGCAGTGAAAAAAGCACATGTGTGTGGGCATGGATCGGGGGGTCGGGAAAGGGCTGCTGTCTAGAAACTGTGTACAAAGATGATGCGTACTGACCCCAGGTCTCTGTAGAGGTAATGGCCGGGGGGGGGGCTGCTCATGAAAGAGCCGCCATGCCTCACGTGAGTCCTGACTCAAGAATAGCTGGTATAGAACCTGCTCTAGTCGAGCCAAAAATGCCCTCTTCTTCCGTTGCACTAGGCATCAGAAGTCAATCTATGACTATCTGTGAGTGTTGTCCCCCCAAAACACTTCCCTCTGAAGTCTAGCTCTAGTCTGGCGGCATTCCTCATCATACCAGCTGTTCTGAGGCATGCTCCCAGACCGACGTCTCTACTCAGGCTGTGCGTGCAGGTGTGCCTCTACTGCAGCATCGTGTAATGTTTGTGTCAGTATAATAGTAAGCTCCTCCAGAAGTCGCCCCGGCTCCTCAGTGGATAGGCGTCTGTAAATCCCGTCTATGTATATCGAGTCCGTATCCCGCGTGAAGGTGTAGCGAGTAGAGGCTGCTACCCGTGGAATGTGTGCTACATTAAACTGGAAAGAGATGGTCAACGACACAATAGCATGATCCACTGCCACCCCAACAGGTCTATAGGCCCAACTATGAGATTCTGTATACTAGATATGAGGCTCGGCTGTGCCATGACATAATCTACCGTGCTGGCTCTATGTCCGTGTGGAAAGCATGTGAAGCCTCCCGCAGCGGGAAACCTCTGTAGGCCATTCAAGATGGCCAATCCATGTGCAGTCCCCATGTCTATCAAGTGCCGTCCATACTCAGTATGTTCCCCATCCTGTGATATTCTGGATAGGCCCGTCTCTGCAATATCCAGCTCTCTCAACCATAGTTACCCGGAACGCGGAACGGGAACGGCGACGAGATCCCCGCGGAACAAGGGAACGGCTAGGGGTCCGGAATGGGAACGGCGCGGAACGGGAGGTATAAAAAACACCCAAATAGTGCATTTTTTATCTCCTTGTGTTCAAATACAAGGAGTATTAGAGTGCTTTGACTCTAATACTCACAAAAAACTCGTTTTGAAGACCATTCAACCTTGCTATGACTAGATGATGAGAGAGAGAGAGAGAGAGAGAGAGAGAGGGAGAGACTCGAGAGAGTGAGAGGGAGAGGTAGAGATTTGAGAGAGTGGGAGGGAGAGGAAGAGAGCTTGAAGGCTTGAAGCCTTGAGCCTTGAGAGAGTGAGTCTTGAGAGGAAGAGATCTTGAGAGTGTGAGAGGGAGAGAGCTTGAGCCTTGAGGATTAGCTTGTGGAGAGAAAGGGGGAGGGGGGTGCATTTTATGAGTCCTTGAGGCCTTGCACACTTCAAAAAGAAGCCCAAACATTTACTTCAATTTTTTCAATTTTTGCCAAATTTGTTTGTAGCCGTTGGCCGTTCCAGGGGCATTCCGAAACGTTTCTGGGGCGTTCCAGAACGGCCGTTCCGGTTTGCACTGGCCACCCGGAATGTCACACGTTCCGGGACATTTCGGAACGTTCGGGAAGGGAACTGCCCCCCCGGAACGCCAGAATGGGGGCTAGGGGGCGTTCCCCGGTAACTCTGCTCTCAGCATCTCCTCTGAAGTATCATAAAATACTGTCTGATGATGGGCAGTCCTAGCATTTAAGTCCCCTAGAATGATAATGTCGCCATCTCTAGAGAATTTCCATATGTCATCATCCAAAATAGAGAAGGGGGACTGTCCTCTGGGTGGTGCATGTACTGACGTACTCGGGGGGAAGTAGCAAATGGCAATGTAAAGATATCTGCCAGTCTTTGCTCTCAATCTCACCCACATGTACCTAGCTTGCTCATAGAGAGAGAGAGAGAGAGAGAGAGAGAGAGAGAGAGAGAGAGAGAAAGAACTAACACCATATGGGGTCCCAAACCCCCTCTAAGAGCCCCGCACTCTATTGCTAGAGTGGTATTTGCTTTAGATTGCACAAATGCTGATACAATGGATCTACATACTGAGATGTTGATGGGATCATGCACTAAATGCTTGGATTTGAGAGGCTAAGGGCTGAAATCTGAAAATGCTAGGGCTAATCTCACTTGGATCTACAATGGCACCAAAAGGCTATGGCCGAAAACTGGAAACGCTGACTGATCTGAGGGCCGAAATCTGCTAATGGCTGCTCTGCTCCAAAAACGCCAATGTTGATGGTTGATCTGCAAAACACTGATGTTGCGGATGATAGGGGCTGAGAACACAAGGCTAAAGAGGTGCTGATCTGCTGCTGAAAAACGGCAGTAAGCTGAGGGTGCTGATGGAGAAGAAAACGCTAGGGATGCTGAAGGGTGCTAGGGTGCTATGTGCCCCTGAAATACAATACAAAACTTATCAAAGGGGAGAGCCTCAAGCTCTCCTTTATACTGCAATTGGGGGTGGGTCGAGCAACAGTGTATTTTTTTTTGGCTAAATATCGCTAATTTGGCTAAAAGCACAATTTGAACCCTGGATCTTGGCTATAACTAGGAGTAAAATTTTATATATTATCGCCAAAAATATGAGCATTAGGTAAGATGTATAAACTTTTAGAGCCAATTTGTAATGTTTTATCTAGAGAACATATTGTAAATTAGAAAAAATATGCTAAGATTTAGAAAATTACCTCTTATAAATGAAAATCATACCACAACGTATTAATCATTTTGACTTAAATAGTGTTTGAGAAGCTAATTTTGTTTCTAATGCTATTATAAGCCTTGAAAAAAAATTGACAATTTTTCTCCAAAACTTTTAGTTTATCACCAAACAGTTGAGCAAAAATCTTAGGGTCTGTCCCAAAAAAAATACACTGTCGAGCAATAGCTGGGAAGACACCCCACGAAGTCACTTATTAGAGGGGCTGCATATGCACTAATACCTAGGCTATTCTAGAACTGATATCATACATGTGAACACTCCCTAGTGCCTACACTGAGCAAACACTGGCAGATCCTCCTATGCAATTAGAGGGTATGCAACTAATTAAAGTGCCTAGACATGCACATCCTGTGAACAAGCTCACAAAGGTTGCTAGAACACTTCCTAGGCTGTCCTAAACCCTAGAGGTAGGCATTACAGCTTGGTCCACATGCACGTAAAGTTAGATGTACAAGTGACAACAGATTCACAAAGGCCGGAGGACATGCAGGGTATGTGCAGGTAGGATGGAGAATGAGGACCGCTATGTATGTAGATGTCCAGCATATGAGAGCATACTGGGCCGATATGTGCCGTTTTCAAAGGACAACCCACCCTTAAGAATGCTATTGGAGTCAAGAGACCAAATACAACTAGGTCACTTCTTACCAAAGATTCAGAGACAAAGGGAGACTCTCCTCCAATCACCCACACCAACAAAGGGCGACCGTTGGATGGCGACAATCACAGCTCACTGACTTCTTTCATATATTCGCCTCAAATCCATCCATCACCACTCCAAGCAGGGTCACACTACAGCAAGCAGAGGTTGTTGGAGCCATAGACACCCCAGAGCACGTGAAACCGGCCCGTAGGGCGGTAGGCGTTGGCTTTCACCCAAAATTCTTTACTTTATACACACACACAGAGCACTTTGCAAAGAGAACCTGCGACGGGAGTTAACACTTGAATACACACACGGCTCGGATGCTAGAATGCTCCGAGCAGACGCCGACAACCCGTAGGCCCCAAAATTGGCGCCCCTTTCGGTATTTCTTTATTCTTTAGGAGGGTTAATTACAAGGTAAGGTCCTCAAAATCCTTCACGTGTATCCACCTAGATACCATTTGATTTGGCCAAATTTCGGCAGCATAACAACCCCAAAACTTGCGCGAAACCAATTCCCCTGCTGGAACTCGCTTGCACTGTCGTATACCCTCTGATTCCTGTCCAAAAACAGTAAATTCAGCACGCTGTATTTACTGGTTTTTGCCCTGTTTTCAGCCCCAAGCAGTCCCCTAACTGTCCTCTGCCAGTGGGGCACGATTCCCAATGATCCTGGCGTCCGTATGGCTGAAAAACAGTGAAATTACAGCGCATACACAGCGCTGATTTTGCACCTGTACGGTGAGGTTATGACCCTCACCAGTGCCTGCTTTGGAGCAGCAGCTAGCTACCCCTGTTCCTACTCAAGGAGGCTCTTGCCTCAGCACAAAAGCATGAACCCACACAACTGTACATCAGTCAAATGAGTAGCCCTCTTGTGGGGCATCACATAACTGCACGTAGGGGAGAGAGAGAGCAGTGTGTAGTGTGCAGGGCATCACTCCTAGCACCACACTGTACATGAGAGGGAAAGGAAGCACTCCATAGCTCTTAACCTGTGACAGGTTGCAAATGAGGCCTCTCCCAGCTTAAAAATCAGCGCCCATTTTTCTGCAAGAGGAAAGTTCACGAAAATGTAACACTTGGCGCATTTTCAAGCATTTTCCCGTTTCAGGTTCGCCGCTTAAAAATATCCCAACCGACGCGTCAGTTGACTTCGCGGCAGAGATATAAAATGTTCCCCTAGTCATACCGGAGGTAATGACGCGAACACATTTCACGGCCCAAAATAGCAGTTCCCTAAATTTTAGGAGATGCTTCCGTTGGGTTCCCACTGGTCTTCTGACCATCTATCCTCATTGGGACCGCATCCAAAAGTGCAATGTGGCCCAACTGTCGGATACTTTTTGTTGGTAGTCCCACCTTGACTTTACGCCTTAATTGAGTTCACTTCCTAGTATCCACCAACTTGCTAAGTGCGAGGGGGGGACCTATATGATCTTGCTCTGAGCCTAGACATCCTCTTACCATACGATTTCCAGTGCCGACCACTTCCCGTCTGCGTTTGAAGTGGTCGACCGTTTGCTACTTCAAAAAGAGGGTCTCAAAACAAATAAAATAAACCCCATTGGAAAGAAACCAACAACCAAGGTTAGCAGTTGCCACATCTCTGTGACATGGTTAATAACTGCCACGTCCTCGTGACATACCCCCCTCTTGAAATCGCAAACGTCCTCGATTGCATACAATAAATACACGCCACTGATGATCTTGTGCTATTAACACTCTTTTATCATCGCATGTATCCACAAGAGAGGTCGTAACATACATAGATACAAATGACTTAATTTTGCCTTCATACTTTTGCCATTTCCATCTATGGCACTGAATTCATATGTACATTTGATGTACTAGCTCTATTATTACCCCTCCTTTGGACACGTTGGGTTGGGGCATAAGTAGGCTGTAACCCAAAGGCTTCAAGGTAAAGCTGCAATACATTTGGTGACTCTGACAGTTCATGCTCTTCCATCCACTTTGCATCCATAGGCGGATAGTTCTTGAACTTCACCAAATAGCGTCTTGCAACTTGTCCTTTAACTTTTCTGTCCTTATGTGCCAAAACTTGCTCAGGTACCAGGATCTCATCAAGTTCCTCAACTTCTGGCTGATCCTCAACTGGCATATCTTCTGGCACATCACCCACGAAGGGTCTTAGAAGACTCACGTGAAACGCATTATGAATCTTCCACGCATCAGGCAATTTCAGCCTGTAAGCCACATCGCTGATCTTGTCAAGCACTTGAAAAGGCCCATAGTAACGCATGCTGAGCTTAGGAAACAGCCGTTCCTTGCCCTTCATCTTCTTTAACCTTGCCTTTTCGAACCTTAGCAGAACCCAATCACCAGGTGATAGTAGCAATTCACGACGGTGACGATCAGCACCCTTTTTCTGTTTTGCTTGAGTCTTCTCCAAGACAACTTTAATCTTCTTATACATCTCATCCATGTTCTCAACATATCGATCTGCCTCAAAGATCTTGTCCTTTGTGTGCAAAATGGGAGGAACCTTTTTGCCGCCTTCAACAATTTCAAACGGTGCTTTGCCCGTAGACGAATGCACCGTATTATTGTACGCATACTCAAGCATAGGCAAATACTGTTCCCACTTGCCCTTATTATCTGACACATAGCATTTCAGCAGATCTAAGAAAGTAGAATTGGCCTCTTCTGACTGTCCATCACTTTGTGGATGAAACGAAGACGAAAACTTGAGCGTAGTGCCCATGTTCTCAAACAATCCTCTCCAGAACAAACTGGTCATGCGAGGATCACGATCACTGATAATCGATTGTGGCATACCATGGTACTTAAACACATTGTACATGAACAAGCGTGCCATCTGATCAGATTTTATCTTCTTCCTGACAGGGATAAAATGGGCTTGCTTGTTGAACCTGCAGATAATGGTCCATATACCATCATTCCCTGTTGGCGTCCTTGGAAGATCAAAGATAAAGTCCATAGCAATGCTTTCCCATGCCTTATCCGGAATCGGGAGTGGTTGTAACAACCCTGGTGCCTTTTGCCTGTCAAACTTGACCTTTTCGCAAACTATGCATGCTCGCACAAAGGCATCCACATCTCTCCTCAAGGTAGGCCAATAGAAGAACGTCTCTACCGCTTTAACTGTTGCATCAATGCCACGATGCCCTGCATACGGTGGGACATGACTCTCTTCCATGACCTTATGTCGCAGTGGTCTAGTGACACAAAGTCTGCCATGCATCATCATAAAACCATCTCTGAGGAGGTAGTGCTCGTGATGTTGCCCCTCTTGTAACTGTTCAAAGATCCTTGCAAAATCTTCATCAGCAGTATACTGTTCCTTCATGTCATCTAACTCATGATGATAAGGAATTGACACAGCTGAAATTTGTGGCTTTCTTGATAACGCATCAGCCACAACATTCTTCTTGCCTTCCACATGCATAATCTGGAAGTGGAACATGGAAAGAATGCTTGCCCATCGCATATGCTTTTCGGATAACTTTGACTGTGTCAAGAAGTATCGCAAGGTCTGATGATCTGTTTGGACAACAAAATCAGCACCTAAGAGGTAGTGCTTCCAGCTAGAAAGCGCATGAATCACGGCCAAGAGCTCTTTCTCATAGACTTGCATAGTCCTCTCTGGCCCTTGCAAAATTCGGCTTTCATAGGCTACTACCCGTCCATCTTGCATTAGCACTCCTCCGATCCTACTGCCACACGCGTCACACTGGACCACAAATGACTTCCTGAGATCTGGCAAAACAATAACTGGATCTGAAGTCAACTTTTCCTTTAAGAGACTAAAAGCTGAAATCTCTTTTTGGGTCCATCTAAAAGTGACCTCTTTCTTTTGCAATGCGTGAAGAGGCGATGCTATCTCTGCAAAATTTTTGATAAACCTTCTATAGTAGGAACACAATCCCAAGAAGCTTCTGACATCGTGCACAGTCTTCAAGTCTGGCCATGTCTTGATAGCTTCGACCTTTGCGGGATCCATTCTAACACCATCCTTTGAGACTATGTGGCCCAGAAAGTGGATCTCTTCGAGGAAGAATTCACTTTTCTTAGGATTGACAAGTAACTTGTGACTGCGCAGCTCTTCGAACACAATGGTCAAGTGACGCCTATGCTCCTCTTCATTCTTCGAATACACAATCATGTCATCGAAGAATGTTCCAACAAACTGTTGATGCGAGCGGAAAATCCGGTCCATCATTCTGTTGAACGTGGCAGGAGCATTTGTTAGCCCAAACGGCATCACTAGAAACTCATAAAGACCAAATGTCGTTCTAAACGCAGTCTTGTGCACATCCTCTGGGCTTATACGAATCTAATGGTATCCACTCTTAAGGTCTATCCTGCTGAAAATTGCAGCACCCTCTAAACGATCGAGAATATCATCAATGCAAGGAATAGGAAACCTATTCTTGATGGTATTCTTATTCAACGCACGGTAATCAATACACATGCACCATGAGCCATCCTTCTTCTGCACTAGGAGCACTGGGGAGCAAAAGGGTGAAGAACTAGGCTGAATCAGCCCCTTCTCTAATAACTCCTCAACCTGGCCCATAATCTCTTTCTGTTGCGCCGCACTAACCCTGTAGGGAGGTCTATTTGGTGGGCTACACCCTGGCACCAAATCTATCCGATGGTCCTCACGTCTCTCTGGCGGCAATTGCGACGGTAATGAATCAGAAAAACAGTCACTATACTTTTGCAAAAATGCTGACCTTTCTTTATCTAACACAGATAAATTTGACTGATCACTATCTGAGACATCACGTGCAAAAATCAAGTACACAGAAAGATGATTCTTTATTACAGAAGTGATAGCAGAAGCAGATACAATAGGGACTGACTCTCCTTTAAGCTTTACATCCAAGATGTGAGTTTTGCCCCTATGCTGTACAGTGATCTTTTTGTTGTAGGCATCCAAGACTCCATGCACTCGGAACATCCACGGGATCCCCAACAAGACGTCACAACCTTTCAGCGGCATGATGTAAAACTCTTCAGTGTCCACATACGACTGGATATGCAGACGCAGTTTTCCAATGATGGGAGTAACACACTCTGAGTGGCCAGGACATGCCAACCCTGCCTCTGCTGTGTACCCCATCTCTTCAGCTCTGATGCCCAGCTTCATAGCTAACTCTGGTGAGATAAAGTTGGCTTTGGCACCTGGATCAAAGAAGATGAGTGTCGTCTGATCCCTAACTTTACCCCATGCCCTGCATAACTCACTGGCATCTGTGCTGGGCCTGTCACCCACCATGTCTGGCACTAAACCTGCCGTGGGTTTTGGCTTCTTGCCTTTCTGGTCTTCTTTATCCTCTGAGTCAGCTGGCCTTTTCCTTTGTGGACAATTGATAGAAATATGACCAGGCTGCTCGCATATAAAGCATTTGTTCTCAGCCATTAGGACCTTCTTTTCCTCGAGCGACTTGCGCACAAAAGGCTTCCTTTTCTGTTTCTTTGTCTGCGCTCCAGAAGTCCCAGCTGAATCCTTGTCTTTGGTGGCCTGTTCTGACCCCTGTGACGCATCAGGAGCCGTTTTCACAAAGGGCTTCTTCGCTGAATTTTTCTTTTGCTGCCCTCCTTTATCACTGCTCGGAAATCCACTGTCCTCTCCTTTCAACAGGGCAAGACCAGTGTTCGCAACTTCCATAAGCTGAGTAAGGGTAGCCACTCTATTCTTTGTACAGTAATCGCGAAGCCCTTTAGGCAGCCCACAACAATACTTCTCTATCTGCTCTGTCAGTGGCACAAATCTGTAGGAGGTCACTAAGAGTAACGCTTTACAAAACCTCCTATTGTACTCCAGCAAGCTCTTGCACGAAGCTGAAGTAAGCTGGTGCCAATCTGTCAGGACATCGGCTTCAAATTCATTTGATAGCCAAGCAGATGCAAACATTTGCTTGAAGTAAACCCAAGTGGCGGGTGCCTGTCCTTGCATTAACAATGTCGTCCACCATGTAAGCGCATTGTCCTTTAAGAAAGTGGCAGCTTTCCTGACCTTCGAGGCCTCTGTAAAATTCCCTCCCGCATAAGTTGTATCAAACTGCTGGAGGAAAGTGAGTGCCTTTGTCTTGTCCTCGAAACCACTGAAGGTACTGAACTTTACTGCTGCACCACCCTCTTTGTAAGCCTTCGGATTCTCTAGTGCCCCCAAGTTGTCATACGGGATTGTCTGCAACATGGGCACTGTACTAGGCATGATCGGCACGCCTTGGCCATTCACATTTTGCGTCAGAGGTGCGATATCTGGCTGCTGTCCAGAAAAACCAGCCATGCCAAAATGAGCCTGTGGCACCCCAAACTGGCCCTGGTTGTCGTGGAAACCTTGCTGCATGCCGATAGTACCATACATGGGGTTTGGCATGATGCCTTGCATACCCCCGAACACTGTTCCTGGCATGTACGGCTGACTTCCAGACGCATAACCAGCCATACTTTGGAACACTGATCCACCCCCGAAATACCCAGGATGTACCGTGGGTGGTGGAAAAACTGAGTGCATAGCCTGGTATCCAGCTCCCTGTCCATTCAAGATAGCATGCTGGCTCTGAAAGGTGGCGGGCTGAACTGGCATAACCTGTGGAATAGGCGTTCTAGCCACCTGTTCAAGCACGGGAGGAACTTGCTTTGGAGCCCCCGACTCCGCAACATGCGAGTGTTCCCTTTCCTCCTGCGCCTCATGAAGTACCTGGGCTTGAGCTTCAACAAGCTCCGTACGCGGCGTAGGTTGCCTATTTTGATGTTGCACCGGTGGCGCTTGCAAGAATTCCATAAACCTCGGATTCTGCACCAGCTGCGAAAAGACATTCACCACGGCAACTAACTGAGTCTTAAACGCATCATCCTCAAGTTGCCCTGTCATAAAGCCCTGTACTACTGGAGGGACATTCACGTTGACAGGAGGTACAGACTGACGTGGCCCTGAGCTCTCGCCAATCTCAAAAACCATAGGAATCTCCTGCCTATCCTTTGGAGAGGAACCCTCTTCCATAATTCCCTTCCCCTTGTCGGCCATAGTGTAACCCCCGTGTTCTTGCACTGTGTGTCTTTACCCTGAACAATCCAGGCTCACTCTTTGAGGAAAAAGTGATTGATGTCCCGGCAATGGAACCATGAAACCGGCCCGTAGGGCGGTAGGCGTTGGCTTTCACTCGAAATTCTTTACTTTATACACACACAGAGAGCACTTTGCAAAGAGAACCTGCGACGGGAGTTAACACTTGAATACACACACGGCTCGGATGCTAGAATGCTCCGAGCAGACGCCGACAACCCGTAGGCCCCAAAATTGGCGCCCCTTTCGGTATTTCTTTATTCTTTAGGAGGGTAAATTACAAGGTAAGGTCCTCAAAATCCTTCACGTGTATCCACCTAGATACCATTTGATTTGGCCAAATTTCGGCAACATAACAACCCCAAAACTTGCGCGAAACCAATTCCCCTGCTGGAACTCGCTTGCACTGTCGTATACCCTCTGATTCCTGTCCAAAAACAGTAAATTCAGCACGCTGTATTTACTGGTTTTTGCCCTGTTTTCAGCCCCAAGCAGTCCCCTAACTGTCCTCTGCCAGTGGGGCACGATTCCCAATGATCCTGGCGTCCGTATGGCTGAAAAACAGTGAAATTACAGCGCATACACAGCGCTGATTTTGCACCTGTACGGTGAGGTTATGACCCTCACCAGTGCCTGCTTTGGAGCAGCAGCTAGCTACCCCTGTTCCTACTCAAGGAGGCTCTTGCCTCAGCACAAAAGCATGAACCCACACAACTGTACATCAGTCAAATGAGTAGCCCTCTTGTGGGGCATCACATAACTGCACGTAGGGGAGAGAGAGAGCAGTGTGTAGTGTGCAGGGCATCACTCCTAGCACCACACTGTACATGAGAGGGAAAGGAAGCACTCCATAGCTCTTAACCTGTGACAGGTTGCAAATGAGACCTCTCCCAGCTTAAAAATCAGCGCCCATTTTTCTGCAAGAGGAAAGTTCACGAAAATGTAACACTTGGCGCATTTTCAAGCATTTTCCCGTTTCAGGTTCGCCGCTTAAAAATATCCCAACCGACGCGTCAGTTGACTTCGCGGCAGAGATATAAAATGTTCCCCTAGTCATACCGGAGGTAATGACGCGAACACATTTCACGGCCCAAAATAGCAGTTCCCTAAATTTTAGGAGATGCTTCCGTTGGGTTCCCACTGGTCTTCTGACCATCTATCCTCATTGGGACCGCATCCAAAAGTGCAATGTGGCCCAACTGTCGGATACTTTTTGTTGGTAGTCCCACCTTGACTTTACGCCTTAATTGAGTTCACTTCCTAGTATCCACCAACTTGCTAAGTGCGACGGGGGGACCTATATGATCTTGCTCTGAGCCTAGACATCCTCTTACCATACGAATTCCAGTGCCGACCACTTCCCGTCTGCGGGTGAATCTACCGTTCACATTGGCCATACAATGTGCGACCGTTTGCTACTTCAAAAAGAGGGTCTCAAAACAAATAAAATAAACCCCATTGGAAAGAAACCAACAACCAAGGTTAGCAGTTGCCACATCTCTGTGACATGGTTAATAACTGCCACGTCCTCGTGACAGCACGAGGATACCATACCCACAGGATATGCCATAGGGCTATCCGGGAGATCCAACAACATGAGCGGAACAGACAGAGGAGATAGAGCGGGCCTTCTCAGACCCTTGTGCTATGTTGCGGGACTCTTGAGTCTTCATGCCTATGCATGCCATACTACACCCCGAGTTTGGTGCTGGATGGAGCTAGCTAGCCCTTTGCATATCATGGTTGTACTCCCCTATGTATCTAGTTCCACATCCATTAGAATTACAGCTTCATCCCCCTCATCCCTCATATACATATATACACACCCCCATGTCGTTTTATTTTGTTTTGTAGCAGATTTATTTTCAGCACTTTAGTACTATTTGTTGGCTACGCAGAGGACACGCACATGTACACCACTCAGTCTCTTGGCCTCTAGCAGAGGGTAATTACTACTAAAGCTTTCTTTCTTTCTTTCTCACTGATACCGGCGTCTCGAAACACTCTCTCCTTAAATGTACATCACGCTTGGCCCAAAACAGCCCTGGCTCAATGTAAAGACTCCAGTAAACAGTCATGATTTCACCACCAACCCCTGCAGTAGTTTTTCATAGCCTAGAACAATCGCATCCCTCTTTCACTTCGACATAGAAACTCTTGAATAGGCTTCCAAAAATATGACTAGCCCCTTAGCTGCAACACTTCAATCTTTCTACTTAGTGATTCCAAGCAACCCCTCTAGCAGTTGCCGAGTGCTTTGGCCAAAATTCAGCCCCCACATACAGCCAACCATCTCCACAAACCCTCTTACAGCCCTGCATCAATTAAAAAACAAGCAACCTGCTTTACTCTCTACCTTAGCCCTCTACATGGAGGATAGCCTCACCCGTCTCTCCTTTTCTCAACAAGTTCCCATTGTTGCGACCATGCAAAGAGGAAAAACTGCATACCTTCAACCGCAATCTTCCCCTGTGGTTTGCAGATCTGTAATCCTTCAGGAACTCCCAAAGATGCTCAAAGCATTTGGTTGCTCTATTTGACTCTGTCAAGTGTAGATCTTTAATCCTGGCCTTTTCTTCTGGAATCTTCTTCTACATGCAATTGGTTCTAGTCTAAACCCACAGTGAAAGTCTGTTTACTACAGGTTGAATGTTCAGTCTGCTTGATAGGCAGCAAACGCTTTGGCTCTGTAACCAGCTGGCACAACTAGACAGGCGGTGAACAACTGAGCTTGGTTCACAAAGAGCTTGAAACAGCAGAACTGAAAATAACCTTCAAGAGACACAAAACCTGCACAAGGAGGGGCAGTTCTCCTTTGAAGAATATTGGTTCCTAACTTAGGCACCCCTGGCAAGATTTGTTTGTGTGATGATAACAGGGCACTCGCGTACTGGTTACAAAATAGGTGAGTGTGTGAGATCTCTCACACAAGGCTTAAGATACAACCTGTATGTGTTACTAAGCGGCTTACATGCGGGATGAAAAGCGAGCTTATCTACTGGCCACAGTACAGAGCTCTTAACTACAATACTTAGCTTTTCTAAAAGCTCTCTCCGACCTCCTGGTTCCGATTCCATAAATCATACCACCTGGCTGCCACATCATCAGCTGTCACGTCAACAATTGTCACATCTTAGGCCACCCATCAGCACTTTGCCTCGCCAACACTTAGTGCCATCTCAAGGTACACAGATACAGCTCACTGACTTCTTCCAGCCAAGGAAGACCAAACGCTTGCCTCAAGGTTGTCATACCACATGCAGTAGCACTTAAGAGGAGATAAAATCCTGGAGGGACCAAAGGCCCCAGGCAACAAAACCTCACAATCCTGAGACATCAGCTTCTCACAGACACCAAGGCCATCTAAAGAGTACTTCACTAGGATCCCAAATGTGTGAGATTCTCCACCCACTCATCATCACAATACTAGAATCACATTGAACATGTTGAGCTTCACCACATATAGATTTGCATTGAACCACAATGTGAAGCTCCACACCAAGAACAACACCCCCCCCCCCCCCCCCCCCCAAAAAAATCAAGAAAACCATCACTAACCCATTTACGTGCCCAGCACATCCACTTTTACTATCGTTATTATCATGTTTGTACTCTCACAATGTTGCAAGGGCATAGACACTTATGCGTGACTTGTCTACAGGCAAGTCTTTTAAGGCCTCCATTCAAACATATTATAAACTTCATTTCTTGTACAAACCAGCACATCTCCACCATATGTACAGGATGGTGTTAAGCATCATTATAACCTTCTAGTCTTAAATGAAGCTTCAAGGTTGAACCTTTGCACATTATTAATACCATGATCATGTGTTCCTGTGATTTAAATTGAACTGAGAATCTTTGCTAATAGCTCAGACATCAAGATAAAAGACCTTCATTAATGTAGCTCAGCGGTTATCTAGTCCCCCATGGATCACAATCTTTCTACATAAAAACATGCCTATGACTCCCTACCCATGAAGGATTCAGAGCCTCACTTGGTGGTGGTGCTACGAAGTTGCTGTCTCTCAGCATCTAGTGAACGGAGTGCATCACCAGCTTGTGCTCGTACCCGTTCCAGATCATGTTGCAAGGAAGTGCACTTTGATAACGCCTGAGCAGCCTTTTCAGATGTAGTAGCTAGCTGCACTTCAACATCTTCCTTCTCCTGCAACCAAAGCATGAATATACGAATACGTAAGCTCCTTCTTTTGGCAATTAGAATATGCATCACACAAGAACGAAAAAACATAAGAAGGATGAGTGCACGTAAAGAGGTTAAATTTCTTTTCAATTGTGCAGGTATACACAGCGGTGCACACACACTCTTAATGTTGGAGCTTAGATGACCACAATTTCCCAAATTGAAGATGGAAGGAAAAAGAGAAAGAAACCTATTTGTGTAAACCCTCTCTCTCTCTCTCTCTCTCTCTCTCTCTCTCTCTCTCTCTCTCTTTTTGGAAAAATCAGGGCTGTATATTACTGAGTACAATATAATCCCCAGCGGATGCCAAAATAGCCTATCACGTGGGGTGTACAAGCTGAATGTAAGGGTGAGAGCCACTATAGTGACAACTCAACTAGAACAATCTCATGGTGGTCTGTGTGATGAGTGGAGGAGAAACCACCGAGGGGGGGCATAATGCCATGTAATCTAGCCACCTGTAAGTGTGAAGAAGAGTGGAGATCGGGCCCAACGCCGAAGGAAGGCAAATCGACGAGCCTCGGCTGCTCGAGATGTATCTGAGGAAGAATATACCTTCATAAGTTCAGAATAGTCTGAACTCACGAATTATAAGAGGGAATAAAGCACTCATAAAACTATAAAAGCAAGGGACACACGAAAAGAAAAGAAAAACAAAAACAAACAAACTAACTAACTAAATCACTTTGATTGCTTCGAAACAAAACTAGATAAAACAAAACATTATTAACTTAAAAATGTTTTCAAAAAAGGTATGTGTAAAATAAGTTGACGCAACTTACTTGGCTTAAAACATGTACTCAACTTTAAGCCAAAAAAAAAAAAGGATAAGACATCTTAAAAACTTGATCCTCGAAATCAAACTTCACACAACAACCTATAATGGAACACGTTCTTAAGTCCTCAGGTAAGCTAAATATGAAATCGAAAAATGAATACTACTACAAACCTACGAAGAGCAAAGAACCAAACTTGACAATATGTGATCTCAACTTCACTGCTTGTCCAAACAGGAAGAATAAGATTATCACCTTTATCATGCATAGCTTGGACAACAGCTATGACATCCCTACTCACGTCGTCAATGCCCAAGAGTAGGTGCAGGTTTATATAGAGGTCATTCATGCTTTGAACGTACTCTACAAAACCAACGAGCTGAGTTTCTATCACCCTCCGGAGGTGATGGGCATACTCAACCATGATAAAGACTAGCAATTGTCAAGCTATAGTGAAAATACTAGAAACGCTAAAGATCAAAACAACAACATAAGGTGTTATTAAGTCAAACAATAAGTCGGCTTTTTAGCTCTCCACTTCTATTGAATTTACTACTGATTATCTTGAACATTCCAAAGGAAGAAACACTAAAAATAAACTTACTACGATGCAAAAATGAACGAACTTTTTTCATGATTCTTTTGAATGAGAATCCTTTTTCAACTAGTAAAGAAATAAGATGGCAAGATTGAACAACAAAAGTAGATTTACTAGAACAAAGACGAGAAAATCTAAATAGTTGAGAGCAAATGACACCGTACTTAGCTAAAAGAGAAATGTTCGAAGAAATGTGAGGCATGCGGATGATTTTTAGATTGGCATATTCTGGTTCAAGGCGCTTATCATAGATATCTACTTCTAATCCCAAGGGAGTCTGAAAAATCTTAAGGTCTAAAAAGGCACAACAATCACTATTTGTGGTACAGTTAAGTTCACAAAACTCCTTGGGATAAATCCCTCCGCCTACAGAACTCGAATTCAAGTACATAAAATCTTGAAAAGAAGGAACGTCAGCGACAAAAAGATCATCTACAAAGCGTCTTACATTGCATAACTTGTGCAAAAATATTGGGCAAGTGTTAGCAAGGACAAGACGCTCCATAAAATCAAACTCATAAGTAAAAAGATAGAAATTAGCAAGAAAAACAGCACAATTGGTACCCATAGGGATACCAATTGTTTGCTTGAAAAGAGAGTCGCCGATGGTTATATATAAATTGTCCAAAAGAAAATCTAACCAAGATATGATGTCAATGTCATCTACAATCCTGGTGAATCTCTTTCTTCCTTTGTCTACATCTACATTCTTATTTTTCAGCCATAAGAAGTCAAAGTTCAAGGCTGACTTTTCTACTAGCAATGCCTTGTACCTATCCTTCTCAAGCTTCAATGCAAAAACTTTTGAAATAAGAGACTTGACTCTAAATTTAAGGTCCTCCAAATTTAGCTTCGTGTATAGCGTTGTAAAGTCAAAAGTTTGGAGACATAAAGGAGAAGATTTCTCCTTAAGGCTTCTTGAAGAGTTCAAAAACTTTAAAACAGGAATCACACCTGCTGAATCATTTAAAATCCAACTTGAATCGGTAGGTACGTCTGCTTCCTTTAGCATATTATTCCACAATTCATTTACGCTATGTAAAATGGCTTTGAAACAATAACTAAGCCATTTGGAAACCTCGGTCAAAGAGGTGTTACAAGAAGCAGCTATAAATCTAGGCTTTATAGGGTTCTTGTGGAACTTCCAAACGGTATATAAAAAAGGTAATTTAGGCTGTCACTTAAAACCAAAAGACTTACAAAAGTCTTCATGTTTCAAGATAACCTCTTGCATTGAAAGATCACAATCACTGTAAGTCTGAGAATTTACTTCACCTAACAAGCATTCTAAATAGAACTTTTTGCACGTAACAACAAAGTTATTAGAGCACTTATCTACATAAGAGATTACAAAATCACGATGAAACTTCCTAAGAGCATCACGATCAGAAGAAGATAAGCTATTCCTTCCTGAAGAAACGTTCCGAGAGCAAGATGCTAATTTCAAAGAAGCTTTCTTGAGGATTACAGACTTCCAATGGGTAAAAATACCTTGAACTCCTAAAGACTCCTCAAACTTTACTACGAAACTAGAAATTCCTTTTTCTATGGCTTTGAGAAGGCAAGAGTCGTTTGAGGAAGGGAGCCTATATTTAGTACCTCTTGAGAAAAGGTCTTTCAAAGAATCCGAAGGAAGGATAGAACAATCGGCAGTAACTACATGACCCAAAGCTCCATTTACGTAAGAAGAAAAGGCAGTTTTACTACAAGGGCAATCAATAGTTGAGATTGCAAGCCTCTCTTGCTTTTTAAGATTACGTCCTATGTCACTATAGTTGAAAGCTTTTTGTCCTAATGTTTTCACATATTTGAAAGCTACGACAGGATGGTTCCATACCTTTCTCACACAAGGAGGGAGAGCATCCAAAGCTTCTTGAGATCTCAAAATAGAGCTTAATCCAATCTTGTCTAAGTCAGGGGAGGTAAAGATAGTTATCAACAAATCTTTCTTTCCAACCAAGGGATTTTTCAGACTAGGACATTTGGACTTCAGAAATTTGCCTAACAGTACTCGAAGTTGAGTACTGTGAGACTCTCTTAGCTCCAAATCTTCATAAGAGTAGTTCTCAAGGGTATACAAGAGCTTAAATAGGATCCTTATATTATACCTTTCAAATATTTTATAAGAAAAAGAACCCAATTCCATGGCACTAGATAAGTGAATCAATCTCCGTTTGAAATCTCTATAAGCAAAAATTCTATGGTTAGAAGGGTCATCACTCTCAATTCTAGAGATTGAAGCCCTAGGGAGACCTTGTACTCTACTAGAAATAGTGTTGTGCAAAACAACTGGATTGATTTCAGGGATAGAAGGCGGATCTGAACGAGAACCTTTAGGAATCCAAATTCTTTTAAACTGACTTGAAGGGAGAACTAACTCGGGTTTGGGATGCCTTCGCCAAAGCATAGGTTTCTTGTGGTAAATTGTCTTATTTTTACGTAAAGAAGACTTTCCTTCCAAATTGAAACCTTTAGGGAAAAAAGTATACAAAGTTCTCATCCAAAACAACTCTCGAGGCCACGCTGATTTATAGAACTCTTTAGAGTTTCTAAAATTACCTTCTATGTGCTCAATGGGAAAACAACGGAAAGACTCAAACCCATGTTTTGCTATTGCCGCATACAAGGGTTTCACACTTTCACGTACGGTGCTCTTACTTTGAACTTTTCTCGCTTCTCTTACATGTTCCTGAAAACGAACAAAAGCTGTTCGAAAGGTTTGGCCAACATACATCATAGAACTATCGTGAATATTATAAATAACATAAATAACTTGAGAGGTATGAACCGGACTTAGAGGACGATCTACCGCAAGATGTTTTTTCCTTAAACGCCTCAAACGATTGAGGGCTTTTATGGAAGAACTTGTGTAATGAGTACTAACTAAGACATTCTTAAAAGAAGCCCAACGAATAGGACCATCACCAAAAACATGCAAATTCTTCAAATTAGACTTAGCTAAAAACTTAAATCTTTCTTGATACAGACTATGACTACTTCTAGCTACTGAAAAGAAAGAAGGGTCGAAAAGACGTACCTGAGAGTCATCAACATTGCTGGTTGAAGCTGAAAAGTGTTTTTCATTTTTGTAGTAAGGTCAGTGTTTCAGATCAACGCCCGCCTCAAGGCTAAAGATCCTAAGGCTAGATTGGTGCTAGCCACACCCCTCATTTGTATAGCAGGGTTGCTGCCAAGCAGTGAGGTCCTTAAATAAGGCTGCTTGCTACACTCAAAAGATCATCGACAATAGCGTGCAATCGAGTGCCCGCGATCCCTTGCTAGAATCACTACTCAACCTCTCCTCTCACAAGAGATATTCATGAAACCGCACAAGAAACCCTTGATCCAAAGGACCCAAATTAAGAAGTTATTTTTATTTTTTAAGAGATTTAAGAGAAAAACATTATTTATTAAAAACATGCAATCTACAAAGTTAGATTTATAACTTTCTCACTACAACAACCAAACACACACACACACAATCAAAAGCAAAAAACAACAAATAGATAAATCAAGACAAATTAAGAAATAAAAGACATAACAATCAAACAAACCAAAATCAAGACGAAAAGAAACTCTACACAATAAATTAGGATACAACCAAAATTACAAAAAGACCCATTACTTATTATTATTTTTATTTATTTTTTTACAAGTTTATTTAAACCAAGGAATAAAAGTAATACACACATAAAATTACATCGACACACACATGAGTATAAGATCGGTAGCTGTTGGGGTATGCACACCCTCCCAATATATCTTCATGAAGCTCAACAGCTGGTCACCACTCGGACGAAAATCAAAAAGATTTGCATGTCCGCTAGATGATTGAAAAATATACCTTCATAAGTTCAGAATAGTCTGAACTCACGAATTATAAGAGGGAATGAAGCACTCATAAAACTATAAAAGCAAGGGACACACGAAAAGAAAAGAAAAACAAAAACAAACAAACTAACTAACTAAATCACTTTGATTGCTTCGAAACAAAACTAGATAAAACAAAACATTATTAACTTAAAAATGTTTTCAAAAAAGGTATGTGTAAAATAAGTTGACGCAACTTACTTGGCTTAAAACATGTACTCAACTTTAAGCCAAAAAAAAAAAAAGGATAAGACATCTTAAAAACTTGATCCTCGAAATCAAACTTCACACAACAACCTATAACGGAACACATTCTTAAGTCCTCAGGTAAGCTAAATATGAAATCGAAAAATGAATACTACTACAAACCTACGAAGAGCAAAGAACCAAACTTGACAATATGTGATCTCAACTTCACTGCTTGTCCAAACAGGAAGAATAAGATTATCACCTTTATCATGCATAGCTTGGACAACAGCTATGACATCCCTACTCACGTCGTCAATGCCCAAGAGTAGGTGCAGGTTTATATAGAGGTCATTCATGCTTTGAACGTACTCTACAAAACCAACGAGCTGAGTTTCTATCACCCTCCGGAGGTGATGGGCATACTCAGCGATGATAAAGACTAGCAATTGTCAAGCTATAGTGAAAATACTAGAAACGCTAAAGATCAAAACAACAACATAAGGTGTTATTAAGTCAAACAATAAGTCGGCTTTTTAGCTCCCCACTTCTATTGAATTTACTACTGATTATCTTGAACATTCCAAAGGAAGAAACACTAAAAATAAACTTACTACGATGCAAAACTGAACGAACTTTTTTCATGATTCTTTTGAATGAGAATCCTTTTTCAACTAGTAAAGAAATAAGATGGCAAGATTGAACAACAAAAGTAGATTTACTAGAACAAAGACGAGAAAATCTAAATAGTTGAGAGCAAATGACACCGTACTTAGCTAAAAGAGAAATGTTCGAAGAAATGTGAGGCATGCGGATGATTTTTAGATTGGCATATTCTGGTTCAAGGCGCTTATCATAGATATCTACTTCTAATCCCAAGGGAGTCTGAAAAATCTTAAGGTCTAAAAAGGCACAACAATCACTATTTGTGGTACAGTTAAGTTCACAAAACTCCTTGGGATAAATCCCTCCGCCTACAGAACTCGAATTCAAGTACATAAAATCTTGAAAAGAAGGAACATCAGCGACAAAAAGATCATCTACAAAGCGTCTTACATTGCATAACTTGTGCAAAAATATTGGGCAAGTGTTAGCAAGGACAAGACGCTCCATAAAATCAAACTCATAAGTAAAAAGATAGAAATTAGCAAGAAATTGTATCTGAGGAAGAATCCCACTGCCAAATCAAGGTGTGAATGATGTCCAGCCAAATGGCAGTGAGGGTATCCTGAAGGAGCTGTGGAGCCGAACTGAGAATGTGAAGACAACGAGCTCTCCAAACATTCCATAGTTCAATGCTAGTGATGACTGAAAAAACTTCATCACGTGTCTGAGGATCCCCCTGCCAAGCAATCTGTGGTAACATAGCCAAAGTCCCTCGCCGATAACCAGTCGAGGTAAGCATAAGAGTTGGATCTATGTCTGAGCCCTCGTAGAAAAGATGCGGTCCGGGCATCGGCATCAACCATGAGACAAATCCCCAAGTGAGAAATCCATGCTGAACACCGGCTCTGCTAAGTAAAAAGCAAACTGCTAGCCACACTACATGAGAAGATGAGCATGACCAAAGACAGTGTGCAGGTGACTCATGTAGTCGCAAAGGACAGCGAGTACATAACGGATCATGACCCATAGTAGCTAGCCAAGTCCCAACTGGAAGTCCTGCATGTGCAATCATCCACATGAAAAAAGAAATACGACGAGCCGCATGTAAATCCCAGATGGCTGACCAAAACTGCTGTAGATAGGCATGGGAGAGACTTGAATGTAACCAGAAACGCATACGAGTGGGCTGCTCTGGGTGCTGTTTCAACAATGCTAATCTTCCAATTCTCTCTCTCTCTCTCTCTCTCTCTCTCTCTCTCTCTCTCTCTCTCTCTCTCTCTCTCTCTCTCTCTCTCTCTCTCTCTCAGTTGCACTACACATGCCATTGCCCAGTTTACTATGAGATACAAGGCCGCTTTCACTGCCTGATCAGAGAGGGCTTTGGACCACTCTCTAGAGTCATGGGATATGAGGACCAGAGATGTCTGGGCTATTTTTGCCCGAGCTACGCAGACACAAGGAGAGCCTGATGAGAGGAGAGGCTAGCCAGTCTCAGAGATGGATCACAACTTCAGAGCGGACATTGGGCAGCCGGAGGAGCAGCTACCACAGCAAAGCTCACATTCTCCTCGCACCAGGGGCACGTTGATCGAGCAAGCGACTGAGCTGGGGAGATCCCAGACGCTCACGACTGCGGAGGATTACACAGTGTCGACGGAGGCTGCATCAAAGGATTCAGATCACTTTGGCCCGACATGCAGGACGCCCGGTCAAACTACTGACCATGGAGGAGATTGATGAGATCCGCCAGCAACCGATGATGGATCTCCTGTGATTTAGCTCTTTTGAGGATTGTACACCCTACTCATCTTGTACCAGCCTTTGTATCAGCTCTTACCCATGTGTTGTATTAGCCCTCAGTCACTACTCTCACCCCCCTACTCATATCCTACACAGTTCTAGCTAGCTGCTTAGTTCACATCTAGCAGTTTAGGGTTCTATAGCACCCCTTTTTTAGTACCTTTTTATTTTTGGTACTTTGACATTGTATCACATTCACCGCGTTGTAACTTTTTGGTCTCATAGGTCATTTTGGCCTTTTGAAGATGTTAATATAACAATTCATTTCATTTCATCATCTCTCTCTCTCTCTCTCTCTCTCTCTCTCTCTCTCTATATATATATATATATATATATATATATATATATATATATATATATAGGAAGTCTCATAGACAGATCACAGACTTCTTTAGAGCAGACATTGGGCACCCGGAGGAGCTACCACCACAGAAGAGCTCGTCGCCTTACACCAGAGGCACACTGATCGATCGAGCAACCGAGATGGGGAGATCCAGACGCCCACGACGGCGGAGGACTACACAGCATCGACGGAGGCTGCATCAGAGGATCCGGATCACTCTGGCCCGACATGCACGACGCCTGGTCAGACTACTGGCCATGGAGGAGATTGATGAGATCGGCCAGCGATCGATGCTGGATCTCTTGTGATTTGGCTATCACAGCTAGCTCCTTAGTTCCCTATTTTAGCCATTTTTCACTTATTATTTTTAAGTGACTTTTGTTCGGAAACTGGGAAGGGCAATTTTGACAAGCATGTATATAAGAAACCGTAGCGCTAGCACTTTTTGCAGAAGAGGCAACAGGAACACCTTGTTCAACAGGCACCCTCTCAACAAGACTCCCCCGACAACAAGCCTGGCGTTTTCATCAACAAAAGCCCAGCGTTTTCAGCCATTGCCAAGCCCTGGCGTTTTTGCATGGCAGATCAGCCTCGGCAGTAGCAGACCACAGCAGGACACCTAGCGCTTTTGCATCTGCACAACATTCAACCCTAGTGTTTTTGCATCAGCATCACAGCCTAGCGTTTTGCAGATTCTCCGCGACAAGATCACAAGTTGCACCAACATTTTCAGTTTTCAGCAGTCAGACACCGCATTAGAAGTCCCAAACCTTGCAGATCTCACCTTCCCGCAGCAAATCCTCGCCACACGGTCAGATCCACCGAAGTTTGCAGTTTCAGCCCGGAAACGTAGATTTCAGTATCTGCGTTTTCAACGCATCGTCGTTGCATCGTCGTTACCGACATAGAGTCAGAATTCAGCAGATAAAGATTTGCAGATTTCAGCCATTAGCGTTTTCAGATTTCAGCCCGTCTCGTCGTCATCCTCATCGTCGGCAAGTCCAAAGCACTGTAGAGATTTGTGCAATCAATAGTAGACCGCTCTCGCCATAGAGTGGGGCCTTCGAAGGAGGGTTTGACAACTTGTCTGGTGTCGTATTCTTCTCTCTCTATCTCTCAGTCTCAGCACCTTCGTTCACAATGTTTATTCACTTTGTTTGTGATCACTTGCACTCTCTCACTAAAGGAATGGAAGGCTCTCCCTTCCGTTAGTAAAAGGAACCTTGAGCACATTTCGGAGCACTCATCTTGAGAAAAGTTCAACATTCACTTCCGTTGCACCTTACATTGGTATCTCTCTCTCTCTCTCTCTCTCTCTCTCTCTCTCTCTCTCTCTCTCTCTCTCTCTCTCTCCCCTTGCGCTGTTGCTGCCCATTAGCAGGCGGCCCAACAGTAATAGAAGTGGAGGTGTTGGAGACATCGAAGGAACGTGATCTCATTTTCCACTTTCCCACTATTTCTTGAGTCAGCATTCAGCTGAGGCTTGGCGGCTTTTTCATGTATCCTCTCCCGCCGTAGCTATTACTTCTCCAGAGGTGTGGGGCCGACATGCAGCATCCCTATATACAGTGCCGGGGCAGCCACCTCTACCAGATCCACCAGAGCCATGCCCACAGGCATATGTCTTCTTTACAGCGGAGGTGGTAAGGAAAGCCATTGACAGGATGAAGCATGAGAGAGCATATGATCGATTAGTGGCCAAGCATTTTATTCATGCCAAAGATATGCTTGCAGAGCTTCTAGCTATGATGTTCAACCGTGTTGGGTGAGGGTCTCCCTGAGACTTAAAGTTTTTGTGCCTATCCTAAAGGCAGGAGACCCTATGGAACCTCGAAGCAATGTAGGGTATGCAAGACATGACTTCTTGCACTACAATGTACGTGAGAGGGAAAGCTTGCAGTCAATAGCTCTTAACTTGTGACAAGCTTGCAAATGAGGCCTTCCCAGCTAGAAATCGAGCGCCCTCTTCTTCTGCATGAGGAAAGTCCACCAGAACGTGCCACTTGGTACATTTACAGGCAATTTCTCATTTTGGGCTTCTCGCTTAAAAATCTCCCGACTGGTTGCCAAGTTGACTTTGCAACAGAGTTCTAAAATGTTCCCCTTATCATTCTGGAGGTAATGACGCGAACAAATTTTATGGTCCAAAATAGCAGTTTCCTAACTTTTAGGGGATACTTCCATTGGATTTCCACGGGTCATCTGACCATCTATCCCCACTGGGACCACATCCAAAAATGGTCGGATACTTTCCCTCGGTAACCCCACCTAGGCACTATGCCTCTATTAAGTTCACTTCCTAGTATCCACCAACTTGCTAAGTGCGACGAGGGGACCTACATGATCTTGAACTGAGCCTAAACATCCTCTTACTAAACGAGTTCCAGTGCCGACCAACTTCCCGTCTGCGGGTGAAACTATTGTTCCCATTGGCCATACCATGTTCGACCATTTGCAACTTCAAAAAGAGGGTCTCAAAAATTAAACAAAAATCATTGGAAAGAAACCAACAACTAAGGATAGCAGTTGCCACGTACTCGTGACCTAGTTAACAGTTTCCACGTCCTCGTGACAAAAGTTGCTCTCTCGTACTCTCCTCCAGAACGCATGTTGTGCTTTGGATGGCATTTGGTAGATTTCAGCACCTCCTCCAGATTCCATCCTATTGCGCATACATGAAAGGCTGCCCCTTTACTTACATAGAGAAAGCAAGGCCGGTCGGTGCTTGCTTAAAATAGACGAGATCACTGTTTAAACTCTCCCTCAGTGATTACAAGAAACACACAGAAGCTCTACCAAATGGGACAAGTTTGCAAGAAAGAATCCTCCCCGCGGTGCTTCTTGCTCATTGTAAGCTAGGCTTAGCAACCTGTGCAAATTTTGAGCCCATGCGTACGTGCAGTTCATAACCTTTACACGCACCTTATCTAAGTCGACGCACGTCTAATGTATCAGCCTACAGTTTTTCCACAAATCAGCTCCGTTACGGATCCGCGCAACAGCGCTGCTCGTGACAATCCAGACTGACAGAGAGGGGGGGCATCTCCACGTGGAGGGCACTGGATGCAGTGGATTGAATTTCCACTATGACGAACGGCAACCACCCTACTTTTAACTCCAGTGGTTGCTTAAGGTTTACAATACCGCAAGTGCTCTACTTGGCCGCCTTCACCAGAGGCCAGTTCCCCTCTTAAGTCACATGTGCTGCCTACGACAGTTTCTCATGGTTTTTGTTTGTTTCGCTTGCCTACTTGTATGCTCCTTATTTCTTGTGTGTGATGCTTGTGCTTGTGCATGTTGTCACCAGCGTGTGACTACTATCTATCCTTTTTGTTGATTTCTTTCTTATTATCTATTTACTTTCACTTTTTGGAAACACCCCTCGGGAAATCTAACTGCCCTGCATTGCATAGCTAGTGTGGAACTGTCCAGAGGGAGTCCAGGCCTGAGGGCAAGAGAGCACTAAGGTTGGACAAGGACTATGGTTAGCCAAGTGGGGTCATTGACTAGCCAAAGTGGAATCCTTTGCTACAGAGGCTACATTTCAGTTTTGGATGTGGCCACAGTGTACAAAGAGGGTCGGATGACCTAGAAAGATATAATGGCAGCATCTCCTAAAATTTAGGGAACTGCTATTTTGGGACCTGAAAATGTCTTCGCGTCATTACGTGCAGTTTGACATGGGGATCATTTTGTTACTCTGTGGCCAAGTCAACAGAGGCTGCAGGTGAGATATTTTTAGACCCGAGGGTCTAAAGCGGGAAAATGCACAAATGAGTGACACTTGGCACTCTGAGGCCAGTTTACTACTTATAGAGAAGGCAAAAACGTGATTTATAGTTGGGAGGCTCATTTTGCAAGTCTCTGTCACAGGTTAAGAGCTATGGAGTGCTTGCTTTCCCTCTTATGCACAGTGCGGTGCCAGGAGTGATGCCCTGCACGCTACGCACTGCCCTCTCTCTCCCCTTTGGCAGTATGTTATGCCCCTCTAGTGGGCTCTTCATTTGACCAATGTACAGTTGTGTGGGTTCATGCGCGATTGCCGAGGCAAGAGCCTCTTGCACAGGTACTGGATTAGCTAGCGGCTAATCCCCCCGCAGGTACAGGTGAATTCGGAGAGGTTTCACGCCAGAAATCTCGTCCAATTCAAAGGGCAAGTAGCCCTACAGGTGCGGGAGCTCGAGGACTTGCTAGGGATGCGACCGGCACGCGAAACGGAGCCCGAAACAGTGAATTACAGCCTGCTGTGTATTTTTGCAGGTTTAGGGTTTTGGCCCTAAACGGACCCTAATACCCCCAGGAGGTTCGGGGACGCAAGGGGACCGCTGTACAGGCGATCTGGCGTATTTTCAGGGCTGAAAACAGAGAATTCAGCGTGCTGCAGATTCTCGCCAGGTTTTGCAAAGTGCCCGTATGCGTCGGGAAAGTCAGTCAATGCGTGGGAATACTGACCGTGAAGGGTTCTAGTACAGTTATGCTGCCGAAATCGAGCTGGAACAGTGGAAATTCAGCCGAGTTTGTGCGGGGCAGCTTGTAGGAACCACAGCGTTTATTCCCTCTTTTGAACAATAAAGAAATACCGAAAGGGGCGCCTAAGTTAGGGGCCAATCTGGTGTCTGTCCACTCATACAGGTGCAATCTAGCAGCCTGTATCCCTCTCCCCTTTGTTGTGTCTTGAAAGTACAGGTAAAATAGACGACTAATAATGGGTGAAAGCTAAATCAAGGTTTAAAGTAAAGTCTACCGCCCTTTTTGGATTGAACAGGCCGGTTTCATGGTTCCATCGACGGGATTAAATCACTTTTTCCCATAGAAGTGAGCCTTGGGCAGTTTTCGGCTTGAAGACACAGGGGATCATAGACGAGACACAGGGAATTGTAATTATGGCTGACAGACCAGATGATGTGACTGAAGAGGTTTCCTCTTCACAGGGTCAACAGACACATGAAGTGGGTGAGTCCTCAAGACCACCACAGACTGATGATGATATATTCAGGACCCAGTTGGCTACTGCTGTGGCTATGTTCACACAAGTAATGCAGAACCCAAGGTTTTTAGCCTTTCTGCAACCTCCTGTTCCGTCTCAGCAAGTTGGGTCACTGGATCATATTCAAAAGCCTGTTAAGGCTCGAACACAGGTGATTCATACCGCACAGTCAATGGAAACACCTGTACACTTGACGGAGAACATGCAGTCTCCACAACCTGTGCCTAAGGTGCAAGAACAGGTGGCTGAGATGCCAGTTTTTCAAGCTGTACCAATTCAGCCCGCCACCTTTCAACAGCCTATAGCTGGTTCTAATGGGCAGGGAAGCAACTTACAGGCTATGCAACAGGTCTTCCCACCACCTTCAGTACACCCTGGCTATTTTGGAGGTGGATCCGTATTCCAAAGCATGGCTGGTCATGCACCTGGAAATCAGTTTTATACGCCAGGAACAGTGTTTGGGGGTGCTCAAACGATGATGCCTAACCCCATGTACAGTGTCATGGGTATGCAACCAGGGTTTCAAAGCACTCAGGGACAATTTGGGATGCCACAAGCAAATTTTGGTATGGCTGGAATTACAAATCAGCAGCCAAATATGGCATTTCCAGGTCAAGTTAATAGCGGCCAAGGAACACAAATGAACCCTAATAGTGTTCCCATGTTTCAGTCACTTCCATATGACAATTTAACGCCGCTTGAGAGGCCAACTCCGTACAAAGAAGGTGGCAAAGGTGTGACATTCACGACCTTTACAGGGTTTGATGACAGGAAGAAGGCTCTTTCATTCCTCCAGCAGTTTGACAAGGCCTATGCAGGGGGAAACTTTACAGAGGCTTCAAAGGTCCGCAAGGCAGCCACTTTCTTGACAGGGAATGCGGGACAATGGTGGACAACTTTATTGCTTCAAGGGCAAGCTCCGTCCACATGGATTTACTTCAAGCAGATTTTTGCAGCAGCATGGTTATCTGATGATTTCGAAGCAGATGTCATGACAGAATGGCACCAGCTTAATGCTGCCACTTGCAGAAATCTGGATGATTACAATCGGAAGTTTTGGAAAGCTCTACTTCCAGTAACTTCCTATAGGTTTGTGCCATTGACAGAACAGATTGAAAAATACTGTTGTGGCCTACCCAAAGGATTGAGAAAATACTGCACGAAGACAAAAGTCACTACTTTGACGCAGCTCATCGAGGTAGCAAACACTGGCAATGGTTTGCTCAAGGGAGAAGATTGTGAATTTAACACTGGCGTCAAGGCAGGATCAGGCAAGAAAAATTCAGCCAAGAAGCACGTTCCCAATGAGGCTCCTAAAGGGACTCAGGAGTCGGCCAACACAGGGAAAGACAAAGCTACGGCTGAATCAGAAAAAGGACCAGCAAAGAAATGGAAAAGACGTTTTCCTCGCAAGTCAGAAGAGCAAAAGAAGGTCCTGAGGACAGAGAACAAATGCTTTATATGTGAGCAGCCTGGCCACATCGCTTACAACTGTCCTACAAAGAAAAGGCCAGCTGATTCTGAAGACAAGGAAGACAAGAAAGGAAAGAAGCCCATGGCTGGTCTAGTGCCAGATATGGTGGGCGACAAGCCAAATTCAGATGCAAGTGAGCTTTGCAGAGCATGGGGAAAGGTTAGGGATCAAACAGTGCTTATCTTCTTTGATCCAGGTGCCAAAGCCAACTTTATTTCCCCAGAATTGGCTTCAAAGTTGGGAATCAGACCTGAAGAGATGGGGTATACAGCAGAGGCAGGTTTGGCATGTCCTGGCCATACAGAGGCTGTGACACCCATCATCGGAAAGTTGCGTCTACATATCCAGTCCTATGTAGATGCTGAAGAATTTTACATCATGCCACTGGACGGATGTGATGTGTTGTTAGGTATTCCTTGGTTGTTTCGTGTACAGGGAATCCTGGATGCCTACAACAAAAAGATCACTGTACAGAGCAGGGGAAAGACTCACATTCTGGATGTAAAGCTTAAAGGGGAGTCTATTCCTACTGTATCAGCTTCTGCTATTACTTCTGTAATGAAAAAGCATCTTTCTGCGTACTTGGTTTTTGCACGTGAAGTGTCAGATTGTGATGAATCAAATTTATCTGTGCTAGATAAAGAAAGGTCAATGTTTTTACAACAGTACAGTGACTGTTTTTCCGATTCATTACCGTCTCAATTACCACCAGAGAGACCCGAGGACCATGCGATAGATTTGGTGCCAGGCTGTAGCCCACCAAATAAGCCTCCGTACAGGGTTAGTGCGGCTCAGCAGAAATTGATAATGGGCCAAGTACAGGAGTTGTTAGAAAAGGGGCTGATTCAGCCCAGTTCATCTCCATTCTGTTCTCCAGTGTTGTTGGTGCAGAAAAAGGATGGCTCATGGCGTATGTGCATCGACTACCGTGCACTGAACAAGAATACCATCAAGAATAGGTTCCCTATACCTAGAATTGATGATATTATGGACAAATTAGAACGAGCAGCTATGTTTAGCAGGATAGATCTAAAGAGTGGGTACCATCAGATCCGCATTAGATCAGAGGATGTGCACAAGACTGCTTTTAGAACAACGTTTGGCCTTTACGAATTTTTAGTGGTGCCCTTTGGTCTCACAAATGCTCCTGCTACGTTCAATAGGATGATGGACAGAATTTTCCGTCCACACCAGCAGTTTGTTGGTACATTCTTTGATGACATGATAGTCTACTCAAAGAATGAAGAGGAGCATAGGCATCACTTGGCCATTGTGTTCAAAGAGCTACGCAGTCATAGGTTGCTCATCAATGCAAAGAAAAGTGAGTTTTTTCTGGAAGAGATTCACTTTCTGGGACACATTGTCTCAAAGGATGGTGTCAGAATGGATCCTGCAAAAGTCGAAGCGATCAAGTCATGGCCAAATTTGAAGACGGTGCATGATGTCCGAAGCTTCTTGGGACTATGCTCCTATTACAGAAGGTTTATCCGAAATTTCGCTGAGATTGCTTCACCTTTACATGCTCTTCAAAAGAAGGCAGTCACCTTTAGATGGACACAAAAAGAGATTTCAGCTTTTAATCTCTTAAAGGAAAAGATGACTTCGGATCCAGTCATTGTGTTGCCAGATCTTAGGAAGTCATTTGTGGTCCAATGTGATGCCTGCGGTAGTAGCATTGGTGCTGTGCTAATGCAAGATGGCAGGGTAGTAGCCTATGAGAGCAGAATTTTGCAAGGGCCAGAGATGACCATGCAGGTCTATGAGAAAGAGTTACTGGCTGTGATTCATGCGCTCTTAAGTTGGAAACACTACCTGCTAGGTGCAGATTTCGTTGTCCAAACGGACCATCAGACCTTGCGATACTTCTTGACACAGACAAAGTTATCTGAAAAGCATATGCGATGGGCAAATATCTTGTCCATGTTCCATTTTCAGATTGTGCATGTGGAAGGCAAGAAGAACGTTGTGGCTGATGCCTTGTCAAGGAAGCCACAAATTTCAGCTGTGTCGATTCCTTATCATCATGAACTTGATGATATGAGAGAACAGTATGCAAATGATGAAGATTTTGCAAGGGTCTTCGAGCAACTAATGG
Source organism: Adiantum capillus-veneris (assembly GCF_014529385.1). Lineage (NCBI taxonomy): Eukaryota > Viridiplantae > Streptophyta > Polypodiopsida > Polypodiales > Pteridaceae > Adiantum > Adiantum capillus-veneris. Next base: position 32,107,552 of record NC_140958.1, on the reverse strand, counting down.
ATGGACAACGTCATGAACACTATCTTCTTAAAGACGGGTTCATGATGATGCATGGCAGATTGTGTGTCACAAAGCCATTGCGACGCAAAGTTATGGAAGAGAGTCATGTCCCACCGTATGCAGGGCATCGTGGTATCGATGCTACAGTTAAAGCGGTTGAGACATTCTTCTATTGGCCTACATTGAGAAGGGATGTGGATGCCTTTGTGCGAGAATGCCTAATATGCCAAAAGGTCAAGTTTGACAGGCAAAAGGCACCAGGGTTATTGCACCCACTACCTATTCCAGATAAACCATGGGAAAGTATTGCTATGGATTTTATCTTTGATCTTCCAAGAACGCAGACAGGAAATGATGGTATTTGGACCATTATTTGCAGATTCAGCAAACAGGCTCATTTTATTCCTGTCAGGAAGAAGATAAAGCCAGATCAGATGGCACGCTTGTTTATGAGCAATATTTTCAAGTATCATGGCATGCCACAGTCGATTGTTAGCGACCGTGATCCACGCATGACAAGTTTGTTCTGGAGAGGCTTGTTTGAGAATATGGGCACCACGCTCAAATTCTCTTCGTCATTTCATCCTCAAACAGATGGGCAGTCAGAAGAGGCAAATTCTACTGTCCTAGATCTGCTGAAGTGTTATGTGTCAGAGCATAAAGGAAAGTGGGAGCAGTATTTGCCATTGGTGGAGTATGCATACAATAATACAGTGCATTCATCAACTGGCAAGGCACCTTTCGAGATAGTTGAAGGTGGCAAGAAAGTTCCTCCCATACTGCATACAAAGGACAAGATATTTGAAGCAGATAAGTATGTTCAAGACATGGATGAAATGTACAAGAAGGTCAAAGTGGCCTTAGAAAGGACTCAGGCAAAGCAAAAGAAAGCAGCTGATCGTCACCGTCGTGAAGTGGTATATTCACTTGGTGATTGGGTGCTTCTACGGTTTGAAAAGGCAAGGTTAAAGAAAATGAAGGGCAAGGAAAGACTGTTTCCAAAGCTCAGCATGCGTTACTATGGGCCTTTTCAAGTGTGCGACATAATCAGTGATGTTGCATATAGGCTGAAATTGCCTGACAGTTGGAAGATTCACAATGCGTTTCATGTGAGTCTTCTCAGACCCTATGTGGGTGATGTGCCAGAAGATATGCCAGCTGAAGATCAGCCGGAAGTCGAGGAACTTGACGAGATCTTGGTCCCTGAACAGATTTTGGCACACAAAGAAAGAAAAGTGAAAGGCAAGGTTATTAGGCGTTACTTGGTAAAGTTCAGAAACTATCCACCAATGGATGCTAAGTGGATGGAAGAAGGTGAACTTGCAGAGTCACCAACTGTGTTATCACTTTACCTGGAAGCCTTCGATTTGCAACCTACCTTGACCCCTTGAGTTTCAAAGCTAAATGGATTGTCAGTGTGACAATGGCTTCTGAAACAAATGATGTACATGGTATTTAAAGTGAGCTCAAATGAAATACCTGTTACATGAATGTTAGAGCTGTACAGATTGTCAGTTTGGCAATTGCTCTTATGGAATGTCCAAAAGTTTGGTTAGTGCTATAGAAGTGAGTATTTCTTGTCAGTTTGTCAAGGATACAATGATTGCTTCTATTCAGGAGTACATGTGTAACTGCATTCTTAAACTGTCGGTTTGGGTATGCTCGAAAGTGTTACGGGATCCAACGTGTACTATAAGACAGTGGCAAAATGTGCAGCTACCATTTTGTCATTGGAAAGTTAGTGACTCAAAACAATGGCAGAGTGCGAAGCTACCACTATGTCATTGGGACAGGGTTCACACGCAGGCAATACATGAGTCGACGAGGTGTTGAATACACCAGGGTTGACAATGAGCATGTATGTGTCGTATATGTGTCGACAGGTGTTGAATACATCAGTGTTGACAGTAAGCATGGACGACATAGATGCAAACGAGGACGTTTGAGATTTCAAGAGGGGGGTATGTCACCAGCGTGTGACTACTATCTATCCTTTTTGTTGATTTCTTTCTTATTATCTATTTACTTTCACTTTTTGGAAACACCCCTCGGGAAATCTAACTGCCCTGCATTGCATAGCTAGTGTGGAACTGTCCAGAGGGAGTCCAGGCCTGAGGGCAAGAGAGCACTAAGGTTGGACAAGGACTATGGTTAGCCAAGTGGGGTCATTGACTAGCCAAAGTGGAATCCTTTGCTACAGAGGCTACATTTCAGTTTTGGATGTGGCCACAGTGTACAAAGAGGGTCGGATGACCTAGAAAGATATAATGGCAGCATCTCCTAAAATTTAGGGAACTGCTATTTTGGGACCTGAAAATGTCTTCGCGTCATTACGTGCAGTTTGACATGGGGATCATTTTGTTACTCTGTGGCCAAGTCAACAGAGGCTGCAGGTGAGATATTTTTAGACCCGAGGGTCTAAAGCGGGAAAATGCACAAATGAGTGACACTTGGCACTCTGAGGCCAGTTTACTACTTATAGAGAAGGCAAAAACGTGATTTATAGTTGGGAGGCTCATTTTGCAAGTCTCTGTCACAGGTTAAGAGCTATGGAGTGCTTGCTTTCCCTCTTATGCACAGTGCGGTGCCAGGAGTGATGCCCTGCACGCTACGCACTGCCCTCTCTCTCCCCTTTGGCAGTATGTTATGCCCCTCTAGTGGGCTCTTCATTTGACCAATGTACAGTTGTGTGGGTTCATGCGCGATTGCCGAGGCAAGAGCCTCTTGCACAGGTACTGGATTAGCTAGCGGCTAATCCCCCCGCAGGTACAGGTGAATTCGGAGAGGTTTCACGCCAGAAATCTCGTCCAATTCAAAGGGCAAGTAGCCCTACAGGTGCGGGAGCTCGAGGACTTGCTAGGGATGCGACCGGCACGCGAAACGGAGCCCGAAACAGTGAATTACAGCCTGCTGTGTATTTTTGCAGGTTTAGGGTTTTGGCCCTAAACGGACCCTAATACCCCCAGGAGGTTCGGGGACGCAAGGGGACCGCTGTACAGGCGATCTGGCGTATTTTCAGGGCTGAAAACAGAGAATTCAGCGTGCTGCAGATTCTCGCCAGGTTTTGCAAAGTGCCCGTATGCGTCGGGAAAGTCAGTCAATGCGTGGGAATACTGACCGTGAAGGGTTCTAGTACAGTTATGCTGCCGAAATCGAGCTGGAACAGTGGAAATTCAGCCGAGTTTGTGCGGGGCAGCTTGTAGGAACCACAGCGTTTATTCCCTCTTTTGAACAATAAAGAAATACCGAAAGGGGCGCCTAAGTTAGGGGCCAATCTGGTGTCTGTCCACTCATACAGGTGCAATCTAGCAGCCTGTATCCCTCTCCCCTTTGTTGTGTCTTGAAAGTACAGGTAAAATAGACGACTAATAATGGGTGAAAGCTAAATCAAGGTTTAAAGTAAAGTCTACCGCCCTTTTTGGATTGAACAGGCCGGTTTCACATGTGCTTGGGGTGAGTGAGTTCTACAAAATTGCTTGTGGTTGAGGTGTGTGCGCGTGTATGTTTGCATCTTCTGTCTGTTTATGTCTTGTTCTTTTTTGTTTTTTCTCCTGTTTGATGGGTGATTTAGGTTTGGAATTGGTTTAGTGGGTGTGGACTGGTGGGTGTGTTGGGCATTTCTTGCCTCGCCTTCAGCAAATTTGCACCATATATTGTTTCTACTTGTAAGTTGAAGAATGTCATAGCCTTGTTGATCATTGCGAGGGATGCCTAGACGTTATCTTTCTCGCAGTTTTTTGTGTAGAATCTTCTTGTGGCAGTGATGTCTCTTCTACTGGGATGCGCCATTGTATACGGCCTTCGAGATCTGGAGTTGGCTATCGGAGATTCTTTGGTGGAGTTTTCCGCCTCCTCTCAACGTCAGGTTGGCCTTTTCTACTTCAGCTCTCATCTACTTTCTTCCCTCACTCCCCTGCATCTAGCTTTTCTATTATCACCCATCTTTTGTAACTTTGCATCATTGGTAGTTTTCTCACGGGGGGTTTCACTATTAGATCCATTGTGTGTGTATGATAACGTAATACAAAAGAGTACCAAGCCTAACTTCTTTGCCACAGAAAGAGAAATGAAATAAATATAAGATGTTATAATAACGTCCTCAAAAGGCCAAAATGACCTATGAGACCAATCTGTTACAAAATGGTCAATCTAATACCATGGTTGGGTACAAAAGAACTAGATACTACTACTAAAATCCATCCTCATCTGTTGCACTCTGGATATCGAAAGAGTATGGCTTGAATCCTCTGTTGTAGTCTCCGTCGATGTTGTGTAGCTGCTCTCCTCAATCGTGGCCGTCTGGATCTCCGTAGCTCGAGTACTTGGTCGATGAGAGAGCCGGTAGTGGTCGAATGTGTTGAGAGAGAAAGAGAGAGCACAGAAATAGAACCCCAAAGTGTGTAGAATACACACATGAGATGATGTATATATAGAGGGGACCTGGGTGCCATATATAGAGAAGCCATATATTGAATAGCTTCACATATAAGCTCAACACCCCTTATCAAATAAGGGTCCCTAACTGTGGATGAAAATACCCTTGGGGGATCGAGGGAAAAACCCACAGCTCTATATACACCCACCGTTATATTATAAAAATCATTGAATGTACAGATATTCATGAGGAGCTACATCACTCCTTTTACAATGAATGTTTTATGAGGAGTTACATTACTCCTATCCTATCAAATACAATAATGAATACAAAGGTTCGATAAAGAGGTGTAAAGACTATCGATTAGCTCGTAATCGGAAGTGTCTCCGTGATCTGCTATGTAGCTTGTCATCAATATGGCATCACCAAACATGTCTTCATAAATCTTTTATTGTCACCAAGTTTGTCTTCATGAAATCAATTCTTTGATCAATCCTACATAGATCATAGACTCAAAAAACATAGTCATGAAAATTATTAGCATCGTTAGTGAAATAATTACGTTCGCAATGCCATAAGAGATGTTTGTGACACCACTCTTTTGACGACATATATACGCACGACAACATATGGTACATAAAGTATGAACGTAAAAGTACAAGATTCGTGATTACGTGATGAAAATGATATGTGTATATACTACATAAAACGACATTTATCAACGTAGTGATATCAATGAATATCATCAAAGTATTAACAAAACATCATCATTGTATCAATAAAAATAAATAAATCATCATGGTATCAACGAAACGCATCATGATATCACCGAGAATAATCATTGTATCAATGAAACAACATCATGGTATCACCGAGAATAACCATGGAATCAACGAAACAACATCATGACATCACCGAGAATAATCATTGTATCAACGAAACAACATCATGGTATCACCGAGAATAACCATGGCATCAACAAAATATCATCATAGTATCACCGAGAATAACCATGGCATCAACGAAATATCATCATGGTATCACTGAAAATAACCATGGTATCAACGAAACAACATCATGGTATGATCGAGAATAACCATGGAATCAACGAAATATCATCATGGCATCACCGAGAATAACCATAGTATCAACGAAATATCATCATGGTATCAACAAAAATCACCATGATCAAAGTACTAACAAAACATCATCATGGTACCATCAAAATCACTATGGTATCAACGAGAGATTATCAATAAAACGACGTAAACTATATCTCTAGAAGAATAATTATACGAGAATCAATGAACGAATATATCATATAACAAAAGATCGTGTACCAACAGTAGCTCGATAGAATTTGCACGATCATCAACGGCTCGACTGAATCGGAACGATATGTAACTCGTTTCTGCAGCAAAGTTACGTCAGTAACAAATATATGATCGATGATCAATTATGAGGAAAATCAAAATCAAAAAGTAAAATTTTGCTTTTCAAACATATTCGCAGTCCGAGAATGATAACCCATAATTGGTGCAGAATTTAGAGAAACTTTCTTCTCCAAAGTAATACATCACATCGATTCCGATCGCTAAAACGAGTAGTTTCTGCAATATCGTTTTCAATTAGAAGAAAAATCAAAAAGCAAAAAACGAAAGTTGCTTTTCAAACATATTCGCGGTCAGAGAACGATAACCCAAAATCAGTGCAAAATTTAGAGAAACTTTCTTCTGCAAAGTTGTACACCACATCGATTCCGATGGCTCAAGTAAATTGTTTGATAACTCATAATCGATGTAGAATTTGAAAAAACTTTCTTCTCCAAAGTTATAGACCACATCGATTCCGGTGTGCTACACGAACTCTTTCTGCAAAATCGTTTTGAATCAGGAGAAAAATCACAAACAAAAAGCGAAGTTGCTTTTCAAGCATGTACGTAGTCGCGAACGATAACTCAAAATCGGTGCAGAATTTGAAAAACTTTCTCTGCAAAGTTGTAGACCACATCGATTCCGGTACATCACGCGGGTAGTTTCTGCAAAATCGTTTTGAATCAGGAGAAAAATCGAAAACAAAAAACGAAGTTGCTTTTCAGGCATGTACGCAGTCCGCACACGATAACTCAAAATCGATATAGAATTTGAAAAAACTTTTTTCTACAAAGTTGTAGACCACATTGATTCCAGTGCCTTGCGCGGGTAGTTTCTGCAAAATCGTTTTCAATCAAGAGAAAAATCAAAAACAAAAACGTATTGCTCTGATACCATGTTGAGAGAGAAAGAGAGAGCACAGAAATATAATCCCAAAGTGTGTAGAATACACACATGAGATGATGTACATATAGAGGGGACCTGGGTGCCATATATAGAGAAGCCACATATTGAGTAGCTTCACATATAAGCTCAACAGAATGAGTTTGGGCCGAGCTCTGCAATGATGACTGCTCCTCTGGCTGTCCCATATCTAGTGAAAAGAAACCTGTAATCTGTCTCCGGGACTGTCTCTCTCTCTCTCCCCCCAGTTAAGTGTCTCTATATCTGTGTAACTCAAGTAGATATAGCCCATGACATCTCTCATTCTCATAACTCATGACCCTAGGAAAAGACCGAAACCCTCTCTGAATAAGTAGTGGAAACGGCCCCGTATCTCATAGTACACTATCCAATGACATATGTAATGTAGCTCTGTCTCTAGCTCTAACTGACATAAGCGGCATATCTTGTTGTCTGCTGGTATCCCTCTAAATCTGTCAGTCTCAATGTCCAGCTAATGTGAGGATGTGCGTATCTGACCAATGGTACACCGAAAACCATGAGACATATGTGTGTCCATGTAGCTGGGTCGAATCACAAACCCATCTCCTGTGAGGTGGAGAAGATGCTCTCTATAGAAAGCCATCTTCGTGCCCAACTCCTGTGGCGGCTCTATCCATGTCCTCCTAGTATCCAGCTGGATCAGGTCTTGACGAATGAGTCTAGTAATCTCCACCCGTGTAAGAGACATCGAGGGTGCTTGAAGAGAGTACTGGAAAGAGAGCAGCTTGTCAGTGGTAAGACCATGCGTATGAAACCATGATGTCATCATGAAGTGTCCCCTTGAAGAGCTAACTGTCTCGAAGACTGCCAGTCTAGCATATCTATCTCTAGTAGTATCCCACAAGCTGTGTGCGCACAAAAGAGACTGATCTGGTAAGCGTCTCAATCTCCATAGGAGCAGCAGCTAGCTCTGCTCGAATGATAGCGTGGGGTACGGAGGCCTTGGCTCTGATCAGACGAGAGATCATACGTCTCCAACCATCCTGGCCTACAGAAAGTCCCCATGTCTGCACCCCATAAAACATAGCTAAGGCTACTAAGGTATCAAAGAGGCATAACTTTGTCCGAGGTTCTTGGAACTGAACCTGCGAACACATCCTCTCCAAGCCTCCCAAGGCCGCAAAAGCTCTAGTCAGTCTAGTCTCTGCTGCACTCCCCAAAGAAAACCTCGGCCCAATGAAGACAACCCCAAGGTAAGTGAATGCATCTGTACACTCTACAATCTCTTGACCATATGTGAAAGTCGGTGTTGATCTCCTGATCCACTGTGGTGTGGTCTTAAACACCATAACCTTGGTTTTACCAAGGTTTACAGACAATCCACTATCCTCTGCAAATTTGTGTAATGCATCCAACTGTCGCTGCATACCCTCTGGTGAGTCAGAGATCAACACAATATCATCAGCATATAACAACAATGGGATCCACGTCCCTGCCAGCTAGGCACCTCGATCACCCTCTCTGTCAATGTAATCAGACACCTCATCAACATACATACCAAATAGAGTAGGAGACAATGGGCAACCCTATTTCACCCCAATGGTGGAGTGAACTAAATCAGATATCCCCTCCGGAGTGCATACATATCCCATCACTGATCTGTATAGAGCCATAGTCCCCCAAATCAACACTATGGGCACCCCCATCTCGTACAGTCTGCGCATCAATCGAGCTCTCGGTACCGTGTCAAATGCTTTGCGCAAATCCACAAAGCTACAATAAATCCGTCTCCCATGTGACCTACCCTCTTCAATAATGGCTCTGAGTGTCAGAATATGATCAAGAGTGGAGAAACCCCTCCTAAAACCGGCCTGGCCCTTTACTCGTACACCCTCACCCTCTACCCAATTACTCAACTACTGCTCAAGAATGGATGCATACAACCGTGCCAATGTGTGCCCAACCATAATAGTGCCAGGCTCTGTAGGATCACATGCTTTAAAGATAGGCACAATAGTGGACAACCTCCAAGTCTCAGCTAACCCCTCACACATGGCACGATTGAACAACACTGCAAGAACCTCTACCAGCATATCCCTAGCATGTGTAAATTGCTCTGCTACTAGACCATCATGATCATGTGTCCTGCTGGTCCTCATCCTGTCAATGGCTCTCTTTACCATCTCAGTGGTAAAGAAGGTGTTGGTAGGTGGACATGGCTATGTAGGAGCTTGAAGGGGGTCCTGTCCAGGAACTGTATATAACGATGAGGCATACTGGCCTCTCACATCAGGAGAAGTAATCACTGGGAGAGAGGAGTGCTCATGAAAGAATCGCCATGCCTCTCCTGAGTCTCTACTCAAGAACAGCTGATACAAGTCTCGCTCCATCTGGGCCAAGTAAGCTCGTTTCTTCCGTCGCACAAGGCGTCGAGAAGCAATCCGAGATTGTCCGTAAGTGATGACTCCTAAAAGAAGATCCCTCTGAAGCTGGACTCTCATCTCTCCTCTGTATGAACTGAGTCAGTCTCTGGTGTAAATGTATAACAAGTATATGACCTACCTCCTGAAGTCTGGGTTGTACTATACTGAAATGAAACAGAAAATGTCAAAACTCCATGACCCACTGCTACACCCACTGGTCTGGCTCCCACTATGAAATCCTGAATACAAGGAATAAAGCTCGGTTGTGCCATAACATAGTCCACTGTACTGGCCACATGTCTGTGTGGAAAGCATGTGAAACCGGCTACTCCAGGAAATCGCTGTAAGCCATTAAGTATGGCTAACCATGTGCACTCGTCATCTCCGTGAGGTATCTCCCATACTCCGTCTGCTCTCTGTCATGTGAGAATCTGTCAAGCCCCAACTCACCCATATCCAACTCTCTAAACATCTCATCTGAAGTGTCGTAGAAGACTGTCTGAGAGTTGCTCGTTCGGGCATTGAAGTTCCCTAGGAGGATGATATCACCATCCCTAGAAAACTCCCATATATCATCATCTAGTATAGAGAAAGGCGATTGTCCTCTGGATGCAGCATCTACTGACGTACTGGGGGGGGGGGGGGGGGGGGGGGGGGGGGGGGGGGGGGGGGGGGGGGGCTCTCAACCTCACCCACATGTATCTAGCATGATCAGCGATGCGTACAATATGTAGTAGTGGCTGTAACTCCTCCCTAAATAGCACTGCTACTCCTCCTGAACCTCTACTCCCATGCTCAGATCTCGCGACTATCCTGTGGGCTGTCTCCCATCTGTATCCCACCACATGTGGCATAAGCTGTCCGGGGGTCTGATGCGTCTCTAAGAAGAAAACAATGTCCCTGTCCTTGAAACTGTCCTCAAAGGCACCAACGTCCAACCTCATAGATCCAATACAATTCCAAGTAGCCATCTTCATTGTGGTCCATAGGTCTCACACCGTCGGCACTCTACAATCACCACCTGACCATCTCTATAAAAGGCCATCTTTCCCTTCTCCCTTGCCGCCGTAATCTCTTTCATTACCTCTCATATGCACAAGCTGTGAGAGAGTGAGATCATCACCGAGAAAAATACCTGTCTTCTTGAGAGCATGCCTCTTTCTCAAGAATTCCTTCTTCTCTTCCAAGAAGGGGAAGCGTAGTATGAGAGCTCTCCCTTTTGAAGATTCTCCCGGGCCATCACTCTTCTTGCCCGCTCTCCATGCCTTTGTGTGTGAAGGCTTGTCCACCCCCAGCATGGATGTGAGGCTTGTGACCTCTTTTTCCACATTGTTTATGTCCTTGAGACCGGTTACCCTCACATGTAGAGCCGCATCCTCCTCCTTTGTTCCTCTTTGACGGTCATGTTAATGAGAGAGAGAGAGAGAGAGAGAGAGAGAGAGAGAGAGAGAGAGAGAGAATCCTATGGACGCCAAAGTCAGCCTAGAGGAGTGAGCAAATACATCATTGTGAGTACTTTCCACTTCCGGGAGGCCATGAATGGCATATAAAAAGAGGAACGAAAAGCTACTTCATAAAAAGATGCTTTTCGTAAGGGCGAGCTACATATTGCAAAGGGTTCATCAAAATACTGCTCATGTATCATTCGTTCACAGCTTTAAAAACTTGTGCATGTGAGACAAAATCCAGGAGTACCAACATCAAATAAACTGCCCGACAGCTCTGAAGTATTGACAACACCAGAAACCCCTAGTAAAAGTAGTGGAGTTTAGAGAGAGAGAGAGAGAGAGAGAGAGAGAGAGAGAGAGAGATGTCCGGTTGCATGCATGCCACACGGTATCAGCTTCGATGTGCACACTGTGCATAGGTGAATGCACATACACATTAATGAGCAGTGGTATGTGCATGCGTGGGGTCGCTGATGATTTATGAAAATGAAAATGAATCCTTCCAGAAGCATTTGAAGCCAAACCTTACCTTCTGCACCTCTTGAATTCGTTGTTTTGCCCGTTTCTGCAATTTTCCAAACTTGACATCAAGTTCTGCATACTTTTTATCCCTCGTTTTTACCTCTTCATCCATTTTGCTCTGAGCTGCAAGGAAGCAGATGGAAATACAAGAGAATGTTCATACACAACAGTGTGGCCTACACCATTCAAAATCCACAAAAAAAGGACCTTCTAGAAGCTCCATTGATGCCCCTTCTGCCCTTCGTTCAGCACTTGAAACAGTTGCCCGCAGCTCTGCAATAAGTTCCTCAGATGCAGATTGTGCCATGATGGTCTGCTGCAGCTGCTTCCTTAGGTTCCCAATCTCTTCAGCAAAGTTCAGATCATGCTTTCCACCCTGCTGTTGATACTCTCCTGCTGGCTTAGTTTGCTTACTCTCCTCTTCTAAGTGAGCTTGTGACATATTGTTATCCTTTTGAAGCTGGGCCACGTTGATAGCCTGGAGCAACTTTTCAGTGCCATTCGTTTTATCATAATTAAAGACCTCATTTAGGCCAGATTCCGCAGACTCTAGAGAAGAAGAACAAGGTGACTCATCCACAAAATCTTGCGATTTATCACCATTGGATATTTGATTAGAGGAGAACGGGTGATCAATATCTGCTACACAATCATTTGAGATCATGGAAGCCATGTCTTTTTCAGGATAGTGACCATTGAAAATGGCAACCATATCATCAGAAATTGGATGCTCATTTGCTTCACCTTCCTGTCATCAAGCAAGGAAATTAAAGTGAGGTAAACTGTCCACTAACACAAGCGTAGAACTAAAACTTGATGACACTATTCATTGATGTCCAGTTCCTCCAAAAAGGATGTTTAGAATTTCACAATGTTACCTCCACTGTGGCACTCTCCATGTGTCCTTAGCTGCAGAAACAGAAACTTGTTTCTTGGTCCATGGTCCAATTCAATCCTCCTGAACTTTGATAGAAATTACTCTTTCAGGCTACAAATAAGCATGGTAAGCACCAAAGCAAGACTCACAACAGAATATAAATGTCACAGTTTCACAAGCTCTCTTGTACAAAAGCTTCAAGAAACACGGGATGCAACTCCTTGTGTGCCAAAAGTACATCGTAGCTGCTAAGCTTTAGTAATCTTGTTGAGAAAGTAACAATCCACATCTCTGCAACAATCGAGAAGAGAAAGGAACATATGTTCTTCAGTTATGAATGCCTCGCTGGAAAAACCCACTAAAGAACATCCAGGTGCAAGCAGCCTAACATGAACCAAAAAAAAACCATTTGTAAAATTTGTTCCATTGTATTCACAGGCAACTAAAAAAGTATGGATTTATAATTCTGAGTTCCTATACAGAACCTCACATGCAGATTTGCATTGGTGTAGGATACTGGACTGATGCTCCTTTCTACATCATTATGGTGCCATAAAGAGCACCAGGAAGATTTATGTAGGTGTAACACACAGTGTTCCTAGCTTTTGCCATTCATGCATCATTATTTTTGTACAACGAGGAAACATTAGCCAACACCTAGAGAAGAACACCTGACAAGGCAATAGAAGGACAATAAAGGACCAAATCAAGACCGACGCTTATGCAAAATCCAAAGCTCCCAGAGATCCTTTTCCCCTTTCTTCACTGCTATGACAGAAAAAGCTACGAGCCCTCAGGCCCTCCAATTACGTTACAAAGATACTTAGTTGTCAGTAGCCAACAAGGGCATCATTGATCCACATTGCAGCCAAATACTTGCCAGTTACTGAGACTTATTTTCAAAGATGTGACACTTTCAACAATGTAGTGCACAAGCGAGAGAGAGCGCGTGTGTGTGCGCGCGCGCGTAACAATGGAGAAAAGAGAAGAGGAGTCCTATGTTTGCAGGGGCAACAACTCACTATGAATATGTGAGCCCCCTTATTCTATTATGTACATAAAAGAATAAGTGTAGTGGATGGGCACCTACCGGCCACATTGGGCTTTACCCCAACACCTCCCATGTAAAGGAAAATGTGGCCGTGAGGGAGAAAACAAAAAGGAATCGTACAAAACCTGTACAAGGTCATCATCAAGTATGACCTCAGCCAAAGCCCACTGGCTCAGTGACTTTGTGTGCATCCAGCTCCAACTATAGAGGAAGCACAAATCGATCAATTGACAATACCCAAAGCCTTGCTAACTCATACACCAAGAAGTCAAAATACAGCATAAATTTAGGCATAAACTGTCCAAGAGAACTATCAGGAAATATGCCGATCAATGTAATGAGACAAGTGAGCAACACCGCACAAATGATGCCAAAAACCCGCTCTAATCCAAGAGCACTATGAGATAATTGATGAATCTATCATCGACAATCTCCCTAATGACATAATCTGGTGAGCAAACACTCTCACAATGCGATACCAAAACACTATGGCAAAGCAACCACTAAGTGCAAAAATGCAATCAAACGCGACTGCAAACCATGCGCATGAACACACAAACTTGCGAAAAAATCTGGTAAAGTTTTGACAATATTCCAGCTATCTAACCGTAATAACCAATCATGCCATAAACACGCTCAAAACCATGAACAAGTCATGCGCAAAATTCGCACTCAAGCATACATGAGTTGCCCCAAAGTCTCAACTCTCCGAACCTAGAAAACAGTCCTACAATCCAAAACAGAAAATGGATCAACTGTACTCTACAAGCGAGACAACTACTCGCAAGAACCTTGATGCAAACCAGCCCCAATATAGCACAAATTGATGCTCAAAATTAGCTGAAAATCAGCCCACATATAGCATTGCAAAACGGAGAATATCATCGCTAAAAAGCACACATCATGTGCATCCACATGGCAATACAAACGAGCATCAAAGCATGCACTGAACGTGCATCAAATGAGCATCCGAATCAACTGAAAAATCAGCTCACAACCATGCCAAAATGCCTGCAAAACTTTCTGCAAATCCGTGCACCACACTCTCCAAAATTGGCTCAATTGCACGAGTCAACATGCATAACCTTTGATGAATCTGCTCTCAAATCCTGAGAGTCCACGAGAGTGCATACCTCCACCAAATGTTCTCATCTTATGCACACAAATTTGCTGAATTTTCAGCCCACACTCTCTTCACTGAAAGCAAACCATAAGTGCACAAAGCAAGAGAACCAAGCTCAATCCGAGCTCTCTAGATGTAGCAAACCAACTCCGAAAGCACTCTAAATCACCACAATACGCATACATGGTCTGCATATCAATTTGCTAGTGTAGACTTGCGTATGCCTACATATACACACGTCAAAAACTCTTGCAGCGCAAAGAACTTGTATGCAAAAGAACCAGCAAAAGTAGACCACCCTTTTGAATAAAGTAGATAACTCTCAAACCGTACGGAATTTGCAAAAATTTCCTTCTGCAAAGTTGTATAGCGCGCAAAAACAGTCAAGACTCACGAGAATCAACCTGAAACGCTGATTCTAACCAGGAGAAATCTCATCTACAAAAATCTGCAGCCTGTCCTATACGACATGTAGGCAGTTTGAGCAACGTAACTCAAAAGTGGTGAGGATTTTGAGAAAACTTTCTCTTGTAGAGCTGAAGAGCATAAAAAACTGGTCAAAAAATGCGAAAAACGGACTGAATATAAACCTTTTGACAAACCAAAACCAATCTGCAAAAACATGCTAAAGTTTTGTTGTGTTTTCTGCTTCACCGCCTACTTCTTTACCGAGCTCCAATGGTGCTCTCCAATCCTCATGCTTTGATACTAGTTGAAGTGCGCGTGTGTGTGTGCAGCAATGGAGAAGAGAGAGAAAGAGGAGACCTATGTTTGCAGGGACAAAACTCGCTATGATTATGTGAGTCCCCTTATTCTATTATGTACATAAAAGAATAAGTGTAGTAAGCGGGCACCTGGCCTAATTGGTCACATTAGGCTTTACCCCAACAAATAACCGTGAAGAGAATTTGAATGTAGGACACACATCGTCACACATTGCTATCCAAGACAAGCTCGTAAACCTTGAATCTCTATTTGAAACAATAGATATGGCATCCCATGAATCTGAAAGATTTGCGATACAAACAGTTTAGCCAAATGCTCGGCCTTCATTGTCTTCGTCACTGGTACAAAGTTTGCTTGCTTCGCGAACCTATTAAGATGGTCAAAATACCATCATGCCCACCTTGATCTTTGGTCGATCTAGAAAAGGTGAGAAAGATCGGGTTGATCAATCTCCTCCTAGAGTTGCACAAACGGTCTCTTCCGGTGGCAGGTGTTGTCTATGGTGAGGCTGTGTAGGACATGCTTTAAGGTGCAGCGGAATGAATGTTTGACTTTGCTCAAGATGAGTGCTCCAGAATGTGCTCAAGGTTCCTTTTGTTCTTATGGAAGGGAGAGCCTTCCTTTCTTAATGAGAGAGTGCAATGATCACAAACAAAGTGAATGGACACTGTGCGTGCAAGTGTATGAGACTGAGGGATAGAGAAAGA
This sequence comes from Adiantum capillus-veneris, assembly GCF_014529385.1. Classification (NCBI taxonomy): domain Eukaryota; kingdom Viridiplantae; phylum Streptophyta; class Polypodiopsida; order Polypodiales; family Pteridaceae; genus Adiantum; species Adiantum capillus-veneris. The sequence continues at coordinate 32,092,042 of NC_140958.1, read as the reverse complement.
AGAGAGATACGACACCAGAGACATTGTAAAACCCTCCTCCGAAGGCCCCACTCTCGTTGGAACTTGGCGGAAGTGGTCTACGATTGATTGCACAAACTGGTACAAAGTGTATGCATGAAACTGATGCAAGTCTAGGCTAGGTCGATGTCAACGATGGAGATGGCGAGACCGACTCTATGGCTGAAATCTGCTACTCTTTATCTGCTGTCCAAAAACGCTGCTGGCTGAATTCTGCTGTTGCCGAAAACACTATGGAAAACGCTGATTTTGCTGGTCTTTAGGGCTGAAAATCTGCATCTACTGTGGGGCTGAATGGGCTGAGGAAAAACACTGAAATGGACCTGCTGAAATATCGCCAATGGCTGAAATCTGTGGAGCTTCTTGCTGGGATGAAAAACGCTAGAAGATGGGATCTGTATGGCGATGACTTCCTGCTGAAAATGCTATGCTGAGGCTGATAAGGGCAATGATGCTTGGTTGAGAAAAACGCTAGGTATTGAGTCCTTGCTTGGAGGGGAAAGTCGCCACCAAGGGGTTCTTGCTTGAGAAGTTGCCTGTTGAGCGGTGGAGCTCCTGCTGCCTCTCCTGCCAATTAGTGCTAGTCTATTCAATTTGCCCTACCTACTTTCCAACAAAAGTCACTTAAAAATAGTAAGTGAAAAATGTCAAAAATAGGTAAAATAGGCTAAATGCACTGGAAAATTCCCCTGAAGGATTCTGATGGATTCTGATGGGAATGCTTATGATCATGCTATGTGCAACCAGAGGATATGCATCTACACTAAGTGACTGGGCATGCACGGTCTACGAATAGACTCACAAAAGTGCCAGAACACTTCTAAATCTAGACTGACTGGACCGATTGAACCCTTGTTGTGTTGTAGCTTGTCCACGGACACAAAGGGTTGGATGTGTCACGTGACACATGCTCTAGCTAGGTGCACCATCTTGTGGCAACGTAAGCGCTGGTAGGACCAGCTATGACTAAGATCCTCTCTGTGTGGACTAAGAAAAGCGAGACAAAATTAATAATCCCTGGAATGTATGTTTCAGTGGTGGTAAAGATTTGAACTCTAGGGAGCTTGTCGAACCCCCGGTATTACTCTTATCGAAATTGTCCGCCAAAGTCTCTCTCAGTGACTGCTCAAGTATATGTGGAAAGGAGATGGTGAGGAGGTATCTCGGAACGAACTGTCTACTTCCGAACTCCTCGACAGCGAACTCTGTGTACCATTGCATAAAGTAGAGCACCCATCCAGCTGCTATAATCAGGGAGCAGATGCTGCTGCTAAAGGATCAGATGGCACACTTCTAGATCGACACCCTTTATATTAGAGTGCTCCCATGTAAATACGTTTTTATAGAAGGAATGTGTAATTGCAATGACAAGAATTAATAACGACAACACTAGAGGAAACTGCTAGTGTCACAAAATCATAACGTGGCATGACCACCCGCGGACAGAGTATGATGACGTGGCTGCTGGCAGACTGCATCCGGATTTCACAATGACAAACGCCACGTGGCACCAGTACATATTTTTTTGGATTTACGCTCACTGCTGACGTGGACAGAGTATGGATTTCCTAGATTTGCCCTGACAGGTGCGACATGCAAGCTTGTACGGATTTTCGTAAATTGTGCAAGCTACTTTTGCTGGCAAATTTTTGACCAATTGCTTATGGGATTATTTGCTTTTGAGTTAGAAGCTTTCGTGGCTCTGCTTTTGGGGCATCCCTTGTAAGAATAAATAGACCCTTAGAGGACTTACTCTTCATAGCATCTGGACGCAAAGTCTGAGAGCAAAGAACCCCTCAAGAGTTGTACTTTGCTCAAGCATTAATATAAAAGAAATACCGAAAGGGGCGCCAGTCTTTGGGGCCAATCTCTCTCGGCATGGAACTACATCGGACTGTGTCGACCAAATTGAGCTATGATTTTAAAGTTGTAAAGTATTTTAAGTGATTCTCTAGCGTGTCGTGCCGGATTCTCGACTTGGAGTGCCCAAGCCTGTGACGGCAGGCTGCTAGTGATAGTTGTAATGTGAAGGGCACCACGTGCCAACAGAAACAAAAATACGAGGCAACTTTAAACACTTCAAAACAACTGAACTCACAGAGTGTACACGGCACACGAGAAGGGGAGTGTCGGAGTTTCACCCCAAGAGAGTATTGGCCCCATACCCTGGCGCCCCTTTCGGTATTTCTTTATATTGCTTGAACTTAGTACAACGGCGGGGTCACCTATCTGCACCTTCACCCGGAAGACTGTCAAATAAGGAGCGATGGCCACATATTTGAAGGCCCTTGGCCCTGAAAAGCAATTACATGAAAAGCTACAAGCCTAAACGCATCAGGTTCCAAAAGCATCTGTACATTTTATTCAAAAAGGAAGCACTTTTACAGAGCCAATCAGTATGATTTTCTCGATGACAAGGGCAAAAAGACCAAGGCATTCAAAGAGGGAGGACGGGCAGTAAAGTTTGAGTACTTTTTAGGGTTTCGAGATGCTCCCAAGGCTTTAGCTTTATCCGACAGTTTGACATAGCATTTTCTGGAGGCCATTGTACAGAGCACTCCAAGATTAGACGGGCAACATCCTTTTTGAAAGGCAATGCACGGACACGGTGATTCACTCTTTTGTTAAGAAAAGAAGCACCGACAAAGTGGCTGAAGTTTAAGAAACTCTTTATTTGTTCAATGTTTTGACCTGAACAAAAGAACGCCAAGATTTTCTCCACACTCATGCCGATTGCTTTTCAAAGGGACTGTCAGGCGAGTTACCGCCCGCTCGTCTTGGATCTGAACCTGGAAGCACACCACCGAACCGGCCACCTTACCATGTGAGCCGAGCACAAAATGAAGAGATTATGAACTACCTCTTGGAAAAGGGTCTTGTCCAGCCTAGTACTTCACCGTATTGCTCTCCATTTTGTTGGTTCTGAAGAAAGACGGATCTTGGAGAATGTGCATCGATTATAGAGCTCTCAACAAAATCACCATCAAGAACAGATTTCTGATTCCTAGGATCGATGATATACTCGACAGATTACAGGGATCCTCATGCTTTAGCAGGATTGATTTGAGGAGTAACTATCATCAGATCAGAATCGCGTCGGGAGACATCCACAAGACAGCTTTTCGAACGACTTTTGGGTTATTTGAGTTTTTGGTGATGCCTTTTGGCTTAACCAATGCTCCAGCGACATTTAACCGGATGATGGACAGGATTTTTCGATAGTACAGGCTATTCGTTGGCACTTTCTTTGACGATATCATTGTTTTCTCCAAGAATGAGACAGAACACAGAGATCATCTACTTCAGGTCTTTCAGGCATTACGAGATCACAAGTTAGTGATTAATGCAAAGAAAAGTGAATTTTTCCTACCAAAGATACACTTTTTGGGACACATTGTCTCAGCAGCGGGAGTGCAAATGCACCCGGCCAAGATAGAGACTATCCATGATTGGCCCGATTTAAAGAATGTCCATGAAGTAAGAAGCTTCTTGGGACTGTGTTCGTACTACAGGCGGTTCATTCGAAAGTTTGCACAGGTTGCTTCCCCTTTGCATATCTTGACACAGAAAGGAGTCCCTTTCTCGTGGGGACCCACAGAAGTGACTGCCTTTCAGGAATTGAAAAAGAATTTGACTACAGGACCAATTCTTGACTTTGCCGGATTTGCAGAAGTCGTTTGCAGTATATTTGTGATACTTGTGGTCGTAGTCTAGATGCGGTCTTAATGCAAGAAGGCCAATGTCATTGCCTATGAGAGCCGATTGTTTTCAAGGCCAGAATTGACAGTACAAACATGTGAGAAATAGCTTTTGGCGGCTATCCATGCTCTTATTCAGTGGCGACATTACCTACTCGGAGTCGATTTTACGATTTTTACAGATGATGGGAGTTTACGCTACTTCTTGTCACGGAAGCAGTTATCCGAAAAAGCAGATGCGGTGGGCAAACATCTTGTCACGGTTTACTTCCGGATTGTCCATGTGCATGGACAGAAGAAATTGGTGGCAAATACTTTGTCCCGAAAGCCGTTGGTTCTGGCTATTTCCGCGATACATGTCACAAAGTGATGACGTGGCGGACAGCAGAAACCCTAATTTCTGCCAAAAACCCTAAAATTCCTGCAAACCCTAATTTCTGCCAGAAACCCTAATTTCCGGAAATCACGGAGGCGGATTATTAAAAAAAAAAAAAAAAAAAAATTTTGGAAAATGATGAGCGACGCGAATTTTGCTTTTGCTTTTTTTTTATTAAAAAAAAGAGAAAAGACTCTCAAGAGAGAGAGAGAACTGATGCTTTTGATTTTAAAAGCTTTTGGGGCTCTGCTTTTGGGCATCCCTTGTAACCTTTAAATTAGTGGTGAGGGCCTCACTTCTCAGAGCATCTGGACGCAGAGTCTGAGAGTGAAACCCTAACCGCTCTCTTGTACTTTGATGATTGATTAATATAAAAAGAAAGATCGAAAGGGGCGCCAGTCTTTGGGGCCAATATCTCTAGGCACGGAACTCCGCCGGGCCAGTGCAAATCTATTGTGATCTGTGAATTGTTTTGAAGTGGTTATTTGGTGCTGTCGCGGTTGATTCTTGACTTGGAGTGTCCAAGTTTGTTACAGTGGTATCAGAGCACGGCCAATTTCTCTTTTACGGGAAATCCGATCCCCGAATTTTTTTTCCGCGGCACCTATGGCTTCAGGCAATGATCAGTCGACTCCCTCTGCATCTGGAGATGCGGGCTGGGATCACAGCGAAGATTCAGACAGAGAGTATGGCCCGCCTCGGCCTACTCAGGCGGAGCAAAGAGAGATGGAGTGTCGTCAATTGATTGGCGATGCAACAAAGATGATGCTCAATTTTGCCAAGGACCCGAAGATGGCAAAATATATGAACCAGACCTCTTTGAAAAAGGTACACATGGAGTGCCAGAGAACCACAACACCACTCCCGAAACCCGCTCTCAAGAAACCTTCTGCCTCCAAGAAATATACGGAGAAGGAACTGGAGAACGTGGTTGATGCACGGATTGCTCAGCTTTTTGACACGCAAAAGAAAGCCAAAAAGCACGGCAAAAAGCAGAAGAAAGGCACTGACTTCCCGGGATATTTGGGTCGTCGGTTGACATTTGACAAGGCAAAGAAACGGAAGAAGCGTGTTCGATTTGAAGGAGTACCAGTTCTTCTTCTTCTTCTTCTGACAGTTCTTCTCGCTCCTCGGATTCGAGCGAAGAAGACAGAAAAGGTAAAAAGCGAAGCAAGAAGCAACGCTTTGGAAAGGGCAAGGCAAAGAAGGCTAAATCTCGCCCAGAGACTGACAGTTCTACTGAGGACTCGTCTACAGACAGCTCAGATTCCGATGACGGAAAGTTTTATGCGAACAAGAAGAATTTTTACAAAGCCAACCAGTATGACTTTCTCGAAGATAAAAGCAAGAAAGTCCGAGAGTTTAAGGAAGGTGGCCACTCGATCAAGTTTGATACTTTTCAGGAGACTCAGATGCTTCGAAGGCTGTGTCTTTGACATCGCTTTCGCGGGAGAACGCTATTCAGAGCACTCCAAGATTCGGAGAGCTGCCTCTTACTTTAAGGGGAATGCTCGTACTTGGTGGTCCACGCTTCTATTAAGCAAGACTGTGCCAGTTACATGGCTGAAATTCAAGAGGCTTTTTATTTCTTCTTGGTTGACTCAAGAGTTCGAGCGAGATATACGAGCTACTTGGAACCATCTCCGGATGACCAAGAGCGATACAGTGAATTCTTATTGTGAAAGATTCTGGAGCTCTTTTCTACCCGCCTCTTCATTCAAGAAGATCTCATTCAGAGAACAGATTGAGCGGTTTACCTTGGGTCTACCTACAGAGATCCGAGATCACTGCTTGGAACAGAAGTCAGCTTCTATTCAGGAGTTGATGAGTCATGCGAAGCGGGGCTTTGCCATTCACTCTGGCAGTCTGACCTACCCCACAGATGAGGCCATGACACAACGAGCCGAACAGACTTCTGGGAATGAAAGTAGAATGAAAAAGAGCAACCCAGAGAAAAAAAAAGGATGCACGACCCAAGCTTACTCCTGAGGAGAGAGCTCGCTTCATCAGAGAGGGGAAGTGCTTTGGATGCGGCGAACATGGACATATTTCCGCGAAGTGCCCTGATAAGGCACAGAAAGAACAGAATGATAAAGACGACGACAGGTCTGAGAGTTCGAGAGCAGCTGAGGAATGTGGCAGAAAAGGCAGATAGAAAAGTAGAACTGGTACCACATGGAGTGGGACTTGCACCGAATCAAATGAATGAAAGTACAAACTTTGCCGCTTTTTTTTTGGGGCAAAGTGAAGGATCAGGAAGCTCTTTTGAAGGAGCCAAGGCCAACTTCTTTTCACTTGGAAATGGCGGCTCGATTTGGAACTACGCCCGACAGACTGACGCCACAGGCGGAGGTAGTTCGACTGGCACCCAGATGGGATGTTGCCATTACACCGAGCATTGGCAAACTTCGTTTGCAATGACAGGGGTGTTTAGGGCACGCGAGTGACGTTCTACTCAGGATCCCTTGGTACCACAAGAACTACGCCGTGGTTGACTACCGGGCCGAGAAAGCGACTTTGATAAATGAAGGGCTTAGAGATTGTACTTGATGAACTTCAGTTTTCTTACTCATTCTTTTGGGAGAACTGAACGATGGATAAAGGTTGAATATGTTTTGACCTGAAGAAAAGAACGCCACGATTTTTTTTTCTCCACGCTCATGCCGATTGCTTTTGAGAGGGCCTGAAGATCATACCATTGATCTGATATCTGGAAGCACGCCACCGAATCGGCCACCCTCAGTGAAAGACCTCTTGGAAAAGGGTCTTGTCCAGCCTAGTACTTCACCGTATTGCTCTCCAGTGTTGTTCGTTTTGAAGAAAGACGGATCTTGGAGAATGTGCATCGATTATAGCACTCTCAACGAAATCACCATCAAGAACAGATTTCTGATTCCTAGGATCGATGATATACTCGACAGGTTACAGGGATCCTCGTGCTTTAGCAGGATTGACTTGAAGAGTGGATATCATCAGATCAAGATAGCACCAGGAGATGTCTACAAGACAGCTTTTCGGACGACTTTTGGGTTATTTGAGTTTTTGGTGATGCCTTTTGGCTTAACCAATGCTCCTGCGACATTTAACCGGATGATGGACAGGATTTTTCGAGAGTACAGGCTATTTGTTGGCACTTTCTTTGACGACATCATTGTTTTCTCCAAGAATGAGACAGAACACAGAGATCATCTGCTTCAAGTCTTTCAGGCATTACCAGATCACACGTTAGTGATTAATGCAAAGAAAAGTGAATTTTTCCTACTAGAGATACACTTTTTGGGACACATTGTGTCAGCAGCAGGAGTGCGAATGTACCTGGCCAAGATAGAGACTATCCGTGATTGGCCCGATTTGAGGAATGTCCATGAAGTTAGAAGCTTCTTGGGACTGTGTTCGTACTACAGGCGGTTCATACGAAAGTTTGCAGAGGTTGCTTCCCCTTTGCATATCTTGACACAGAAAAGAGTACCTTTTTCGTGCGGACCCCCAGAGGTGACTACCTTTCAGACGTTGAAAGAGAAATTGACTACGGGACCTATTTTGACTTTGCCGGACTTGCAGAAGTCATTTGAAGTATATTGTGATGCTTGTGGTCGTAGTCTGGGTGCGGTCTTGATGCAAGAAGGCCATGTCATAGCTTACGAGAGCCGTTTGTTCTCTAGGCCACAGATGACAGCACAGATCTATGGGAAAGAGCTTTTGGCGGTTATCCACGCTCTTACTCAGTGGCGGAATTACCTACTCGGAGCGGATTTTACTGTCTTTACAGACCATCAGAGTTTGCGCTACTTCTTGTCACAGAAGCAGCTTTCGGAAAAGCGGATGCGGTGGGTGAACATCTTGTCACAGTTCCACTTCCAGATTGTCCATGTGCAGGGACAGAAGAATGTGGTGGCAGATGCTTTGTCTCGGAAACCGTTGGTTCTGGCTATTTCCGCGATACATCATAGGAGCTTCGAGGATATGGTCGATCAGTGTGCCACAGATACAGATTTTGCAGATATTTTCACACGGATACGGGATGGGGAGACAGTAGCTGGATACTCCCTTCGGGAAGGCTACTTGATGAAAACGACTATGTTGTGCGTTACACAGCCGTTGAGGGAAAAGGTTATGATTGATTGCCACTGTCCACCTTTTACGGGTCACCGCGGCATTGCTACCACCATGAAAGGGGTAGAGAGAGATTTCTTTTGGCGGAGACTGAAGAAGGATGTGGAAGAGTTTGTGCGCAGTTGCTTAGTATGCCAGAAGGTCAAGTTTGACAGGCATAAGGCACAGGGATTGTTACAGCCTTTACCCATACCCACCCGCCCCTGGGAAAATATTGAAATGGATTTCTTTTTTTTTTATCTCCCGAGAATACAGAATGATCACGATGATTTTCCGATTACATGGCACGCCTGAGACGATTGTCTCCGACAGAGACCCCAGATTTATGAGTTTGTTTTGGAAGGCAATGTGGGAGAACATTGGCACGCGGTTGCAGTTCTCGTCATCGTTCCACTTGCAGACTGACGGGCAATCTGAGATTGCCAATTCAGTGATTTTAGATTTATTGAAGTCTTGTATCTCGCATCAGAAGACTCAATGGGAAAAGAACTTACCTTTGGTGGAATTTGCCTACAATAACACGATACACTCTTCGACGGGGAAGATGCCATGTGAGATTGTTGAAACTGCTGCGAAGGTTCCATCCTTCCTGAGCACGAAAGATTAGAAATTTGAAGCGGATGTATATTCGCGAGATTTGGATACGGCTTTTGCCAAGGTTCGCAAGACTTTGCAGGAGTCTCAAGAACGACAGAAAAGGCAGCGGATCGCCATCGTCGCGACTGGAAACTGAAGGAGGATGATTGGGTGCTCTTACTTTTGAGAAGGCACGCCTAAGAAAGAAACAGGGAAAGGAGAGGCTTTTTCCAAAGCTTAGTATGTGATACTACGGACCTTTCCAGATTACTGACAAGATAAATGATGTCTCCTTCCGATTGAAACTGCCAGATACTTGGAGGATTCACAATGCATTGCATGTGAGTCTCTTGAAACCTGTTAAGGGTGATGTGTCTGATGATGGGGAGCCTGATGAGCAACCCAAAGTGGAAGAAAACGAGGAGATCCTTGTTCCTGAACAGATTTTGGCACATAATGATACGAAGAAAGGTAAAGTCCGAAGGCGGTTCTTGGTTAAGTTCAAGAACTTTCCTGCATTTGATGCGAAGTGGATGGAGGAGGAGGACCTAGCAGATACTCCTCGGATTGTGAAACTTTACCTCGATGTTTTGGTTTAGCATAGTCTACTCCAAACGGAAACCAGAACTCAGCTTGGCCGAAGATCTAGTGCAGTGGGATGCACAAGAGGGGAGTTACTCCGCTCCTTTGTCAACAGATGCCTCGATTTTGATACTAAAGTCACTGATGTCTCTTTGAGCTTCAGGGATACTGAGAGCTGACAGTATTCTGCTGGATGACTTTATGAAATGGAATTCCTGATTATGATACTGATTTGTTTTTGACTTCTTGTGAGTGCAGGAACTGGTAGACGAAATGACTGCAGCATTTTGGTCTACTTGATCTCGAATAGACATGGTTGCAATAGGGGTTAGTCAATCGGACATCGATGAGGTCCCGATTGGACCTAGATGTGATTGCTAGCTACATTGCCGATAAATCATGGTCTAAGATCCGAATGAATGTTGAATGTCATGTGATGTCCTGTGATGTCTGGTGATGTCCTGTGATGTCATGTGATGTGACTGTCGATTTTGTACATGTGCTAGATGTGTGTTTCTAGTACGTAGGTACTAACAGTCAGTGTCTGCTAAGACGGTTTATGGCTTTTGTCGGTTTTGCAGGCGTAATCGCGGTCGATTACAATGCTTTCAAGAGGGGGGTATGTCACAAAGTGATGACGTGGCGGACAACAGAAACCCTAATTTCTGCAGGAAACCCTAAAATTCCTGCAAACCCTAATTTCTGCCAAAAACCCTAATTTCCGGAAATCACGGAGACGGATTATTATTAAAAAAAAAAAAAAAGGAAAATGATGAGCGACGCGAATTTTGCTTTTGCTTTTTTTTAATTAAAAAAAAGAGAAAAGACTCTCAAGAGAGAGAGAGAACTGATGCTTTTGATTTTAAAAGCTTTTGGGGCTCTGCTTTTGGGCATCCCTTGTAACCTTTAAATTAGTGGTGAGGGCCTCACTTCTCAGAGCATCTGGACGCAGAGTCTGAGAGTGAAACCCTAACCGCTCTCTTGTACTTTGATGATTGATTAATATAAAAAGAAAGATCGAAAGGGGCGCCAGTCTTTGGGGCCAATATCTCTAGGCACGGAACTCCGCCGGGCCAGTGCAAATCTATTGTGATCTGTGAATTGTTTTGAAGTGGTTATTTGGTGCTGTCGCGGTTGATTCTTGACTTGGAGTGTCCAAGTTTGTTACAATACATCATAGAAACTTCGAGGTATTGGTTGGTAAGTACGCCACAGATAAAGATTTTGCAAATGTATTCCGTTGAATACAGAAAGGGGAGATGGTAGCGGACTATTCCATTCGGGATAGCTACTTGATGAAGAAAACCATGTTGTGCGTTGCACAGCCGTTGAGGGAAAAGGTTATGACTGAATGCCACCGTCCGCCTTTTACGGGTCACCGCGGCATTGCTACCACCTTGAAAGGGGTAGAGAGATAATTCTTTTGGCCGAGACTCAAGAAGGATGTGGAAGAGTTTGTGCGCAGTATGCCAGAAGGTCAAGTTTCAACAGGCATAAAGCACAGGGATTGTTACAGCCTTTTTACCCATATCCACCCGCCCTGGGAAAGTATTGCAATGGATTTCATCTCCCGAGAAGACAGCGTGGGCACGATTCTTTATTGCCTAGGTCTTCAGATTGCATAGCATGCCTTAGACAATTTGTCACGTGACACATCCAACCCTATGTGTCCGTGGACAAGCTACAGCCCTATGTATCTGTGGACAAGCTACAGCACGACAAGGGTTCAGTCAGTCCAGTCAGTCTAGGCAGATCACTTCTGTGAGTCTATTCGTAGACCGTGCATGCCCAGCCACTCAGTGTAGATGCATATCCTCTGGTTGCACACAGCATGATCATAAGCATTCCCATCAGCAGCCATTAGAATCCTTCGGGGGAATTTTCCAGTGCATTTAGCCTATTTTACCTATTTTTGACATTTTTCACTTATTATTTTTAAGTGACTTTTGTTGGAAAGTAGGTAGGGCAAATTGAGTAAGTTTGTATATAAGCAAACCTAAACTAGCACTAATTGGTAAAAGAGGCAGCAGGAGTACCAGTGCTCAACAGGCAACTTCTCAGCAAGAACCTCCCTTGGTGGCGTTTTCCCTCCAAGCAGAAAGACTCCCCATGCTAGCGTTTTTCATCAACTTCAGCTTGGCGTTTTCCTCAGCAGATACCCATCGCCAACAATACCCAAGCACTAGCGTTTTGCAGCAAGATCTCATCGCCATACCTTCTCATCCCTAGCGTTTTCCAAAACCACAGATCGCCCTTCCATTGCATGGCGATTTCAGCAAACAAGCATCAACAGTTTTCAGCCTCTATCCATAGCCATTTCAGCCCCTCATAGCAGGAGATTTTCAGCGACAAAGACCAGCAAATTCAGCGTTTTTTCTAGCATTTTCAGCAGTAGCAGAATTCAGCCAACAGAGTTTTTGGAAAGCAGTAAAAGAACGGCAGAATTCAGCCCTGCCATCCTCATTGTCGTCGACATCGTCGGCAAGTCCAAGCATTGTAGAGTTTGTGCAATCATAAGTAGACCACTCTCGCCGACGAGAATGGGGCCTTCGGAGGAGGGTTTTACGTCGTCTCTGGTGTCGTATCTCTCTTCTCTCTCTATCTCTCAGTCTCATACATTTGCACGCACACTATACATTCACTTTGTTATGATCATTGCACTCTCTCATTAAGAATGAAAGGCTCTACCTTCCATAAGAACAAAAGGAACCTTGAGCACGGTTCGGAGCACTCATCTTGAGCAAAGTGCAAACATTCATTCCGTTGCACCTGACATTGGTATCAGAGCTTGGGCACTGTTTTGTATCACTCAAGGAAAGAACCACATAATTTTTTTTGCTTGTTGAGGTCGCACGAACCCAAGTTCGCTTGGGCGTGTCGATTCCTAATCGTGTTTTTGAAGAGTGATAGGAATCCCAGGAAAGAAGGGCTTGTCCAGCCTCCCCTTGTGTCTCTTTTCACTCATTGAGTGCAGACCGTGCACTTAGCAGTCGGCCAATCGACATGAGGTGGGAAAAAGCAACCTTGGTGTGAGCGCAAGGCCGCCAAGGGGTGCGTCCGCAGAAAAGAGCAGAACTCGGGTGAAGAGAAGATCCTTCTCAAACACAGATTGCAAGCGAAAGAAAACCTCAAGAACCTCAAGACCTCAAGAACCCCAAGAACCAAGACCCCCAAGAACCAAGACCCACAAGAACCCAAGTTCCTCGTGAACTTAAGAACCCAAGACCACAAGAACCCACAAGAACCCAAGACTTCAGTGGATGGTCACACTCGAAGCGGAATGGATACTTCGCTTGGAGGTGATGAGCATGAGAGAGGCGAAGAAGAATTTTCCCCACCAGGAGGTTTTTCCAACCCTCCCCCTTCCCCATCTACGCCAAGGATTGCACTAACTCCTATGGAGGAGTTGGAGCAATTGTTTATGGAACGACAGTTAGACTACGAAGCACGAAAAGCAGAAAGAGAAGCAGACAGAAAGGCCTACGAAGAAGAAATGGCAGACATAGATCGTGAATACGAAGAAAGCATGGCAGCCATAGAGCGTAAGTATGACTTGGAAAACAAAGAAAGTCAAGCCAAATTTGATCGCGAGAACAAAGCCATCAAAGAAAAGAGCGATCAACACATGAAAGAGTTCTTGGGACTCTTTTCTCAAGTGCAAGCACAGACGCAAGAGATTCGGGAAAAGGAGACTCTCTCAGTCTCTTCTTCTCCAAAGCATGACACACATGATTTGCATGGTGATGATTTGAATGACAATGATAAGCATGATGATTTGAATAATAATGATAAGCATGATGATTTGGATGACACTGACAAGCATGATGATTTGCATGATCAACATGTGATTTCTCACAAGCATGATGAGTTGCATGAAGAAGATGTGATTGTTCACAATAAGGATGATGTGTTAGTTGATACTTTCTCTAGTGAAGCTAACCTCATTGCAGAGATGATCAATCACGAAGACTCGATCTTGGCTTTAGAGCCTAGGTCCAAAGCACTCCTTCAGGAAGAACCGATCTTGGCTCTCGAGCCTAGGTCTAAAGAACCGTTACAGGAAGTACTTTGTGTTCGAATGATTAGTCAGCACGCATTGTATGAGTGTTTCATTCGTGATCGTTTCCTGTATTTTAATCAGCGTCTTTATGTGATCCCTTTTCCCAGGCATGACATATTGTACGTTGAGGACGTTTCACTCATGAATGAGCACAGATGAATGCGGATTTTTCATGAAAAGCTGAAAAGTATGCATTCAAGGACGTCACATTCCATGTCTCTTCCTTGGCATGACACATTTGTAGAAAGAGCACAAGAAAGTATGAGCTCCAAGCATGGGCATTTCCGTTGTGAATTGCCACAGTTGATTGCTTTAGATCAATAGAGAAAGATTCGATCTCATTGTTTGCGTGTGTGTGGTGAACGGTTTGGCACTCCGTCTATTTGTTCATCTACATTGCATGCACAGTCTTTGAGGAAGACAAGATTTTTTCCACTCACTTTACATGGAATAGGTATGTTCATGGTTTTGTGTTGGAAATGGTTTCAGGAATTTTCAGCCATGGAGATTCTTGAAGAAGAAAGAAGCATGACTAAAGACGAAGTTGAAGCATCGAAGGAACCACAGAAGAATTTGTCGCTTTCGGTGCGGCCCAAAGAAGCAAGCGTTGTAGACCTTTATAAAGTTCAAGTACCGCACGACCCACACATCAGAGTGGGCCGGCGAAGAGTCCCTTCCTAGATTCCGATGCTTTTGGCGATCTCCCTCGACGCCATACAGTTCGGTACCAGTACCTCACTTTGAAAAGGAGGGGATGTCACATGACACATCCAATCCTACGTGTCCGTGGACAAGCTACAGCACGACAAGGGTTCAGTCAGTCCAGTCAGTCTAGATTAAAAGTGATCTGGCACTTTTGTGAGTCTACTCGTAGACCGTGCATGCCCAGTCACTCAGTGTAGATGCATATCCTCTGGTTACACACAGCATGATCATAAGCATTCCCATCAGCATCCATCAGAATCCTTCAAGGGAATTTTCCAATGCGTTTAGCCTATTTTACCTATTTTTGATATTTTTCACTTATTATTTTTAAGTGACTTTTGTTGGAAAGTAGGTAGGGCAAATTGAGTAAGTTTGTATATAAGCAAACCTAGGCTAGCACTAATTGGCAGAAGAGGCAGCAGGAGCACCAGTGCTCAACAGGCAACTTCTCAGCAAGAACCTCCCTTGGTGGTGTTTTCCCTCCAAGCAGAAAGACTCCCCATGCTAGCATTTTTCATCAACATCATCTTGGCGTTTTCCTCAGCAGATACCCATCGCCAAGAATACCCAAGCACTAGCGTTTTGCAGCAAGATCTCATCGCCATACCTTCTCATCCCTAGCGTTTTCCAGAACCACAGATCACCCTTCCATTGCATGGCGATTTCAGCAAACAAGCATCAACAGTTTTCAGCCTCTATCCATAGCCATTTCAGCCCCTCATAGCAGCAGATTTCAGCGACAAAGACCAGCAAATTCAGTGTTTTTTCTAGCGTTTTCAGCAGTAGCAGAATTCAGCCAACAGCGTTTTTGGACAGCAGTAAAAGAACGGCAGAATTCGGCCCTGCCATCCTCATCGTCGTCGACATCATCGGCAAGTCCAAGCATTGTAGAGTTTGTGCAATCATAAGTAGACCACTCTCGCCGACGAGAGTGGGGCCTTCGGAGGAGGGTTTTACGTCTCTGGTGTCGTATCTCTCTTCTCTCTCTATCTCTCAGTCTCATACATTTGCATGCACAGTGTCCATTCACTTTGTTATGATCATTGCACTCTCTCATTAAGAACGGAAGGCTCTACCTTCCATAAGAACAAAAGAAACCTTGAGCACAGTTCGAAGCACTCATCTTGAGCAAAGCGCAAACATTCATTCCGCTGCACATGACCAATTGTCTCCGACAGGCACCCCAGGTTCACGAATTTGTTTCGGACGGCTATTTGGGAGAACATAGGCATATGGTTGCAGTTCTCGTTCCACCTGCAGACTGACGGGCAATCAGAATTGCTAATTCAATGGTACTGGATTTGTTAAAGCCTTCTGTGTTGGATCAAACAACTACTTGGGAAAGGGTTTTACCTTTGGTGGAATATACCTATAGAAACACGTTTAAACTCTTTGATTGGAAGGTTCCATTTGAGATTCTTGAAATTGCTACGAAGGTTTCACCCTTCCTTAGCACGAAAGATAAGATTTTTCTTTGAAGCGGACCAATTCACGAAGGACTTGGTCCGGAAGGCTTTGCAGAAATTTCGGGAAAGACAGAAAAAGGTAGCAGATCGCCATTGTCGCGATTTGAAATTGAAGGAGAATGATTGGGTGCTCTTACATTAAGGGAAGGCACTCTCGAGAAAGAAACCAAAAAGGGAAAGAAGCGGCTTCTTTGAAAGCTTAGCATGAGATAGTGTGGACCTTTCCAGATTTTTCATAAAAAGATAAAACGATATCTCCTTAGGATTGAAGCTGCCAGAATACTTGGAGGATTCACAATGTTTTTCATGTGAGTCTCTTGAAGCCTTTTGAAGGCGATGTGCCTGATGATAAACAATGTAACAGACTTGGACACTCCAAGTCAAGAATCAACCGCGACAGCACCAAATAACCACTTCAAAACAATTCACAGATCACAACAGATTTGCACTGGCCCGGCGGAGTTCCGTGCCTAAAGATATTGGCCCCAAAGACTGGCGCCCCTTTCGGTATTTCTTTTTATATTAATCATATCAAAGTACAAGAGTGTGGCTAGGGTTTCACTCTCAGACTCTGCGTCCAGATGCTCTGAGAAGTGAAGCCCTCTCCACATATTTAAAGATACAAGGGATGCCCAAAAGCAAAGCCCCAAAAGCTTCAAAATCAAAAGCAGTTTGTTTCTCTCACAAACTCTTTTGAATTTCAAAAAAAAAGCAAATTACTTTTTCCTCTCTCTTTCTCTTGCTTATTTGCGTAGAAAAAGCAAGAAAGTTGCAAGCGCCAAACCCGCCGCAATTTACGAAAATCCGTACTGCTGTTGCCACGTGGCACCCCCAGCAGAATTAGGGTTTGCTGAATTAGGGTTTCAGCCTGAAATTAGGGTTTGCTGCAAATTAGGGTTTCTGGCAGATTTTAGGGTTTGCGGAATTTTAGGGTTTCTGTTGTCCGCCACGTCATCACTTTGTGACATACCCCCCTCTTGAAAGCATTGTAATCGACCACGATTACGCTTGCAAAACCGACAAAAGCCATAAACCGTCTTAGAAAACACTGGCTGTTAGTACCTACGTACTAACAGCCATAAACCGTCTTAGCAGACACTGGCTGTTAGTACCTACGTACTAGGAACACACATCTAGCACATGTACCAAATCGACAGTCACATCACACAACATCACAGGACATCACCAGACATCACATGACATTCAACATTCATTCGGATCTTAGACCATGATTTATCGGCAATATAGCTAGCAATCACATCTAGGTCCAATCGGGACCTCATCGATGTCCGATTGACTAACCCCTATTGCAACCATGTCTATTCGAGATCAATCAGACCAAAATGCTGCAGTTATTTCGGCTATCAGTTCCTGCACTCACAAGAAGTCAAGAACAAATCAGTATCATTATCAGGAATTCCATTTCATAAAGTCATACAGCAGAATACTGTCAGCTCTCAGTATCCCTGAAGCTCAAAGAGACATCAGTGACTCTAGTATCTAAATCAAGGCATCTGTTGACAAAGGAGTGGAGTGACTCCCCTCTTGTGCATCCCACTGCACCAGATCTCCGGCCAAGCTGAATTATGGGTTCCATTTGGAGTAGACTATGCTAAACCAAAAGCATCGAGGTAAAGTTTCACAATCTGAGGAGTATCTGCTAGGTCCTCCTCCTCCATCCACTTCGCATCAAGTGCAGGATAATTCTTGAACTTAACCAAGAACCGCCTTCGGACTTTACCCTTATTCTTCGTATCCTTATGTGCCAAAAGCCGTTCAGGAACAAGGATCTCCTCGTTTTCTTCCACTTCGGGTTGCTGATTAGGCTCCCCATCATCAGGCACATCACCTTTAAAAGGTTTCAAGAGACTCACATGAAATGCATTGTGAATCCTCCAAGTATCTGGCAATTTCAGTCGGAAGGAGACTTCATTTATCTTTTCAGTAATCTGGAAAGGGCCGTAGTATCGCACACTAAGCTTTGGAAAAAGCCTCTCCTTTCCCTTTTTCTTTCGTAGGCGTGCCTTCTCAAAACGTAAGAGCACCCAATCATCCTCCTTCCAATTCATGTCGCAACGATGGCGATCCGCTGCCTTTTTCTGTCATTCTTGAGACTTCTGCAAAGTCTCGCGAACCTTGGCAAAAGCCGTCTCCAGATCTCGCGTATATTCATCCGCTTCAAAGATCTTATCTTTCGTGCTCAGGAAGGGTGGAACCTTCGCAGCACCTTCAACAATCTCAAATGGCGTCTTCCCCGTCGACGAGTGTATCGTGTTATTGTAGGCAAATTCCACCAAAGGTAAATATCTTTCCCATTGAGTCTTCTAATCTGAGATATAAGACTTCACTAAATCTAGAACCACTGAATTGGCAATCTCGGATTGCCCATCAGTCTGCGGGTGGAACGATGACGAGAACTGCAACCGCGTGCCAATGTTCTCCCAAATTGCCTTCCAAAACAAACTCGTAAATCTGGGGTCTCTGTCGGAGACAATTGTCTCAGGCATGCTATGTAATCTGAAAATCTGGGCCACAAACAGTCTCGCTAAGTGATCCGGCTTGACTGTTTTCTTCACTGGAATGAAATGAGCCTGTTTGCTAAATCTGTCAATAACAGTCCAGATACCATCGTGACCACTCTGTGTTCTCGGGAGATCAAAAATGAAATCCATCGTTATACTTTCCCAGGGGCGGATGGTTATGGGTAAAGGCTGTAACAATCCCTGTGCTTTATGCCTGTCAAACTTGACCTTCTGGCATACCAAGCAACTGCACACAAACTCTTCCACATCTTTCTTGAGTCTCGGCCAAAAGAAATATCTCTCTACCCCTTTCATGGTGGTAGCAATGCCGCGGTGACCCGTAAAAGGTGGACAGTGGCATTCAGTCATAACCTTCTCCCTCAACAGCTATGTAACGCACAACATAGTCTTTTTCATCAAGTAGCCTTCCCGAAGGGAGTATCCAGCTACTGTCTCCCCATCCCGTAGCCGTGTGAAAATATCTGCAAAATCTGTATCTGTGGCATACTGATCGACCATATCCTCGAAGCTCCTATGATGTATCGCGGAAATAGCCAGAACCAACGGTTTCCGAGACAAAGCATCTACCACCACATTCTTCTGTCCCTGCACATGGACAATCTGGAAGTGGAACTGTGACAAGATGTTCGCCCACCGCATCTGCTTTTCCGAAAGCTGCTTCTGTGACAAGAAGTAGCGCAAACTCTGATGGTCTGTAAAGACAGTGAAATCCGCTCCGAGTAGGTAATGCCACCACTGAGTAAGAGCATGGATAACCGCCAAAAGCTCTTTCTCATAAATCTGTGTTGTCATCTCCGGCCTAGAGAACAAACGGCTCTCGTAAGCTATGACATGGCCTTCTTGCATCAAGACCGCACCCAGACTACGACCACAAGAATCACAATATACTTCGAATGACTTCTGCAAGTCCGGCAAAGTCAAAATAGGTCCCATAGTCAATTTCTCTTTCAGTGTCTGAAAGGCAGTCACCTCTGTGGGTCCCCACGAAAAAGGTACTCCTTTCTGTGTCAAGATATGCAAAGGGGAAGCAACCTCTGCAAACTTTCGTATGAACCGCCTGTAATACGAGCATAGTCCCAAGAAGCTTCTAACTTCATGGACATTCTTCAAGTCGGGCCAATCACGGATAGTCTCTATCTTGGCCGGATCCATTTACACTCCTGCTACTGACATAATGTGTCCCAAAAAGTGTATCTCTGGTAGGAAAAATTCACTTTTCTTTGCATTAATCACTGACTTGTGATCTCGTAATGCCTGAAAGACCTGAAGCAGATGATCTCTGTGTTCTGCCTCATTCTTGGAGAAAACAATGATGTCGTCAAAGAAAGTGCCAACAAATAGCCTGTACTCTTGAAAAATCCGATCCATCATCCGGTTAAATGTCGCAGGAGCATTGGTTAAGCCAAAAGGCATCACCAAAAACCCAAATAACCCAAAAGTCGTCCGAAAAGCTGTCTTGTAGACGTCTCCCGGCACTATCCTGATCTGATGATATCCACTCTTCAAGTCAATCCTGCTAAAGCACGAGGATCCCTGTAACCTATCGAGTATATCATCGATCCTAGGAATCAGAAATCTGTTCTTGATGGTGATTTTGTTGAGAGCTCTATAATCGATACACATTCTCCAAGATCCGTCTTTCTTCAAAACCAACAACACTGGAGAGCAATACGGTGAAGTACTAGGCCGGACAAGACCCTTTTCCAAGAGGTCTTTCACTTGGTTCATAATCTCTTCATTCTGTGCTCGGCTCACACGGTAGGGTGGCCGGTTCGGTGGTGTACTACCAGGTATCATATCAATGGTATGATCTTCAGGACGAGCAGGTGGTAACTCTCCTGGCAGACCTTCTGAGAAGCAATCGGCGTGAGAGTGTAGAAAATCTTGGCGTTCTTTATCAAGTTTAGACATATTTGTCCCATCATCATCACTCAACTCTTTCATAAAGATCGAGTAAACAAACAGACTGGATTTCATTAATTTTGAAATGGTCAAAGCCGATACAATAGGGACAGACTCGCCCTTCAGTTTAATATCAAGTACAATTGTTCTGCCCTTTTCTGTAGTCAAAGTCGCTTTTCTCGCCCGATAATCGACCACGGCGTTGTTCTTGTGGTACCAGGGAATCCCTAAGAGAACATCACAACCCTCCAAAGGCATTATGAAGAAGTCCTCATGCCCCAAATACCCCTGACAATGCAACCGAAGTTTGCCAATGACAGGTGTAATGGCTACGTCCCTGCCGGGTGCCGCTAGAACTGCCTCTACAAGTGGTCCCATCCGATCGGGAGTACTCTCGAGCCGCGCCGCCAATTCCTGTGAAATGAAGTTGGCCTTCGCTCCTCCATCAAAGAAGATCAGGGCCTCTTGATCTTTCACTT
Source organism: Adiantum capillus-veneris (assembly GCF_014529385.1). Classification (NCBI taxonomy): domain Eukaryota; kingdom Viridiplantae; phylum Streptophyta; class Polypodiopsida; order Polypodiales; family Pteridaceae; genus Adiantum; species Adiantum capillus-veneris. The sequence continues at coordinate 32,071,524 of NC_140958.1, read as the reverse complement.
TGCCCCAAGCTCGGCAAAGTTTTGTACTCTCATCCATGGTGTCGGGATCAGTACCCACACAATCTGGAACCAGTCCTGTTTTCATCTTGCCTTTTCATACACGGTCCTCAGCTACTCTCGAACTCTCAGGCCTTTCGTCGTGCTTGTCATTTTGTTCTTTCTGTGCCTTTTTAGGGCACTTCGCGGAGATATGTCCAGTTTCCCCGCATCCAAAGCACTTCCCCTCCCTGATGTAGCGAGTCCGCTCCCGAGGAGTAAGTTTGGGTCGTGCATCCTTTTTCTCTGGGTTGCTCTTTCTTTTTCTACTTTCATTCCCAGAAGTCTACCCGGTTCGTTGTGTCGTGACCTCATCTGTGGGGTAGGTCAGACTGCCAGAGTGAATTGCAAAGCCCCGCTTCGCATGACTCATCAACTCCTGAATAGAAGCTGACTTCTGTTCCAAGCAGTGGTCTCGGATCTCTGTAGGTAGACCCAATGTAAACCGCTCAATCTGTTCTCTGAACGAGATCTTCTTGAATGAAGAGGTAGGTAGAAAAGAGTTCCAAAATCTTTCACAGTAAGAATTCACTGTATCGCTCTTGGTCATCCGGAGATGGTTCCAAGCAGCTCGTATATCTCGCTCAAACTCTTGAGTTAACCAAGAAGAAATAAAAAGCCTCTTGAATTTCAGCCATGTAACTGGCACAGTCTTGCTTAATAGAAGCGTGGACCACCAAGTGTGAGCATTCCCCTTAAAATAAGAGGCAGCTCTCCGAATCTTGGAGTGCTCTGAATAGCGTCCTCCCGCGAAAGCGATGTCAAACTGCTGTATAAAAGACAGCCTTCGAAGCATCGGAGTATCCCCAAAAAGTATCAAACTTAAGTGCTTGGCCACCTTCCTTAAACTCTCGGACTTTCTTGCTTTTATCATCGAGAAAGTCATACTGTTGGCTTTGTAAAGATTCTTCTTGTTCGCATAAAAGTTCCCATTGTCAGAGTCTTAATTGTCCATAGACGAGTCCTCTGTAGAAGTGTCACTCACTGGGCGAGACTTAGACTTCCTTGCCTTTTTCTTGCCCTTGCCGAAGCGTTGTGTCTTGCTTCGCTTTTTGCTTTTCCTGTCTTCTTCGCTCGAGTCTGAAGAGCTAGAAGAACTGTCAGAAGAAGAAGAAGAAGAAGAAGAACTGGGCAGGCCTTCAAACTTGACGCGCTTCTTCAGTTTCTTTGCCTTGTCGAATGTCGACCGACGACCCAAATATCCCGGGAAGTTAGTGCCTTTCTTTGCTTTTTGCCGTCCTTTATGTCCTTCTTTTGCACGTCGAAAAGCTAAGCAATCCGTGCATCAACCACGTTCTCCAGTTCCTTCTCCGTATATTTCTTGGAGATAGAAGATTTCTTGAGAGCGGGTTTCGGGAGTGGTGTTGTGGTTCTCTGCCACTCTGTCTGTACCTCTTCCAAAGAGGTTTGGTTCATATATTTTGCCATCTTCGGGTCCTTGGCAAAATTGAGCATCATCTTTGTTGCATCATCAATCAATTTTCGACGCTCCATCTCTTACTGCTCCGCTAGAGTAGGCCTAGGCGGGCCATACTCCGTGCCGGAATCTTCGTTGTGATCCCTGTCCGCATCTCCAGATGCAGAGAGAGTCGACTGATCATTGCCTGAAGCCATAGGTGCCGCGAAAAAAAAAAAATCGGGGATCGGATTTCCCGTAGAAGAGAAATCAGCCATGCTCTGATACCACTGTAACAGACTTGGATACTCCAAGTCAAGAATCAACCACGACAGCACCAAATAACCACTTCAAAACAATTCACAGATCACAATAGATTTGCACTGGCCCGGCGGAGTTCCGTGCCTAGAGATATTGGCCCCAAAGACTTGCGCCCCTTTCGGTATTTCTTTTTATATTAATCATATCAAAGTACAAGAGTGTGGCTAGGGTTTCACTCTCAGACTCTGCGTCCAGATGCTCTGAGAAGTGAAGCCCTCTCCACATATTTAAAGATACAAGGGATGCCCAAAAGCAAAGCCCCAAAAGCTTCAAAATCAAAAGCAGTTTGTTTCTCTCACAAACTCTTTTGCGTTTCAAAATAAAAGCAAATTACTTTTTCCTCTCTCTTTCTCTTGCTTATTTGCGTAGAAAAAGCAAGAAAGCTGCCAGCGCCAAACCCGCCGCAATTTACGTAAATCTGTACTGCTGCTGCCACGTGGCACCCCCAGCAGAATTAGGGTTTGCTGCAAATTAGGGTTTCTGGCAGATTTTAGAGTTTGCAAGAATTTTAGGGTTTCAGCCAGAAATTAGGGTTTCTACTGTCCGCCACGTCATCACTTTGTGACAAACAACCCGAAATGGACGAAAACGAGCAGATACTCGTTCCAGAACAGAAATTGGCACAGAAAGAAAGAATAAAGGTACAATCCGAAGGCGGTTCTTGGTTAAATTCAAGAACTATCCTGCGTTGAATGCAAAGTGGATAGAGAAGGACCTAGCAGATACTCCTCAGATTGTGAAACTTTACCTCGAAGCTTTTGGTTTAGCATAGTCTACTCCAAATGGAACCCAGAATTCAGCTTTGCCGAAGATCTGGTGCAGTGGGATGCACAAGAGGGGAGTTACTCCGCTCCTTTGTCAACAGATGCCTCGATTTTGATACTAGAGTCACTGATGTCTCTTTGAGCTTCCGAGATACTAAGAGCTGACAATATTCTGCTGGATGACTTTATGAAATGGAAGCATATAAAACTGATTTATTCTTGACTTGTTTTTAAGTGCAGGAACTGATAGACGAAATGACTGCAGCATTTTGGTCTAATTGATCTCTAATAGACATGGTTGCAATAAGGGTTAGTCAATCGGACATCGATGAGGTCCGGACTGGATCTAGATGCGATTGCTAGCTACATTGCCGATAAATCATGGTCTAAGATCCGAATGAATGTTGAATGTCATGTGATGTCGTGTGATGTGATTGTCGATTGGTACATGTGCTAGATGTGTGTTCTAGTACGTAGGTACGAACAGTCAGTGTCTACTAAGACGGTTTATGGCCTTGTCTGTTTTGCACGCGTAATCGAGGACGATTACAATGCTTTCAAGAGAGGGGTATGTCACAAAGTGATGACGTGACTGCCCGAAACCCTAATTCTGCCAAAAACCCTAACCCTAAAAAGACTGCAAAAAAAATGCTGACGTGGCAGTGCTAACGTGGCAACAACAGCGGCAACTTGCTTTTTGCGGCAGTTTTTGGGCGATGCTTTTTATGCTACGCAATTGAAGAAAGAGAGAGAGCTTTTATTTGCTTTATTCCCTCTCAAGAAAGAAAGAGAGAGATGGTGAAAAGCAGAAGGCTTTTGCTTTATTTTAAAAGCTTTTGATTTTCAGCTTTGAAGCTTTTTGGGGCTCTGCTTTTGACATCCCTTGTACTCTTTAAATAAGTGGGTAGGCCACTCACAACTCAGATCATCTGGACGCAGAGTCTTGAGTGTGAACACCTACCTGCACTCTTGTACTTTGAACTCAGATTAATATAAAAAGAAATACCGAAAGGGGCGCCAGTCTATGGAGCCAATATCTCTAGGCACGGAACTCCGTCGGGCCAGTGTCAAATAAATTGTGAACTGTTAGCTGTTTTGAAGTGGTTACTTGGTGCTATCGCGGTAGATTCTTGACTTGGAGTGTCCAAGTTTGTTACATTGAGACCGCCCACTTCGGACACACATATCTCATGATGCACAAGTCTGATTCACAAGCTATAAAGCACGACTGAAAATACTTATTGACAACCATCTTTTGGAGACTCAACCAACCCAAAGCTCCAGTAAACAAGCCCGGCAAAATCAAACCTTTGTACATTAATTTTTACATGCTCACTCCCACAACTCAATGCACTATGCACACATATATACATGAGGCTAAATAGCAAGCTTTTTGGCATGATCTATTGGCTTTATGCTCATCCAAAAAGTGCATGACAACGTCATGACAGATTGGCACCAGCTTACTTCGGCTACTTGTAAGAGCTTGCTAGAGTACAATCAGAGGTTTTGTGAAGCGTTACTCTCAGTAACCTCCTACAAATATGTGCCATTGAAAGAGCAGATAGAGAAGTATTGTTGTGGGCTCCCTAAAGGGCTTCGGGACTAGTGTAACGGACTTGGACACTCCAAGTCAAGAATCTACCACGACAACACCAAATAACTTCAAAACAGTCCACAATTGATTCAACACTGGCACGACGGAGTTCCGTGCCTAGAGATATTGGCCCCAAAGACTGGCGCCCCTTTCAGTATTTCTTTTTGTATTAATCTGAGTTCAAAGTACAAGAGTGCGGGCAAGCGCTCACACTCAAACTCTACGTCCAGATGCTCCGAGTTGTGAGTGGCCTACCCACGTATTTAAAGATACAAGGGATACCAAAAGCAGAGCCCAAAAGCTGTTCCAAAAGCTTGAAGTTAAAAAAGCTTTGAAAAATAAAAAGCAAAAGAGTTTCTTTCTCTATGTCACTAGCTTACATAAAAATAAAGCAACATTTGCGTAGCCTGAATCCGCCGTAAATTGTCCGCAAAAAGTGCCGCAGAAAGCGGATGTCCGTACAGCCTTACCACGTGGCATATTTCCGCAGGTTACGCCGCATTTTCCGGACAGCAGCCACGTCAGCAGTTTCAGCAATTAGGGTTTCTGGCATCAGAATTTGGGTTTCAGCAATTAGGGTTTCAGACAGCCACGTCATCACTGTGACATACCCCCCTCTTGAAAGCATTGTAATCGCCCTCAATTACGCCTGCAAAACAGACAAAGGCCATAAACCCTCTTAGCAGACACTGACTGTTAGTACCCACGCACTAGGAACACACATCTAGCACATGTACCAATCGACAGTCACATCACACGACATCAAGGACATCACATGACATTCAACATTCATTCGGATCTTAGACCGTGATGTATCGGCAATGTAGCTAGCAATCGCATCTAGATCCAGTCGAGACCTCATCGTTGCCCGATTGACTAACCCCTATTGCAACCATGTCTATTCGAGATCAATTAGACCAAAATGCTGCAGTCATTTCGTCTATCAGTTCCTGCACTTAAAAACAAGTCAAGAACAAATCAGTTTTATATTCAAGAATTCCATTTCATAAGGTCATGCAGCAGAATATTGTGAGCTCACAGTATCCCTAAAGCTCAAAGAGACATCAGTCACTAATATCAAAAATTGAGGCATTTGTTGACAAAGGAGCGGAGTAACTCCCCTCTTGTGCATCCCACTGCACCAGATCTCCGGCCAAGCTGAATTCTAGGTTCCATTTGGAGTAGACTATGCTAAACCAAAAGCTTCGAGGTAAAGTTTCACAATCTAAGGAGTATCTGCTAGGTCCTCCTCCTCCATCCACTTCGCATCCAATGCAGGATAGTTCTTGAACTTAACCAAGAACCGCCTTCGGACTTTACGCTTATTCTTCGTATCCTTATGTGCCAAAATCTGTTCAGGAACAAAGATCTCCTTGTTTTCTTCCACTTCAGGTTGCTCATCAGGCTCCCCATCATCAGGCACATCACCTTCAAAAGGTTTCAAGAGACTCGCATGGAATGCATTGTGAATCCTCCAAGTGTCAGGCAGTTTCACTAGGAAGGAGACATCATTAATCTTTTAGAGATCTGAAAAGGTCCGTAGTATCGCATACTAAGCTTTGGACAAAGCCTCTCCTTTCTCTTCTCAAAACATAAGAGCACCCAATCATCCTCCTTCAATTTCAAATCGCGACAATGGCGATCCGCTGCCTTTTTCTGTCGTTCTTGAGATTTCTGCAAAGCCTCGCAGACCTTGGCAAAAGCCGTGTCTAAGTCGCACGTATACTCATCCGCTTCAAAAATCTTATCTTTCGTGCTTAGGAAGGGTGGAACCTTCGTAGCACCTTCAACAATCTCAAATGGCGCCTTTCCTGTCGAAGAGTGTATCGTGTTACTGAAAAGCATATTTTTGTGGCTATGCATCCCAGTCTCTAAAGTCATGTCGATGCGTAGAGGCGATCGATGCCTAATTCACGGTGATTTCTTTCACTTTGTACATTGTTGCAAACAAAATGTGAACTTGCATTAATCTGTAAATAACTGGAAATCCGCAACAGAAGGATATCCATCACATCTCTCTGCCTCAAAAAGAACACAAATCATTCTCCGGTAGTCACAGCATGTCGATCATGAAAACATATGATTCTGAGATGCTGGAGTCCGAACAGCCAGGCAAGACATATATCTTAATGAAAAACTAGAGTGCTGGCTCAGAACAAGGCAATGAGATTATTTCTCAGGAGCGAAAGTGGTTGCGGGGGTGCACTAGGATCTAAGAAATAAAATCCCAAAGCAAGAATCTTATTTTATGTATTTGATGCATTGGCATTCGCAAAAACATGCAGTAATCTGGCAAAGAAGTTCATATAAACCAGCAGTGCAAGGAACAGCAGGAGCTTACATTTGCAAAACGCAAACTTAAATAGATCATAGATCTCTCTCTCTCTCTCTCTCTCCACCCACGAAGGACTTACTTGCGGCCACAACAGAACAGGATCTACAAATGGGGAGCTACGTAGGACGCCTTAGAGGCAAGACCCGCAATTGCCCGTCAGAAGAAGCACGTCGGTGAAGCCTGATGCAAGCGTTTGTTGGGCTGGCTATTCGCACTTTTACACAACACCATGCTCTGTCGGTACTAGAGACAAATTAATGGTTAATGGTAACTTGGTAACAGGTCACGTTGGCATTCTAAAAAAATAAATAAAATGGAAAGGAAGTAAAGGAATGTAAGGCTATGAAATGAAGGGACCTTTTGACCAGTATTCCCAGACGTTCGAGACTAGATTCTGAGCTTGCCTTTGACAAAAACCGGAAGAATTTTATATATAGCGTTTCAACGTAAATACCGGCAAATGCTTCAAATTTTTACTTTAAAAATAGAAGAGTTTAATAATGCCATTATTTTGTTCGCTTACGAAAAACGTTTTTAGTAAGCCCTTATTTTGGCAAACTAAAAACTAAAAAGAACTCCAATTACTATAGAAAATAATAGGATATCAAATGTACGCCTAACTCTCTTCTTCTCTAAGGCTTGTTTCAGAAAGCCAATAATAAGCGAATTCACAAAAAAAAAACACATGTTCGAGAATGAAACAAACACTATCACATTTATAAAAGTATGAACTTAAGAAAGACATGATTGAGTACTAAACAGAAAGATAATAGGTATTAGGTAGTCACATAGCAAACATTATTAAAAGGTCCAACATCATGTGGCAAGAAGGGGGGAGGAAGAAAAATAAGTGTAGAAAATTTGAAAAGCTTTTCAAGATTGTAGAAGTGCTTCTAATCCTGCGTTAACACCATGAGCGGGAGGTAGTAAGCTATAATTTTGGAAAACAAAGTTGTTGGAATTAGGGTTGCAGGAAAACACACACAGCTTGGAGAAGACGAAGGAAGCTCAAGGCACACAATAGAGAGTGTATCACTTAGTGTGCAATGGAAAGATAAGTTAGCCCTAGAGTGATGGGCGTATATACAATGCACAGGGGGAAAAACCTCCTAGTGAGGGAAAAAATGCCCCGACGGTCCTAAGTGTGATCACACGAGGGTCACACATATCACTACCACATATATATGTTAACAAATCCCCCCTGGAGTGATGCGGTGAACGAGAGCTGGCACATAGGGTAAAGAAAAGTGCCATGCCCTGAGGACACGATCAGTCCACAAAGGGGAGTAAGCCCAAAGCTTTGCAGAAAGCTTCAAACTTCTCACAAGACTTGTCTTAGAATTTCTCATGCACATATTGTGTCATGTGAAAATGTGCATGCTCTACTCCCAATATGCTCATGCACATATTGGATGATGTCCGTTATCCAACAACACTGCATTCGTCATTTCCCATAACATGATTTGTGTCTGCGTGTCTTCTTCTTTCATTTCACAGAGAGAAATTATTTGCATCTCTTGAATTCTGCATAGAGAAATGATTAATCAATGCCTCAAACAAATGAAGAGTGATTCATAAGCTGTTAGCATAGGACTTATGCAGGATTGTAGACATGGGTTGCCATTGTTGTCCACCCCACCACTCTTTGCATGTGATGAAAGCAAACCCAGCTCCTTCGCAAGTCTCCATTCTCGTCTTGTCGCATTCTATTTACTAGCTCGACACCAGACCCGGGCCCGTTGATTGACATTTTGAATACGTGACATCTTTTAGTTGGATCTGTGGATTGTCCTAGAAATAGCATGGCATGGAAAAACTTATACCCACAACTGTTCTTTAGACGTAGCAATTGAGACTAAGTGCCAACTTCAATCCTTGTAGAAGTGGCTTCTCTCATCAAGTGTTTAAACCTGGTAAAAAGGGCACTATTTGAATGTTAGTCAAGAACACAAAACATGTTCGTAGTAGACAAGTTGCACTATCACCTCTGTGTATGGATCAATGGCCACATCTCTTCTAGTATAGATAGAAGCTCGTTGCTATTTAGTGCCTCCCCATTTTATTGAACATTTGCTCCCATTACCATCTACTTTTCAAGATTCAATTATAAATGCCTAGGTCTAGTTGTCGGTGTTTCGGACACCACACAAGACACAAGTATACAATACACAAACACTCTTGAAGTAGAACTGGACTTTGCCCACAATGGAAGCATTTTCTAAGCTCAACATACCAATGGATAAAATTGATGTCATCAAGTTCCGAGTCCAAGATGTCTCATTTGGCCGGCCGTTTGTCGCTTTGATAGAACACAAACTATTTTTGCAAATAAGATGTCCACCACATTTACTTCTCCTGATTATAGTCAGATACTTCATTCTAATCTTTGCTTCTAATTAGTTGCAGCAATGGGCGGGTCACATACTAGTTTTGAATAAGGAGAGAGTATGAACCTGAGAGAGAGAGAGAGAGAGAGAGAGAGAGAGAGAGAGATGGAACCACCTTAGTAAGACCTAGGACGAGCCTTGAAGTAGAGCTATCTCAAAAAGACTTGGGAATGACAAACTCATCTTGAGACGGAGCCACCTTAGTGAGACGTGGGCATTACAAAGTTGATCTCTCTCTCTCTCTCTCTCTCTCTCTCTCTCTCTCTCTCTCTCTCTCTCTCTCTCTCTCTCTCTCTCTCAATCATATTGTCATTCTTCGTGTTCTCATGAAGGAAAGTCGGTTGAAAGGCAAGAGATTGTATTGTTGTTTTGTGGACTTTAAGAAAGCCTTTGATATGATTCCATGTAACAATTTGTGGAGAAGGATGGACGAACTCCAAGTGCCAAGTGAATTAATGCTTGCGGTTTCTCGAATCTATGAGAAGGTGGTGTGTCAATTGCGCATGGGAAGAGGAATTTTAGAATTTTTGCAAAGCACTATGGGGGTTAAACAAGGATGTCCGTTGTCACCAACTCTCTTTGGTATATGCATCGATCAATTGGAACAAATGGTACTTGACTTTATGCAAGAAGAAGGCATTGAAGGGGTCACTATTTGCAATGCGGTAATCATGCTTTGGTTGTATGCGGATGATGTAGTGCTTCTAACACACACTTTAGAAGACGCACAAAAGGACGGTTGTCCTTGAGATTTTTTTCTTGCATAGTGGGCTGATTGTGAATGAATCCAAAACAAAGGTTACGCTTATGAAAACCAACCATAAGGAGAAGCCATGCATTGTGTACAATAATGAGACACTTGAAGTTGTTGAGAGCTCCAAGTACCTTGGCTTTGAGGTTCCAGCCAATGAAAGGGCAAGGGAACTGAACATGCTCATCACCACCCAGCCATGCCCTATATAGGCCCTTGGTCTTCTAAATATAGGGACCCCCTTGACTGCATGTCCATCCTGGCCCTTGGCCCGGACTTTTCCTACCCTTGTCCTGACATTACTCCCCCCTTGGAGAAGCATTTTCGTCCGCGAAAACACAAGTGATGGTATCTTCATAAGAACACTAATGTTTTCTACCGTAACATCCCACATGGATCCAATGGTTCATTTGAGCGGAACCCGGTTCAGTAGGAGGTTCAATGAAACCAAGAGTAACATCTTGATTTTCTACATTGTTGTCCATTTGTAACCATCTGATGGTACCGGTTCCTATCCAAACATAGTGTGTAGACTCCATTTAGAACTCTCATGAGCATGGTAAACGAGTTTATCACAACATAGGTGTACCAAAAAGAGTACCTCTTGTCACTTCCCATGAAAGTAACTTGCTGACATAACTCATCAGCCAATTTTAAGTCCTTGACTTGGCCCTCTTCTTCATCATCAGTAAACAACCCCACCCTAACGAGTGTTCAAGGTTGAGAACCTGAGTTATACATGAAGAGACTACCTAGTCGCAACATGTGTTAACTGATAGTAAGTAAACTCCAAAAAGAGCAATAAATGCTTATGAAGCTAATGTACGTACTTTGCATATCCTTTAGCCCAAGATTACACTTTGTAATCTGTCAATCCCCTTGGATACTGACAATACTGAGGTGTGTTTCCCCCACGGTTTACAGACAGTCTTCCCAGATGGCAGGTAAACGGGAAATCACAATAGCGTATAACATTGTTGAGGAATCAACAATGTGTGGAATAACCATCGTGGTTAACTTAAAAAATCCACAAACACCCAAACCGAGCCATGACCTCTATTGGTGATTAGTAGACTTAAAGGTAATCTCATAGAGATAGTGCAAGAGCGGCTGATGGAGAGTTTCAGAGCATAAAGGGCCATAACACCTAGTGTGCATGCATTTAGCAAAAAACAGATCCAAACTTGTATTTCCATGGTAATTCTTGCCAATACTTATGGCAAATGTGATGCGCCTAGCACACATTAACAGGAATGTAAATAGTTCTGAAAAGAAACTAAATACTTTCATTTGCAATCTTTTTCAAGCTTTGCTTAAACGTCTGAACCATAATAGAAGGTGAAATAGTGATCACTTTTAGATACAAACAATGAAACTTTTTCATTTACTATATGTATAAACAACCATCTATAATGTTGTTTAGCAATACTTGTACCTTAACAAGTCATTCTAAGTATCCGACAATTTCTGGCCACGAAATTGCTTCTGATATGTCGTGCTAAAAATGGTCTAGAAAACAGATGTGACCAGCACTTAGGGACTTTGTCGTAACACATATTTGAAATAGGGGGCCCCAGTGTCAGTCCCAGAGACTCATATTTGCCACATGTGGAATATGTCTCAACTAAGGATGTCTGAAAAAGAACATCCTACAAGTACAAGATGTACTTGTGTGTGGAGGTAGCTCTAAACACTTTACGACAAGAGTGAGAGGGACCCTCATTCATTGCTCCACATTGGCTAAACCGAACTCCTTGAGTTCCTAGACCATGTTGTATCCCATGTGACAACATGTGCCAAATTGAACCCTACAAGTAGGTTCGTGCCAGCATAAGGCAGAAAGATAGATTGGATACTTGGCCAAAAATACTTTGTGCCGACATTCCCTTGGCATGACTCTGTAACATTCAAGCATACTTATACGTCTTGAAAAACCAAGCAAAGCATAATAAAAATGGAATAACACCAAATCAATAGATGCATACCTGGAGATTTGAACGTAATGTTCACTAACCCGTATTCAAATGGAGAGGAGCACGTCCCCTACCTGAAAAAACAAACAGCATTTGCACTGGGAAGCCTAGGTGTTGCCTTTGCAATCCAAGCTCTTGGATTAGAATCTACGTAGTCAAACCCCTTGATAAGACTCTTTGTAGAAATTGCTCAACTAGCAGATAACGGTAACCAACATTGTCAACCGTGTACAGGTTGATTGGAATCAACTTGAAAAGTGTGTTCGTCTGCTACCGCGTGGTAGATTGCAAAATTCTTTCCTTGAAAGTATAACTGGGAGAGATCAACGGTGATCCTCAATGCAGATCAAACTGTGATCCTTAATGCCTATGGGGTGATGTAGCAATCACCCGCCGGGTCTTACCCCCAAAACAGTATGTCCATAGACACTCTGTAGTGCTATAGAGAGAGCAGGAGATCCACACAAGTGAACTGCCGAGCTCTTATGGACAGCCATGCTGTCGCAACTGATTGCTACATCTAGACTTTCTTGTAGAGATCAGCTGTTGTGAGTTGAAGATTATCAAAAACTCAACTTGAGTGTCGCGCTGAAAACAAGTAGTGCAAAAATGACACCCTAAACATCCGTAATGACAAGACTCTTGCTTGTCCATTAACGTCGATGTATACTTCCGTGGGTATATCTTGAAAACAATCACCCAAAGAATGCCAGTAGTTGGGTCTTACCCTTGTTCGGACATCGGCGCTAGCCTGTTTGGCTCATAGCCCTTATGCAAAATAGTGTTCAATCGACGAACCGATGAAGACTAATTTGAGTAGCATCTTAAGCATGTGCTAGTAGCTGTGAGTTAGAGCACCTTGGCTCAAGCTGACTCACGAGCAGAATATGTATCAAAAGCTTGTTATATTATTCCCTTAAAGAGAGAGAGAGAGAGAGAGAGAGAGAGAGAGAGAGAGAGAGAAGAAGAGCATGCTGGGCTGAGTAACTTTCCTTAAGGTTGTAGAGTGTGTACCCAAGCTGTGTGCCCTGACGCATCTTATGCCTGACTTTCAGCTTATCCTATAAGCATTCCACAATCTGTGTGTATAACGCTCTCATCGAGAGAGGCAACAAAAAACACAAGTTAAATCTTGACCATCTACCGTGTAGGGTCGTGACTGTATGAGGATGACTTGAAAGGGGCACGTTGCCGTTGAATCTAGGCGAAATTTTAGGTTCTTTTTAGTATTGTTGAGTGTTGATAACAACCAACCATCCATCCGTACTCTGGCCTTGACAGAGTTGCGAGTGTGTTAGCGGAAGCGTAATGCATGAAGCGGCAACATTGAATTCACGTCACTAGCATGCCTTGCATAAAGAATGGTAAGCCCTTGCAGAGAGTGAAGGCTTCCATTGTGAGAACCACATCCGTAAGTACCTTGTACAATTTAGACTGGTAGGGAGTCTAAGAGCTGAGATCCCCTATTTTGCCAATTTTTTCAAGCTTATGTGCCCTTGCTCGTGATTCCAAGCACCTTGGCACCAGGGAGAAGCCTTGCTTTATGTACAATTGTCAAAGCACTTGCTTTACACAACCGACAATATTTTCCAACTGAAATGTATAAACATGGAAAAATAAACAAAACTGAATATGGTCTAACCTGGTCATCTTGCTGTAACCAGGTGGCTGGAGATGTCGAAAGAAAAACTCGCTCCAAAACGGCTCATAGCCATATCTGTACAGACGCCCTCGTATATCCTATACCGTCTAATACGTGATGAAATAACTTGCAAGCATATTGTCAAGTCCACCCAAGTTTGTATGCTCATAGCATAGGCCAAACGTGGGGAGTCGCAAAGAAAGATGCATAAATAGAAGCCGTGCTTCACATAAATTTATCAAATGGATGAGACAAGAATGTAACCTGAGTGGTCATAGCTAACAGATGCTCTTGGTGACACACATATGTCCTAGCAGGAAAAGTTTGACCTTGTCAAAATTTCATAAGGAAACTGCCTTGCCAAATGTTTCTACTGATTGAGAATCATAACATTTCCCGATAATGAGAAAGATACTGCGTGTTCAAAGCAACCTATATTGCCTGCTCCCTAGCAAGGTGCAATGGCTTGGAAATGAGTATGCATCCAATGCATGGATCCGTGCTCCCAAACATCTTGCTTTCCTCCGCATCGAGATAGCACAACGAGGAGAGAAAAAATTAACAACGGACGTAAGACACAAATTGGTTGATACTTACCGCTCGGCCTCTCCGAATACCGTAATCGGAGATGGCACAGGCCCTGCCTGAGTTGCCTTTGTATCAACCTTCAGCCTTTGACGAATGTGGGTTGTCGAAGTATTGTGTACTCAAGCCGTGCTTGATGTGGATCCCTCAATCAAACAGTGGTTCTTAGCAAACAAAGCAGTCAACAAAAGGTGAATGCATACAAGACTGTTACAAGCCGTGCTTGTGCCTGCATGCAAGAGCTACATACGACATCAAACCCAAAACAAAAGCTACTGCATACCTGGTTTATCAGGCGATCCGACCTGTCAGTCAATGTGTCCATGGTCTTTAAACCGCAATCGAGCTTACAGCGAAGCCTTTCAGCACCTATCGATCGGTTGCAGTTTGCCCTTGACGACACCCTTGCTGAGTCTCAAGCCGTGCTCGAGTGTCGAAAACCCTGCGACGACGTTCATACCGCTACCAAAAATATGGCCTTGCTACTTCAAAACTTGCAGATGTTCAGAAATTCGTTTGAAAAATTCTGTAAGCTCCGACTTGCGTGAGTGACCGGGAACCTGCACTTTGCCGAGGCCTTCTACTTAGCGAGATTAACTTCCTTTAAGCCAGATTGTCCGTGGTAGCTTGCCTTGAATGAGCATAGGCCGGTCATCGCCTTCGACAATAGTGCTTGATGAGGTTGTACTTCCATAGGCTTGCGTGCATGCCTTCGCATGTTCGCGACCTTTGGCAGGAGTACGTCGGCTACCCGTGGTGGGAAAAACCCTTAATATGGCCCTTTGGGCACATTAGGGTGCCCAATAATTAAAAAAAATTGAAAAGAAAGCCTGTAGTAGAGATGGCGGCCGAGAGCAGAGCGCGAGGGAGATTGCTTCACCTGGAGACTACCACAGGGCTTCTTGGTCCTTGCGTCCCTTGTGAAAAAGGAACGTCTCGCTAGCGCGAATCCACAGATGCTAGCTATGCAGGGTTTGGAGCAGGTCGTCTTGGCTTCCATGTCCTTCACAAGACCGCGTGCCCACACTACTGTTTGTGACGGCTTCGACTTCCTTGTCTCTACAGGGACTGCTTCCCACAACCATGCCCCCGACTCTGCATGCCATGCCCAGGACTTTGCATGCCATGCTCACAACCTTCCGACTCGCCTCCTCCATGGCCGTCCTCCAAAAATGAGTCATGCTTCACCATACGAATACTTATGAATGAGAGAGAGAGAGAGAGAGAGAGAGAGAGAGAGAGAGAGAGAGAGAGAGAGAGAGAGAGAGAGAGAGAGAGAGAGAGAGTCCTTCCCCTTCCTCCATAGCTCTCACCTTCCCCCCTGAGCTCTGATACCAGTGAGAAAGGGCAAGGGAACTCAGCATGCTCATCACCACCCAGCCATGCCCTATATAGTCCCTTGGCCTTCTAAATATAGGGACCCCCTTGACTGCGTGTCCGTCCTGGCCCTTGGCCCGGACTGGTCCTACCCTTGTCCTGACAGCCAATCACAAGTGGCATGAATGTGCTATGCGTTGTTTGAAAGCAGGAAAGAGAACATACTATGCATTTGCAAACATGTGTAATGGGGGAAACATCAAGTGTTGGATTCTCAAGAAGTACCTTTTTGACACATTGGTGACAACGGTTCTTCTTTATGGAGTTGAAGTGTGGGGTGGTGTTGGGGGCTCCATCGTTGCAATAGCTCCATTGACCAACAAAATTGTCAATACAGAGGGATGAGCTACCCAGATAGGACATGGAAACACTCACACCGTTAACTCTACGAGGTGAGCTTCTCGGCCTATGGAGGAGCTAAGCCAAGATGAAGGGCAATCTCCACATCCACTTCTCTTCACCTCTAATCAACCCAAAAACACACACTATGATTGCAAGATGCACACGAAACTAATCCTATCATGCAACACATTGATAGCAAGCACACACACATAGATCTATTGAGCACCACACTCCAATCAAACCTACATGCACACACAAGCAAAAGAGGGCAATCACACAAGATTAGAGAGAGATTAACCACTAATTAGTTAAGATCTAAATAATCTAAGCATCATAGGAAATCATAAGAAGCATGAGAGAGGCATAGTGAAAGAGAATGAATCATTGATTAATGTTAATCAAGTCTCATGAACAAGGAGAAGCTCAAGGACTCCATAGCCACACACCTCAAGAGCTCTCTCACCAAAGAGTGCTCTCAACCAATGAGCTTGAGCACCCTAATTTCTTTTACACACTGCCTTATATACCTAGGGTAAAAATATGCAATGTCCGGGCGCCCAAGGACTTTAGGACTCCACCACTTATTACTGAATCTGCAACATAGGCACAGTAATTGACATATTCTTTACATCTTGGAACTCCCATTGAGCATGTAACACATTAAAATATTACAATGGCTTTAAATAAATCAGAAATTTACACTACGTAACCATTTTGGGGAAACGTGAAAAATGTGTAACTCCAATCTTTACTGCTTCTTTGCATTCATCCTCGATGTGCATCCGTACGTCTTCGGTCTTTAGCAGCTTTTGTTAATTAACGTTGACTCAGTTAGCATTCCCCCCTTCCGATTTTAGTGCCCGTCCTCGGGCACTGTTGAAAAGTGTCCGTGGAGGCAAGGGAAGGTTTCGATTGGTTGTTGATGGGCTGATCGTCTTCATTTTGTCATTGGATTTGTTGATGAGGTTCAATTTGTTGCAGCATCTTCATTGGTCCGAATATGTCTGATGTGAGAGATGACGTTGCATTTGTCCGTTGTAATAGCATAATGATGAGACTAATGTTTATTTATGAAAAATATGTACAAGGGAAGTAGAATGATGAGGTTCTAACTTAGGGTCTAATATCCGGATGACCAAAGGGAAAAAACCCAGTGGGAAAAAAGTGCCTTTGGGATACGCGCATTATTGGAGTACTTATTAGTATGGGAAATATTAATAAAGTACTCGAGGGATTATTTGCTGATAGATATGGAATTAAAGAGACATCAAATATGAGAGGGTAGCATGATAGAACATTGGTTTGCCTGTTGTAGTCCACTTAAGGTGCATAGCTGGAAGCAAAAAAGAGTGTCTAATGCATATGTCCAATGAAGGGACATCCTATTTATGCATACACAAAAATGCATGGAAAACAATATGTTGTGCAAGAAAGATTTTAAGGTGTTCTTCAGAAAGAATGTGTAGCTATAAAAGCATACGACATGGCTTTGCAAGCTGGAGAATGGTTTTTGTTGACGAGGATATGTGCTCTCATCTTACTGTGCACTGTGCGTGAGTGTTGGACTCTACGACACTCCACAACTTGTAAGTTAATAGACTTTGACTCTTATGCTCATCTCATCCAGCATGAGCAACATGACTTTAGATATGCTCAACTTTTCCAGCTTGAGCGTAAGCCTAATAACTACGACTCTTAGCACAGAGTTTAATATGACTTGAAGCTTTGGGTCTAATGCTTTGCTCAGTTTATGGCTCAGCAACCCAACTCTGACTATGCCAAAGAGTGTTTTTTGTACCCTGGGACTTGACTTTTTACATTCTTGAGCTTCCTACAAACATTTCTTCAAGTAAAAGTAAGCTTGAATCCTAAAAAAGAGGATTAGTGAAGAACCAAGTTGGCATTGAAGGTTTCTTTTGCCATACGTGTTTTACCATCTTTGAATCTCCATTCACATTGGTTGGGTGGTCCTTCTTTGACTATGAAAACTCCATTGTCCATTTGATTCTCTAATCAGGCATGTTTATAGGAGTCTTTGATGTTGTTGTAGGCCTCTGTTCACTGTTGGCATCTGGCTTTTAACTTGGAGCATTGGAAGATCTAGGAATCCAAATCTATTGATGACCTTTGTAGCTCTTTTGTTGACTTTGCTTCGCTCTAGGTCTTGTTGAGTTCTAGAGATTTTCATGCAGGTCTGGTGTAGTTGCAGTTGGCTTGTGGTTGACTGGTAGCCAAATCTTTGTATACTCTGTGTAGAATCTTTGTCTAAGAGGAACATTCTTTGAGATCCATCTTTGTTTTGTATCCTCTTGTGAGTTGTGGTAGACTTTAGCATCTTTCAATGATGTCCTGTTGTATACCCGCGTCTTAGGTCTCCTAGGATATTGTCGAGGTTGATAGCTTGTTGGCCTTCTTTCTTGGGAGGGACTTGAAGTTACTACATATGCTCTAACCTGCGATTTTGGCACCCATACATGTATGTTACCTACATAGTACTCTTGTCCTTTAAGCATTGTGAGACTTGGAATAGAAAACTCCATCGGAACTACTACCTCTATTCCATACACCATTCTGAAGGGTGTCATATTAGTGGTAACCTTGTAGACAATCCTATAGGACCATAGTGATGTGTGGATCTTGGCATCGCACTGATGTGGTTTTTTTTTAACTATCTTGGTCAAAATGGTCTTGATGGTCTTATTGTTTCTTTTTTCTTGACCATTGTACCTGGGATAATAAGGTGTAGACTGTAGCAGGGCTACAATGTCACTTGCACAAGAGAAGCAGTTAGTTGTAGCTGGGCAGGAGTTCAAAACTGGACGGACTCTCACCTGGACAGTGACACGTGGCAAGTGATACAAATGGTGGGTGGACACCATTCCTAAATCACCAACACCTCAATTTGGAGATAGGCTTATCTAGATTGGGATAAATTCCAAGTGTTGGTGGCCCTGATCTGACCAATGTAATCCATGTACAATGACCCTGATTGCATATGCACCAACTATATGTTTTGCTGGCTTGTGCGGATCTCTGGATAACCACTTGGATTAATTTTTTGCACTTCTATGTGCACTTCATCTTTAAGCTTGCAATACCTGGCTCCAGTGAAGTCTGTGAACATCTAAGAGTTCTCTGAATCTGGCTTTACTCTGATCAATAGGATCTTGACTCCTGTGCTGCTTTTACTGCTCATAAGATACCTATGACCTTTTGAATCTGCATATAAGACCTTATCTCCATTGTAGCCATAAAGCTGTAGAATCTGGTATGTTGCAGTTGTATTTGTGTTGCCACTGCTACTAGCTTGCTCTGCTGTACTTAAATTCTCAGCTCGAGATGAGTCCATGTTGATTGATTCTGTAAAAACTGTCGATTAGCAAAATTTGGTGTTGATTAACATAATTTCTCTTGCTCAGTTTTGATAAAACTGCTTGTGGCAAAGCACTTTTGCAGTTGACTGCTCTTCAATCTCACAAGAGTTGATTAACTCTAGCTCGACTGTGCCAAAATTAATTGCAACCTTTTGAAATGATGAAAAACTGGGCCTTGAACAAATTAATCTGCAATCCCCTGTGATTTGTCGATTTTCAGCTTGATTTTGACAATTAAGAAATTTGTTTGCCGTCCACGGCTTTGAGTTGGCCTTTTCGCTTTTTTCGGATGATCCCTGGTTCACTTTGCTCGGTTTACGGTGTTTGCTCGATGTGCGATACACTACTTTCCGGCTTCGCTTTTTTCGACTTGGTCGCTTTTGCGCTTTTTGCTCGGCGTGTGATTTTTTTGTTTTTTTTTGTTCTTTGTAGTACTTCCTAGGCTATTTTTGCGCTTACATTCACTCTCTTTTTATTTTTCCTAATTATTTGTGAAATTTTGAATTTTCTAAATTTTTAATCTTTTTATGAGTTTTTACGATATTTTTTGAAAATTTTTGATTTTTTACAAATTTTTCAGTGAATCTATGGTTTTTTTTGTCACTTTTCCAAAAATTTTGTGATTTTTTTTGAATATTTATGATTTTTACAAATTTTTGGGATTTTTTTCAATCAATTTTGATATTTTTGTGACCTTCTTGAGTTTTTATTAATTTTTGGGCTTTATCTGTGAATTTTTCTAATTTTTATGTGAATTTTGGTTTTTTTTAATAATAAAACTTATTGTGTGTTTATTGAATTATCAGATCAATTTTCTATTTTTTATTGGATTTTTTGTGAGGTTTTGTATTTCTTCTGTGAATTTTTCATGTTTTTTTCTAATTTTTGGTGATTTTTTTTGAATTTTCTAAGAGTTTTTAATTTTTCACTTTTTTAAAAAAATAAAATTTTATTGATTTTTTTTTCTTGTTTGGTTTTTTTGTGTTTTTTGTGATTTTTTAAATAATTGTTTTTATATTTTTGTGGTTTTATTATTATTATTATTATGTTTTCTAAATAATAATAATAATATATTGTAGTGTGCACCGGAATAGGCCAAGATGGGTCTACTTAGCTCCCACGCTAGCAGCTTTGTGTATTATGCAAGATGAGGTAGGTACAAGTGGGTTCACACTCAGGCCATCCGGCCACACACCACACCTCCCCCATTATGGAGAAAAAGATGGACATCTTTTTAGAATTTTGGGCTGAGAAAGGACTCGACACAAAGGAATCAACTCCAACGCCTCATCAGGGGGGAGTGATCATACAACAGCTTAAGGACTAGGGGCTAAAATTTCGGGCTAGATTCTTCATCAAGGCATGGAATTTGTACATCTCGCTTATGCAAACATTAGGTCGCTATCCCAATGTAATGGACAAGACGAGGAAGGACCCAAACTGAGGACTCGACAAGAAAAATCTCTCGACATAGGCAACGCACTAGGTTGCTATCCCAATGCGGATGGCTAGACGAGGAATGACATACAATCTCTAATCCACTTCAGAGTTTGGTGTAGGTGTGGTGTTGCTTATTGAAAAAGAACTACATGCTTGATTGAGAGAGAGAGAGAGAGAGAGAGAGAGAGAGAGAGAGAGAGAGAGAGAGAGAGAGAGAGAGAGAGAGAGACTGGACTAAACTGAGGACCAAACTAGCTTCAAGGTGATCTGAGGCATAAATATGAGCACTCTAGAGGACATTAACTGTAGATTATCACGAAACCATCATGAACATGGGCCTCGCTACCATCAGTACGGCAAAGTGAGGCCTGGATGGAGTTAGGATGCGAAGGCTGCGTGCATGATTGCCTTCTTGCAAGCTTCTTGAATATGGCATCCTTCGTTTCTGCAGAAACTTGATGGCATCCTTCGTCTTCAAGATTATTCGTGCAAAGCTTGTTGCTCCTCACTGGTCATCATAGAGGCACTGCTTGTATCACCAGGAGACACATCTTGTTGGTATGCTGCTGATAGAGCTTTCCCTGGGCCAGCTCACTCTCTACTTGGCTCTTAGAGATGAATCCCTGAGGCACAAAGGAAATCATCCATGTCTGGTGCTCGGCCAACATCTCTGTGGCGGGCATCACGTGCATTTGGCGGGCACGCAAGAACCTCAGAAGCAATATGGCGTCGTCAATTCCCTGCATGGAGACGCCTTGCACGAGGAGAGAGGTGTGCATTTCCGCAAGCTTCGTTTCCATGCCATCGTCCTCCACCTGCCGGAGCTCCATGCTTCCTGTCATCTGCTGCTTTCTGCTAGACAACAAGCTTTATAGGTACTGCCTTTGCTTTTCCTTTCCTCTTACCCACGGAAGCAAAGCTCCTCGCTCAGACATTCCAAGATCAGTCAATCGCAACCATCAGCTTCGTCACCTTCAGCACTTCCTCTCTTAACCAGCCTTGTGGAGCTCTCGCGTACTCAGGTGGAGCTATCAGATGCCCTGTCTGCGTGGCGTTGCAGTTTAAATGAGACCTCAAAGGAGGGGACAGACATCAAGAACTGGTTGACCCTATGGAATTATGGTGCTCGGTAGACGAAGGCGAAGAAGAGGCCAGTCAAGAAGATGCTCAAAGAAGAACACGAGCATCACCGTGAGCGTATGCTGATGGAATCCGTGTTGGCTAAGGCTCAGGCGCTAAGATGAATTCCATTGCTACCCTGTATCAAGCAGGAACGCCATAGCTGCAGGAGCACAAATAAAAGGCAAGAACCAAGAAGCGTTTCCTAACTGTCTATGCCCGTCTCCTCCACCAATGTAGTGTGCACCGGAATAGGCCAAGATGAGTCTGCCTAGCTCCCACGCTAGCAGCTCTATATATTATGCATGAGAGGTAGTTACAAGTGGGTTCACACTCAGGCCGTCCGTCCACACACCACAATATATATATATATATATATATATATATATATATATATATATATATATATAAACTTACCTGCTCCCTACCTGGCGCATTGACCGTCAGCGTCCTACTCTGACAGCGACGCGTAAAGCGGGCGGGACAGCGGGACCTGCGGAGCAGTCAACGGTTGACTTGAATAGCGCTGAATGCTGGGCGCAGAGAGAGGGCGCGTGCAGGGCCACAGGCAACCGGGTCAGCAGACGCGCTGATTGCGGGGTTGGTGAAGTACCGCTTGCACGCGCAGGAGAGAGAGAGAAGAGACGACAAGGTGGGGAGAGGGAGATTGTGTTAGAGAGAGATGGGGAGAGAGAGATAAATTTAGAGGGAGAGAGAGAGAGAAGTTAAGAGAGTAAGAGGGAGGAGAGAGTTAGAGAGAGAGGGAGAATAAGTTAAGAGAGAGATGGGTTAGAGGGTGGGTTCACGCGGGGGAGAGAAAGAAGAAGAGAGTTTTAACGTCGTAGGAAATTATCCCAAGAGACCTTAAAGATCTAGCCGACGAGGAGTTGAACTCCAAACCTGTTATTCAAGAGAGAAGAAAAAGAAGATTTTTTAATGTCGAAGGAAACTATCGCAAAAGACCGAAGAGGTGGCTTCCGGTGTCAACAGAAGAGAGAGGAAATTACAAACGCGCATGCGGGAGACCATTCATGCGTCGAAAGGTACGCTCCAGAAGAGCCGAAGCTCGAGATCAACCGGCCGATGCTTGTCGAAGTAACTTTTTTTCGAAATTTTCAATTTTTATAATGCTAAAAAAAGCCAATTTTATTTCGAAATTAGCCGAAAACGCTAAAATTTGCGAGAAAATCCCAAAAATTGACCAAAAAAATCCAAAAATTCTCGAAAATTTCTAGGAGCCTTAGAATATCACCAACATTCACAACCGAACATTTTCGACACGCAAAAGCACACGGAAAATAGCAATTTAAAAAATATATATAATTTACGACATAAATATCAACCCGGCCCCGGAAAATAGTAAAACGTTCAAACTCGACCACGGAGGGCACAAATGCGAACAAAATGATACCCAAATACGCACACACAAAATAGCTTGTAAAGATCGCAAAATATCAATTTTTTTGAAATTTAATAAAAAATTAATACAAAAATTAGTAAAAAATTACCAAAATTTACAAAAATTATCTGAAAAATACCAACAAAATTTCTAAAAGTTCTCCACACATTGGGGAATAGTGCAGGCAAATAAAATTTCCAAAATTACATCAATTCAATTGCCAAACAATTTTATCAATAAAATCAAGACTAGGCAATTACACCGGCAAAATTAGGTAAAAAAAATTGGCGCAATTAGAGTGTGTAAATCACTGTTTTGAGCACAAAAATTCAGCATTTAATCATTACACACATCATTCATGCAATCAAAACATTGAATTAACCATGCAAATTAAACACTTTTTTATGCACACACACACACTAAAAAATTGACAGTTTTTACCAATCTTTAGATGCGCACACAAAAGGGTTAAACTTGTCGAATTTGCAATGTGACTTCACAAAATCATTAGTTGGGCATGAGAAAAACACAAATCAATCATCACAATTGAAAAATCATAACGCAAACAGTGATTTCTAGGTGCACAAACATGGGCAAAATAGTGCACACACACCTAAAATTAGCATACACACACTCAATTAAAATGCACATACACTTGATTTAGTGCACACACACTTGAAATTGACCATCCAAGCATGCAATTAACTCAATTAAACACTCAACTAGCAATCCACAATCATCAATTAGCAATTGAAACTTGTCAAATTCATGCGCCACCAATTCTTAAAATTTTTGGCATTACGACGGTGTGAAAATGAATAATCGCAAAATTTTCAATCCCGAACATCACATTGCATTGCATCAACATAGCATAGCATTACATTGCATCAACATTACATTGCATCATGGTGGGATCTCTACACAATTCTACACATCCTTAGATTCTAGGGAGGTTGAGAGTACCACCTTGATTACCTTTCATGAAGATCAATTGAATGGTCGAATGCTCCAATCCTTCTTAGCAAATTAGTAAGTTAGCAAAAATTAGTGAAATTAGCAAGGGGTTAGTGTGAAATTAGAGTGTGTAAACACACAATTGGCAAGATACGGTGACACATTAGGGAATTATGAATACATTGCTTCATGCACACACATTCAAAACCCACAAGAACATAAACACACAATTGAAATTAGTGAGGGAACACATTCGATTATGCCACAATTACACTAGTGTAGGCCATCGTCCCCGGCAGCGGCGCCAAATGTTGGGGGCTCCATTGTTGCAATAGCTCGAATGACCAAAAAAATCGTCAATACGGAGGGATGAGCTATCCGGCTAGGGCATGGAAACACTCATAGGGTTAGTGAGCTAATCGTGGCAACATAAATGGTTGACTCTAAAAGGTGAGCTTCTCGGCCTATGGAGGAGCTAAGCCGCAATGAAGGGCAATCTCCACATCCACTTCTCTTCACCTCTAATCAACGCAAACACACACACTACAATTGCAAGATACACACAACACTAATCCTATCATGCAACACACTAATAGCAAGCACACACACATAGATCTATCAAGCACCACACTCCAATCAAACCTATATGCACACACAAGCAAAAGAGGGCAATCACACAAGATTAGAGAGAGATTAACCACTAATTAGTTAAGATCTAGTTAATCTAAGCATCATAGGCAATCATAAGAAGCATGAGAGAGGCATAGTGAAAGAGAATGAATCATTGATTAGTGTTAATCAAGTCTCATGAGCAAGGAGAAGCTCAAGGACTCCATAGACACACACCTCAAGAGCTCTCTCACCAAAGAGTGCTCTCAACCACTGAGCTTGAGCACCCTAATTTCTTTTACACACTACCTTATATACCTAGGGTAAAAATATGCAATGTCCGGGGCACCCAAGGACTTTAGGTCTCCATCACTTACTGAATCTGCAACCTAGGCACAATAACTGACATATTCTTTACATCTTGGAACTCCCATTGAGCCCATAACACATTAAAATATTACAATGGCTTGAAATAAATCGAGAATTTACACTACGTGACCCTTTTGGGAAAACGTGGAAAATGTGTAACTCCAATCTTTATTGCTTCTTTGCATTCATCCTTGATGTGCATGCGTACGTCTTCGGTCTTGAGCAGCTTCTGCTAACTGACTTTGACTCATTTAACAGGTTGGAGCATTATACTTGCTAGATGATGCCTCAATTGACTCGGAAGTGAATGAAGCTTTTCTACAACACCAATGTATTATGGCTTGGGAGGAATTTGGTGGGTCACGCTTCACACATTACACCACTCATATTGCCCCCAACTAAAAAACCATGTTCTTCACTAAGAGGGGAAACCGTACTCACACTTACATGCTTGAGCCTATCCCCTTGGCAATGATACACACTATCATAGCCATTTGGCTTAGCTCCCACTCCCTTCGATGTGAGACAGGGCATTGGGGAAATGGAGAAGAGTCAAATTGGTTGTGCACATTATGCTCACTACAAGTTCAAAAGTCTAAGTACCACACACTACTAGAGTGATCAGCTTTTTGGTCACATCCGAACTTGCTTCCCTCTCATTTTTAGCCATGACTTAGACCTACAAACTTTCCTGTCCCAACCACAATGTGGGCTCTCCATTGCGACTCTCATCATCACAATTTTGGAGAATCAAGATTCACTCATTGCATACTACATCACATGAAACTTTGGTCCCATAGTCCATATTTGACCTCCGAGGATGATAATAAAATCTCTCTCTCTCTCTCTCTCTCTCTCTCTCTCTCTCATTCATGGAGCATCATGAGTGGGCGCTAAGCCCACTCATGATGCTCTCTCCCTCTCTCTCTCTTTCATGTCTCAATTGGGAGACATGCAAGAGAGCAATTGAAACATGTCTCCCAATTGAGACATGAGAGAGAGAGAGAGAGAGAGAGAGAGAGAGAGAGAGAGATAAGGAATTGTACCTAAAGAACGTCCAATAAATTTTATTTGCAAAGCGTCACAAAAGAAACCCTCCATGCCTTTATATAGGCATCCACTATCTCCCCCTTGATCTCAATCTCTCACTCTATCTTCTTTCTCTTTTCAACATTGCCTCTCTCTCTCTCTCTCTCTCTCTCTCTCATGTCTCAATTGCTCTCTTGCATGTCTCCCAATAATAGATAGATAGATAGATAGAGAGAGAGAGAGAGAGAGAGAGAGAGAGAGAGAGAGAGAGAGAGAGAGAGAGAGTTTCTTATATACATAGGTTAAAATAGCACATGAGATTTCATAAAAAATTCAAGAACCATAGACCACAACATCTATTTTAAGTAGATATATCTATTTGATCATTCACACTAAAATATATACCCGTCTACTGTGCAGGCCAGATCTTAGTATATCTAGGGTCCTGCTAGAGAAAGAGGGAAAGTGAGAGCAAGAGGAGAGAATATTTGCACCAAGGTCAACTGTCCTAATGACGCGTGGGAGAGTTTTAGCGATACTCAAAAGTACATAAGTGCGCCATATGGCTACAACCTAAAAGTTAATGAAAAGTATGTTGGAGAGTGAGAGACACACACAGAGAGAGAGAGAGAGAGAGAGAGAGAGAGAGAGAGAAATAGATAAGGTAAAGTTTATGAGAATCTTCATTGTGAAGATGTAAAGAGAGAGAGAGAGAGAGAGAGAGGGAGAGAGGGAGTGAGAAGTATAGTTGCATCAATACATTTTATCCAAATGGCGTGCGGGGGAGTTTTGTATAACATAAAAGAGACCACATCGCACCATAAAAACCTAGGTATTTGTGGGACGCATGTCTAACCTCACCATCCTATCTTATTGCAGTATTAGCAAGAACCACGATTAATTTATCAAACCATGGGATGAAACTGACTCGACTAGTGCATAGAGGCTACAAGAGGTTGTCAATCTCTCGGAAAACAACTAACAACTCGCATCTAACTCAGGCTACACTCAAGTGGCTGAAATCACCAAAAGCCAACCGCTCAACATCGGCAAGAAAATCACATCCATTACAGCATCAAATGACATCCAAATGTAACGAAACTTCTAGGACAAGTTTATAACACCTAAGCACACATGTTTATGGTCTCAAACCCACTTTAGGTCAAGTTCCAAAATCGCGATTATTAACAGCAGTGGATTTTTGACCTAATCATTTTCGACCTAGAATGCATCTAAATGCCCCAATACCCCGCCTATGCTTAGTTTTCAATTTAAAAATGTAAATTCCTAGTTATGATGAAATTAGGCCATGGGTCGGCGACGCCAAAAGCTACGAAATATTGTGAATGGCTTACGTCAATGCGTAGAGCTCTTACCTGCGGTTGCAATGCAACAAACGCAATCGCAATGTGACAACCAAAGAGGGAGTAGGAAGCGCGAGAAGGAGAGAAGTGAGCGCCGTTAGCTCACGCTGTGTATTTCTTATCCAAAACTTATAAAAAACTTACAAAAATTGGCTTTTATACCTTAGCCAAGGTTTTTGGGTGGTCAAAACTTATAATCTGGAGTTCTACCAAAGTTGATAAATGACTGGCTAATACAATCTGGAAGCTTGTATCCCCGGCTTATTAAATTACAAAGTTTATCCGAGAAAATAGAAGTTACAATATTCCCGATTTATCAAAATAATGAATGTTGTACAAAGAGAACTCCAAAAAATGATGTCCGTGTTAGCTTGCTGCTAATATTCCCCCCCTCCTCGCCTGTGTCGTCCCTTGATACATCTTTATGGATTGAAATAGTCTTCGGGTTGACGGCTGGCGAGGCGGTCTTTAAGCGCGTCCAATGCCTTCTGGTATTTGATTCTTCGTTCTTTGTCGGGCACTTGCAGAAATTGCATTGGTACTTGATTCTTCAGCTCCACCATTGAGTAGCCTACAAACCTGGATGTTAGGTTGCTGATCACCGACGTAAATATCTTCGTTCGCCAGGTGAAGAATCCAGTGTAGAAATATTCTTCAAAGGCTAACATATTATTCGATGGTAGGAACATACATCTGGCATAGAATCCATAAAGGACTTTTTTTGAAGGTTGCCCACTTAGATCATAGCATAAGCCTTTGTTTCCTTCCAAGAATGATAGCCATGGGGCTCCTGTTTGCTTAGGCTCATCAAAAACTTGTATACATGGGAGCAGCATTTTGCAGATCTTACATAACATGGCACAAGAAAGATCTGACAGACTCTTGAAGAAAAACATGGGGCCAATAGGGTTTTCACCATGTATTCCTTTGTCGCTTGGCCTCTCTCTGGAGCTGGAAGCATGGGGAAGTTAAGCCAAGTTGGCCTCTTCTTTTGTAGTGCTTCATGCGCTTGCCATGTCATTACTTTGGGTACATGACAGAATGTTGGATCTCTTTGAAGGGCTACGGGTGGATGCATGAATAGGTGGCCCGGTTTTAACCGGTTGAAAGTTGCTTTTGGAGGCTTAAAATTTAGGGGGTATGAAACTGGTGTTATGGGTAAGAATTGTTTGAATTAATAATCGTGTGGAGGATACAAAATCTTAAAAATCGTGTGGAGGATTCAAAAACACGTGGAGCCCACGTCAGGATGAATGTTCAGTCGAATGTTTTCATGACTGTACTTCTTCATATCTCTGTGCCTTTCTCCTTCTGCGCCTTTCTCAACTCACTCTACAGCCCCCTGTGCATGCTTCTTATCCTTTGCTATGGATAGCAACCTAAGAAAGAGCCCAAGGAATGCAGCCCGATAGGTCTCCCCCACAAAGACCCGACATTCTCCCACGAAGGTATGTCACCTCTCTCTGTCTCTCTCTGTGTTGTGTACAACGGACCTGTATATGTAGTAGAGTATTGAGGTGTGGATACATTGAGTAATGAATATGGATTTATTCCTTTCAGAGACATAAGTTACAGCCTCCTTCCAAAATCAGTCGCTTTGTTCACGCCAAGGATGTGGAGGTGCCATTAAAGGTATTCTGCACAACAAAGGAGGATTTTCATAGGGAATATGGGTTAAGTCTTGAGGGGAAAGATGTTAGGAAGTTGACAGATGCAGATGTGCCCATATCCGACTGGATGAAAGTTTTCCAGTGAAGGAGAAAAAAGTGCCGATAAAAACAGCAAGGCCGGATCACTACAAGGCACTCTACTAGCTCTACAAGCAGGTGTATCAATCCAAACCACCAAACTATCTGCTGGGAGTCAAGTTTACACGCAGATATGTTTATTTCGTATGCACAAGTCCGGTAAAGTGGGCTGAGTTTGCATCTGAGGTGGTGAAGAATGTGAGCAATGAAGGTCACTTAGATAGGAAAAGAGAACAATGGAAGTTAGGGATTTTCCAAGTATCCACAGGAACCCCAAGTGGTTCTGCCATCTTCTTAGTAAATACCCCATCCGGAAGTACACCAACCGGAAGTGGGCTTTTTGTGACTACTTAGTCTGCGTTTAGTGTTGAAGTATCCACTTCCTTGCAAGAACTTCTTGTTGAGGTTAGAAAATCTCATGACAATGTATCAGTTGAGTGTCAGAAGACTAAGAATTATGTGGTCAAATCTGTTGCTGATGTGCACCGTTGCGAGGGTGCCCTTGACACCATCCGAATGCACTTCCCTGACGATGCCAATGCACCAACAGGCTTGCTTGACAGCCTCCAAGGAAAATTTGACCAAGAAAAAGCCAACCTACAGAAGGCACATGTATGCTTTTAACTCCATCTGATTGTAGTATAATACCTGCAAAGTACCATACGGTATGATTTTTCATACCGATAGGATTATATCATATTCGGTAAGGGTAGATGACA
This sequence comes from Adiantum capillus-veneris, assembly GCF_014529385.1. Lineage (NCBI taxonomy): Eukaryota > Viridiplantae > Streptophyta > Polypodiopsida > Polypodiales > Pteridaceae > Adiantum > Adiantum capillus-veneris. The sequence continues at coordinate 32,041,894 of NC_140958.1, read as the reverse complement.
ATACTGGCAGGATGTTATCATACCGGTAGGATTATACCCTACCGGTATGATTATATCCTACCGGTATGATTACATCTTACCAGTAGGATATAATCCTACCAGTATGATAACATCCTACCGGTATGGTTACATCCGACCGGTATGATAAAATCCAACCGGTTTGATGTTATGCTTCCGGTATAATGTTATCCTACCGGTATGATGTTACCGGATGTTATCCTACCGGTATGATGTTATACTATCCAGTATAATAGCAACATACCGGTGGGATAACATCATACCGACAGGATGTAATCATACCGGTATGATAACATTATTATACTGATCTTCAAGCATTCATACCGATTTTATACATGTTTGACATTGTCTGATAACAGAGGTCTCTTGCCTACAGGAAGAATTATCCAAATGCTTGGAGCGTGAGGAAACCTTTGGTCTCTGTGTCACGTTTGTGACAGACATGATTAGTCAACCAATGCTACCTGAAACCATAGTCTTGCCTGCACGAGTTTCAGCTCCTGGACATAGTGTTGTTCTCCTTGATGTGTGCAATGCTTGTGGTGTAAAAGTTAATGATCACAATCGCTCAAGCCATGTTGTTCTATTGCCTTGTTCACATGCATACCATGCATTCTGCTATGCTCACTTAGCTGAGAAAGGAAAGTGCATGCTTAAGAATTGCCCCGGAGTTATTTCTGCAGAAGACCAATCCCTTCTAAAGAAGAAGCCAGTTGAACCATGCCCAAAAACAGGTGAGAAAATTGTTTCAATGGGTAATCAGGTGGTTGATTTTTGTCTTCTCTGATGTTTTTTCAGAGTCGAGCTGCTTCAGAACTACTGCCAGTAAAGACACAGGGAACGATGCAGTGATGCCTGCATACAAGACACCTGTGGAGGTTTTGCTTGATGAAAGTGTCCCTGGTAATGCTGAGAAACCTGTTTTGGAAACAACAGAAGAAGAACAAAACTTTGAGGTAAAGGAGCAGAGTACGATTGGTGCTGAAGAGAAAACCCAGAATGAGGAAGACGATGTGTTGCTAGACATTGGTGTGCGGGTGACAAGATCAAAGACCCCGAGAAAATGAGGCCAACGTGGCAAGAGTAAGTTTTTTCATTGATTAAGGCTCTAATAAGTGATCTTTTGCTGCACAGCTTTCTAAAGATGATGGTCGTGCAGATGTCAGGCTGGAGGGAAGCCCCGAGGAGACCCTTGCTCAGTATATAAGAAAGGCAAAAAGAAAAAAAATCGAGAAGACTGGAGATGAGAAGCCTGAAATGGAGCAAAAAAGCAAGGAAGAGGAAGACCCAGGGGCAGCCAGAAGAGGAGATGGACATAGAAGACACTAAGGAGATGCAGAATACCGGCACAAATTCTGACCCTAAACCCAGAGCCTGCAAAAGATTATAGTTTGCCCCCCCTATGTTTCTTTTTATGTAACCACTTCTGAAATTAATATAACTTTCTTTCCCATTCGACGTCTCTTTCATCTTGTGCCTAATTTTTGTTAACATTGTTTATTTTTATTGTATGATTTCAATTTGTAGATATGTCTTAATTGCATATTTAAATTTGAGTCTTGTGTAATTTTGCATCTGCAGATATGTTTTCAGCTGAAGAATGGCGCCTTGCAGATAGGTTCAGGACTGACAAGCAGAATGGCAGGGCTGACATTCGTGCAATATGGAATTGCGTGGTGTCTCCTGCAGTGCTCGTGTTTCCTCTATGGTATAGACTAATTAAAAGAATCCCATTGATATGGCCAAGGCCACCACCTCCGTTGAGCTTCCAGCGTAGGGTTCTCATTTTGGACTTAATGGATTACTGCTCAAGAAATTTGATGGAAAACATGGTGAAGAATTGCCCTACTGGCCAGAAATGCGGTATGTTGTTGAAGGGGATACACAGTTTTGGGTAAGGCCCGATGCATAAGTGTTTCTGAATTTTTGTTTTAGATGGTTCGAAGTGTGGATATGGAGCTGCTGTGAGTTTGAGAAGCTCAAACGCACGCTAGCGACAGTGTTCCCTGACCACCACAAAAGATTCAATAGAGTGGTAAGTCATGCGCAGTGCACAAGGGCCCCTTTTAAATTGGGCGTGACAGATAAACCGGTGTTCCACAATAATCTCGAAAATTTTCCTAACCTATCACCCGACACACTTATCTTTGATGATTCTGGATATAAGCTAATGTTTAATCCATTGGGGTCATTTCTTGTTTTTCCCAAGCTAGAAAAGCAGTCTAAAGAAGTGCGCGCCTGTTTTCGCTCAACCACTGTCATAAACTGGCTGGCACACTGGTTGTACTCTAAGGACAGAATTGAGTATACAAAGAGGACTGTAATTTGCGCAGATGGACAACCTGACGACACCTATGTGCGTCGTTTTTATTGGAAATGGAGAATTGACTTTTTCAAGAAAAAAGGAACATATTTTTTTGATAAAAAAAAGCTTCATAAAGTCTGTGAAGTGGGCGACTTTTGTCGATGGATATAAATCGAGAATTACTCAGCCTTCTTGTCAATCAATGTAACAGAATTCATGTATAATACATTTACAAGAAAGTTACACGGAAATACGTTGTATTCTATATTTGAAGTATCTTGCAAATAAAAGGGGAGAGAGAGAGAGAGAGAGAGAGAGAGAGAGAGAGAGAGAGAGAGAGAGAGAGAGAGAGAGAGAGAGAGAGAGTCTGATACCGGTATGATATGGGTATGATACTGGGCAGTGACTGGTATGATACCGGTATGATACTGAGAAGTGACACACACACACACACACACACACACACACACACACACACACACACACAGAGAGAGAGAGAGAGAGAGAGAGAGAGAGAGAGAGAGAGAGAGAGAGAGAGAGAGAGAGAGAGAGAGAGAGAGAGAGAGAGTCGGATATTGAGAAGTGACTGGTATGATACCGGTATGATACTTTGAAGTGCCTGGTATGATACCGGTATGATACTGAGAAGTGACCGGTATGATACTGAGAAGTGACACACACACACACACACACACACACACACACACACACACACACACACACACACACACAGAGAGAGAGAGAGAGAGAGAGAGAGAGAGAGAGAGAGAGAGAGTCTTATACTGAGAAGTGACTGGTATGATACCGGTATGATACTGTGAAGTGACTGGTATGATACCGATATGATACTGAGAAGTGACCGGTATGATACTAAGAAGTGCTATTGTAGATAGACTCACTGACATCAAGTGATATTGTATATAGTTTTGAGTTGCTGGGATGGGGTATCATGGGGATTTTGATTGCCCGAACAAGATGTGAATATATGAACAACTCTGGCTTTTTGTCCAAAAGCTCGTAGGTCTGCTCATTTATCATACGATAGTCAAACCCTTTGATAGCATAGGATCCTCGCCCAATGATATTGCCCCAGTCATCTTCAGCGTCTGAATGAAACTCCTGAATAGCTGCAGTGCATTTCACTATGTAGAAATCCACTTTTTCTTCATTGTCATTTGGTGCGGGAACAACAAAATTATCACCAACAATAAGAGCTTGACTGAGGGTGTCATAGTGTCCTTCATATGCTGCATCCTCATTTATTTCATCGTCATCGTCTTCCCCTTCTTCTGTAGGCTCCAAAATAAGGTATGTCCAGAAAGGAACGTGTGACCAAAATAAATGTTAAAAGATTTTTATTGGTTATCTAAACCAGTTTTTTACCTAACCAGTTTATACATATCATATGCGTGTGAAAGTATGCGTCTGTAAACGTATGTTTCAGCAAACATACGCGTATGATTAAAACTATGTTTCCATTTATATTCTCCTTCACATCCAACATTTATCTACTCTTAGTCTAGGACCAAGCAGAGATTCCCCTTATTTCCATTTATAACTTCCTTCATATCCGATTTCATATCTACTCTTATCAACCCAATTATAGTGAATATAGGTCATGAATGCAAATATTAGAAAACAAAAATGGATATAGTGAAGCAAGTTATTACCTGAGATTGTTCAAGAAGATGCACAGGATGTTTGACATATGAATTTCTTCCAATACGCTTTCTGCACACATCCTTCTTATTGGGTGAAACACGAGTGTTAGACATCCAAAAAGAGAAGATCAACTCTTTCTCATCAGGTGTTATGAAACCACGATCCATGGGCTGTCGAGCACACAAAGAGATTGACAAATTGCCATCACCTGCTGCCCTCAACCGATTCTTTGCAGCCATGAAGTTTCTCTTGTGCAAATTTAGCAACTTAGATGCAGCTGAAACATTCACTTTTGAGGTAGATGTACACTCAACATTCATAAGCATTGTGGTGATGAACCTTTTAAGAAAGAGCTCCTGTCCGCTCTTGGGTAATCTGATTGCATCTATGGTGTTGTGTATGGCTTCAACGAAGGTTGTTTGTGCCCTGGGCATTTCAAGGTCTCCAAGAGAAGGATGATTGAAAAACTTGCACAAAATATCTGAGCGTGATGCAACATCGAGGGCCTTCGTATGCCGATTGAAGAGCATAACAAGGTCATTGCAAAGTCTTTGACGCTTTGCATCATCATCACCATTTTGATCATTATCTTTCTCACGTGCTACTTGCTCAAGCTTGTTCTTAGCACGCCGCTCCCTCTTTCTCCTAGCATGATATTCCTTGACCGCATCAACAACATACCTAGCACACAGTTCACAGTGAGGCTGAGAGCAGTCACATACAGTGTGAGATTCTTGCTCCATGCTAGAGAGGGAGAGATTGAGCGAGGAGATAGGCCTACAGAGAGCAAGAGCAGTATATGACAGCAATAGATGTGTGATAGGCCTACAAAGTAAAACAACAATCTGTGCTCCTACACAGAGAGTTAGAGAGAGACAGGAAAACGAGAGAGCGGGAAGACAAAGAGCTGGCTGACGTGCATAGTTAAGAGGTACATAGCCGTCTCCTATATTTAACAAAAATATGTGAAAATTCTATATTTAATTAAAAAGCTCTTCAAAAGAATATAGTGAATTGAACTAATATAGATGGTTTTATGTACCGGTTATAAAACCTCTATCCGGGACAAGGTTTTTGGTCCACCTATTCATGCATCCACTCCTACAGATGCTCTTGTGAACAGAATCAGGTATCTCGGATTCTTGTTCAACCAGCTTAACCTCCACTTTGGGTGGTCTTTATATGCGTTATCTTCTTGCCTATCTTTGTATAGCCTTTCTTTCACCTGTAATAATTCTACTTTGATGAGAGGGTAGGGTAGGGATTGTTGATGCCATTGAGTGTTGATCTGATTGTCAGTGAGTTGAGTGACGTTGATAGAGTGTAAAACTCTCAACTCCCGATGCATGGTGGCTTTCCACTGCTCATCCACCTCTAGGGTAATCTTCTCCTTCAGTGCGTCTTCTTCAGCTTTGACAGCTGGACCATTGGCATTGTGTCTTCAACCGTGATGTTAATCTGAAAATTGTCATCACCACTCAGCTTTGCTGTTGACTGTGTCTTAAACTCTGCAAACGAGACCGAGGGTATGTCTATCTGTGGCAGCTCTGAAGTGCCTGTCTCTTCCTACGTGTCTGGTTTTCCATCTCTGAGGAGTTGATTAATCTGCTTAAGTTCTGCTATCTCCTTTAGAAGCTCCTCCGCTCTCTAAACCCGCATCAATGCTAGGTCTCTACGTTGTGATTGTTCTACTTTTAATTCCAATTCTAGGTCTTTGTTTTCCTTTTCAAGTGACTTGTACACTTCATCAGTTCCTTTGATCGAGGCCACGGCTGGATTTTCTTTGATTTGCCATAAGAAAATGGCCTGATCATTGATCCGCTGCTCCGAGTCCTGTAGAGAAGCATTGGCAACATCTAATTGTACCTGAAATTTTTGAGCTAACAGAGATGTCGTAAGAAGTTCATTCGTAACTTTTGTCAGCTGCTCATCTTTTGCTTTGCAGGCATCAGATAGTTTGGTGAGTAGATCACCTAACTCCTCCATTTCTTTTTGTTGCCTATCTCTGGCTAACTGATGTTGTTCCGCTTCTGCCTTCAGCTCTTGCACCTGCCTTTGAAGATCAGTGATGACAGTCATCCTGTCTTCTGACTCTCCTTGGAGAGCATTGATCACCATCTCAAGTTCTTTGGCCTTGGTGCTACGGTTTAGTGTTGCGGAGTGGAGTCTCTCTATCATTTCCTGCATCTGCCGTGCATATTCATTGACCTGTACTATTACTTCGTCGTTTGACTGTCACTCCTCCTGTCTTGCCAACTGGGATGTGCCTATAGTCACATGTGTGGCTTCTTGCTCCGTCGTACTTGCTAGTTGTTCTTGCGTAGAGGTAGATGGTCGGTCTTCTTCTTGGGTATCCTGAGGCTTTGATGCCTCGGCAGTTTCTGGCTGAGTAGAAGTAGAGGGTGTTGGATTAGACCTTGCTGTCTCTTCAGGTGACGGCCTTTCTTCCTTCTCTAGCTCAGGTTCTGTCTCATGTGCAGTGGTAGACTCTTTTCTTGCATCTGCTTCTTTATCAGTCTTTTGTTCAGATCCACTTGCGTTTTCCTCTTCTGGCTTTTGAGTATCTTCTGCTACCTTCTCCGGTTTCATCTCGGCTTCTCTTTCTTTTTGTCCGTCGGGGTGGTCAGCTTCTTGTGCAGATTCTGTTTGTTGAGTGGACTCAGAATCTTTGTCTTTCTCAGGCTCTACTTCTTCATTGGTGTCTTTGCCTGCAGGTGATGGTGGTGGTCTTTGTCTGCCTACTATGCTGGTACGCCTATTTCTCTCTTTCAAAGCACGCTTGTTTTTGAGCTGGCTCTTCTTGGTGTGCGGCCACAGATTTTCTTTTCATCTCTTCTCTCCAAGCTCTCTTTTCTTCGTTGTCAGAGCTCTAACTGCTGTGCCTTTTCAGCGAGCTGTTAGCTGACTCTTCATCAGATTTATATGATCTCTTACTTGGCCTTGTAGCTCTCGGAGAGGATTGTGCTGCCAATATCCATGTGTTCTGATCAGGGGCAAATCAGGGGCAAGCGGTAGGTTATCGGTCATGCCGATGGCATGATATGCTATTCTAGCCAAGACCTCTGGCGCACCCAAGTACGTGATTTTGCCTTCCTTCTTGGTGTCCTTCAAGGTTGTCAAGACATACTGCGCGTGGTCCACAGGTTGTCTTGTTGTCGACTTGAGAACCTGAGTGAATGTGGTGGCCACGGCGTGATTTGGTGTAGTGTACCTTGGTGGCCTTTTTGCCAAGAAATGGAAGTGCTGGTGGTACAAACGGGCTGGCTCTTCCACTTGTTTGTGAATGAGGTCTGCAAATGTAGCTAGGTTGTCTCTTTGGTAAATGTGCCTGCGATTTTCCTGTCCCTTGCTCGCATGGTCATCCAACCTTCTGTGGGCAGTATGAGTGCCTCTGCCACTATCTCTTTTGTGGTCACTACCTCGACCTTGTTCCCTTGGGTGTCGGATATCTGTGCGGTTCCGTCTTCTTTGATGGTGGATAGAAGCTCATAAGCCTTCTGAAAATCCACTCCGCAAGGTTGTTGTTCATAGAAATGCCTGAGCCCCAACCTGCGGTTAGCTTCTTTGGTTTCTGGTTTGGCAGCTACATCATAGACTTCTTTGGGTAGGAGTTGCAACTCCACTTGATGCTCCTCTTCAATTTTGAACCTGTCAGTGAAGACCGTAGTGTGGTGGTCTTCTAATTGTTCTTTGGAAAGGTAGGATGCCTTTGGTGCTTTGACTGACTCGGGGTCTAGTTGATACGCGGGTAGTTCCTATAGTTTCTCTTTTGGTTGAGCTTCTTTTTAGCCCTCTTCGCTGCTTGCATGGCTCCTGTTCAGTGAATATGGTGTAAAGTTAGTGGATTTATCGGAATTTTCTCTGAAATGTCCTTTTAGACTGAAATGCTGACAATTTGGTCCACTTTCCTTCAAATCATTTTTTGAACAAGCAAAGATGCATAAAAACATGCAAAGAACAAAACTGTATGGTCAAAACAAAAATTTGCAACCAAAGTAAATAATCGCGATTATTTACAGCGAAAAAAAAAATTCAACTTTTTGCAAACTTGGATTTATAGGCTTGAAGTATATACCAAATACATGCTCTGAGTGAATTATGGATTCATTTGGATGCATAGGGTGAAAATGGTACCAGATTTTGGTTTTAGGTCTCTGAAACGGTAGATATAAAGGAAATTTGAGATTTTGAGCTCCAAATTGATTCAAAATTGGATAGTGGGCTCAACACATCATGTACTTTGGATGTATAATGGCAAAATATCAAAATTACCCAATTTTGACTAGAAAGTAAATAATCACGATTATTAACTTTTCTTCTAAAAGTGACAATTTTTGGTACAAATTGGTTCTAGGCATTGTATAGACCTTGGGTATGAGATATGAAGTGATGGGTATGAGCAATTTTACAAGTAATGGGTGGTCATTTTGGCTCATACTTGATTTTTGGCATGTAATAGGTGTGTACACATGATAGGTGAGATGATTTGATAATTTTCAAGCAAGACTGATGCAAAAGTAAATAATCGCGATTATTTACAACAGTGACAAAAACTTTGTAAAACCTACAAATTTTGACCTAGACATGTTCAATACACCTAATACAAGTCCGAAATTGAATTTGGTCAAGTTTGGTCATGCCGGCATCACTTTGTGCTCTGTTGACTCTGAAATCACCGTTTTTTGTGACTACTCTGTATGTTGGGTTGGTCGGTCAACTTTGAGGCTTTGAACTTGTTCGCAACATAGTCATGAAGCAATTTGTCCAATTCTGGTTCATTTGGAGTCAGTTTGACCCCGTATGTCGAATTTGACGCTTTGTAACCTTCGAGCCTTTTTTTGCTTTTCGAGGGCTTTGCTTGATGGCTTTCACCAAACCAATCATATAAATTGTATATGGACCTCATAAACAAGCCATCTGTGGAGTTAGGTCGAAATTCTGGCATTTACCAAAAACCTAACTTTTCTACTGGGGACCCCCTCGACCCCTGCTGAATGGTCATTTGATGGTATAAAAGGATTCTAGTATGTTAGGGCATGCTATGGTTCAAATCACATCCGATTTGGTCAAGCTGGCAGGCCGCTATACTCAGTTTTAGGTCGTAGGTCTTCGTGCACTGCTCAATTTCTAGGGTTTTTTCTAGGGCTTTAGACTAGCTATTGGCCGTACAAAATGGATCATTGTCGAGTAAAGAACTTACCCCTCATGTCTTGTGTGAAACAACGCTGAAAATGGTCAAATGTGGGCTCCAGAAAAGTCGTGCGAAAGAAGCCGAAATCTCTCTCTGCAAAGGCTCCAAGTGGAAATGAGGTGGTTTTAGCCTACCTTGGATATCTATACTTGGACTTCCCAAACGAAATTTCCCCAGATTCCCCCGTTAGTCCTGCTAGGCCATGAAATCTATGTTAAACTCAAAAATTTCCCTGATCGGATTTCTGTAGCTCATTTTGCAAAAGTAGGGTTGGCCGCTTAATTTAGGCTTCCCGTTTCCATCTTCTGATTTCATTGAAAAATTTTGTGCTTGTCCATCTTGTCTTTTTTATCACCATCGTGTCTCCGTTTTTCCATCTGAGCTTCCCCGCTATCTATTATTAATTTTTGACGCTGCTTATGTGAAAAAATCAAAGAAAATAGCAAAATGCTCTAAACAAGTAAAGTAAAAATCCAATAATTAAGAAAATCCTTTGAAAAATGATTAAAAAAATACCCAAAAAAGGATAGTATATACACTATTTACACTCATCGAGAAGATATTATCAGTGAATTTTTCCTTGATGATGAATTATGAGGGCATTATTATGTAATTTTGCAAAAAATCACACGTTAACATCAACTAATCATTGTCCTTAATTACTTAGTGCCCTTCCACCCCTCATAGATGGCGTACTCCGGGACGACTGTATGCATGGGTTGAACAATCGTGTCTATGCATAGCCGTGGTTGGCTCTACCATGCTATGAAGATCAATGCAATTCAAAACAATATGCTATGCAAGAGTTGGGTCTTGAGTAATTAACTCAAGGGTTTCTAATGTCGAGGTTTGTCGCTGATGTCTCCCAAAGAGAAAATCTTGTAGCTTGTGTGCTCTTTGTTTGATTGTACCATCAGGATGCTTTAGCACACTGATTGCTTGAGCTGTTGGTAGCACTTTTTATTGTTGTCAAGCTTTTTCTCGCTATTGATAGTTTGGTTGGCGTAGTGCTGCATGGTGTGGTGGAGTCTGTTGAGACTTAACTCGCCATTGCTTGATTGGTTTTGCGGGTTGTGGAGAAGATAAGTGCTCCTTTTTCTTCCAAACCATTTCCATGTTAGGTTCCTTGCTCGGAGATGCCTGTCTCTGTGTTTGAAACCTTGGAACCTTTTTTTGTTTTGTTGGTGAAGTTTTAGACTCCCAGATTTGAACTGGCTTATCCTTAAGCTGTGCTTTTGGTACCCAAATTTGCCCGACTCCTTGCATGCTCCTTGTAGCATTTGATTGTCGAGGGGATGGAGAAGATTGACTACTTCGTGGTTTGGTCTGCTGATTACTTCTTTTCCATTCCTCCTTGCTTGGTGCAATTGGAACAATGAGTTGCCCTCCTTTACGTTATAACTTTAGCTGATTCGTATCCCAATCTGGTACTGCTTTGTATGTACACATCCAGGGAATTCCAAGAATCATCGTCTCATTCATATGTTCATCGGGCAAGCATATAAACTGATGAGGACATGAACATCCATGTACTATCACATTCAAGTTGACTATTCCCAATGTTGGAGTTGGTTCTTGTTGCATCCTTTGATTGTCGCTATTCCTGCCGGTAATGCTTGACATGTGGCCTTCTTGTATGTGGAATAACTGATTGCATTTACTCTAGCTCCTATGTCGACTAAAGCATTGGTGCTATGATTGTTGAGCTGTACTTTGATGCACAGGTCCATTCCGTCTAACGAGTCATCATCTGTTGAAACTGCGTCTTTAGGTAATTCCCATTGTCGATCGTCTATTTCTAAAGTGTTGATGGGAATCGGTATCTGTTGATTCGTGAGAGCAGCTTTTCGCTTGAGTACCTGAAGCCGAGCTTCCTCTTGGGCTTCATCAATAACCTGCTGTCGTTTGATCTTCCTTTGTTTGGCTGCATACATTCTTTCTAGCAAATCATTGGTTAATGGAAAATTGTATTTCTTTAAACGACATCCACTAATCCAATTAGCCATTGGTTCACCATCTAGGGTGGACAATTTTACTGCTCCACTTGGAGATACATCTTCAATGATAAATGGTTCGTTTCTCTTTTTCTTAAACTTGGGAATGTGTTTCTTAAGGGAATAGACTAAAACTAAGTCCCCTTTCTTGAAGATTTTTGTGATTAAGTGGGAATCAAAAAACTGTTTTTGTTTCCGCTTCTATGCATAGATATGAGCTACAGCAGTTCGCCTTTGCTCGTCTAACTTTTCCCAATCTTCGAGTCTTTCTGACAATTCATGTCCAGTCCACTCAAGATTCTGTGCTACCCTTAATGTCGGCAATAGAAACTCTTTTGGAAGTATGTCATCAAGACCATAAACAAGGTTAAAGGGTGTAGCATTTAGAGCTGTTTTGAATGAAACTCAATAAGCCCATAGAGCAGCATGGAGATTCATTTCCCAGTCTGTCCTTCTCGAATTAAACACTTTAGTCTGCACCGAGCTAAGAATTTTATTTATATGCTCAGCTGGTCTGTTTGCTTGTGGATGATAGGGAGCTGATTTGTGTGATTTCACTTGCGCTTCCTTTTGTTGTTGAGCTAACTCTCGATTTTGTCGTCTCCTTACGGTACTGCTCAACTTTGGCTTCTCTGTAGCCTCTAGCTGTGCGATGTCAATTTATTGTAGACTACACCACATAACGCTTTGAAGGTATTTACCCTAGTTATCTATCAACTTCCAATGAGCATCACATGCCCCTATATAATTAAGGCATTTTGTGGTAGATTTCTTTTCATTTATTCTAGTACGCACATTTTCTTGATAGCGTCGCCTCTTATATCTCTTACTCTTCTTGTCTAACTTTCGATTATGGCGGATCTCTCGTGAAGAGTCACTAGATAAATTGCTACTTGTGTCTTCTGCTCTCTTGGATAGATTGTCATCTAGGGTACCACTGGGCTTTGAATGGCTTGTCCCCACATTTGCATTAAGATTTAACTCAAATTATTTGTCCTCAGAGTCAACTTCAATTGATCATTCTAAGTCCAAGTTGTGTGGGCTATAGTCTTGTGAGACGCTACTGGTTCCAATGTCAATTAGGCCTTCATCTTGTAGGTCATCAGTAGCTATATGTATTACTCCTATGTTATTTAAGGGTACGAGTTGTGGCGTTTCATCCCCCTCGGGTGTTACCCAGGTCATCCCCCTATTGCCCCAAGTGTCTATGGTTGCTGCTAGGTGGACCCAATCCACATTGTCAGACTCACTCATCTCAGGTAGAACATTCATATAAGGAGAATCTTCCCCAACATGAGTGTCCATTTTATATGTATAAAAATACTGCAATGGGGCTGAGTGAATTGTGGTTTCAGATTTATGATCAATTATAAATCTATTTCCTAGAGGATGTGCTTAACCAGTTACAAGATCTACTCAAATAATAGAGTCTTGGAACTACAAGTAGACATGGTTTTTAGACCAATCACAATCCACAGAACAACAAGACCCCACAAACTTACACCCTACACCACAGCATTTCAAATCCTACACCATGGAGGAGCGTAAGATTGTGTATACAAAGGCTCAAAGAAAACCTATCAATGTAAGCAATGGAGTCTTTGACGGTCCAGTGATAGTTAACACTAGGTTGGTAATGGGACACTTTTATGTCCCGTTAAGTGACCATTTTCCTTGAATTATGTCAAGAGTTTCAAAATGGATTTTCAGGTGCTATCTGTCTAGAAATTTATCTCATGAGCTGAAAAAAACTCGACATTTTTTTGGAATATCAATTCCATCGTTAACCTTGTCTTTGCACAACATTTCACAACCTAAACTGTGTGAAAAAACGAGTCCTGTTTTTGCCTTTTTTCAAGTTTTTGCAACTATACCACTCTAGAATTCATGTTTGTGAGGTCTATAATGCTAGAGAACTATCTTTAGTAGTCCTAAACATGTCCTGATGCTTCTAGGGAGAAATAAATGTTAAAGTTGTAAGTTATGACCAAATTACAAAAATTGTCAAATCCTGTTTTTTAGCCAATTTTATCTCTTCTATGATTTTTTTGGTGGCTTTCATGGTATCCAAATGCAGTTTTTATTTTCTCTGTTTCATATTGTAACATAAAGCTAATATTCTTTGAGTTTTGGGGCACCCAATACCCTATTTTGCATAGTAGACAACGATGGTTGATTTTTTCAATTATAGAAGAAAACGAAACATTCTAGTATATCAAGTATAGCTTTTTCAAAATTGTTAGTTTCTTGTGACAACTACATGCATTTTGTAGGTAGTAACCATATCTAGTCATAAGGATCAAATTTGGCTAGATATTGAATAGTTTCTATGGGATTCTACAACTCATAATGTTGAACCCAGTTTTTTCATGTTTGCTGTATTTAGCACTTCATCTTTGTCCCCAAGATTCCCCTTTGTAAGAGATGTATTATTCTTTTGAGTGTGGCTATAGAAACTTTGATGTATTGAGCGTGGCTATAGAAACTTTGATGATAGGTTTGCAGAATGGTAAAAATCCAACTTTTTTGTACCTATTTCTTTTCGCAAAACAAAAAATAGTGAGTGAGAAGCAATCATATGTTCTGATCACCAACCCATTGAAGTTAACTAGGGAATTTATCTCAAGTCCTACGGAAATCCCTAATCTTATTTTTATGCAACAAAACGTAAGAAATGACTGTTTTGATGAAAATGTACTGGTCCATCAACTTTGGAGGCTCGGTGTGACCAAAAGATGAGAAATTTTACAAGTTTCTTATTTTTTCCATGTGTAGTAGGCCTTGAACTATAACCTCATGAAAGGATTTTACAAAATGAGTGGATCTACTATGGTTTTGGAGGTTTTCTTCAAAACCTTGAAAGGACACTTTTATGTCCTGTTAGGTTACCAACCTAGTGTTAAGGAGATAGAGTTAGCAGACCCAGGGGAAGAGTCCAAACCTGTTTTCATTGCCCAATATCTGACAAATAGTGAGGAGTATGTACTTAAAGAACTTCTCAAGGAATTCAAGGATATGTTTGCTTGGACATATCATGACATGAAAGATGTTCCACCTTCCATGGTGCAACACACGATTCCCATGAATAGCATGGAAAAACCAGTCCAACAACGACCCTACCCAATGAATCCTAAGTATGCAAAGATTGTTCAAGAAGAGACCGAAAAGCTTGTCAAATGTGGATTCATATACCCTATTGAGCACTCAGAATGGGTGTCTCCAATAATGATTGTCCAAAAAAGAATGGGAAACTCAGAGTGTGTGTGGATCTCAAGAAGGTCAATGCCGCCACTAGGAGGGACCATTATCCCTTGCCATATTCTGAACATGTGCTTGAAAGAGTTGCAGGAAAGGAAGCTTATAGCTTTTTAGATGGGTACTCTGGATACAATCAAATCACAATTGCAATAGAGGACCAAGCTAAAACAACTTTTATAACCGAATTGGAAGTGTTCGCATTTTGTGTTCTGGCTTTTGGCTTAACCAATGCTCCTATTACCTTCCAAAGATTAATAAACACAGATTTTAAACTATTTGAAGGAGTTTTGTGAAGCTTTCTTAGATGACCTTTGTGTTTATTCTTCTTGGAAAGAATATCTATCATGTTTACGAAAAGTGTTTGAGAAGTGCAGATTCTATCGCATCTCCTTAAACCCTTTTAAATGCCAATTTTGGGTTAAACATGGAGTTATTTTAGGGTATATAGTGTCCAAAAATGGGATTTCCACAGATGAGAGAAAAATTAAATCCATTGCTGAATTGCCACCACCTACAAACCATAAAGGAGCTCAAAGGTTCATGGGCCATGTTGGTTATTACCGACGGTTTATTTTAGACTTTGTCGAGATAGCTCGTTCATTGTATAAACTTCTTATTGAATTTTATTGGACCACGGAGTGTGACCATGCTTATGAGTCATTGAAAAAGACCTTGACAAGCGCTCCCATTCTATGAGTGCCTGATTGGAATGTAATTTTCCATGTGCATATTGTTGCATTGAACTTTGCTATTGGGTGTGTTCTAGCTCAACCAGGAGAACATAAACTAGACCACCCCATTAGCTTTGCAAGTCGTCAATTGAATGATGTTGAGAGAAACTACACCACTACAGAGCGGCAAGGTTTAGCTATGATATATGCAGTAAAGAAATTTTGCTACTACCTTCTTGCCAACAAGTTTGTTTTCTATGTGGATCATCAAGCCTTGTTGTATCTAGTAAATAAATCTTGTTCCACGGGAAGAATTACACGATGGTTGTTAATTATTCTTGAGTTTGATTTTACATTGTCAGGAGTTTTTTGAAGAAGTGATTGCACATATGTACATACACATGCATGGTGCATCAAATAAAGAATTGCCCATTTTCCAGAGCCAGGTGGTTTTGTGGGGCCCACATGTGTACAGGTAAGACTACGTGTACATAGTACATCGATTTTCATTGTCACCAGTATCAGTGTGTTTTTCTACAATAATGAGGAGCTCATGGAGCGTAAAACTTCTTGAGGAAGCTATCAGCGGGCCGACGCCATGAGGTAAGCAAGTGCGTCAAGTGGCATCCAGTGGCGTCAGGAGGTCGAATGGGGTCAATACTTGCACGTGGTAAGCGAGGACAGGACGCGGGTGTTCTCTTGTGATCAATTATTCAAAAAGGTCATCATGAGGACTATATTTGGGGGCCACTTCATGTGATTGCGGGATGCATTATTGGAAAAAGTTGAGTGCGAGGTGTGCGGATGGATGTAGAAGGGTAACAAAAACGCACCGTGTGGCCATTTTTTGGTGTGTTTGCCGTTTGAGTTCAATCAAAAGGCCAAAGGTGCCCAAGGGATAAAGTGAAGTATGGACACTGAAAAACCTGAGAGAAACCAGAAAAAATGTGGAGAGAAGAGGAGGAACAGTCGCAACTCAGTTTTTACTGTTTTTGAAGCCTGTTTTGGCCATAAACTGCTCATCCGAAGTCGGATTTGAGCAATTTGATATTTAAGACTGGGGTTTTTGGCCGTTATGGATGCAATGGTGCTGTCCATTTTTCCAAATTCCTCACTTTTTCCTGCTATTTTGGTTGTGTAAGTTTTCTCCTGTGAGCGAAGCTTCTGCTCAAATTTGTGTCTGTATCTAGCATATTTCATCCATGTTATGTGAGCTATTTGCCCCATTGGTGTTTGACCAAGCTCAATTGTATCTAAACATCAGAAATATTCCCCTTTTGACCTGAGTTTTTTGGGTGTGTGTGTGTGTGTGTGTGTGTTGAGTGGGCAAATGGATAGTCTCTCTCCTCTGACTCCAATATCGGTGTGTTCCCTGTCTCGGCCAAGTGGGTTGTGTAAGCCAAGTGGTTCCCCATAGTGTGCGTGTGTATCATCCCAAGAGTGTGTGTCGGGTGATTATAAAGACGTGTGTGTTTCCATACCGCTCACATTCTTTTGGCGCCCCAACGGAGGATCTTCTTTGAGTACCTTCATCTTCAGGATTACAGGTTGCAGATCACAAATTATAGGTTACAGGTTACAGGTACAGGTACAGGTGATTCCCATAGGTACAGGTAGCTGGCACATCCCTGCACAAGCGCTAGCGCAAGCAATACACACACACACACACACACACACACACTATCGATTTCTCTCAAGCAACTTATCACAAGCTGTAGCAAATTCTCTCTAACACACCGCAGTAGGCGCACACTCAAGAGCTGTCCGCAATGAACAGTACACAGACTTCTCTAACACACCTCGATTGGCGCATACTCAAGGGCCGTCCGCAACAAATAGTACACAGACTACAATATTTTTGCCCAACAAAAGGTAAAAAATTTGTTTTTTTATGTTTATACACTCATTTGTATGCATAAACACTGGGATGCAGTACACCATGGGTATAAGCATAGGTAAACAGTGAGTAAAATGGCTTTTGCATACACAAGCATAGCAATATCGATCATGGTTTTTTACTATCTTCTTTCTATAAACACACAAAAGAGCAGTAAAATAATGGAAACACTACACAGAAAAGCATAGGCATACTCATAATAGAAACAATACACACACAAGCAGAGGCATACTCATAGGTAAACAGTGAATAAGATGTCTTTTTCTCTTTCATACACAAGCATATTTTTTTACTATCTTCTTTCTATAAGCACAGAAAAGAGTAGTTACAATGGAAACAGTACACACACAAGGAAAGACATACTCATAACGAAATCAACACACACACAAGCATAGGCATACTCATAAAATGGTTTTCTAATAAAGCAAAGGCATAGCAAGGTTGCGGCACACACACACATGCATATACACACGAGCATACACACGAGGTCAGAACTACACAAGGAAGGTTTGGAAAAAACGTAGTAACATATATTCAAGTACATATGAATTAGGTACACTATACCATATTTAGGACATAATCCACATACTTATTACCAATTTTGGTACAGTAATGAGGTTGGTGTTTTTACGTGCTTACAACTACACAAATGACGACGACAAGTTTGGCTCAGGTACCAAGCTACCTATTGTTTTGATTACAAACATAACTTCTCTATAAACACAAATCAAACATATAGGTGTTGTTAGAAATAACATTGTAATATCGTAGATATAAGCATTAGTAGATGTAATCTGATTGAGAGTTAGCAACTGAGCTATGGAAACCTCATGTGAGGATATGTGATATAATGAACGCTTATGGTGATTTAAAAAAAAAAGACTATTGGTACAAAGGAAATGCTACAAAAATTTTTCAAAATTTGGGGTGTTAGTACATAAGTACGCAAAAATGTAACATTGTATTTGTTTTTTCAAGATAAAACACTTTAGATTTTTATACCATAGTAATAGAACAATTGGAGATCCCAAAAGCATAGGATCTCAAATACTTAAGAAAGAGGGACATAAGGGAAGCTCCAAACATAAAGAATTTAACTAACATACATATGGCTTATTATTGTTAATAAACATGGCTATAGGCAGACAACTAGGATGAGCATCACTCAGGACATACTTAAATTCCAAAGAATTTGGGACAAGCTTATGGCTGCACACAATAGACAAAATCCAATAGCAACTAGGGACCCTATCTCCAAACCATGTAAACCCATAAAATCCTTCAAAGATTGCAATAGACCCTACTTACATAGATGAGTTAAAGAAAACATAATATATGTTTAGGAGTATGGTTGGGTTTGGGATATGACAGCAATGACAAGCAGTAGGGATTGCTTGATATACCTGTCACCCATTTAGAACAAATTAGCTCCAATTAATTGTATTGGTGGTTGGTTGGCAGGTAAAGACCCCTGCTCTCATCTGGTAGGAACTCTGGCTTTAACTCCTACTTTGGCATGTATCCAAGTATCTTGTAATGTATTTTATATCAAGAAATTCTTCTATGTTTTGTTCTTTACACAATGAGCTTTTGCAAACACTATTTAAGTCTCTCAGTATATGGTTCTGAATGATGGGATTTTAAATTCAAACACACACAAAATTTACTAGGATACCTTTGGTTGAGTATCCATCATATACTGAGAAAACTTAATATTGGTATGATTATAATTCAAATGGTTTGTGAAATACTTATATGGTGATTGATTCAGGCTTCTTGGATTCCATCTCTCACCCGTTTGGGATATGGTATAGAAGAAGACATTCCTATTTCACCAATTGGTATCCAATGTATAATTTCTTGTTTCATAGGTGTGGAGTCCACAAAAAATTGCTTGATTTTGAGAAACAAGCTATAATCACCCACTCTATATCTGTCTTAAACACAACTTCTATCAATGATTGGCTCTCTTTACTGATTCTTTCTAGAAAAGAGAAGGATAAGCTTTTGGAGGCATTTAGTACCTTCCTAGCCAAATTACCCATTATTGATGCACAAGATAACTCAGATCTTGATTTTTATTTCACTTCTCTACCCACTATTGTGAACAAGTTGTATTTTATCAATAACCTCCCAGCTGTCCCTACAGAAATTAAGCACTCAAAAAAGGTTATCAATCCCCTTCTAGATCTTGACCTTCTTGAAGAAGAAGAGAAAGAAGCACTTAACTTTTTAGTTGATGCCAATAGTTTATCCCCAGAAAGAGAAGTTTCTAAACTCTTTTCGGAAGTAATCCGGTATTACACCTAGGCAAGTTGAATTGGATGCTATTCAAAAGTTACACACACACACACACACACACACACACACACACACACACACACACACACACACACACACACACACACACACACACACACACACACACACACACACACACACACGCACGCCCGCGCACGCTTTCCTTCCTCCTCAATGATTCGTATTATTGCAGGCTTGTCTCTTACATACAAGCATCTTTATGCATGATTCCATCTCCACACACACACACACACACACACACAACCAAGAGGATGGGATTGGACATTTTGCTATGGTTTATCTTCTATGTGGTGGGTTGAGATGAACCTCCAATATGTACATGCAGTCCCCAGTAGATATTCTATGATGGAAGCATATCTGGTCAACAACATGAGGTTGCAACCCTTGCGATGAATAGAATCCAACTGCTACACATCCATATATGGGAAAATGGAAGAACAACATTCAGGTAGGTGCATCTGCACCTACTCATCACATTTAGGATTTATCTTTTTGCTAAAGTATTGTTCTCCTTCAATTTTCTACCTATGCATAGTTATTCATGGAAATTTGTTTAAGATCCTTGAAGACCTTTTCCCTTTGTTTGATTGTGTTTATCTGACCAGCTACCTCTACATAGATCAGATTGACACATCATTGACAGATCAATAACTTGGGGCCTTATGGACATACTCACATTGCTTGTGCAGTACAGATTGATAATGTGATCATAAGATATCCTTTCATTGATTTTTTCTATATGCATAACACATGAATAAAGTACACTAATGATCGGAAAGTTGAACTAGTAGTTGTGTGGAAGCTTATATTATATGTCAAATCTGGGTTGTTGCTTTGATTAATCTATACACTCAAAATAACCTACATGGTTATGGCTTCCTCATGCATGCACATCATGTTGTGCATTAAGACCTACCTACTCGTTTTTGGGCTTTGATAATGTATAATTTGAATAAATATTGACAGGCTTAGTAAGATATTGGTGCTGGTCTTATCTGTGAATTTGTTAACGAAACAAATATGATAAAAAAAATTATCTTTTAAATCTAACTCAGTGGCTATGTTCTGGATCATGTCTACAAAAAATGGGTTGTCATATATATATATTCTACTCTCAAGCAATAGGTATGGTTACTGGTCCTTTTTGACATGTTCTCAATAAAACAAACGAGGTGCAGAAATCAATTTTGGAATGTAGCTCATCTGCCTGTTTTTGGAAAAAATTTGCTTCCTTTTGGCACCTGTATGTTTGTGCATGAACATTATGTTTTATAATGTAGCCTACCAGCTAGATATTGTCTTCAAAACTTAGGCATTTCTTCAACAGATCATGTTTGTGTAGCATCCTGATTTGCATACATGTAGGTGCTTGGGCACCTACTCATCAGGAGGTTTAGAATTTTTTACTTGCATATATATGAGAATTTTATGGGGCCACGGCTCCTAATATGTGTAGATTCAATTGATTATTTTGAAAGCATACATTGAAGATCGTCGCAAGATCGTTACATCTGGAACGACAAATAGGTAGGCACTTATGCACTTACTGAGTACATTTAAAATTTTTGGATTCTCTAAAAAACGGTCTATTTTCATTATTAAGCATACATTTATATATTTTGGAAAAGATTTGTGTCAACATTTAAGGAACTTGGAACTTTATCGCATTACATTTACCTGGCTACCTACCTATATGTAGTGCATAACATAGATTCCACGCCATGGTATTGAACTTGTGGTGACTCTACCAGACTTTCGGGTTTGGAAGCAGATTTGTGTAACATTCAAACTCGTTTTTTAATGCAGTTTCTGGTCCTATAATGCATTTGGATGATTTTCCACTGTTATTTTTGGATAAATGGTCAGATGCACAAGCAAAATGCTGGCATAATTTGTGCTCAGCTGAAAATTAATGAAAATGATTTCTTAGTTACTCTTTTGGATCTACATTCAGTCATAAAAGGATACGAGAAGTCTCAGCGGGAAAAAGTTTTTTTACTCATCTATATTTAGTCATAGGAGGCATATCCCTATTAGTGGTATGCGCGCGCGCGCGCGCACACACACACACACACACACACACACACACACACACACACACACACACACACACACACACACACACACACACACACACACTTACTTTTGCGGACACACGCTGTCCTTCCTCCTCAATGATTAGTATTATTGCAGGCTCGTCTCTTAGATTAGTGTTAGTGGTTTTCTTTGAACATACTTTTTTTTAAAAAAAGAGCCTTAATCCTCACGTGAGGGTCTCAGATGAGATGGCATTGGACTGGACTTTTGAAAATTGATTCAAATTACAAAGGAGATGTTGTCTCATTTTTTTTGAGATTAAATGATGTAAACATTATCGTAAAGCAATGGCTCATTCTTTAAACTTAATATTGGATCTATGTTATGATGTTAGTTTTTGTTGTAATTTTTGACAGCAATAATAAGGGGAGGGAGTCATTGACACCTGTCTTCCCAAGTAATGCCAGTTCTAACAGGCTTGTGTTTCTTGGATGGTGACAAATAAGAGATTCTTTCCTTGGAATTACAACGACAACTGCAACAATAACAAAAGATCGTCCAATGTTCGGTTATTTTTTTTGATGATAGATAACCCTTGTATATGATTCTTTGATAGTAAGATGTAATACACTATATGTCAGTATCAAATCTAAATGTTAATATAATCTTAACTTTATCTACTTGGTATCTAATGTATACATAATATGTGGTTATTTACACATTGACTGGTCTCTAGTCCCAATGTATGGTTCAATAGTTTGTGAAATCAAACTATTGTTAGATTATTCATTCTTAAACACACACACACACACACACACACACACACACACACAATCATATGCATCATGTATTAAATGGGATGTATTATGTATGTCGCCATCATTAAAATCCCAGCATTAAATTATGCATGTACTTAGCCAAAAAGGAACAGACATCGAGTAGCAGTTATATTTTCATTCACACACACATACATATGTATCAAGCAATCTATGTAACATATGTATTGCCATAACGACATAGAGGATTACTTATGCAATAAAATCATATGCACATAAAGCGCAGGAATATGCGTACTTATAAGGTTTTTTTAACGTATGACAATCTTTTGGATTCTGCACACATGGATGCACATACACACATGCATACACACAAAGATCCGCACAAAACACGGAGAAGGCTCTCAAACAGGTAACATAGTAGTATATATACACATACATAGGTAAATATGCATACATGAATCATATTCATTGAGTATCATTTACATATAACATAGATGTTAACAATGTCAAAACATAGTAATGATCATCATCCTAAAGCTATTACCAATCGTAAAAATATTATTTGGAAGTCTATGCAGTAACAGAGTTGTAGAATCTTGGATAATAAGCGTATATGAGAGTGATAACAAGTACACAAATGACGAAGGCAAGTACTATTCAGATACCGGGTTACATGTGTTTTGAATTCTTACATAAGTTTTCTATATTCTCTGATCAAGCATATATTTAGGAGTGTAGTTGGGTAAGCAAGATTTTGAGAGAACTAGAGGCTGAAAATTGTGTGTACGTGTGTGTAGCCATTTGGTCAAAGAACGAGAATGGGCGATACTGTGGGTGTTAACGAATAGTGCCAAAAGTCCATGACATGGCCGACGATGAGCAACCTGTGCTGCTGTAGGTGCTCCCTCCTTGGTGGAATATGAAGGTAGCACATCGTAGGGGTTTGCTGCTATACAGGTTTGTTGCTACAGAGCATGCCCTAGAGCTAAGAGCTCATGGAGAACGTGACCCTGGTCCGTGAGTTTTCCATTTTTGATTGGCGATACAAAAGTCTCTCTATCAATAATAACCATACCACTGATGATCAGTTTTTAAAGATCCCTAACGAGTGTTTCCCACTGCATGAAGTGCTCCATTGTCAACTTATCCTCGTGCTCGAACTCCCTTGCAGACCCGAGATTTCGAGGGTTTGTTGATGTTGATCCATGCAATCTCAAGGCTTTTATTTTTATTTTCACCGTTCTTCTCCTTCTTCTACTACCCATCAGATTTGCACACCTTTATGGCAAGGCCGATTTTCTTTACGAAAACTCGACAAGGTTGACTCTTTTTTGCTTTGACATATGTGTGTCACTAGGAGCATCTGTTAGCTATGAGCACTCATGCTGTGTTCTTTCTCATCTTTTTGATGAACTTATGCGAAGCAAGGCTTCACTTCAAGGAATCTTGCATAGAAGTTTTCAAAGGTTTCAATATGCTCTTAGCATACGAGCTTCGGGAAACTTGGCACCATGTGTGCCTGATTTTCTCTTGGAGGTCGGTATGACTCAAGCCACGATGGCATGTAGGGTACATCTGATAGCTCTAAATTTTTCAACATGCCTGGCTATGAGCCACATTCAAGCGACGACGGACCACTCAACTTAGAGGGTGACAAGTGCTTAGCCAGGCTTAATGCAAAGCAAGGCTTCTCTTATGTGCCAAGGTACTATCAATTGACTTTAGATCAAGGATAATGACACACACATTTGGCACTGAGTGGATATAAGCTCACAGGTTGAGTTAGGAAATAACGCTGTCGAGAAATTTGCGGTCTTGCCACTAAAGCACCGGGCTTATGGCTGTGAGAGTTTGTGAGAGAACTCAACAAAAACTATACGAAGGAGTTAAACCATAGATGCCATGAAGACTAGGGTTTGGAAAGAAGTGCAATCAAAGAAGACTCACTCTTTCTCTCTTGCACTCACACACACAAAGAAAGAACACAAAAGAGAATGTCAAAACATACGAAGATGAAAACATCAAGGCTATGGTCATATCGTATCATGGGTAATATGAAAGGGTTAATGGATGAGTTAATGGCATTCAATCTTGGCTGACCAAATAGGCTACGAATTGTTCTTTGGAATTGTAATTTTGTGCTTACCATAATATATATATTTTGTCTAGTGATTGGGATTAATTGTGTGTACAAATCCTCTTGGTTCATAGTGAGGCGGTCCGGGGCGGGCAACAAGAAGAGTGGCCTCTAGACACCCTTCAAGGCTCCCGTGCTGCTCAATGGGGCTGGGGCACAACACAACACAAACCAAAACAACAAACCCACAGCCAAATCCCAACTACACAAGGGGCACCACCTAGTTTAAGAGCGAACTAGGACGCAAAAGAGGAGAATCGTTAGAGCAACCCACAAACAAGCAAGGAATTTACACTAACCCTAACACCAATGGAACACTCTTACACACTAAAACACGATATATATATATATATATATATATATATATATATATATATATAGAGAGAGAGAGAGAGAGAGAGAGAGAGAGAGAGAGAGAGAGAGAGAGAGAGAGAGAGAGAGAGAGAGATAGTGCTTGGGCTGCTTTGAAACGTATCGGCAATGATCAAGCAAACACAACTATATATTTAAAAAAGAGAGAGAAAGGGGGAGGGGGTGCTTGTTGCATTAATACCTTCTTACGAATCTGTCATGACAAATCAAAGTGAGATTAGTATTTGTTCAACATAGCTTGCGTAAATTTCACCACAACACATCACAAGAAAAGCCACCCCAATCACTGTCTTAAGGCCAGGGGAGTCCTCTCCACCCTGTCGCCCTCTTACAGTATGTGGGATTTATGGCTAGATTGATGACAACACCAGAGACAAGCTATCAAGAACTTAACAAAAAAACACCAAGACACTTACGCATCATTGTTGTCCATTACTTCACGTTGGAAGGGAGACAAAGTATCCAAGCTTAGTCCAAATCCACCCTCCTTGATTCAGCAAATGTTGGGCTTACACTAGTAGGAGAAATGATAGATTTCCTACTCTCAATTGAATTATCACTCTCTCTCTTACAATGGCATAGAGTTCCCTTGCTAATCCCCTATTACAACACATGCACATGCATAAGACAATGAGCTTCCACTCAAGAGCTCCTTCTAGAGAGGTTGAGCTTGGCTTCTCAAGCTATAGCATAGTGCTCTTGCTTATGGCTCTCCCCTTTTGTGCTAGCTACACCCTCCTTTTATAGCAATTTTGAAGGCTAGGGTTACTCCTCTAACCATGGTTGGGTTAGATTTTCAGCAATTTATCTAATTTCTTTTGCTTGGAATTATCAAGAAGTTGGTGGGGAAAGAGAGAGGAGAGAAATGGAGGTGATAGGACTTTTCATAGTGGGTTAGTGTTAGTAGAGTTAGTATTAATTTACAAATGGAATTGGATATTTACAATGGGAGTATCCATGCAGGATACAAATAAGGAAGAAAAACTCTTAAGAGGTAAGAAAAGGTGGATTTCTTACAAGGTGATGCTCCAAGTGTCTTGAGTAGGGCCGATTTTGACGCTTGTTGACGGTCCACTAGCTTTGACGGTCCACTAGCTTTGACGGTACATTTTTTCTCCACTCTTGACCTTCCTTGAGAGACAAGGTAATTGAAGCTGAGTAATCAACCACCATGATGCTGTCTTTTAAGAGAAGAGGCTGAATTTTGTGGTTTTTTTGATAGATATGGGTAATTTGGAGGAGGAAAAATGAGACTAGGTGGTCAATTTTGGAATGGAATTGTGTGTGGGAGGTATGAGTTCACCATGGTTTCTCTTATTCTTCAAGGTTGAGGAGAGGGTGAGTAGTGTGCAGAGAGGAGTGGTGAGAGAGATGGGGATGATGAGTGGAGAAGTGTGTGTGAAAGAGGAAAATGATAAAGTGGAAGAGAGAGTGTCGCTGCATAGCATGGGAAAATTGAGGTCCACTAAAAAAATCATAGCTCACAGTTCGTAGCTCAAAAAAATATGAAAAAATTTGAGGCAAAAGTTCAGCCCACGAGCTACAACTTTTGTTTCTATGACTAGCTAATTGAGGGTTTTTTAAGAAGATATGGGAAAAGTCCCGTGACTCATGCACGCCTATGTACAGTGAAATGGTAGGGATAGCCACAGTGTTTGGGTGATTTTGGTAGGGTGAGGTAACTCACTGTGGTAATTACAAAGAGCCGAAAAATGGCTATCATTAGCCCTCCCCCTGGATGATGGTATATTCATGTACCATCATAGAGCATCTTTTCCAAAGAGAGTGTTTCAGAGTCCTTGACAAGATCTTCATTGTTTGGCCTCTCGGAATTTTGGCTAGAGTTACACTCATGCTTCATGTAACAATACTTACATGAGACAAAGGCCTTTTGACAGATCTTTGGTAGATCCTTTGGTAGAAGGCGACTCAAATAGGGCTTCAAGCGATACCCGTTTACTTTCCTGGAGTGCTCTTTACCATTCAAGTCCATAAGCTGATAGTAACTTGAATTGAAAGCCTTCTTGACTATGTATGGCCCTTGCCATCTAGTTTCAAACTTGGCATCAAAACGATTATCGAGTCGATTGTCATACCTTAGCACCAGATCTCCTTCATTGATGCCTTTGTCCTTTAGTTTCTTGTCAAGCTTCTCCTTCGCCTGCGTAGCTTTCTTCTTGTAGCACTCGTATGCTGCTTCTCTTTTCCACTCAAGCTCAGCTAAGGTAAGAAGTCGATCCATCCATGCTTCTTGATCATCTTGTGCTGATTTGTCATGAAGTTGCATTGTTGGGATGTTTAGTTCAATTGGCTGTAAAGCCTCTTGACCATAGACCAAGTGAAATGGTGTGAACTCCGTGGCTTCCCTATATGTGGTTCGATACGCCCACAAGGCACCATCCAAGAAGTCATCCCACAACTCTGTCTTGTTTTTCACCATCTTTCTAATGATGCCTGCAATGACACCATTAGCTTTTTCTACCAAACCATTTGATTGGGGATAGTAGGGTGTACTGTGACGATGTAGAATGTGAAGTACTTCACAGACTTCTGTGAGAAAGCCCTTCCTAAACCCTGGACCATTATCAGAAACAATCTCCAAAGGTGTGCCAAATCTACAACAAATGTGATTGTACACAAACTTGCTAACTGTCCTCTCATTCACTCTTGCCACACTTTGAGCTTCCACCCACCTAGTCATATAGTCTACAGCCACTAGAATGTAGAGTTTACCATTTTTTGTCCTAGGCAGAGGACCCATGGCATCAATGCCCCACTTTTCAAAGGGTCCATTTGCAATCACTATTTGCCTCGGGCCATGCACCAACCTTCTATTTCCATTTATCTGACAATTGTGACAGCTTTTACACCAATGTTGAACATCCACATGCAAGCTTGGCCAAACATACCCCGCAAGCAAAATCTTCTTCACAGTTAATTCTTGGGCAAAATGACCACCACATGCTTCTTCGTGCAAACCTTTTAGAATGGCTGGAATTTCCTCAATAGTTGGTACTCTTCTGCACACTTGATCCTTCCCTCTTTGATAGAGGGAGCCTTCTAGGAAGAGATACATGCTTGCCTTCTTCATGAGTCTCCTCTTCTGAGCTTTTGTGAAGTCTGGTGGAAACTCACCCTCCAAAATGTAGCCAATGATGGGAGCCAATGACTCCAATCCCTGGTACCTCGGTTGCTTCACAGTAGCCGCCACCATGATGACCTGCACTTCTTTCTTTACACATGCAACGACTTGTTGTGCAAGTAAATCAACATCTTCATTTTGTTTCCTAGGAATATGATATAATTGCACCTCCTCAAATTGATTAAATAGCCTACGGATGGTATGAACTTTGGCCCTTAGTCTTTCATTTTTGCATGCCCAAATGCCTAAAATCTGCTTTACAATGAGAAGTGCATCTCCCTTTACCATGAGGCGTTGTATCCCTTGGCCAATGCACATCTTCAAACCATGAAGTAGTGTGTCGTATTCTGCTTCATTGTTGCTAGTTGAACATGGTAGATTGACCTTCTCTTTCATGACCACCTCTCCACTTGGGTTGAGCAACACTAGCCCTCCCCCTGCTTTTCCTGTGGCTCGACGAAAAGATCCATCAAAGAACAAGGTAAAAGCATTAGGAATACTTTTTGGTGGTGGCAATGGTAGGGTCTTTACTTGAGGCACCTTAATTTCCTTCTCATGTACCCTATAAGTGAGAATCCCTGCCAATTGTGCACGCACACTATCTTCTACCTTGAAAGAGTATTGGAACTCTTGCAACTCCATAATCCACTTTGAGATCCTAGTACTAAGATTCATTTGAGATGACACCCAAGGGAACAAATTTTCTGCAGTGAGAATTACAAAAGGTTTGGTAGCAGGTAGGATATAAACTTTCTCACCGCAAACATGAGAGAAAGCATCATGAGTTCTGCTTCTGTGTAGTCTCTCTCCAAAGCATTCATGACCCTACTAGCAAAGTAGATGGGTCGCATCCTTGTACTGTGGGGATCTTGTTGTAGCAATACAGCACCAATTGTTTCCCTTCCAACACTAGAGCTAACAAAGAATGTGTACTCCCAACAAGGAGGCATGAGTGTTGGTAGCTCTGACAAAATGACTTTAATGTTACAAAAATACTCTTCAAGCTCATCAGACCATGAAAATTCTACTTGTTGTGTCAACTTTTGCAAAGGATGAAGCAACTCCGAGGCTAAGTGAATGAAGCGTGACATATACTTCACCTTCTGAATGAAAGAGATGACCTCCTTAAGACTCTTCGGTGATGGGAGCTCAATAAGAGCCTTTGCCTTTGAAGGATCCACCTCAATGCCTTTATAGGAAACCTTGTGACCGAGCAAGATCACTTCATCCTCACCTATGTGGTACTTGTCGGGGTTGAGCTGACCTCCCATGTCGTAGAGCTTCTTTAAACCTTCTTCTACCCTTTGTAGATCCAATGATTTTGAGCTATAAATACAGAAATCATCAATGAACACCCTAATTGACTTTCCAAAGAATGCTTGAAACACCATATTCATGAAACGTTGGAATGTTGCAGGAGCATTTGTCAGACCAAATGGCATGACTTTAAAAGCATAACAACCCCAAGGAGTGATAAAGGTTGTTTTCAATTGATCCTCCAATGCAATCCCTATTTGAAAGTAACCTGAGTAACCATCGCACACAGTGTACTTCTCATGACCAGCTACCTCATTTAGTATCTCATCCTGAAATGGGAGGGGAAAGCGATCTCTTTTTGTTGCCTCATTGAGTGGACGGTAATCCACACACACCCTCCACTTTCCGTTTTTCTTAGGAGTGACAACAACGGGAGAGACCCACTCTGAATTCTCCACTGGATAAATGAAACCTGCTGCTGGAAGCTTTCTTACCTCCTTGAGTAAAGCCTGCTCCTTGATGACTCCTAGCCTTCGTAGCTTCTGAGCCTTAGGTGTGGCCTCTGGCTTCAACTCAATTTTGTGTTGAACAGCATCTACTCCACGCACATCGGTGTAGTCTTTAGCAAAAAGCCTAGGAAATTTCCTTAGCACACATTTGAACTCATCTCTTTCATCCTTTGTAAGTGTTGTTGATAGCATACCTTCGAGCATCCCTTCATCTTGAACACCTTCGTTCTCTTGAGGACCTACCTCCTCCAAGCCTTGACAAGAGGTCTCTTGGTTGCTTGGCTTAAACCTTACCCCCATGACATCGATGGAAGACTCCTCTTCAGTAATGCTGCCGCTACTTTCTTCTTCTGAAGTGCTATCGGTCCAACCTTCTTCCGTCTCACTTTGAGATGATTCTTCATGGAGCTCCTCTTGGCGTTGCTCCTTCATGTCAAAGACAACCTTCTTATGATTGTCATTCCTGCAAATTAATTTCCCACTCTCCCAATCCTGCAAAGCTCGCATTTTCATTAGCCATGGTCTTCCTAGGATAAATGGATAACCACTTCCCTTGGTCGACATAACATAAAAATCCACCGCTTTCTTAATGACAAAGGCCTCTACAAAGACATTTTTACAAATGCCTACACACCTAGCCTTGCTATTGTTTGCCATCTTGACTTTGATTTCAGGTGTCTCATGGATGTGCATGCTTAGTTTTTGCATGAGTCCCTCTGTCATGATGCAAATTTGTGCACCCCCATCCACTAGACCTTTCCTAACCAATCTCCCTTTTATGTAACAATCTAGCACAAGTGTAATGTCCTCATTCATTTCAGCTTGTGCAATTTTTACAACAGGCACACTCTCTTTTACCTTTCTCCTAGTGCTAACTGCCCTTGTTAAATCCCTCCTAACTTATGGACATAATGCAAGAAATTGAGGCCATGAGATATCAGGACCCTTACCTCTCATGTCTTCCAACAGGTTGTATGGAGCCATTCCATGTCCAAGAGGAAAGTCTTGGAGGTTGATACGACGTCGAGTCCTCTTAGCTTCCTTGGTCTCCTTTGCCTTCTTTTCTCGTCCATGGTCACTTTGTGATGTAACTCCTTGTTTCTCCTTACCTTTCCCTCGGCCACGCTTAATGCCATTTGCTTCCATGTCAACCTCTCTTGAATTTGTCACCTCTACCACATGCACGTTTGGGTCTGGCAAAGGTGGAACTCCTTCCACTCCTTGTGGAGGTGGTCTTGCTCCATTTGGCCTTTGTATAAGCCGTGGTTGCTGACTAGTTCCTTCACCTGCATTCATCACTGGGTAATTCAAGTTAGGTCTCCCTGGCTCCCCACGGGGCCAAGGACAATTATACATCCCATGTCCAGACTCACCGCAATTCCAACATTGCAAGACTCTCCTAATCCGGGGGTCTCGCTCTTCAGACTTCTTTGCTTGTCCTTTTGGACCTACAGCTTGTGCAAGGTGAATTGACAAGCTGCTTAAAGATTCATTTAACTTCTCAATCACTTCCGCCGTTACCTCAGGAAGCTCCCTAGATGTTGATGCTTGTGACTTACCTTTGGGTCTAAGACCTTCTATTGGAACCTCTCCCCTTAAGCACTTGAGTTTCCTATACTTCTCAGCAGCCCTAGTTTCTGCTGCATCAAAAGTAGCAGGTGCACCCGCCTCAACTTTTACCTTAAGGTCAGGAAAGAGTCCGGCTATGAACCTCTCCTTCTTTAAAAATTCTGCACCATCACCAGGGTTAGCAACATTTCGTATCCATAGAGCCCAAAGACGTAGAAACTCTTGCTTGTACAAGTAGTAGTCATCTAAGTCTTTTTGCTTATGAGAAACAATGTCTTGCCATAGTTTTTGAGTGTTTTGGGGATCAAAGAAGTATCTCTTAAAACGATTCAAAACTTCTGTGTAATTCCCCTTAACTTCCTCAGGCAAAGAGTCAAACCAAGTACTAGCATCTTTCCTAAGGACCACCTCAAACATTTCTACACGTTCTTGATCGGTTACTATCCTCTTGATACGGCAAGACATCTTGAAATTTGCTAAAAATAATTCTGTATCCTCTCCAGGCTCTCCAAAGAAAAGAGGATATCCAGACATTTGGCGTTGGCTCTCCATTATTATGAAAGATTACAACACGAGTTACAATAAGGGATACAGTAGAGATTTAGAACCACTCGCCTGCAAATGAAGAAGTGAGAAAATACCACTCTAGGTTTTCTTCTTCAGCTATCCAAGCTTCAATAAGGTCTCAATTTGTTTGATCAAAACAAAAAGGTAGACTATTGATGAGCTCTAAGAAGGGTTGAAATTCTTCAAAGCTAAGGCGATAAACAGAAATCTCTAGAACTTCATTTTCTGGATCCAAAAGAGCAACCACGTCCCAAGTGATAAATTGCACTTGCTCTACAATTCCCAACGCACAAGCGGTTTGTATAAAAACTAGATCTTCATGCTCGTCGAAGGCCGTGAGAAAGTAGCAATTGACTAGGAGCTCCTTTCCTTCGAGTTCCACACAGTCGGAGTGACGCAACCTTCTCACAATTTCATAAAGAACATCCTCATCAAGTCCAATCAAGTTTGCAAGATTTAAAGACTCCACTTGTGCTACAAAATTTCTGGACAAAAACTCCTTAGGATTATGGTTAAATCATTCAAAAGCATAAAGAGATTTACAATGTCTCTATGAACAAAGTGTCATAGAAAGTAGAGAAGGATGAGAATTTATACAAATTTGCAATCTTCTCTATGCTCTCTTTATTAAGACAAGCTCTGAATAGCTCCCTATCTCCTTTGTTGAAAGCGAAAGGAAGACTATTAATAAGACGCAAATGAGGGAAAAATTCACCAAATGTGAGTCTATGAAGCATGAACTCTGGCCGCAAGTTTCCTGAAGAGTCTTCCTCAATGGTGAAATGCACTCGCCAAACGCCAAATTTCACTCTATATACTAATCTTAGGGCACACACTAGTTGGATGAATGCGCGGTCTTCCTTAGTGCCCAACAACAAGAGGAAAATGGAATCCACGCGTAGGACCTTCCGTCTTAACTTCACCACCCTCTTGTTATGAGGGAGACGCCTTACTACTTGCTCCTGCAACTCAATTGGTAATAGAGCTAGATCTCTAAGGATTGAACTTTCACTGCACACACATTCCCAGTTAGAACAAATGATCGTTTTTTTGTTTCTTGTAACAACTTGGACAAAGAAAAAACAAACATACACACTATTTTGCCGGGCTGCACTTCATTTTAAAATAAAATGAACACATGTATATCAAAAGAAGTGTGGTAGTTGATGAGAGGTAGAATGACAGGGTTTGGTGATGCAAGAATTTCTCCTGCTCTTTGGGCACCAAACATGAACACCATTCGTTGTTGAAAATGGATCTTTCTACTAATTGCAACGTTTATTCTAATGTGTGGAGTAAAATGAAAGGGAAAAACCTCTATTCCTGGGCCATTATCCATGGCCTATGCATGTCCTAATGCTTAAAACAAAACAAAAATATAGACGTCCAAACTAAGGTCGTACCTAATGAGAGGCAAAATAAAAGGATTTACTGAAGCGTTTATCTCGGCCAACCTAAGAGGACCTAAAATTCTACGAATGACACGTTGAAATTGCAACTTAGTACTAACAATTATGTGTACCTTTTGCCTTGCAATGGGAATGAAGGGATCATAAAAATCTTCGTGATTCATGCAAACTACTTGACTATGCTAAAGGTTTATTCTACACAAAAATACACAAGCCGTCCTCCGTGGGGGCACCAATTTGAGGCGGTCCGGGGCGGGCAACAAGAAGAGTGGCCTCTAGACACCCTTCAAGGCTCCCGTGCTGCTCAATGGGGCTGGGGCACAACACAACACAAACCAAAACAACAAACCCACAGCCAAATCCCAACTACACAAGGGGCACCACCTAGTTTAAGAGCGAACTAGGACGCAAAAGAGGAGAATCGTTAGAGCAACCCACAAACAAGCAAGGAATTTACACTAACCCTAACACCAATGGAACACTCTTACACACTAAAACACGATATATATATATATATATATATATATATATATATATATATATATATATATATATATATATATATATATATATAGAGAGAGAGAGAGAGAGAGAGAGAGAGAGAGAGAGAGAGAGAGAGATAGTGCTTGGGCTGCTTTGAAACGTATCGGCAATGATCAAGCAAACACAACTATATATTTAAAAAAGAGAGAGAAAGGGGGAGGGGGTGCTTGTTGCATTAATACCTTCTTACGAATCTGTCATGACAAATCAAAGTGAGATTAGTATTTGTTCAACATAGCTTGCGTAAATTTCACGACAACACATCACAAGAAAAGCCACCCCAATCACTGTCTTAAGGCCAGGGGAGTCCTCTCCACCCTGTCGCCCTCTTACAGTATGTGGGATTTATGGCTAGATTGATGACAACACCAGAGACAAGCTATCAAGAACTTAACAAAAAAACACCAAGACACTTACGCATCATTGTTGTCCATTACTTCACGTTGGAAGGGAGACAAAGTATCCAAGCTTAGTCCAAATCCACCCTCCTTGATTCAGCAAATGTTGGGCTTACACTAGTAGGAGAAATGATAGATTTCCTACTCTCAATTGAATTATCACTCTCTATCTTACAATGGCATAGAGTTCCCTTGCTAATCCCCTATTACAACACATGCACATGCATAAGACAATGAGCTTCCACTCAAGAGCTCCTTCTAGAGAGGTTGAGCTTGGCTTCTCAAGCTATAGCATAGTGCTCTTGCTCATGGCTCTCCCCTTTTGTGCTAGCTACACCCTCCTTTTATAGCAATTTTGAAGGCTAGGGTTACTCCTCTAACCATGGTTGGGTTAGATTTTCAGCAATTTATCTAATTTCTTTTGCTTGGAATTATCAAGAAGTTGGTGGGGAAAGAGAGAGGAGAGAAATGGAGGTGATAGGACTTTTCATATTGGGTTAGTGTTAGTAGAGTTAGTATTAATTTACAAATGGAATTGGATATTTACAATGGGAGTATCCATGTAGGATAAAAATAAGGAAGAAAAAATCTTAAGAGGTAAGAAAAGGTGGATTTCTTACAAGGTGATGCTCCAAGTGTCTTGAGTAGGGCCGATTTTGACGCTTGTTGACGGTCCACTAGCTTTGACGGTACATTTTTTCTCCACTCTTGACCTTCCTTGAGAGACAAGGTAATTGAAGCTGAGTAATCAACCACCATGATGCTGTCTTTTAAGAGAAGAGGCTGAATTTTGTGGTTTTTTTGATAGATATGGGTAATTTGGAGGAGGAAAAATGAGACTAGGTGGTCAATTTTGGAATGGAATTGTGTGTGGGAGGTATGAGTTCACCATGGTTTCTCTTATTCTTCAAGGTTGAGGAGAGGGTGAGTAGTGTGCAGAGAGGAGTGGTGAGAGAGATGGGGATGATGAGTGGAGAAGTGTGTGTGAAAGAGGAAAATGATAAAGTGGAAGAGAGAGTGTGGCTGCATAGCATGGGAAAATTGAGGTCCACTAAAAAAATCATAGCTCACAGTTCGTAGCTCAAAAAAATATGAAAAAATTTGAGGCAAAAGTTCAGCCCACGAGCTACAACTTTTGTTTGTATCACCTTTTCAAATTCGGAGAGCAAGTGAACTTTAAAAATTCAGCAAAACCGACCGTTTTTTTCCACTGCAAAGGTCCTTGTGGGGTCCTTCTTTGGATGATTCTTTTGAATACCTCCAAGAGTGAGCCCTCCATAGTGCATGTATGCATGCCACCTACCCTTGACCTTATTTGGTAGGTCTATAATTGAAGATATTGTTGAGATTATGATATAAGTGAATAGTGCAACTAAGAAAATCAAATATTGAGGGGTCTAAAAAATATGTACATGTCAAATATAAATAATATAACTGGAAAAAATATAAAGAGGTCAAAAGAAATCTCTCTCATTATGAGGCTACCATAAAAAGATAAATATTTTTGGTGTTCTAATTTTTTAGAAAAAAAAAACAAAATAGATGTAGGAAGGGAAAAATCACAATAGTGAAAAATATACACATAAATAAAACTAGTTTTTTTGGATTTTTGTTGGGGTGGAGTTACACCAAATATAAGAGAAGCTTACATGAAAATATTTCTATATGGAATAAAGAGTATAAAAAATGGTAAGAAAAATTGTGGTAATGGTGAGGCAATGTACAGAGCATAAATAACACACACCTAAGTAGAAATATTTAAATAAATACCAAAATAATTATGAAAAAATCTTTTATTTAGGCTCTATATACAAAGAAATATTTACATACGCATGGGCCATAATATGCTTATATTTTTTATTTTTTTAATTTTTTATTTGGCTCAACTAGCCCAATGACTAGCTAATTGAGGGTTTTTAAAGAAGATATGGGAAAAGTCCCGTGACTCACGCACGCCTATGTACAGTGAAATGGTAGGGATAGCCACAGTGTTTGGGTGATTTTGGTAGGGTGAGGTAACTCACTGTGGTAATTACAAAGAGCCGAAAAACGGCTATCAATAGCAAGATAACTACGCTTACATCAAAAGAAAAATTATAGTCTATGAGAGGTAGTATGATGGGATTCGGTGATAGAAGTATTTCATTGAGCCTTTCAGGGCCGAAGAGAAACACTATACGTTGTGGAAAGTGTATTTTACGGCTAATCCATACGTTAATTCTAATAGATCGTATAGAGTGAAAGCGATAGAAATGATCATCATGTGGGTTATTCATCTAGGATAGTATGTGAAAAATATAGATATGAAAGAAGTGAAGAGATGAGAAGTTTCCCTCCCAAGCCCAAAGAGAACCTAGAGAGGATGAATTACTAAGAATGAGAGAGATAGGTTTGGTTAAGGAGATGAGATTAAATACATATATATATGTTGGATTAGAGATGAAAATGAAAACAACAAGAAATCAAGAAAACATCAATGTAGAACACATCTTACTTGAAACCCTTCGGCACCATTATTGATGGGAGAGAGAAGAAGAGGGGAGAATTCAACGTTGATTGATACGCCAAGTACAACACCTTCTTTGATTAGAGTTGATCTTCCAAGGATAGCGTACAAGAATGGCTAGTCTTCCTCTAGGAGAAAGTGTAGGCTTGGGCTTATGTTAATGGGGCTAAGTACAATTAGGCATTACTACTCACTCCCTCAAGAATTCCTCTCATCAATGGCTTGAATGCTTGAGTTCCTTTTCAAGGAAGAAGAGGTCCCCTTTTATAGGTGAAGGGAACCCCCAAGGGTTTACACAAGAAGAGAGGATCCAGTGTGAATAGGAATTGCTAAAGTTGGAAATGAGCTGTCCCTGCATGATGTGGGCAGACTGGGGTCCAGTATTTTGATCATATCTCCTCAACCGTGGCTCCAAATAAAAAAGTAAAAATATGGGCAGAAACTTCAGCTCATTAGCTACGATTTTTATTTTAAAATAAGTTTCCAATTCGGATTAGAATCTTGTGTAAAAAATTCATCAAAATAGGGTCCATTTCTAGCAGCAAAAGTCTTCCCGTGGTCCCCTTAGCCTAGACCTTCATTAAATTCCAAAGGACACCTCATGCCATATGAAAGCATGACATTGCTCCTTGACAAATTTTTGTAATCATGCTTGCAATAATGCATTAAAATAAGTGTATCTTTGAAATCATGCCACCTAGTGTCCCACTAGGATTTGATTCCCTCCTAGTAGCTATTTAAAAAGAAATATAAGAAAAGTATAAAAAATACATAGAATATATATATATTGGAGTTTACCCTAGATATAGGATCTAGCTAGGGTGTGAGATGATAATGAAATAGTAGAAATAAAGAATCAATGATTTTTGCCCCAAGTTAAAGAGGCGGAGCTATTGATGCTTTTCCCATAGTATTTTCTGATGGTAAAGTAAGGATAGGTTACACTTGAGAAAAATAATAGGATGAGATAGAAGGCTTATTATTATACTTAAATATGCATATGTACATTATAGGAAAGATAATTATGTATCTAAAAAGTTACAAGATAGATCTTGTAGCATGCGTTCCCACTATGGACGTGTCACAGCACGACATCCACCCCCTCTAAACCTGGACATCCTCCGGTATGTGCCACATTATTTCTTTGTAAGATCAGCCCTCTTGTACATCTTCCTTGCTTTCTTCTTCACTGGATGATTCCAAATCTTCATCTTCACTTTGATCTTTACCTGTGGTTTGCTCTTCTTCCTCATCAACATCTTCTGGATCATTGCCTCCTCTTCTCTTAAACGTTTTGATCCTTTTTCCTGCAATGGGAATCTTTACTTCTGTACCATCTAGTTTAGACAAGCTGTAAGTAGCATTTTCTTGCACATGCTTAGCATTTTCTTGCACATGCTTTACTCTCATGAAACTCTTGCATGAGCTTTACTTGAGTCTCTTTTTTACATATAACCCTTTGTGGTGTAGCACCCTTTTGTTTAGGATGCTTCCACAAGCAACCATCCCTCAAAAAGTACCCATATGATTTCCTGCGTATCCTCTTGAATTCTTGTTCAGACCAATCATCCTGTTTTGTTAGAGTACTCAAGTAGCTTCCAATAAGAAGCCAATCACCTTCATAAAGCTCTTTCAAGAATGATTCAAGTAGATTAGTCATGCAGACATTGTTACCTTTGACATGAGAGATAGAATAGAACTTTGTGCCTACATCATCTCCCTCGTCAATCATTTGTGACTCATCTTCATACCTTGCCCTTGATAGCATATCTGCCACTGTATTGTCTTTACCTGCAATGTTCTTAAACTCAGGATTTAGGGCCTTAATGTAGGCAATTCACCGCAACATAGCAATGTCTGGAGTTGAGCAGCTTGTAATCATCCCAAGAAGTGGTAGACAATCTGTTTCTACAACCACACATGCACCAATTAGGTACTCTTTCCCACTTTTCAAGGCTGTAACCATACACCATAACTCTCTCTTTATCTGTGGATAGTTTCTTTGGCGAGCACTTAGCACCTTTGCTCCAAATCTTACCACATACCTGTGTCCTTCTTTGTCATCTTGCCCTATTGCCCATCCAATCCCTGTAGGACTGGTGTCTATTGTCACAATTACTGGCCTTTGACACTCATAGTCTACCTTTCTCAAAGTTGTTGTTGACTGGAGCAACTCCTTTAGCTTTTTCATGGATTTTACATGTGCTTCTGTCCATTTAAACTTCTGATTCATTACATGTGCATAATGTGGAATCCAAATAACATAGAAGACACATGCTCCCAGAAACCTTCCAACCTCAGTGATGCTAGTGCATGTTTCTTTCATTCTTTGGATGGCATCTACCTTTGATGGACAAGGTTTCCTACCATATGGCCCGCACATGTGCCCCACAATAAGCACTTCATTGACACCAAACATAGACTTTTTCCCTGACAATGTAAGATTCACTTCTTCCAACCTAGACAAAATTTTATCACAATCATTTATGTGATTTACCACAAACCTGCGATATCCCTTGAGATCCAAAGCTTCATCTTTGTCACTTTCTTCACATCCTTTGATAGGCAAATCATCAATGAAAGGCGTTGTGATTTGAGGAATAAAGTCACGTAAGACCTTATTCATCCCATTCATCATATGTGCAACCGAGTTGGTTGCTCCCTGTGGCAAGGTACACATCCTTACCAAACCCAAAGGTGTCCTCATGGTTGTCAAGTCTCTGCTTTCGATTGCAAGCTGAAATTGATCATACCTTGAGTAGAGATCCCCCATTGAGTAGATTGCCCTCCCTGCAAATGCCTCTGCAAACTCATCCACAATTGGACCTGTACCTACATTTCTAATTATCACCTTGTTCACTGGTTGCATATCTTGGATGAAGCGTAGAGAACCATTCTTCTTCAGAACTGTGAACCACCTGTTTGAGTATGGAGCACAAGAAGGCTCCAAGATTCCCATTTTGCTTTTCTCATTCAGTAGCTCTACTAACTTTGGCAAATGAGCCTTTGGAACCGGAATAGGCCGCAGATTCCAAGGCACATGAGGTATTGTGAAAATTACCATAGGAGCTACAATAGAAGGATCAACACATCCTATCTCATGTGGCTCAAATGCAAAAGCCTTACCATGCTTTGAAAGCATTTCTTTGAAGCACTTTGTCTCCTCCTGTGTTAGAAACTCCTTGCGACCAATCTGCAAGTCTTGGAAAGACTCCTTTGTGAATGTATGCCCAATCTTTTTAGGATTCCTCAAAATTGGTTGTAAAGAAGCCTGCTCAATCTTTTCCCTGTTGTTGGGTGGTAAGGGTGAAGCTACTGGTTTCACCTTCTTTGCTACACTCTTGTATTTAGTTTCAACATGGACTTCTGGGCCAACTATTTGGCTTTCTTTAAAGGCTTCTATTACTTGATACATTTCCATAGAGAAAACTTCCACAACTTCATTTTCAAGATGCAAATTAGACCCCATTATAGCATCAAGCTCACCCATAGTATCTAGAAAAGAAACTTGTTCACACAAACCCAAAACATTTTCAGTAGGCTCTAGCAACCCACTCTTTTTTATGCCTATTTGTACATGATGCACATATTGCCTCTCACATCTCTTCAAATCTTCAAGTTTTGTAAAACATACTGATCCATTTCTTGTTACCAAGGAGCTCATTGAGAAAGTTTCACCTATTTTTGGATCAGGCGAGACCCTTTTTCTTTCTGTACCTCTGCAATCCCGCTTTATAATGGTACTTGGCCAAAACCCATCATTTCTCTATGACCATGAAACTCTTTGCTTACCTTTGGTAGAGGATGTTCTCTGAGGTTGTCACGATTTCTTTCATGGTTTACACAGACTGTGAGAAATTGGATAGCTCGTTTACCATCTTTGCTGCGTATTCTAGCATATGCTGAACCATCGTCCATTACCTTTGTTTCCATTCGAACTCCCACAATGTAGTGTTGTCCAAGGATGAGATGATATGAAGATGTATCCTATACAAAGAAGTTTTGGTCAATCTTTACATCACCTATTGTTACCTTCACACCTGGACATGCTGCATACAATTCACGGGATGAATTGTTTGCCACTTTTACCATCTAGCCATGATCTGTGTCCATCGTCCATTTGCACTTGTTGTAGAGACTCTTTGACATTATGTTTATTTCTGAACCATGGTCAATCAAGGCAACAAATGGCTCTTCAAGATCACCTACTTTGACCAAAATTTCTGTAGTAGCCCTTGCCCAGTGACTTCGTGAATAGTAGCTCCTAGGAAAATCTTCAACTTCTTCATCATCATTTGAGAAATGCACTTGCTTTACTCTCCCACTAGATTGGTAGCATCCTACCATAGCTCCATCATTCTCCTTATTTTGCAGTTGCATCCCTTGTGTCTTTGAGGTTTCCCCTTCAACCTGTGGACGAGAAACTTCAGCAAGGGTTTGCCTCTTCCTCTTGATGATGTCAATGATCTCCTCATGGAATTCACGCTTTGCAATGCCAAGAACTTCTCCCAGAGTAAATTCAATCTTGCTATTCAAGATCCTTTCCTCCAAGACTTTCTTTAAATCTGTAGCAACCTCAATATCAGATTGTAGTTTATAAGTTGGGCCTTTTGTCTTACCTTTTGTTGGCTCTTTCTTCTTTCCTATTGTAGACTCCTCCATGAGTACTTCAGGTGGAGATGCTCCTTGTGTTGAGGGTGTTTGAGAAGGCATTGAGTCGCTTCTTCCCCCACCTCTAGAAGCTCTTTTTGATGGTCCTTCATCAACATTCTCAAGTCTGCGCTTCTCTTCTACAATCGCCTCATTTTGTTGGCATTTTGTAATGTAGGCATGCACTAACAACGAGTCCACTGGATCATTCCATCCTGTTTCTAGACGTATGCAATCACCTGCTTCATGTAGAATCTCTTTTGTAAGCTTTCCCTTTTTAGCTAATTGCATGACATTTGGCCAAATTTGACCATGATGGCACTCACCTCTTCATCACAAAAATGTTCAATTTTTACTCCATAAGTAGCTGCATTAACTGAAGAGGTGGCATGCTTGGTTGCCATATCTTCAACTAAGGTTTGCATTCCCCCCTTCCCAAAGTTAGTTCTCAAGGGTAGACCTGTCTCTCTTAAGTGGATTTTACCATCCTTAAAAAAGACAACATCTTTTGACAAAGCATCACTAAAATAATCACAATCCCTTCTTACATGGTCTGTACTATCACACCAAATACATCTATTAACAAACCCTTCTTTGGGCTGTTGTCTTTGCCTAGGAAGTGGCCCTGATGGTTGGCCTTTTTCTTCAAGCTTTGCAAACTTCACCTTCAAGTCACACATTCCCTTCACAAGCTCATCTAGCATGGACTCATCAAACTTAGGAGCGATAAAAGTAGGCTTTACCATTTTGTTAGAAGTTGAGGTGGAAGGACTTGTAGTGTTTACTATCATCTTGTTCCTTCTTCTTTGTCGTTTGGCAAGCAGTGAGACATCACCTTCAACCTCATTCCAGTCGGTCTTTAGTCCTTGCTCAGCATCTTTATCTTCAAGAAGAAGCTCCAAATTTTCTTGAAACTCTTTACTTGCAGCTTGTAAGAAAAGATCTGTCTTCTCTACATCTAGTGTGGCCCTTTCTGTCCTAGTGAGTTGTGCATAGCGCCGCTCAAATTCCCTAAGTAGCTCTGTTATCGATAGTCCTTGCTTTGGCTTGACTACCCATTCTAAGAATGTCCTTTTGGTCACTCTCTCCGAGTCCTCCATGAAATATTCCTCCTTTAAAGCTACTTTGAGTTCTTCCCAATTTCTCCCATGCCCATCTTTAATTGCCTTAACATGCTCCCTAATTTCTAGAGCAACAACTAGCTCAAAGCTTTGAATCATCTCACCTTCTGACACGCGATGCAACTCCATCTCCTTCACATGCTCGTGTAAGTACTTGGTTACATCTTTGCCATTGAACTGATCCATTCTGTTGACGACCACTTGTATGGCCTTCGTTGCTGAAATCTCCCTTCTTTCAATAGCATGTTGTTGTTGCATGAACATTGCAAATGCTTGAAACATTTTCATTGTTGCTGGGTCACAATGCATACCCTGTTGCTCAACATGATCACCCATGGTTACCCACAAACTCTCACCCTAGCAGATTCGCGTCGTGTTCACCAAAAATATGTCGAAAAATTTGCAGTCTTGCTAGTAAAGCACCGGGCTTATGGCTGTGAGAGTTTGTGAGAGAACTCAACAAAAACTATATGAAGGAGTTAAACCATAGATGCCATGAAGACTAAGGTTTGGAAAGAAGTTCAATCGAAGAAGACTCACTCTTTCTCTCTTGCACTCACACACACAAAGAAAGAACACAAAAGAGAATGTCAAAACAATACGAAGATGAAAACATCAAAACTATGGTCATATCGTATCATGGGTAATATGAAAGGGTTAATGGATGAGTTAATGGCATTCAATCTTGGCTGACTAAATAGGCTACGAATTATTCTTTGAAATTGTAGTTTTGTGCTTACCATAATATATATATTTTGTCTAGTGATTGGGATTAATTGTGTGTACAAATCCTCTTGGTTCATAGCAAGATAACTACGCTTACATCAAAATAAAAATTATAGTCTATGAGAGGTAGTATGATGGGATCCGGTGATAGAAGTATTTCATTGAGCCTTTCAGGGCCGAAGAGAAACACTATACGTTGTTGAAAGTGTATTTTATCGCTAATCCATACGTTAATTCTAATAGATTGTACAGAGTGAAAGGGATAGAAATGATCATCATGTGGGTTATTCATCTAGGATAGTATGTGAGAAATGTAGATATGAGAGAAGTGAAGAGATGAGAAGTTTCCCTCCCAAGCCCTATTCTTGCCCGTAGGCAATAAGGATACTGCGGGGAGAGATGTACCTGTAGCAAAGAGAACCTAGAGAGGATGAATTACTAAGAATGAGAGAGATAGGTTTGGTTAAGGAGATGAGATTAGATACATATATATATGTTGGATTAGAGATGAAAATGAAAACAACAAGAAATCAAGAAAACATCAATGTAGAACATATCTTACTTGAAACCCTTCGGCACCGTTATTGATGGGAGAGAGAAGAAGAGGGGAGAATTCAACGTTGATTGATACGCCAAGTACAACACCTTCTTTGATTAGAGTTGATCTTCCAAAGATAGTGTACAAGAATGGCTAGTCTTCCTCTAGGAGAAAGTGTAGGCTTGGGCTTATGTTAATGGGGCTAAGTACAATTAGGCATTACTACTCACTCCCTCAAGAATTCCTCTCATCAATGGCTTGAATGCTTGAGTTCCTTTTCAAGGAAGAAGAGGTCCCCTTTTATAGGTGAAGGGAACCCCTAAGTGTTTACACAAGAAGAGAGGATCCAGTGTGAATAGGAATTGGAAAAGTTGGAAATGAGCTGTCCCTGCATGATGTGGGCAGACTGGGGTCCAGTATTTTGATCATATCTCCTCTACCATGGCTCCAAATAAAAAAGTAAAAATATAAGCAGAAACTTCAGCTCATTAGCTACGATTTTCATTTTAAAATAATTTTTCAATTCGGATTGGAACCTTGTGTAAAAAATTCATCAAAATAGGGTCCATTTCTGGCAGCAAAAGTCTTCCCGTGGTCCCCTTAGCCTAGACTTTCATTTAATTCCAAAGGACACCTCATGCCATATGAAAGCATGACATTGCTCCTTGACAAATGTTTGTAATCATGCTTGCAATAATGCATTAAAATAAGTGTATCTTTGAAATC
This sequence comes from Adiantum capillus-veneris, assembly GCF_014529385.1. Lineage (NCBI taxonomy): Eukaryota > Viridiplantae > Streptophyta > Polypodiopsida > Polypodiales > Pteridaceae > Adiantum > Adiantum capillus-veneris. The sequence goes on along the minus strand of NC_140958.1, from coordinate 31,997,590 downwards.
ATGCCACCTAGTGTCCCACTAGGATTTGATTCCCTCCTAGTAGCTATTTAAAAAGAAATATAAGAAAAGTATAAAAAATACATAGAATATATATATATATTGGACTTTACCCTAGATATAGGATCTAGCTAGGGTGTGAGATGATGATGAAATAGTAGAAATAAAGAATCAATGCTTTTTGCCCCAAGTTGAAGAGGCGGAGCTATTGATGCTTTTCCCATAGTATTTTCTGATGGTAAAGTAAGGATAGGTTACCCTTGAGAAAAATAATAGGATGAGATAGAAGGCTTATTATTATACTTAAATATGCATATGTACATTATAGGAAAGATAATTATGTATCTAAAAAGTTACAAGATAGATCTTGTAGCATGCGTTCCCACTATGTACGTGTCACAGTCTCAAATTCGACGATGGCATAGTCTCAAATTCGAGGGGCATGGGTACTCCTCTTCTGAACTATCCCTACATAGACCTTACTAGCCTAATCAAGGAATAACTTTATGGGGATCAAGCATTGGAAAACTCCATGGAGCTTAGGGGAAAAATTAGTATTTTATCCTTTTTTAAAGCTCAATGAACGAAGCCATACACATTGATGAAGCTTCTTAATCTTTCAAAGATGGTGGAAACCAAACAAGTGATGAAAATTACAAAGATGTAAAATGGTAACATAGTGTTTAAGTTTCCATCGGCCTTAGGGAAGGTTCTTTTTCTTTGCAAAGAAAAATGTGTTGAAGGCCATCACAAGAAGCAAGACTTCTACCCCATGCCAAGGTACTACTCATTGACTTAGGATCAAGGGCAATGCAAGACAGGTTTGGGGGATTGGAAATATGAGGTTATAAGCTCACATTTTACGTGTGGCAATGTCAAATTGTGATGTATCCATGCCAATATAGATGTTGCAAGGCACGCATGGTATTGGCTCAAACTATTGAGGCTGTCATGATAGCCAAGGTCTTATCAATCTATTTCTTGCACTTGCATGCATGGCATGCCCATGAGGACTAGGGTAGGACGGTGGGCCAGGGCCAAAGGCCATGACAGACATGCAATACAAGGGGCCTATATTTAGCAAGCTAAGGCTCTATATTTGGCATCATTGGGTGGTGAGTTTCATGTGCTAGTCCCCAGTCTCTTCTCTCCAAGGGGGAATAGTGTCAGGCCTAGGCTAAGACGAGGGCCAGGGCCAGGGCCAAGGCCAGGTCACACATTGTTAACCACCGGCGTCCACTTCTAGTAGTCATGGGCTGGGCTTGTCGGTCCAATAGGAAAAGGGTAAGAGTGATCGCCGATGAGAGGTGCACTCTAACTAGAACATTCAAGGGTTAGTTGGCTAAGCATGGGCGCCCAAGTGTGAATGGGCGAGATCATATAAAATTCACCTAAACCTAAAAATCAGGGATTCTATAATTTGTGCAATTGAAGAGTGCTCTTGCTCCATCTCCATCTTCTTCTTCATCTCCTTGTTTGTGTGTATGCGAGAGAGATAGATAGATAGAGAGAGAGAGAGAGAGAGAGAGATTGAGCATTACGACGGCAAAGCGGTTGAGCACGGCACGACGGTAGATCCCTCTTCTTCGCGGCGAGGAATCCTCTACGAAGGCGAGCGTAGGGTGGTGAGTGAAACACCCTTGCTCTCTTGAGGTTGCTAGATTAATTTGATTGTATGCTGCAACCATTTGTGGCTCGCACACAGAGTACGGTAAGTCCCTTGCTTTGACACGTACGACATATGCACACATTTTTGGCACCATTGTTGGGGAGATTCCCTACACTAAGCTCGAATAGCACTCTATGCTTCTTTGTTGTGCAATGTGAGATGCAGAAAAGGTAGAGAAAGAAGGTGTGTGGCCGTTGAGAAGGATTTGTGAACTTTGCTTTTGCTGCAGTGTATTGTTTTCTGATATTAAGGTGTTAGATTTTTTTGCTGGAGTGTACTGTTTTTTGTTGATAAGGTGTTAGATTTAAGGTATTAGATCTATAATGTTAGATCTATAAGGTGCAGTAAGTAGATATGTTAGTTAATTAGTTGTTGCAGTACTGTGTTAAATAGTGTGTAACAGTAGCTCTGTTAGTTGCAAGTAGGTAGGTTAGGTGTGCGTGTGTGCGCGCGCGCGCGTGGTGCGATCACGACGACCTTATCCAAAAAAAAAAAAGGGAAGGACTGGGATCGGGAACATTATCCAAGCCCAAGAGCCCAAGCCCAAGCTCAGGCCTCAATCACCCTTTGGATTTACTTATTTTAGCCTCACGCCTAAGCAAAAATCGACCCTTTTGAGGACCATCGGAGCTTCAAGCAACCGAACGCTGTGCTATAAAGCACACCACAAACCCCTGAGAAATACGCTTGTTTCAAGCTATCACACGCTCTAATCCAAAAACCGACCGTAGAAAGACATTAAAAAAACATCAAAAAACGAGTGAAAACAGGGTGCAAAACACCCAAAAAGTCAAGTGGTTAACCTTCGAGGGTATTCATCAATGCTTGAAGGGTGCCAAAGGCACATGTATCTGCGTTTTGGTTGTGTGCTAGAGGTCGAGCAACTAGCGAGCACTTTGACTTACATGGGTTCTCAATACCCACCTACCTTAGGTTCCGGGCCCCGGCGGGGACCCAAGGTAGTACAACCCAAGACCCAAACATAGCGGCTAGTGACTCTTCATTTGACTACGATATTATGGAAGGGAATCCTACACCAAACCCCAAGCAATTAAACAAAAACGTACCTGTCTGGCCCCCACAACCTAGATCTAGTGTTCAGTCGCTTTATAGAAACCTTTAGTAGAACTACTAGCTTTGAACCTGCGGCTAGTGAAGTTAACGAAGGTGAGGGACATGTAGATTTGTCTTTGTTATCTCAGGGGGAGCCTATACTCCCCAAGAGTGCCCACATCAATATCCTATCCCCTGCTTTCATGGAAGACCTTGCAAAGCAATCACCCTGTCAAACTGTGGGGAACAACAATGCTTCCACCTCAAGGGAAACCTCTCGTACGTTGGGCCTAGAAGGGTTATTTCTCAAAGAGAATTGGGCATATGACATACAAATTGAAAGGTTGACTGACATGTATATGGGTTACACATACCATATAGTTTGGTTAGAAGTTGTACAATCTACTTCTAGCATCATAAGTCTAGAGAAGCGGCAATAGATGGTCTACAATGTCATCCATAACATCATCCAATAGGAGAGGGAAAACCGAGGGATTAATATAACTTCAACGGGCCTTATGAGATTCTTGGATACAGACAAGGCCAGATAATCGACACTATCATAGATGGAAACTCCTTCAGTGAGTCCAATAGACCCTTCATCTATTGTGTCGCCTGGAGTTTCAGTACAGTCTGAATCCACATAGTAGTAGTTTTACTTTTCCAAATCTAGATCATCCGTCTCGTGGAGACACTACGACTACGATACCTACTCCACTGATGAGTACAAAAAGTACACCTTGTATCTCGTTTGTTAGCACTGCACTGCTACTTGGTAGCACATTGCCCCCAACAATACCTACAAGTATGCATCAAGCCTATGTACCTGTCGCACCTCATGCCCACATAGCTCCTACACCTCCCAATTATGCCAAGGGCTTACACTCCAAAATGGCATTATTTGAGCTCTTATTCAAGTGGGGCCATACCATTAAGCAATAACATGTCATATCCGGCACTGGCTATGCCTAGGGCCACACCTATGAACTTTGGACCACCACATGGTACACCACCATACGAGGTATGGGACCCGAGGGCCGCGTGTCTGCCAAGGCCAAGGCCAACTTCCATCCCACATGTAGTTCCAGGAGCACCTGCACCTATGGCCACTATACTTGCTTATTTAGGAGATTTGGCAGCATTTGCTCAAACCATCAGTCAATCTATTGCTAAGAATATGCGTAACACGCTTGATAGAGAGCCTAGAAGTAAAGCAATACAAATAGCCAAGCTCACACAAAAATTTAGTGGAGACGGGGATGTGAGAAATAATATCAAAGTGTTTGAACAAATATGCGATTCTCTATGAGAACACAATGACATAAGAGTAATGCTTTAATCCTAACCTTAAGTGGGAAGGCTGGGGATTGGTATAGAACCCTAAGGGTGGAAGAAAAAACGATTTACCCTACTGTTAGGAGACCATTCTTGAAAGAATACATACGAGAGGGAGTGCTTTGGGGTGTAGCCTCTCAGCTCCAGAAAGCCCAACGAGAGGAAGGACAGTTGGTAAGAGACTATATTAGTCGCTTGAAGCATTTGAATTCTCGTTGTAATCCAAACTAGTGCTTCAATAATAGCCAATTGCTTGATAGATTCATTAGGGGATTAAGATATGAGGATATCTACAATGGCCTAGTCATTAGAGGTATCACCACTTGGGAAGCAGTCACCATTAATACGATCCAATTGGAGGATAATTTAATGATTCAAGGAGAAAGAGTGTTTGTTGAGCCTAAATCTATTAGCTCGCAAGTATCAGGGCATCAGCCAATGACCCTAAAGCGTATTGCTAAGGAGCCAAAGATATCTGAGATGACTCTAGCAGATCTCACCAAGGCCATTCAAGAGAGTCTTAGAGACAATTGTGCTCCACAAAACAATCATATGTATCCAAGAAGGGAGCAACAATGGTGCTCAGTATGCTATGGTCCACATAGTACCAATGAATGCCCTACTTTTAGAGTAACATTCAATCAGAATTGCAATGCTTGTGGGAGGTATGGTCATCAAGCTAAGGATTGCATATTTCTTAAGCGCCCGATGGCCAATAGACCAACCTTAGCATGGATAGACACACCTTCAGTGCCTGCATTGATGCCGGCCCCACCTTGATTAAGGTTACCGAGGAGCCATCACAAAGTACACCTGTGGTACCAGTAAACGTACTCACACGATTGATGCTCCAATAACAAAATTATATTCTTGAAGAAAGAAACACGGCATCAATTGCCCAGTCTCAAAAAAAGAAGAAAATACGAAGGAAGAGATCACAAAAAGAAGCAAAGTTAGACCCTAGTTCAAAGACCAACATAGGGACTAGTGACGTACCCGTATATATGAACGACGATGAAGAGGATTTTGATTCAGGTGAAACCATGGAGACCAAAATGACCAGTAAGAAAGAAACCAACAAGGAAGATCGTCATGAGCCACAATGGCCAGGATCCAAGAAGAAGATAGGAACTTATCCAAACCCTACATAGGAGATCGAGCGAGTCAAGCAATTAAAGAGTTTGGTAGAAGATACCCAAAGGGATCTAGAACCAACACCTAGGCAGATCTGAATTACAGACACATTGTTCCCTACACAACAACAACCTCACAAAGTCCATAGACCCGTAGCCATACCTAGTGTCATCCAAGAAGAAAGTTACTTAACGTCATGGGAAAGTGGGCATACTCACTTCTTGTTGGAAAGAATGTTTACAGACAGACTACCTGACCCTATGGAAGAAATGGAGATCCCATCTTTCCCATGTCAAGGGACTGAAGCCCAAAAGGTGCCGTTAAATATTGCCAAATTGATGGATTTCATGGCTCCAGAAGTTAGAATTACCATCATGTCTAGACTATATGGAGACCCTGAGCTATTCTTAGCTCTTTGAGCTTTCTTCAATGGAGAACTGAAGGTTGGGCTACCACAATTTTCATAGATGGATGGAGATAGGGAGATGCCAATAGAGGAGGAACACTTAGATCCACAACCCAACCTAGATGAGAACCCTGTTGTAGAAATACCTGTTAACAAGTTGGGACAGTTCTTTGAGGGTGATGAATCCAATGCAACCATAGCAATCACGATTAACTGTGAAGGGAATCCTTGATGGTGGTGCTGGGATTAGCATTGTGACTAGAAATTGCTGGGAAACTATGGGAAGACCTCACCTTGGGACCACAACCATAGTAGTAAAGATGGCCAATGGGTCTATTGTTAAACCTATTGTGATGGTAGAAGATCTCAAGATCAAGGTCTTTGGACATAAAATAAGAAATACCTTCATTGTTATGGATTTCTCCAAGCACACTATGGCATTTGAGATGATCTTTGGATGTCCTTTCATGAGGGAAGCAAAAATGGTGCATGACTGGTCTAAAAACCATGTCTACTTGCAGTTCCAAGATCTGTCATTTGAGTGAATCTTGTAACTGGTCGAGCACATCCTCTAGGAAACATGTTTATAATTGATCATAGATCAGACACCACAGTTCATTGGGCCCCATTGCAGTATTGTTACACATGTAAAGTGGACATTGATGTTGAAGAAGATTCTCCTTGTATGGATGTACTACCTGGGATGATTGAGTCAAACAACGTGGATTGGGTCCACTTAGCAGCAGCCATAGACACTCAGGGAAACAGGGGGACAACCTGAGTAACACCTGAGGGGGATGAAATGCCACCACTCGTACCCTTAAATATGCTGGAAGCAATGCATATAGCTTCTGATCTACAAGATGAAGGTTTGTCTGTCATTGGAAGCAGTAGTGTCTCACAAGACTATAGCCCACATGATTTGGGGTCAGAATCATCAATTGAAATAGACTTTGAGGACGAAGAATCTGAGTTAAATCTTAGTGAAAATTTGGGGACAAACCATTCAAGGCCTAGTGGTACTCTAGAAGAGCAAAAGACACAAGTAGCAATTCATCTATTGACTCTTCACTAGAGATTGTCCGTAATAAAAATTAGACAAGAAGAGTAAGAGATATAAGAGGCAACTATATCGAGTAAACGTGCGTGCTAGGAAGCTTAAAAAGATCAAAGCAAGAGTTGAGGCTTGAGAAAGAAAACAACGTCTTAGACGCCAACGAGAGGCTAATCTGGGAATCACGGAAGCATTTTTTGAAGACACTGATGATGATTCATTGGAATCTGAGCCACCTCTTTGATATCTAATTGAACTAAATAGCCTTTATGGGAGAGTACTATATAACACATTATTGGATGCAGGAGCTCAACATAATTTGTTATCCTATGGATTTTGGTGTTAGCTACTAGGAAAACCACCCCTATCCACAAGCACCATCCAAGTGAAGGGTGTCAATAAGAAGAAGACCACTATTTTTGGAATCCTACACACTCTTGTTATTTATGACAATGGAACCGTGGTTCAAAGATTTTTGGTCATGCCTGTTGGTACTATGGAGGGTAATATAAACATGGGGCGCAAATGGATGTCTGCAGTCAAATGTAATATCGGTTGGGAGACAGGAGTATCACGACACAGAAACCAACTCATGGCCCTACGACTCAAGGAATAACACCTAAAATCTCATCTCTTCATAACACAAAAAACAACAGAATATTGCCAATCCAAAAATTCACAACATCCTTGCCAGTAGCACAACCCTCTAAAGCTTCAACTTCCATGGCTACGACAGACAGTGCTACATCAAAGGCTCCACGTGATCTGACCAAGGGTACATATCCATGGGTCCCCAAGGTATCTTTATCGGACCCCCCCATGGTTCAAGTTAATTCCCAAAGGAAACCTTGAAGGAAGGCATCCACTCAGGTTAAGAAGGTGAAAACCAATCATGTTGGATTCCCAAACAATTATTAGAAGCCCAAGGCTACTATGATGGAAATGATCAAATTTGGGTATCTAAACGTAAATCGTGTCCTTCTCTATCCACTATGAAACCATGTGATTCCAAAGCCGATGGAAGACCGTGGGAAGGGAAAGATCACAGAACTACACACCTACTCCAGAGCTAGTTTGGGTTCCAAGGCAAAACCAATCTATTTGGCTTAGCCCAGGAAAGGGGGAGTTCCATGAAGCTTCTAGCTCCTCATGTAATGCATCCATAGAGATAAAAGCTTCTACACAACCTCCACCTACCATAGGCAGCCTCCATGAAGCTACAAAAGATTCGACACCTCCCATTGTTCAATTATTACCTGATGCACTACGTCAAGTTGGTTCATGGGAGAGTACCTTACCACCCTTGCAACTTGATGAGGCACCTGAGGTAATAGAGAACTATTGGCTAAAATCCTTACCTATTACCAATTGAAAATAACTGGTTCCAAAGGGTGATAACATCCTTTTAAAGTATGATCTACCCAAGAAAGGGGGAGTCTTCATTCACATCAGCCTATTGAATTATTTCCCTCTTACCCTTCTTTCCCTGACCCTTGAGCTTTTCGATCTTAGGAATTTTATACTATATATATATATATATATATATATATATATATATATATATATATATATATATATATATATATATATATATATATAGATATATAATAACTAACCACCCTAGTTTAAAAAAGAAAAAAGAAAAAAAAGTAAAGAGAAAGAGCAATAATTTAGCAAATGAGTGTGCATAATACTAGTCAAAATCATTGACCCAGACCTACACATGTCACATCAGGTACACTGAAACATAAACCTATGGCATCAAACACATAACCATCCTCTATTTGTATTCACATGTATGGCTGATTCTTATGAATATTCTTTTTACCTGTCCCAAGTAATGCATTTATGTTATCCTCATATTTCCTTTGAATGGGATTCGGTTGAAACACTCGCTTGTGAGGGAAATGTTGAGGAGTTAGAGTGGCTGGTCTGCCTCTTGACTACGATGGATCCCTATTCTATCGAGGAAGTTTGCCCAATTGCCTAAGTCTACCCTTTTGCCTAGGCTGAGTATGCATGCCTCGTGACATTCCTAAAACTATTCTGCACGGAAGAGGATGAGGACGATAATGGTGATTGGACAGACGAGACACATGGCCTTACCGAAGAATATGACACTTACCTTGATGATGAGGATGGCGGTTTAGCCTTAAAACTACCGACCGAGCTCTCCAGCCTCCACTTACTTTGATCCTCATCACTCAAGTGATGGAGGGTAGGTAGGATTAGTACGATAAGAGTGTTTCATTTTTAGAGTTTAGTGATTAACAAAGTTTTTTTTTCCCATTGATGTGCCTCTGGAAGGTGGATGTTTAGTGGTGACTATTGTGTAGTTTGTGACTACATAAGGATACCTTTGAAGGACAATGACAATGGATGTTTACATGTTACAACGGATGTTCTCCATTATATCAGGTGTACTACTTCCTTTTATCTATGCTTTCCACAGTTACATGTTTACATCTTGTCATTTGAGTTTCAAACAATGCATAAACTTTCTGAAGTTGAGACATTGCCAATTTAGATGCTATACTTTTTCCAAACTTCTAGTACCTTGTTCTTCTTTGAGTTTGGTCTATTAGTTGGCTTTAAGTAGGTATCAGGACCTTAGGCTAAACTAAGCCACTTAATTGTTGATTTTAACTCCTAAATAGTCCATTAATTGTAGTTACTTTAGTAATGTTTTAGGATATGAGGATATAGTTGTCTCTAGCTTATTCCACCTAAGTGTGACTTGTGTTGTGGAAGTCCATGTGTTAAGCTGGTATTTGAGACTCGAGTCTCTCAACTAGTTTATGCTCAAGATGGTATTTGAGACCTCGAGTCCCCCAGCTACTTGCAACAACTATGACAACAAAAAAAAGAGAGAGAAAAAAGAAATCAGATAGCACAAACTTTCTTGTATTTTATGTTAATCACACTTTAGTCGTATAAGTGACAAAATCATTAGTCTTTAGACCCCGACGAGCATTCCTAGGGTTAACTAATCTTTAGTCAACATTTTTTAATTAACATTGATCAATCTAGTACTTAATTTAGCCGTAGCTCTTGTATACTTCTCTTATAGTCAACCTAATAGACCTTAACTCAATTGCATTTTATTCAAGTACTACGCTTGTTCTAGTTGGCAATGTTACAATTCATGATTTTTTTTTTGGCATTTCCTAGAATAGCATGTATGCATCTCACTTATTGCAAGCTCTTAGTGCCAGAATATCATGTATGCATCTCACTTATTCCTAGAATATCATGTATGCATCTCACTTAGTGTGAATGGGCGAGCTCTTATAAAAGTCACCTAAACCTAAAAATCATGGATTCTCTCATTTGTGCAATTGAAGAGTGCTCTTGCTCCATTTTCCATCTTCTTCTTCATCTCCTTGTGTGTGTGTGTGTGTGTATGCAAGCGAGAGAGAGAGAGAGAGAGAGAGAGAGAGAGAGAGAGAGAGAGAGAGAGAGAGAGAGAGAGAGAGAGAGAGAGAGAGAGAGAGAGAGCATTACGACGTCACGGTGGTGGTGAGACAGTAGCTTCCTCTTCTTTGCAGCGAGGAATCCTCCACAAAGGCAAGCGTACGGCGGTGAGTGATACACCCTTGCTCTCTTGAGCTTGCTATATTAACTGGTTGTATGCTTGCAGCCATTTGTGGCTCGCACACAATGTACGGCAAGTCCCTTGCTTTGACACGTATGATAGATGCAGACACACATGCTGTATAGGGGGCCTTTATTTAGCAGGCAAAGGGCCCATGTTAGGAATGGTTGGGTGCACTGCGCATGTGCTAGTCCTCAGTCTCTCATATTGGTATCAAAGCAAGGCAACCATGGAAGGGGGGAGAAGCATGGAAAGGCTTGGAAGGCTCTTGCCCCTTCAAGCATGCAAGTCTTGGGCGAGGAATCTCTCTCTCTCTCTCTCTCTCTCTCTCCTCTCTCTCTCTTTGTGTGTGTGTGTGTGTGTGTGTGTGTGTGTGTGTGTGTGTGGGGCATTATCAAGCTCCTAAGCCGTGCTTGAAGAGCCAGTGGAAAATGCACGGGAAATAGAGCTTGCATGGTAGGTTTTGACACAAAATGGCGAGAACCACCTCACATGCACACAAAAGGGGACAAAGGTGCACATCACCATTTGGCATCCTTGTTGGCTTGAAGGGAGTGCGATGCCATCCTTGTCAATTCTTGTTTCTGTACAGGCTTGCGAGGAGGCACTATCAAGCCATTGGCCCGTCTTCTTCCTTTGAGAGAGGGTTGCTATCGCTTCCATGGAGTTTTTTAAATAAAAAAACTTGATTTCATATTAGGCTTTACATGCAAAGGGTGATTCCCACCCTGCAAATGAGTGGAAGCTGATTTTTATGCTCTCGTTTTGCATCTTAATGCTCTCAAGGTTACCAAGATTCATCACATGGATGATGGGAAATTGGCACGATTCAGAGTAATGCTATTGCAATCAATTTCAACCCACCGAAGAGTTTTTAACTTGCCCAATTCAAATGCAAATCAAAGTTCCAAGGGTCCATGCAAGGCATGGTGGTGGTCGTGGCATGCAAGGGGAAAGATTGGGATTCACCACGTGTAAGATGATTTAAAAAACCCTAGATTTTTGCAAGTCGACCAAGTTTGCATGTATGATGCATGCATAAATTGGCTTCTACAAAATATAAGATGATGGTGGTTATAGTTCAGCATTAGAACCAGTTTCTACAGGGGCTCATACCATGGCAACCACCTTCAAGCATGGCCTTAATCATGGCTAAATTCGAGGCCATGTGATGATGGTGAAGGCCCTTAGGGCTACATGAAAAGGCCGTCAAAGTAGAATACAAAGGTGGCAAGGTGGCGAAGGCAGAGGACAAAGTGTCTAGGTGTAAGGATGGTCGAGAACAAGTGCAAAGGTACCCTCTTCAAAGAGTAAGGCTTTGTATATCGTTGCTAAAGGGAAAATTGCCCTTGAATCGAGGCATATGGGCTCCAAGATTGAAAAGGTTGACCAGAACAAAGCAATTTATATTAGTTTTTAATTATAGCTAATGCATGTAAGCAAGGTTACATAGCAATAAGGAAAGTTCAAGCAAGGACCTTCCACAAATCAAAGAAACATCAATAAAACTAGGTATCCATAAGTAATTTTCCCCAAGTTAGTAATTAATTCAAGATCATCACTAAGTCAAAAAATCCAGCAAGATCGAGTCAAAGCCAGTATAAGGCTAGCATCCCGAGGGCCAAGCAGACAATGAATAGTAAGAGCAAGCCCACCAATGGGTACATAATTGACCGAGAATATTCAGTAAAAAAAATTTCCAGTGCAAGAATCTACCAGATTATTCACCAGAGGTAACCATAACAACATAAAACTTAATGTATGTACTCATCAATCCTTACACATTGGATGAACATAAACAATAATAAGGCAAGAACCATTCATGAGAAACCATTCCCCAAGGACTAGCAAAAACTAGTAAATAAATCACATTAGTAAACCTAAGTAGAGATAAGTATGTAAAACCAAAACAATCAGAAAGTGAGCTAGAGCAACTACCAAAAAACAAAGACTCAACCAAGTAGGTCAAACTGATGTTGCAAGCATGGACCAACTACACCAAGTTTTCAAAACCAAAATAATCAGCAAGCTCACAATAATCAACAGGCAGATTCAATGAATCCTAAGACAGTCAAGTCTAAAGAAAGCATAAACCAGGAATAACCAGAAGTATTAAGGCCTCATGAATTACTCCTGCCAATTTGTTATCCAGGGTAAGTATAAACTGAGAAGGGAAAAAAGTGACACTCCAAATGAGAACTATCATAGGCAAAACTTATCCCAACCAAAGCATAACTAGTGTTAGAGTAAGAGATAACAATACCAAGAAGAGACCCAAACACATTTTGAAGAAAATATGTAAATAAAAAATAATCAGGCACTTAGTCGAGCTTTATGTGTTCTCAAAAAAATCCAAACCAACAAGCTCAACAAGCTGGCCAGAGTCAAAGGTGCCTTAGCATTCATAGGAAAGACTTATTGGTCAAAGGATCAGATGTATTCAGAGTAAAAGAGGAGATACACTAGCCGTAGTCAGCTCAAGCTAGTGCAGCAATAGCCTGAGTCAAGAATCAGGTTGATATCTCCATACAGATTAGCAGTAACCATTTTGGAAAACATCAAATCCAAGTGTTAAACACAGCCTGTAGACCAACTCTCAGAAAAGTTATATGCTTAAGTTTTAGTAGTAGTGTTCTTAACCAAGCCACCCCCAACTATCTACACTCAACAACTTGCTAAGTACAATCTGCCAGCAAGCTGGACATCCCTCACATCAGTTAAGTAAGTCCACCCAACCGAAACCATCCATCATTGTAGAATACAAAATCATTCTTAAAATGAGGCTAAGAAGACCGGCATGTTAACATCAAGTATATAACATCAAATAACCTATCGAAAATCATCCAAATACCAAAGTAATTAGTAGGAGTGTCTTCATCAACCAAAAAGATCCAGATGAGGAATGTCTTCATTAACCAAGCACTCCCATAAGTCAGAATAAAATAGCATAACCTAGTCAAACTAAGAATCCAAGAGAGCTAGGAAAAAATCCCACCCAAAAGTCCCGATTTATTCAATAGGATAGGAGGAAGATATATTTGTCAAATCCATACAATCCCTTTTTGTTGAGAGCTTCCTCAAACCATATCCCAGCAGAAGTATAATCAGTGCTAAGGTAAGAGACCAACATAACCTACAAGTATGACCAAAATCATGGTTACCCACAAAGGTTCATTCCCAGTTCTTTCAAATACCAATTGCAACCACTTTAAGCAATTTGATGTCGAGTTTGAGTAAGCTAGGATAGGTTAGCCAAAAAGTTCCAAAGTCAGTAAAAACAAACCAAAAGTGAGAAGACCAGTAACATCACCAGTTATCCAAACAAAGCTGAGCTAGCCCAAGTGGGTTTCAGAAAAAACCAAACAATGCATCGGATTGAATGAAACTTAAGCTTGGAAAGTCAAATCAAAGCCCGAGCACAAATAAAACCTGATCTATACCAAAAGAATCAAAGTGCCATGATTCAATCCTGCATGTCAAAAATGTGAAGAAATGAAATGAAAGACCAATCAGCCATGACAATGCAACTTTGTCATTAATTCTATACCCCATCATTTTCTAAAAAATCTTAGCACCATCACAACAACCTCTCTCTCTCTCTCTCTCTCTCTCTCTCTCTCTCTCTCTCTCTCTCTCTCTCTCTCTCTCTCTCTCTCTCTCTCTCTCTCTCTCTCTCTCTCTCTCTCTCTCTCTCTCTCTCTCTCTCTCTCTCTCTCTCTCTCTCTCTGTCTCTCTCTCTCTCTCTCTCTCATACCCAACCAAGTCTAAGTGAAGGAGCCAGTCAGCAAGCTTCTGGGAATTATCCACATAATGATCCTCATTATTCTTATTACCAAAACTTTAATTCCTTTGAACAAGGTCAGAATCAACCAGGAACATCAATAGGTGAAACTCAATTCCAAAGTCATACCAACCAAAATAAACCCAAAATCTTAGCACCATTACAACCTCTCTCTCTCTCTCTCTCTCTCTCTCTCTCTCTCTCTCTCTCTCTCTCTCTCTCTCTCTCTCTCTCTCTCTCATACCCAACCAAGTCTAAGTGAGGGAGCCAGTCAGCAAGCTTCTGGGAATTATCCACATAATGATCCTCATTATTCTTATTACCAAAACTTTAATTCCTTTGAACAAGGTCAGAATCAACCAGGAACATCAATAGGTGAAACTCAATTCCAAAGTCATACCAACCAAAATAAACCTAACCATCTTGCCAAACCTGTAACTAATGATATGAATGCACATAGTGCTTCAAGTATACTAGTAGCCAAAACTACAAATAATTTAATCAAACCAGTAATTATGGGATGGAGCAATCAAAATGTAGCTAGTTTTTTAAAAATCCCCAAAATCAGTTTTGGTAAGGTGGAAAACCTGTGTGTGAAGTGGATCCAATCAACATTCAATTTATTGCAAGACCATTATTTAAATTCTAGTAGCAAAGCATTTTCCTTAACACTCTCGTCAAATGAACTTTTAAAATCATAACAAGTAAGCCCAAATCTAAGTGAGGGAAAAAATCCTCACCTTAAATAGACGGAAGCATCAGTTTAACCAACAAGCCTCCAACTCCAATATGTCAAGCCAAGCAAGTCTGCTAAACTGCAGATAGTATATGCAATTTCTAACCAAGGGTAGAGATAGGTAAGTTTTGAAGTCACTTTGAAGAGAAACATTATAAAGTAAACATAGTAAAAAAAGCTGTGTAGTACTCAGTGGCATGATGCACCATGGTGATACTAAGGCACAAACTTCAGTGGCTATGGTCTGTATTGCAGCTAGTCACGAGCATGCAGTATGATATATAAAGCACCCAAGTTCACCAAGCCAGACCATAGTGAATGGTGGATGCAAGAATTCATGCAAGCAATAAATAAATCCAACAAAACTTACATTAGGAAGACGAGCCTGTCAGTAAATCAAGTGAGGGGAAGAAACAGAGTGAAGGCAAGATTTTGCAATGGAGGCAATCCACAAAGACATCCAGCAGGTCCTTTCTTGAGGGTTGAGCCTATCAATAACTTAGAAGGGAGGGGAGACCTTCCTAGGTGGCAGCAACATGAGGCCGAAGGTGAAGGTGCGGCACAGAGCTTAGACCAAGACTCGTCTTAGGGGCTTACAGGAAATAACCCCATTTATTGGGATAGAGAGTGTGAGTCAGACATAAATGATAAAAATTTCCACTTCAAACTATGTAAAAGGGGAGGATCCCACCAGGTTAGAGAAAAAAGCTGGGTAAAGCCCATGGTAATCACCCATAAGATGATATACTCAACAACTCCATAGAATAAGCTTGATTACCCAAAGAGGAAAGTACAAAGTAAAAAATATTCATGGAAATGTAGGTAAAGCATTAATATCTACCCTCATGGTAATCACCCATGGAACAAAAGCAAGGAGATGCGGAAAAGCCCACTTTCACCCATTGAGGAACGTGTAGAGTAGAGACTGATGGTATTCACTCAAAAGACAATCTATCCACCTATAGCCACATTATGCATAGTAAAAAGCAGATTTATTGAGGGAAGTGCAAGGTAAAGGCAGCTTAAGAAAGTAGCAGGATAAAGCCGTCAAAGCTAAGTATAGCAACAATATGCATAGCATACATCATATTCACTCATTAAGGACAATGAAAGGTACAAACTAAAGCTAATCACCCACCCAAACATGCAACCATTATTAGTAGCTCCTAAGAGGGAGATGATCAGGTAAAGTATGCCAAGTCAGTAGGTATGTGTGTGGGTGCATCCAAAGGTAAACCCAAGCCATACCAACATGTGTGTGTGTGTGTGGCATTATCAAGCTCCTAAGCCGTGCTTGAAGAGCCCATGGGAAACGCGTGGGAAATCGAGCTTGCATGATAGGTTTTGAAACAAAATAGCGAGAACCACCCCTTGCACACAACAGAAGGGGACAAAGGTGCAAAGCAACATTTGGCATCCTTGTTGGCTTGAAGGGAGTGCAATGCCACCCTTGTTGATTCTTGTTTCTGCACGGGCTTGCGAGGAGGCACTACCAGGCCACTGCTCCGTCTTCTTCCTTTCAGAGAGGGCTGCTATCACTTCAATAAAGTTTTTTTAATAAAAAAACTTGATTTCATATTAGGCTTTACACACACAGGGTGATTCCCACCGTGCAAATGAGTCCAAGTTAATTTTTGTGCTCCGGTTTTGGATCTTCATGCTCTCAAGGTTACCAAGATTCAGCACATGGATGCTGGGCAATTGGCACAATTCAGAGTAGTGCTATTGCAATTGATTTCAACCCAGCAAGGATTTTTAACTTGCCTAATTCAAAATGCAAATCAAAGTTCCAAGGGTCCATGTAAGGCCCGGCAGTGGTCGTGGCATGCAAGGGGAAAGATTGGGATTCACCACGGGTAAGATGATTAAAAAAACCCTAGATTTTTGCAAGTTGACCAAGTTTGCATGTATGATGCATGCATAAATTGGCTTCCACAAAATATGAGATGATGGCGGTTATAGTTCGGCATTAGAACCGGTTTCTACAGGGGCTCATACCATGGCAACCACCTTCAAGCATGGCCTTAATCACGGCTAAAGTCAAGGCCATGTGATGATGGTGAAGGCCCTCAGGGCTGCATGCAAAGACCGCTTAAAGTAGAATACAGAGTTGGCAAGGTGGCGAAGGTAGAGGACAAAGCGTCCACGTGTAAGTATGGTCAAGAACAAGTGCAAATGTACCCGCTTCAAAGAGCAAGGCTTTGTATATCATTACTAGAGGGAAAATTTCCCTTGAAGCGAGCCATATGGGATCCAAGATTGAGAAGTTTGACCATACCAAAGAGTTTTTTATTAGTTTTTAATGATAGCTAATGCATGTAAGCAAGGTTACCTAGCAGTAAGGAAAGTTCAAGCAAGGCATAAGGCTTGTATGGCACATGCATTTGGTAGGGCCGACCATTTGTTACACTTCACAAAGCTAACAAGAAATGATTGCATGCAAATGACTATTGGGCACCAGGGCTACAAGCCGACTTCAACAAGGCTACGAGCTGACTTCAACACACAAAGCTAACAAGAAACGATTGCATGCAAATGACTATTGGGCACCAAGGCTACGAGCTGACTTCAACACACAACCACACCACAAGGTGATTCATGCCAGTCAATAAGCAAGTTCAGTTTACAATTTACAATTGAACTTTTAAATTTGGAGCTTCTTCTACAAGCCATCTTGGCAAGCACAAGTTGCTTGGTTCAAGAAGATTTCTTTAGTTAGATGGAATCCATAGCTATGAGCTTGAATTTGTGTGTCATGGGAAATCTAAATTACTTTTGAGATTCTCAATAAGATGTACAACTCAACACGATTCATTCTTTATGAAATCTCAACAAGGTTGATTATCTTTTACCTTGATATCTATATGTCAGCAAGAGTACATGTTCTCTATGAGCACATATGCTCCATCATGTTTTATCCTTCTTGTGTACTTATGCAAAGCAAGGCTTCAATTTAGGACATATTGCAGATAATTTCCCAAAGTTTGGAATATGCTATCGGCATACAAACATCTGAATTTTTCAGCATACATGGCTATGAGCCCGAGGGATGACAAGGTTAGCAAATTTCAAGTTCTTATGCTTTTTCTATGTTTTCAATTTTAAAATTGGACAAGATTTTTTTCTTTGCAGGCCATATGAGAAGCAAGGCTCTTGACCCCATACTGAGGTGCTGATCATTGACTTGGGAACAAGAGCAATGGTAGACACGTTTGGGGCATTGGCAATAAGAGGATATAAGCTCACAATTTTTGTTTGGCAACATCAAATTGTGATGTATCCATGCCAGCACATATGATATTGGCTCAAACTGTTGAGATCGTCATTGAAGCTAAGGGCTTATCGCTCTATTTTTATGATATGCACGAATCTCCTGCCAGTATGGTGGGATTCATCCCACTAAATCATTGGTTATGCTTGCACTATGACATCCGCTACTTTGTCAAGGACATCCTTTAAGATGAGGTAAGACCTTGTCTATTTTTGATTATTTTTCTTGAAATTTCTCCTATTCTCGTTGTTGCAGGGGTTACCCGCAATTGTGACCTTTTACTTGCTAACAATGAGGTTGGTATATTTGCATGTGATTGTCATATATGACTACAACGACATAAATTTTACATTATTGGCTCTTTGCACATGGTGCAACCACCACAAATGATTCTTTATGTGGGTAGAAAGTAGGCATGGCCTTGCTATCAAGAAACTAAATTATGGAACAACATGAATCAATTAAGAGAGCCTCCAAGTAGGAAATCTCTTGTGTCAAACACCAAAGAAAATCTAGTATGACTACCTTCTTTTGGGTGTTAGGAATCTTTCTCTTCTTTTCATGGGAAGATTTGATTATTTCAAGATCTAATGGTGAATAAGATTCCACTTTGCAAAGATTTGATGCTTAGTTTATAACATTGATTATGTCTATATGAGTTATATTTTTGGGGGTATGACCCAACTAATGCATAATCACTCCATAGGTATTGACGGCCATTGATTAAACCCTTCACTGTTGTACATTCAAGTAAAGAAGTCCTCAATCATCCAAGGGGTAGTAAATAAGTTCAACTTCACAAGTTTATTACAATTATTGGACATGATAGACTGTGTTGGTCACCATTAACTAGTTTAAGTAGTTTCCATGCAGAGTCTATCCAAGCGGTTCGAAATTGCAAAATCTCATCAAAGGGTTTGGATTCACCTATGGTTACTAATTAAATATTCATTTATTTTCACTAATCTTTCATTTAATGTTTTATAAGTCAAAGATATACTAGGTCTTTTTTGAGACTGCCTTTTTAATAATGTACCTTTCAGGTTTGGATAGTGCCCTTCACTCCAGCTAAGTGGATGTTATTTTCACCTCCAAGTAAGCATATGATTTGGTTTTTTTCATATATGAATATGCTTTGATTGAGTTTTCCAAGTGGGATGCATATGATAGAATGATTTCATCCATTTTTCTCTTTAGAGACATGACAAGGTCATGCAGGAGCAAAGAATTTTGGGATAGCAGTGTACCAGACAGGGTATGAATCAACATGGTAGGATTTTGTTTGGCACATGTTGTTAAGTCACAAGGGGTGCAACAAGATCTAGGAACTCATGGAGTTTGGTTTAACCAATGTGGAGTGAGGTTTATGGGGATCTTCTAACTTAACGCTGAGTATTTATAGCTACCTCCACACACAAGTTATATCTCATACTTGATGGGTGTCATAGGGTTGGGCATCGTTATATGAGACATATTCTACATGTGGAGAATATGAGTCTTTAGGACGTCTAACATTGGTTCCTCTTTACTTAATTATGTATCCCTAGGTCTTGGTCAAATCCATTTTGTAGATAATTTTGAACAGGTATTATTCTAGTGGCAAAAAATTATCGGGTACTTAGAAAGACTTGTTAAGGTCACAAGTGCTATTGAATAACATTAATGGATGTTTTTTCTTGCGTATAGCAAAGCTATGTATTGTTAATGAAAATGTTTCATTGTTTATGCCTAGATGCGATTCCTTTTTCACAATATTTTATGGTTCAAACATTTTAGCAAGGCTTGCAAGTGATTGCATGTTAGTAGCAAGCTAACACGAATACCATGAATACCATTTTTATGAGATCTCATTGTAAAACATTTATTATTTTTCATAAATTGGGAATATTGTAACTCCTATTTTTTAGATAAGCCTTGTAATTGATGAGCCGCGGCTACAAGCTTCCAGATTGTATCAACCTGTCATTACCTTTAGTTAGAGCTCCCAAATTATTAGTTTTGACCACCAAAAACCTTGGCTAAGGTATAAAAGCCAATTTGTGTAAGTTATTTGTAAGTTCTGGATAATGAAATACAGTGTGAGCTAACGGAGATCACTTCTCTCCTTCTCGCGCTTCCTACTCCCTCCCCGGTTGTCACATTATAGTCGCATTTGTTGCATTGCAACCGCAGGTAAGAGCTCTACACACTGACGTAAACACATCACAGTAATTTGTAGCTTTTGGCATCACTAACCCGCGGCCTAATTTTATCATAAGTAAGAATTTACACTTCACAATAGAAAACTAAGCATAGGCAAGGTATTGGGGCATCATTGCAAAGCATTAATTAGGTGCATTCTGGGTCGAAAACGACTAGGTCAAAAATCCACTGCTGTTAATAATTGCAATTTTGGTACTTGACCTAAAGTAGGGTTTGAGAGCATAAGCATATGTGCTTAGGTCTTATAAACTTGTCCTAGAAGTTTCATTACATTTGGATGTCATTTGATGCTGTAACGCATGTGATTTGTTTGCCGATGAGCGATTGCCTTTTGATGATTTCAGTCACTTGAGTGTAGCTTGAGTTAGGTTTGAGTTGCTTGTTGTTTTTGAGAGATTGACAACCTCTTGTAGCCTCTATGCACTAGTCGAGCCAGCTTCATCCCATGGATTAACAATTTAATCGTGGTTCTCGCTAAAACTACAATAAGATAGGATAGTGAGGTTAGACTACCGTCCCACATTTGGTGCCACTCCTGGGATCGAAGAGACCTACAGTAGGGAAAAACACGCGCGTCTTGTGAAGTTATCCTTTAACTTCCTCTAGGATCTCTTAGAGTCAAAAAATTTCTTTTAGAAACCACATAGCCTAAGATTGTCGTCTTTTGCTGTGCAGAGGTAGCTCGGAGGTAAGTTGTATTTGCCGAGTGCCTTTAGGATTGTAGGATTGTAGAGAAGAATTAGGATTTTGAGAATGATTGATAGACGAGACAAGTCTTAAGATCAAAGCTCAAAAAACCATAAAAAACAAGAAAACGAGTGTTTGTGCACACTTTCCATAACCCCATTGCATGAGAACCTAGGAGTAGGGTAAGTAGGATCCGAGGCGGATTTCAAAAAATTTCTCTCTCTAAAAGAATCATTGTGAGTTGTATTTGAAGTTGCAAAATTTCAGGTCTACGGCTAGAAATATCACGAAGAGATTCCAAAGAGTAAGCTTAAAAGTTGTATGAACCAGCGGGTAAGCTCAAGGACACTTTGAGATAAAAATTTCAAGAGTTGGCCCAAACTCAGATTATTTGCTTTTCCTTGACAATTTAGGCCAAATTATATTTTGACTTGATTTATAGGCTTAAAATAACTCATGAAATGACTGTCCTTGGAAAAAGTACAAAAATTGGTTCATTTCAAGCCTGAAGTAAATAATTTTGATGATTTACTTTCAGCTTAGATTTGACCAAGGTTGATACCTGTGACTCATTGCATGTGTACAAACAACTTTTGTAAAGGCACATTGGATGTGGATCACCAAACTGGGTAAAAACTAAAGTTTGTACTGACTTTTGAAGACTTGAGTATAAATGGGAAAAAATAGTCCAAAATTTATGCAATTTGATTCATAGGCTTGTATTGATGTGATAGACATGTATACATGCTCATTTGACCAAAAAGATGCAAAAAATTGTCAGAAGTAAATAATTGTGATTATTTACACCTGCCCCAATTTTCACTCTTTTTGACCAAGTTAGCATACCACTAGTTTAATCATGTTGTAATAAGCCCACAAATCAAATTTGGTAAGATCTGGATCATTGGATTGAAAATTGGGACCAAATTTGCAAAATTAGTCTGCGGACAAGAAACTGATGACCATTTGATCAAAAAATTGTCCAAACTTGATGAAACTTGGCTAGAGACCTTAAGTAGAGGTGCTTAACAGATATGTGTCAAGATTGGGACAAAAACTTGCAAAAAATTAGCTAGAGTAATTAATCGTGATTATTTACATTTGCTTCAAAAATTGACAATCTTGAATATTTGAGCATACCATAAGGTCAAGCATAGCAAGTAGACCTCACAAATCAATTTTGGTGAAATTTGGATCACAAAAGTGAGACTTAAGCCAGATTCTTGAAATCAGAGTCTACGGACATGAAACAGTTATAAACGTGAATATTTTGTCCAAACTTGTAGAAACTTGTCCAAGGACCTTAACATGTTGTATTCTTGGCAAACCAAGCTGGAAAGTGCAAAAAGTTGACAAAAGTATATAATTGTGATTATTTACTACTGCTACACAGAGCCATCATTTTTGACTTTTGAACTTGTACCATGATAGGCTAGCATAACACAAAGCCATCGGGAAATTTTGGGTTCAATCGGATTCAAATTGGTGCATGTTCCCTCAATTTCCAGGTTGCAGATTAATCCTTTGATTTTTTGCCAAAGTCAAGTTTGAAAATCTCAATTGCTGACTCTGAATTAGTTCAATTTGAAGTGATACACATAGACCAATCACAATAGTTAGCAAAAATTATACTGTTTTTGTGAAAGAATAGCTAACTTGATCAAATTTGTACAAGAATCAGGTTGCAGACGAGGAATCGGTAGCTTGACAGAAAGTGCAATCTAGTCAAGTGGAAGAAATTGACAGTAGGTCAATCCAAAGGTAAGTACTCTATCTAGGGCTTCACAAGTCTTTATGAATATTAGATCTGGTCATGTACTAGGAAATCAGGGCATATTTGGAGAAACCTCCAGTAGAGTATCCACAAAAGAAAGCGTGAATCAAGGAAATTCCTTGCACACTATTCCAGAAGAAGTCTTAGATAGTTTTTCTGAGTCAACATCTGAAATGTCTTCTTATTCGACTCACTCAAAAATCGGAACGACAATGCTATAAGCATATACTCTCTTTTTATAAGACTAATCGCCATGGAGCTCACGTTTTCCTGGATCCTAACGAAGAGTACGCTATTCGCATTGATGATCATGGTATTGAGTTCGAAGAGGAAATCAGGGCAAATAAACAAGGAAAAATGTACACAGATCGAAACGGAACTCAGTATTTACAAATCAAAAACCTTGACGTGATAGACAAATGGGGGTTAGAAGTAAATACCATAATTCCACATATGTCCGCAAAAGAAGGACCACCTACCTTAGAATTCGAGGGATACGATCAAGTTGATTTGAAGCCTTTGAAATGGCTTAGTACTGATAATCCTAGGATCGGAGTCTATTGTTGGGAGGATAGAAATGTAAAAGATCTCCTATGGACCGCATGCCAAATCAGGACAACTAACACCCATGAAGATCATCTATATCTTCAAGATTAAAGAAAAAGGACCAGCACATCTACCAACCTACCTGTTTAGGGATTGTTATAACAACAACTTTGTTATGATGACTCCTGAGGAGGTGGAACAAACCAAATATCAAGGATATTCCATAAGGGATTCAATCTTGGGTCAAGGACCAGAGACTCCAAGAGATGAACATCGTGAGAGATCTTCTGAGAGTAATGTTAAGAAACCAGAAACCAGCTCATCATGCAAAAAACCGGGTGACACTAAGGCCAGTCCAGGGCTATGTACATGAGTCACTATTTTCGATAGACTGGTTTGAAGGACTTGGAATATGACCAACTGCCAGAAGACGGGGAGTTGAACCAAATAGACGCGTCAGACCAGTTGATTTTCAAAAATGGGTCAGAAAATACAGTGGATCTGGGGATCCATATGACCACTTAGCAAGCTTTGAGCAAGTGCTAAGAGCAAAACGGATATTTGATTTCCATACTCAATTCGAGAGGTTTGGAACGACATAGAAGGAAAAGCATTGACGTGGTTCCAAAACATTCCACCAAGGTAAATCATGGACTTGAACACATTAGCTCAAGGATTTGTAGCTGATGAATAACATGCAAAAAACACCTATGAGGGGACCAGGGCAAGGGATACCTCAACAGGGCCAACCAATTAGACCGCAAAAATCGTGTGCAATCGAGGGTAAATGGACCAACCATAAGACCAATGAGTGTTACTACCAACCAAAATATGATGGGAATGTTCAATACGTGCCCATGAGGCCCCAAGGACAACCCATGTATAGAAACCAACCTAACATGGCACCAGCTCAAAGACCACCAATGGGTATGGAAAGACCTCAACCCATGTTGGGTCAACAACCTCCATATCTAGGACATAATGCAGTGCCTATAAAGTATATGCATTCAGAAGGAGTCATAGATGAACAAGCACTAGTGCCTGTTACACCCTATGCTAAGCCTAGTCCATCTATAGTAATGGTAGAAGGAGATTGGTATAATTCACATCCACCGCCAATGGAGGAACTTGTGACTTATGCTCCACCAGAGCTCGTACTGATGTATTATGTAGCTAGTCAAGGTATTAGACTTCCTATGGTAAGACCCATCATTAAGACAAGAACAGGAAACTGTCACAACTGTGGTGTAGATGATCATTGGAAAAATGAATGCTGAGAGCCTGACAAAAACCTCAAGCCGGTTGAAGTTTGTTGCATACAATGTTGAAAAAAGGGAGGACACTTCCCAAAAGATTGTCCTAAAAATCATTTAAACAAGGGAAAAAAAATAGTAAATGTAGTCCAAATGATACCTAGTAGCTCATCTGAGACTGAACTGATTGTTCCAATCAAGGTAATCATTAGAGGCCAGGCTAAGAAAAAGAAACATAACTCCTCTGATGACTCAGAGAATACAAAAGTTGCATCTCAAAAGACCGAAAGAAGCAGAAGCAAAAGGTATGAGTTGAGAAAACAAAAACAACGAATTGAAATCGAGGAGAAAGCAAAACGGCTATTCTAAGAAAAGGTAAAGAACCTGGAATCGAAATCAAAGAAACAACCATGAAATTTGGAGGATCAATTTTGGTTGATAAAATTTTTGAGCCTATTAATGTAGCCTTGGAAGCCTACCAACCAAGACTAAAGTAAGCCAAAACATGGAAAACAAATGGAAAAACTATCCTTCTCCAGACATGGAAGTAGCTAAGCTTGAAGCTTATCAAAATTTGGTAAGAATCACGCAAGAGATGCTGCAAAAACAAAAACCCAGGCTCGAAAGTATGGCAAAAATTGAGGAGCTTGTGGTGAGAAACAATCAAGAAAAATTTGAAGTGGAACCAAAAGAGCCAGAACTTATAGTGCCTGACAACGAAAATGCCTTAGACAAAATTCCATACGTAGAGGAAGACTGGCCGGGACACTTATGGGAAAAAGTTCAAGAGATCAATGATGGGAGCCTAACTCTAAAGCCAGCTCCTATAGAGGAAGTTTTGTTAGACAACCTACCTCCTGATATGGACATGGATGTGCAATCCCTGTACGGGGATTGTGGATCTGAAGCTTCAGGAATGTCTAAACCATTGACCTTGAAAACATTACCCTTTGACTTGGGAGATAATGAAGATGAATCCATAGTGTGTAAGACCACTCAAGTAAAAAGAGTGGAACAGACCCTAGAAATAGACAATATTCAATCAATCATGTCTACACCCATCAAATGCACTCTTACTTTGAAAGAACTATTAAAAATCAGACCATATTTATGGAATGGCCTACAGAAAAACCTAGAGAAGGTGGGAATAACGGGACTCATCGTGAAACATTTGGAAAGATTGAAACACGAAATGGATAACAAAGAGATTTGATCTATTGCAATGAACAAAGTTGGAGAATATTGAAGTGGAAACCATGGCAATACTGAATAGCGGGGCAGGCATAGCCATAGCCACGAAAGCAGTATGGGAATCCTGGGGACAACCAGCCATTAGACAAACACGAATGAAATTGCAATTGGTTGATGGACATATTGAAAAACCCTTAGGACTGCTAGAAAAAGCGATAGTTAATTCTTGTGGGATTGAATATCAACACACTTTTGCCATAGTAGACTTTGGAAAGAAACTCAATTACAAAATCATATTGGGAGACCTTTCATGCGATAGGTACAGGAAACAACTATTTGTACTTGAAGCAAGTGGGATCTTAGACAAGGGTTAATTTAAAAGATCACACTTATAGAGATGCCTTGAAAACGCCCATACAAGAGTTTGATTCAGCCTCTTCGGCTGAAACTAAGCTTCCTTCTTGGTTAAACAAAGAAACTCCTATTTGGATGTGTGGAGCTTCAGAAAATGGGAGCTTAAGAAGAGAAGAATGTACCTTAGAAAGGGATTGCATAGACGAAGCCTATGTACCTGAACCCTTTCCAGAACATTTGTTTGAGCTATTTGAGTGGACTCAAATTTTAGCGACAATGGATGTATGTGTGAATACGTTTATGCCTACTCAATTTTGCAATGAGGATGGCTATGACATAATTCCAATCCAAGTGATTTCAAGCCTCCACACTAAAGATGAAATTGAGGAACCCAAGGAATTGATGAAAACTCAACAAGTCTTTTCAGACCTCTACTACAATGCAACATATGAGTTAGAAGAACACTCAGCTACCTCAGAGGAATCGGGGTCAGAAAAAGAACGTGTGAGAGCTAAGCTTCTCCTAAAAGGAGGGGAGGAAAAGTTTTTTGACTTTCCTAACCAGAAATCGAGAAGACAAAAATGGTGTAGACAAAAAAGAGACACCAGAAACGTGAAAACAAGACCTATGCCATCAGTCTCCAGTAGAGCACAATTCTTGATGCAGATGGATGCACATGATTGTTTTAAGGAAAAATCACTAGAAGATATTCTTCAAACGAAAATCCAAAAATGTCAAAAACATTGAGGAAGACAAGGAAAGATACTCAACCAAAGCCAAACAAATAGGACAAGGATCCAACCATGACACGAGTTGAGCGGAAAAAGAAATATCAAGAGTTAACAAAAGCTCTAAAGGAGATATATACAATCAAAATGGAAACCACAGAAAAGGATGGTAAAGATGTAATGAGTGTTCCATCCCATTACAAAAAATATACTCTCCAAGACATAAAAATCATAGTAGAACAACTTGTTAGAGAACTATGAAAACGGGGCGAGTCCTACAAAGGGCCTGCGAACGCAAAAAAGATAGACTTGGCTGAACCAGGGGAAGAACCTAGGCTTGCCTACACTGCAAATGAACTAACAGAAGATGAAGAAGAGCTTTTACTAAGTTTACTAAAAGAATACCAAGATATTTTCGCTTGGTCTTACAAAGATCTCAAGGGTGTTGATCCAGAAATCTGTCAACATACCATACCCATGAGAGATGATGTGAAACCAAGTAGACAAAGGCCATACACATACAATGAAACATTTTCCAGGAAGATCAAAGAAGAGATTGAGAAACTAAAGGAAGACAAATTTATTTATGAAATTGAACACACAAATTGGGCGTCTCCAATTGTGGTCGTACCCAAGAAGAATGGAAAATTATGAGTGTGTGTCAACCTCAAGAAAGTGAATGCAGCTACCATTAGAAATAACTTTCCTCTTTCAATCACTGAGCATGTGTTAGAACGAGTTGCAGGGAAAGAAGCTTACAGCTTCTTAGATGGATTTTCGGGATACAATCAACTTTTGGTTGACCCAAAGGATCAACATAAAATTGCTTTTGCAACGGAATGGGGTATTTTTGCCTATCGGGTTATGCCCTTTGGGTTAACTAATGCTTCTGCCACATTTCAAAGATTGATGAGTCACGCTTTTAAAGAATATCTAAAGAAGTTATTGGAAGTATACGTGGATGATCTATGCGTACATTCATCAATATGGGCTGATCATTTTGAACACCTCAAAAAGGTATTTGAAAAATGTAGACTTTATAGGGTTTGCTTAAATCTTGAAAAGCGTACATTCATGGGCAGACAAGGAAAAATTCTTAGACATATAGTGTCTAAAAATGCATAGCTACTGATAAGGAAAAAAATAATGTTATTGCTGATTTACCTAGACCAACAACAGTCAAGGGGGTTCAAGCCTTCATGAGACATGTGGATATTACAGATGGTTCATTTATATGTACGCTATAATTGTAAAACCCATGTATAGCTTGATTACACACTTTGAATGGACTGATGAGTGTGAAGAATCCTTCACGAAGCTTAAGCAAGATCTCACCTCAGCTTCAATATTGAAAGCACCAGATTGGAATAAGATATTCCACCTACATGTAGATGTTTCAAATTTTGCCATCAGATGTATACTAGCTCAACCAGGAGACGGGAAAATTGATTTTCCTATTTCTTATGTTATCCAACAATTGAACATGGCAGAAAAGAACTATACCACCACTGAAAGGGAAGAATTAGGAATGATCTATGCCGTAAAAAAGTATAGACATTACCTATAAGCAAACAAATTTGTGTTCTTTGTGGACCACCAAGACTTATTGTACCTGGTCAACAAGCCAAGCAGCACAGGAAGAATAGTGAGATTGTTCATCATTCTTCTAGAATTTTATTTCACTGTAGCTGTAAAAAAGGGCACTACTCATCAAAGAGCAGATCATTTGTCTAGGATTGTTTCAAGAGAACCTCCTAAAGGAGTAGATGATGATCTACCAGATGCATATCTGTTCTCTGTGGAAATGATATCTCAATGGTTGAAAAATATGGTATCATTGATGACCATAGCTCAAGTGGATTTGCATATACCACTTCTATTACAATCGGATTAATTGAGCAATTGGCTATGTATCAATTACTAGCTGGTAGGCTATACAAAAGAAACCGAGATGAAATATTACTCTTATGCATTAACCTTGAAGAGAAACACCAATACCTAAGTCAAGCACATATTACCATAGTGGGACTTCACTTTACGGAGGACCAAACTATGCAAAGGACCCTTGGAGTATTTTGGCCAACTATGAGAAGTGATGTTCGCTTTTTTGTAAAGGGCTGCCCTCAATGTCAAAAAAAAACACCCATACCTCATGTAACATTGTTTCAAATGTCATCTGTTCCTAAGTGGAGTAACTATCTAGTTAGGTACTTATTGAACCGAACATTTCCTGAGGATATGAGTAAACGCCGTCAAAGAGCAATTGAAACTGAAGCCAGAGACTATGCTCTTATTGGAAACCAATTGTATCGGAGAGGTAAGGATCAAAATTTGTGTCTTTGTGCAAATGAAGACGAATATATTCCGATTGTAGAACAAGCACATGCTGGATTAGCTGGAGGTCACTTTTCTAGTGAGACCACCGCAAGAGCTATCTTGATGGTAGGCATATGGTGTCCAACACTCTTTGCAGATGCCAAAGAATATGTTCAAAGATGTGATGCTTGTCAATGAGCAAAAATGCCAACAGGAGTAGATAGCATGCCGTTAAGACCAATGATGAGAGCTAGAGCTTTCACAAAATGGGGTATAGACTTTGTTGGGCCAATACAACCACCTGCTTATAGAACCCAAGCTCAATATATTATTTTAGCTACGGATTATTTGACTATGTGGGCCGAGGCTAAAGCAACTCAAAAGAGTGATGCTAGAACCACTACCACATTCTTATACGAGTATGTGTTCACAAGATATGGACTGCCAATAGAAATTGTTAGTGATAGGGGAACTCATTTCCTCAATGAGGTAATCAAGTATCTGCTTAATAAACTATGGACATCCATAACAAGTCAGCTCCCTATCACCCACAAGCAAACGGACAAGATGAGCATATGAATAAGATTCTTAGCTCGGTATTGACTAAAGTGATTAGTTCAGGAAGGACAGACTTGGAAATGAATCTCCATGCTGCTCTATGGGCCTATTGAGTTTCATTCAAAACAACTTTAAATGCTACACCCTGTAACCTTGTTTATGGTCTTGATGCCATACTGCCAATAGGATTTCTATTGCCGACACTGAGGGTAGCAAATAATCTTGAGTGGACTGGACATGAATTGTCAGAAAGACTCGAAGATTTAGAGAAGCTAGATAAACAAAGGCTAAGTGTTGTAGCTCACATCTATGCACAAAAGCGGAAACAAAAACAGTTTTTTGATTCCCATCTCATTACAGAAATCTTCAAGAAAGGGGACTTAGTTTTAGTCTATTCCCTTAAGCAACACATTCCCAAGTTTAAGAAAAAGGGAAACGGACCGTTTATCATTGAAGATGTATCTCCAAGTGGAGTAGGATATCGTTTAAAGAAGTACAATTTTTCGCTAACCAATGAAGTTTTAGAAAGAATACATGAAGCCAAGCAAAGGAAGATAAAACGACAGCAGGTTATTGATGAATCCCAAGAAGAAGCTCAACTTTGGGTGCTCAAAAGGAAAGCTGCTCTCAAGAATCAACAAATATCTATTCCCATCAACTGCAGTGTCAACAGATGATGAATGGCTAGATGGAATAGACCTTCGCATCAAAATACAGCTCAACAATCATAGCACAAATGCTTTTGTCGATATAGGAGCTAGAATAAATGCAGTCAGTTATTCCACGTACAAGAAAGCAACAACTCAGTCATTGACAGTAGGAATAGTGACTATTAAAGGATGCAACAAGAACCTAACACCAAATTGGGAGTAGTCAACTTGAACGTGATAGTACATGGATGTTCATGTCCTCATCAGTTTTTATGCTTACCAGATGAACACATGAATGAGATAATGAACCTTGGAATTCCCTGGATGCGGACATACAAAGCAGTACCAGATTGGGATACAAATCAGCTCAAGCTATCACTTAAAGGCGGGCAACTCATTGTTTCAATTGCACCAAGCAAGGAGGAATGGAAAGGCAATATTGAGCAAAGCAAACCACGAAGTAATCAATCTTCTCCGTCCTCTCTAGAAGCAAATGCTACAAGTAGCATGCAAGGAGTCAGGCACATTTGGGTAGCAAAAGCACACCTTAAGGACAAACCGATTCAAATCTGGGTGCCCAAAACATTATTGACAAAACCAAAGACGATTCCACGAGTCAAAACATAGAGATGCACTTCTCCAAGAAGGGAACCTAACACAAAATGGGTTTGGAAGAAAAAAGAACAATTATCTTCACCGTAAACTGCAAAACTATTCAAGCAATGGAGAGTTAAGCCTCAGAAACCTCAACCACACCATTTTGACCAAGACAAACCAAGATATCAATGGAGACTAAAAGCTCAACAATAGTCATTATTGGTAACAAAAGCTCAAGAAATCAGCGTGCTAAAGCATCCTGATGGTACAATCAAGCAAAGAGCACACAAGCTACAAGAAGTGCTCTTTGGAAGACAGCAACAGTAAGCCTCGACATCAGAAACCCTTGAGTTAATCACTCAAGACCCACCTCTTGCACAACATAATGGTTTGGACTGCATTGATCTTCAAAGCATGGTAGAGCCAAAACCACGGCTATGCATAAACACAATTGTTCAACCCATGCACACAGTCGTCCCGGAGTACGCCATCTAGGAGGGGTGGAAGAGTACTAAGTAATTAAGGGCAATGGTTGAAGAGGGAGGAAATTTTTTTGATGGTAACGTGTGATTTTGCACAAAATTAACTAATAATGCCCTTATGTATCATCAAAAGGGGAATTTAACCGATAATATCTCACCGATGAGTGTAAATAATGTATATACTATCAAAAAATCATAAAAAAATAGTCCTTTTTGGTTATTTTTTTACCATTTTTCTTAATATCGAGACTTGCAAATAAAAAAATCCAACAAAAAACAATAAAGCTGTGTTTTTTAATGGATTTTCTTAATTATTGGATTTTTACTTTGCCTTTTTAGCGCATTTTGTTATTTTCTTTGATTTTTTCAATAAACAGGCCAAAAAATTTAATAAATAGCAACGAAGCTCATATGGAAAAACTAAAGACACGGTGATGATCAGAAAGACAAGGTGAACAAGTACAAAAAATTTCAATCAAATCGACAGATGGAAGCGGGAAGCCTAAATTGGGCGGCTAGACCTACTTTTGCAGAATTCTTGCAGAATTCTTGCAGAATGAGCTACAGGAATCCGATTGGGAAAATTTTTGAGTCTAACATAGATTTCACCGCCTAGTAGGACTAACAGGGGAATCAAGGAAAAATTGGTTTGGGAAGTCCGAGTATAGATACCCAAGGTAGGCTAAAATCACCTCATTTCCACTTGTTGCCTTTGGAGAGAGAGCATTTCGACTTCTTTACACGTATTTTTCGGAGTCTACAATTGTCCGTTTTCAGCGCCGTCTCACACGAGACATGAGGGGTAAGTTCTTTACTCATCAATGATCCATTTTGTATGGCCGGTAGCTAGTCTAAACCCCTAGAAAAAAACCTAGAAGACCTACGACT
Source organism: Adiantum capillus-veneris (assembly GCF_014529385.1). Classification (NCBI taxonomy): domain Eukaryota; kingdom Viridiplantae; phylum Streptophyta; class Polypodiopsida; order Polypodiales; family Pteridaceae; genus Adiantum; species Adiantum capillus-veneris. The sequence goes on along the minus strand of NC_140958.1, from coordinate 31,965,333 downwards.
AAAATCGACCATAGCGGCCTGTCAGCTCAACCAAATCGGATGAGATTTGAACTGTAGAATGCCTAAACATATTAGAGCACTTCTATATCCACAGTTGACCATTCGGCAAAGGTTGAGGGGGGCCCAAATAGAAAAGCTAGGTTTTTGGCAGACACCGAAATTGGGTTCTGACTCCACAGACAACTTACCTACGAGGTCTATACACAATGTATATGATTGGTTTTGTGAAATCAATCAAACAAAGCCGTCAAAAAACAGAAAATGGCTCGAAGGCTACAAAGCGTCAAATTCGGCGTACGGGTCAAACTGACTCCAAATGGGCCAAAATTGGATGAGTTGCTTCATGATTATGTTGCAGATAAGTCCATAGCCTTAAAAGTGACTAACGAACTCAACAGGCAGTGTAGTCACAAAAATCAGAGATTTCAGAGTCGACAAAGCACAAAGTGATGCCGGCAAGACCAAACTTTACCAAATTCAATCTAGGACTTGTTTTAGGTGTATAGAATGTGTTTATGTCAGAATTTTTAAGTTTTGCAAGAAAAATGTGACTGCTGTAAATAATCACGATTATTTACCTTTGCACTATTTTTGCATGAAAGTTGCCTCATCACATCATCTATCACTTGTAGACACCTAATACATGCCAAAAATCAAGTATGAGCCAAAATGATCACATATAACTTGGAAAATTGCCAAAAAACGCAAAGAAGTCTTTGCAAGCCAAATTCTTAGTTATGAGCCACATTTTTTGATCCAAATCACCTCATATCATATACACAAGGTCTATACAATGCTTAGAACGAATTTGTACCAAAAAACGTCAATTTTGGTACAAAAGTTAATAATCGCGATTATTTACTTTTTGGCCAAAACGGTAGAAATTTGCAATTTTGCCATCATACATCCAAAGTAAGCCCACGAGCCAAGTTTGAACAAATTTGGAGCTTAGTATCTCAAAATCTCTTTACACCTACTGTTTCAGAGACCTAAAGCCTAAATTTGGTATCATTTTTATCCTTTGCATCCAAATGAGCACATATTTCACTCAAAGTATCCATTTGGTATATACTTCAAGCCTGTCATGTCAAATTTGCAAAAAGTTAAAAAAATTACTTAGCTGTAAATAATCGCGATTATTTACTTTGGTTGCAATTTTTTGTTTGGACTTTATAATTTTGTTTCTTCCATGTTTTTGTGCATCTATGCATGTTCAAAAATTGATTTGAAGCAAATTGGACGAAATCTGTCAGCATTTTAGACCGAAGGATCTTTCAGAGAAAAATCTGTCAAATCTGCTAACTTTGACACTCTATTCATTGAACAAGAGCCATGCAAGCAGCAGAGAAAGCCAAGAAGAGCCATGCAAGCAACAGAGAAAGCCAAGAAGAAGCTCAACCAAAAAGAAAAGTTGCAAGAGCTACCAGCATACCAACTGGACCTCGAGTCAGTCAAAATAGCCAAAGCAACCTATCTTTCAAGAGATTAGCTAGAAGAGCATAACACCACAGTGTTCACCGGCAGATTCAAGAGCAAAGAGGGACACCAGGTAGAGCTGCAACTTCTACCCAAAGAAGTATATGATGTCGCTACAAAGCCCCAGACCAAAGATGCCAATAGGAGGCTTGGTCTCAGGGAATTTTACGAACAAGAGCCGTGTGGAGTGGACTTCCAAAAAGCTTACCAGCTTTTGTCCACGATCAAAGAAGATGCAACTGCCCAGATCTCTGACCCACAAGGGAACAAGGTTGAAGTGGTGATTACCAAGGAAATAGTGGGCTCTGCTACTCAAACTACCAACATAAGGAATGACGATGAGGGCAAGGGATGGAAAGATGGCAGGTACTTTCACCAAGAAACCACCGATGCGACATTTGCCGACCTCATCCACAAGTAGGTGGAAGAGCCCGCAAGGTTGTACCATCAACATTTCCACTTCCTTGCAAAAAGACCGCCAAGGTATACAACACCCAATCATGCGGTTGCCACAACCTTTACACAAGTCCTCAAATCAACCACAAGGCAACCAATTGACCAAGCACAATATGTTTTGTCCACATTGAAAGGGACAAAGAAGGAAGGGAAAATCACTTATCTGGGTGCACCAGAGGTTTTAACAAGGATTGGCTACCATGCCATTGGCATGGCCGACAACTTGCCACCTGCCCCAGATCAGATTACTTGGATAGTGTCAACACAACCTTCTCACAAGTCTGATGAAGAATCTACTGGGAGCTCGCCAGAACGGCATAGCAGTGAAAGCTCAGATAACGAAGAAAGGAGAGCTAGAATTGAAGAGAAAAGTTGTGGTAGCACACCAGGAGGAACCTGTGCAAAATCAAGCCAGATTTGAAAGAGAGAAGTACTCTTACAAACGTAGTCACCAAGCACAAGGTAAAGACTCGGAAAAGTGGGTGCCCAGTGAGCTTAAAGGAACAAGAACCAAGCACCATACCAAGAAGCAGGCTGAAGATCCCACAAAATCCCTAGAAAAGATGTACTAATAGACAAAAGTCTTCAAGATGAGGGATGCCTAAGAAGCGGCAAGAAAAGCAAAAGAGGTGGAAGAAAAACAAAAGCAAGAAGAGGAAGCACCCGCACAAGGAGCAGCACAACACGATCAGAGTGATGTGTCTCCTCGCTCTTCTTCACCCATTTAAGAGCATGATCACCCCATTCCAAGCCCACCACCTTCACCAGCAAATGAAGCCAAAGAACCTGAACCCAGTAGGGAGACAGAGCCTGAACAGAGTGAGGCAACTGTGTCTAGTGAAGAGCAACAAAAAGAACATGATAAAGAACCAGAAAGGGTAGCCAGTCCTGCACCATCAGAGGACAACAAGTTTGAGCAACCCACATAATAGGAGGCCGAGGAAACACCCTCTACCTCAACACAACAAGAGAAGGCCGAGGCATTCACGAAGCCTCAGGATGACAAACCAGAAGATTAGCCATAGCCACAAGGGAAACAACAAGCCGCCATGACGCCACCGAAGGACACACAAGAAGCGACAGAAACATCAAGTCATCTCGCACAAAACAAAGATTGGCAATCAAATGACGAAGTGATCCTGCAAGTGAATCAATATGCTAAGCAAATGCAGGACATGACTGAACGACTTTGCTCAGCAGCATTAAGTCATAGCACAAGGGCCAAGGAGTTAGAGATGGTGATTGACGCACTCCAAGGGGAGTTAGACGACCGACTCAATGTCATCTCACCGATCTACAAAGGCAAGTGCAAGATTTGAGAGTGGAAGCTGAACAACATCAGCTCGCAAGAGATAAGCAACAGAAAGAGATGGAGGAGCTTGAAGATTTTCTTACAAAGCTGTTAGATGCATGCAAGGCAAAAGATGAACAGCTGGTAGAAGTTACAAACAAACTTCTAAGAGAAAATCGCGCAGTGGCCTCGATCAAAGTCATAGACGATGTCTACAAGGCATTAGAGAAGAAAAATAAATATCTCAAGCTGGAGCTTGAGTTAGAGCAGTCTCAGCACCGAGACCTGGCTTTGATGCGGGTCCAAAGAGAAGAAGAGCTGCTGAAAAGAAATAGCAGAACTTAAAAGAGCCAACGAGCTATTGAGAGAGGGATGGCCGGAAACCCAAGAGGAGGCAGGCACTTCAAAGCAGTCCCATGTAGAGATCCCCTGTATTTCATTTGCTGAGATGGATACGTAGCCACCCAAAGAGATAAGTGGCATGGAAGAGTTTCAAATACACATAACTGAGTCAGACTCAATGCCAATGGTCCAGCTCTCAAAGGCTGAAGAAGATGCACTGAACGAAAAATTTACAATAGAGGTAGATGAGAAAGTGGAAAGCGGCAATGGATTGGGAGCTGAGGGTTCTTCACTCCGTCAACGTTACACAACTCACTCCCAATCAAATCAATGCACAATGGCACCAACATTCCCTGCCCTATCCTCTAATTAAAGTGGAGCTGCTACAATTGAAAGAAAGGCTTTACACTGACATGCAAGTCGAGGGTGCAAATCAAGACCACCCGAAGTGGAGGCTAAGCTGGTTGAACAAGAATCCAAGGTACTTGATTCTGTTCATAAGAGCACCCGTGGCCCTGCAAAAGGATCCAACTTTCTGTCCTGTACCACGAGTAAGGACTTGGCAAGCACACGAGGCACTACTAAAGAAGCGGACAACTTGGTTGAATTACCCAAGATTGCCTGCTCCAGACAAGGGACCACCGACGGAGGAGTACATGGTGAAAACCCTAACGGGTGCCATGTCCTTCTTCAGAAGTCTACCAAATTTATCATATGCAATGTTATACAAAATCTACCAAATGCTTCTCACCTGCATCGAAGTATTCCATGAGCCAGAGCAAGCAGGCACCCCATGGATGTCATTCCTCGAGGGTAACAAAGGGTTGTGCTATGATCTCAGTGGGAAACCTTCCAAAGAATCCCTCTATGGCTTCTGTGCTAGATGCATGTTTTTACCTTCTCACAATATGCTGTCATTCAAGGAAGCGTTCTACACAGGGTTCTTCACTTGGCGAACAAATATTTGGGCCAGTGAAGATCAACAACCTCACATCACGCTTTGTAGGCTACTCAGTAGTGGAGCTGAAGAACAAAGTCACCATGCAGTTTCTGCAAGTTCCAGATAAAGAGAGAAAGATCAGATACCAAAAGGCACTAAATGCGCTTAAAGACTGCCTTGCCAGCCTTCACCCCAAAGACTACTTCAACCCATAAAGTTCTTTCAAGGGATGACACACACGAGGAGGGGGGGAATGTTAGCAACAAGCTAACACGGATGCCACGAATACCATTTTTTGGAGCTCTCATTTTAAAACATTTATTATTTTTTATAAATCGGGAATATTATAACTCCTATTTTTTGGATAAACCTTGTAATTGATGAGCCGGGGCTACAAGCTTCCAGATTGTTTCAACCTATCATTACCTATCTTTAGTTAGAGATCCCAAATTATTAGTTTTGACCACCAAAACCCTTGGCTAAGGTATAAAAGCCAATTTTTGTAAGTTATTTATAAGTTTTGGATAATGAAATACACTGTGAGCTAATGGCGCTCACTTCTCTCCTTCTCGCGCTTCCTAGTCCCTCCCCGATTGTCACATTGAAGTCGCGTTTATTGCATTGCAACCAGAGGTAAGAGCTCTACGCATTGACGTAAAGACATCACAGTAATTCGTAGCTTTTGGCGTCATCGATCCGCGGCCTAATTTCATCATAAAAGTAGGAATTTACACTTCACAATAAAAAACTAAGCATAGGAGGGGTATTGGGGCATCATTGCTAAGCATTTAGGTGCATTCTGGGTCGAAAACGACTAGGCCAAAAATCCATTGTTGTTAATAATTGCGATTTTAGCACTTGACCTAAAGTAGGGTTTGAGAGCATAAACATATGTGCTTAGGTCTTATAAAATTGTCCTAGAACTTTTGTTACATTTGGATGTCATTGATGCTGTAACGGATGTGATTTGTTTGCTGATGAGTGATTGGCTTTTGGTGATTTCAGTCACTTGAGTATAGATTGATTTAGGTTTGAGTTGTTTGTTGTCTTTCGAGAGATTGACAACCTCTTGTAGCCTCTATGCACTAGTCGAGTTAGCTTCGTCCCATGGATTGACAATTTAATCGTGGTTCTCACTAAAACTGCAATAAGATAGGATAGTGAGGTTAGACTACCGTCCCACATTGCAGTAGGAAGTATTTAGTTTCTCTTCAAACTGTTTACCCTCCTCTTCCAGTTGTACTATGAGTGTCATAAAATTAATATCTAACTATGTTGCGGGAGCGACTTACACACCCATGAAGTGTATGCAAACACTACCTAGATCAACATAATTTCAATCGAGGACACAGATGACACGATAGGCACACGGAGGAAATCTCTTTAGCTTGTCAGGCTGAGACCATCCTACACATCTCTTTAGCTTGTCAGGCTGAGACCATCCTACACATACAACACTCTGGAAGGCCAACTATACCACAATCAAGAACCTCACTGCTCTCAACTACACCACCTAGCCACATATACACATACAGAAGGTACCTATGAAGTGCATGCAAACACTACCTAGATCAACATAATGTCAATCGAGGACACAGATGACACGATAGGCACACGGAGGAAATCTCTTTAGCTTGTCAGGCTGAGACCATCCTACACATACAACACTCTGGAAGGCCAACTGTACCACAATCAAGAACCTCACTGCTCTCAACTACACCACCTAGCCACATACACACATACGGAAGTTAACTCACCTAATCATGCCAGATTCGTACGAAACTTAAGGAACACCATCCCCTCACTAGGATACACCTGTCCCTACGCTTCTACACTCAAAACCCTCACTCTAAACCCATCTGCGAAAAACGCGTAGGATGACAGAGCAGAATTTTGAAAGTGCTCGAAACTAAAATTTATGAGTACCTATGCGTAGCTTATGTTGCCACGATTCTATAGACTACTAGTACTCAGAAAACAGACATCATTTGATACACTTACGGCCACAAATAGCTCATAGATGCGTCGGCGTGTGCGCTTCGTCTCGCGTGGAATGCTTGGCGTTGTTGCGTAGCTCTCCTCGAGCCTACAACAATGGTGCAGTCGGATCTCCAATGTGTTGAGCGAGCCGGGCGTAGCTAGAGGATAAAGCTCACGCTCACTCTCTTTCTCTCTCACACACAGTAGACGGCAGCGCTAAAGTTTTTGATTATAATTAAAGTCTCCTTTTACAAAATGACCTAGGTACCTTATATACTAAGGCTACCTTAGGTTTAACCAAAAATGGGGTTGAAAGGGTCAAATGGATTTGTATTTACAATCTGGAAGTGCCATTGCACCCCGGCTTCTGAAACTAGAATAACTACTCATTACAAATGACGTTTATAGCCATAATCCGCAGCATTTCATAACTCGCAAAAGATAAGACTTTGGTACGAAACTTGAGTTATGTTGTGTTGCTGACCTAGCGGTCAACACTCCCCCCTTCCGTGTTCATGTTGTCCCTGACATGACCTGATTGTCGATGGTGATGTGGTATTTGCTGTCGTTTTGGCTTCATCTGTTGCACTACTTGTAACTTTGTCGAACCACAACAAGAACTATGATCCATTAGAGCGGACATCTATCATCATACCCATTCATCTTTTGAGATCCTCTGATTACTTTTATGTCTGCTCTTCTTCATTGGGGACTTCTTTGTTCCTGTGCAATCATGTTGTTAGTGTTGTCTGCAGCTTTGTCATTGTAGGCCATTCTTCGACTCGCCATTGAGGAGAACTATGCTATGATCTGAAATTGGTGCTCCAATTCATTTGTCAATTGATTTGAGTAGCATTTCCTTATTGTTGATGTAGAAGGAATATGTATAAGAGGATGGTGATAGGTTCCTAGTCTTTCTAGCTTTCCAACTATTTCGTTTGCTCTTGGTTTTCTGACTAGGTGCGTCTGTCTTTGGTCCATCATCTGTCTTTGGACTCATGTCACTTTCCGTGTTCTTTGTCTCTGGATTCTCATCAGCTTTCTTTTGAGCTTGTGCTCTCGTAACTACTTGAACTAGTACAACATTTTCATTTTCTGAGCTACTAGGGAGTTGAACAATCCCTAATACATTTGTCATGATTTTCTTGATTTGGTTTGGTTTTTTTGGGCAATCGGGGATCAAGTGAGTGATGCCACACTCAAGACAATAGGCATTTACTTCAGTGATCTCCGTATGAGGACATTGTTTGACCAAGTGGTTGTCACGACTTTTGTGACAATACGTCTCTGGTTGAGGAGATTCTTTTAGCATTTCCTCTTGGCTATAAGCAAGCTTTGACCTAGATAAGCCGCTATTTACAATAATTCGCAATGTCCTTTCGTCCATTTCATACCTTCTTTCTTTCGACTGAAACCCAGGAGGTGGAGGTTGTACCGGCCTCACCACTCCATGTGTTTCTCTCACATTTTGTTGCTCCGAAGGGTAGTACTCACTTTGGTTGCTATACCACATTGTAGCTGGTACTAGCGTTGGTTTATTTGATGCTTCCATCATTGGCATGTATCTCATGTCTACCGGAATTCTAGCACCTGGCAGCGGAGGTTGTTGTCCAAAGACAAGCTGTGGCCTTAAAACTCCTACTGGTCTTGGCGCATTCTCCGTAATGTATCTAGGTGGAGTAGGTACTTCTGGAACAGGTTGTACATACCTCTCCCTAGCATTTTCCATGCTATAATAGCACTCTTCCTCCGTATGGTTCATCCATTTTCTCTCAATTTCACACCACTTCAGCTCTACCGAATCATACCTTACAAGAGGAATCAACCTCTTGACCAAGTCGTCTCGATAAGATTTTCTTGATCAATAGGTGCCGTTGGCTTGGCCATGGACTCACTTATCTGTGCAACACTGTGCTGAGAGGATGTGTCATCTCCTTGACTCTTTAATTCCTTTTCTTTGTATGCCTCACAGTTATCCACTAGATAAAGAGCTTCTTTGATCAACTCGTTTAGCGTCATCCTCCTTATCATATGCAGATCCTTCTGAAGGCCCGCATGTCTCATTCCCTAGATAAATATCAGCATCAGTCGTGCTTGCGTAGGGAATTCCGCTCTCGGATTGAGCCGTAATGATGCTTTGCGTACTGATTCATCCTCTTTCTGTTTGAATCTATGGATTTGCGAGACCGTGTTGTGAGCAATGCCTTTTGGCGAGAATTCTTCAATAAACTCCTCAAACAGCTCAGCTAGGGTCTCAAAATCCCATTTTTCCACCGAGTCGAACCATGTAGCTGCATCATCTTCTAGAGTCAATCCAAATCCCGCAAATTGTGTCGCAAAATCTGAAACTTCCTTTGCTCTAATCACTCTTCTAAAAGCCGTTACGTGATCTCTCGGATCTTTATCTCCGGAGTATTTTCTGTTTACCCATTTCTGGACTTGGGATGGTCTAACTTGTCGATTGTCTACAAGTCTAACCAGAGACTCTCCCAATCCTTCTCTCGTTATCGCTCTTGAAGGGAATCCTGGTGCCTCTCTTCTTGGAATTCCTATAGGAATTCTCGTGTGTTTGGTGGAGGAATTTGTGGTCCTTTATTGACCAAATATCCACCTCTTTCTAGTACAGTCTGTGGATTTGTGCTTTCTACAATTTTGTATTCTCGTCCATACTTGTCGACAACTATAGATCTCCATTGACAGTCGACTCCGTATGTGTAGACATATAAGAGCTTGTAATCCGTTATCTCTTCTAGGTATAGATCTGAGCACCTATAAAGATTGACCTCATTGTCGTCAATGTATCTATATAGTCCTTCACTCTCATGACCAATCATCCAAACTCTCTCAACAAGATGGATCTTTATCAATTGCAAGTTTGGAAGATCCATTGTGGGAGGATATTCCTCTATCGTCGGGATCTCCAAGCTTGTGTAAGCTGCGTTTGAATCTAGGGTAGACATGATTTTTGGGCTTAAGAGATTTTGCTTGGTTCAAGTAGATTTAGTCCACTGTGTTCAAGTGCTTTGGTTATGGAAAAGTCGAAACTATGTCCAAAACCGCAACCGTTTCGTCACAATTCTCACAAATTGTCGCTTTTAGACACCCCTAACTTGCGGATGTATTTTGAGGCCTCAAACGACGTTTTTTTTTTCAAAAATGAACTAAATGGTTGCCGTCGGCATACATTTAGTTCAACTTTTTCTCTAAGATCTGTAGAGCCGCTCTCAGGCTATGTTTTGATATAAAAACTTTTCCGATCCGATACAGTTTGTGAAAGTTATGGCCAAAATAGTGAAATGCAGTTTAGACTGGTCAAAATGAGTCCAAATTCAATTTTAAAAGAAGATTTGGGATCTTTGTGACACTGTGAACACTCGTGTATGGTCAAAAGTACAGTTGGACCCTAAAACTGGCCTAGAAACATCCTACACGTAGGATGTCTATATGCTCAAAATTTAACAAAATTTGGTCTAGAGACTCCCCTTAAGTCCAACAACACAATGGTATGCTCAGAATTTCATTTGGACCTACAAATGGCCTTGAGACATCCTACGCGTAGGATGTCTTTTTGCTCAGAATGACTTGAAATTTTCACCCCGGCTTCTCCTTGATGTGTTGATCACAGTGGTGTGCTCATAAGTTTGTTTGGAGTCCTAAATCAAGCTGGAGACATCCTACTAACTGCTCAGATTTTGTCCAAACTTGATCCCAAGATTCTCCTAGTGCTCAACAACCCAATGGTATGCTCAAAATTGAATTTGGATGCCAATAGGTCAAGATTTGGGCTGCATAAGCTTCTAGTGCACTCCAAGAGTAGGATGTCTGACAATTCTTGTCTTTGCTTGGTAAATAGGCCAAACAAGGTCCAAATTCACTTTTGAAAAAAGTTCTGGAATCCTTGAGACACTTAGAACCTCCCTATATGGCCAAAGTAGAATTTTGACCACTTTATGACCTTGGAGACATCCTATGCGTAGGATGTCCTTTTGCTCCATTTCAGCTCAAACTTGCACTGTAGCTTCCCCTTGATGTGCTAAGCTCACAGCTATTTTTACTTTTTGATTCTGACACCTATAGGTTGGTCAAATGATCAAGAATCTGTTCTAAAAGCCTGATGTCCGTTCTGATGAATTCATTAGTCAAATCAACTCCAAACTGGACCAAATTTGCCTAGGAGGCTTATCTAAGGCTATATGACAGCATGGTATGGTCACAGTAGAATTTTGGTTTTAGAATTATGCAGTAGACATCCTACGCGTAGGATGTCTTTTTGCTCAGAATGAACCCAAACTTGGACCAAAGATTCCCCTAGTCTTCAGCAACCCACTAGTATGCTTAGATTTGAGTTTGGATGTCAAAAGACCCCAAAACTAGCTATTCTTGCCTTTTTCAGTCAAAAATGCTAAAGTCTGTTCAATCTTCCTTTCACTGACCCAAATGAGATGAAATTTATCACATGCACTCAATACAACATTTAGAACATGCCTATGGAGTCATCCTATGGTTTGGTCTCAAAATTAGGCCTTGGACACAATTTGGGTAGGATGTTTGGCAATTCTCGTCTTTTGGCTTTGATTTGTCAAAATTTGGTCAAATTTCCACTTTCCAGGTGAAAATAGGGTAAAACCTACCTTTTGAACACACTGGTCAACTCAAAATTTCAAAATTTCCACCAGATCACCCTATAGACATCCTACGCGTAGGATGACTTTTTTCTCAGAATGGACTTCTGTTTCTACCCAAGGTGCTTCTTGATGCATATAACAAGAATATGTGATCACAACAAATTTTGGATGTCAAAATTGCTCAGAATCACCACTTTTGGGAAAATATTTCTCAGAAAGAGTAACATCCCCTTAACTCTCAGTCTATATGTCCAAATGACATGAGCTTTGGTGTGTGTGTCCAACACAACATGCAGAATATGGGTATGATGTCAAAACTTGATTTTTGCATCCAGAATCACTCTCTAGACATCCTACACGTAGGATGTCTACTGATGAAATTTTTGGCAGAATTCATCCACAGGCATCCCCAAGTCTTGAGCACTACTTTTCAAGCATTCCTACCAGTTTTTATGCAAAATTATGCTCAGAATCTTAAGTTTCTTGTTTTCCCATTTTTGACACTCCGTCTTTGGTCTTTTGGGTGTCAAGAGTTGGTCAAAACTCTAGTTTCAATGTATACTTACGGGAACCCCCCCCTTCTGAACACACCGGTGCAGTCAGAATTTTCAAATTTGGTCTCCAGAACCCCCTTGAGACATCCTACGCGTAGGATGTCTATGTTTACAGAATTGCAGGTTTTCTTCACAGAACCCTTGCAAATGCTCTTTTATATGCACAGCATCAATCAATCATACAAAAATATCCACAAAAGCTTGTTTAATGCATTTTTACCCTCAAAAGCACACTTTTCCGTGATTTCAAATGCAATCAAGCACTTTAGCAAATAATTCAGTGCTGAATAGCTCTAGATTAGAATTGGATCACTTACCTAAAGCTACTCCTACAAATCATATGGGGTTTTGCATCTATGAGTAGAAAAACGCTTCACTGCCACACACGGACTAGTAAACGCTTTTATCACCTCACAAATCACTCGACCACCAACACCTACTCTAATCCACAGATCCTAACTAAACCTATCTAGTCACAGACCCTCGGCAAGACACACGCTTCCTGGCTATCCACTTGATCGCAGAATATCCTCTTCCGGATCCACCTAAGAAAAACGCTTTCTTTAGCCGAAACTAAATCAAGCAACCATCACACGAGTGTTAGTAGGAAACCTACTTAGGTCCTTGTGTCCCCGGGAGCGGCGCCAATGTTGCAGGAGCGACTCACACACCCATGAAGTGCATGCAAACACTACCTAGATCAACATAATGTCAATCGAGGACACATATGACACGATAGGCACACGGAGGAAATCTCTTTAGCTTGTCAAGCTGAGACCATCCTACACATACAACACTCTGGAAGGCCAACTATACCACAATCAAGAACCTCACTGCTCTCAAACAACTACACCACCTAGCCACATACACACATACGGAAGGTAACTCACCTAATCATGCCAGATTCGTACGAAACTTAAGGAACACCATCCCCTCACTAGGATACACTTGTCCCTATGCTTCTACACTCAAAACCCTCACTCTAAACCCATCTACGGAAAACGCGTAGGATGACAGAGCAGAATATTGAACGTGCTCAAAACTGAAATTTATGAGTACCTATGCGTAGCTTATATTGCCACGATTCTATAGACTACCAGCACGTAGAAAACAGACATCGTTTGATACACTTACGGCCACAAATAGCTCGTAGATGCGTCGGCGTGTGCGCTTCGTCTCGCGTGGAATGCTTGGCGTTGTCGCGTAGCTCTCCTCGAGCCTAGAGCAATGGTGCAGTTGGATCTCCAATGTTGAGCGAGCCAGGCGTATCTAGAGGATAAAGATCACGCTCACTCTCTTTCTCTCTCACACACAGTAGACGGCAACGCTAAAGTTTTTGATTATGATTAAAGTCTCCTTTTACAAAATGATCTAGGTACCTTATATACTGAGGCTACCTTGGGTTTAACAAAAAATGGGGTTGAAAGGGTCAAATGGCTTTGTATTTACAATCTGGAAGTGCCATTGCACCCCGGCTTCTGAAACTAGAATAACTACTCATTACAAATGACTTTTATAGCCATAATCCGCAGCATTTCATAACTCGCAAAAGATAAGACTTTGGTACGAAACTTGAGTTATGTTGTGTTGTTGACCCAGCAGTCAACAAACTAACACAAATGATTTTCTCATATTGGACTGATCATTTAATATGGGAGAATAAATGGGAACAAGAGTTAGAATATAGTCATGTGCTTATGGATCTATCTCAGTAGGGGACCAAAGTCAGTGGGTCCAAAGGGGAGATGGTGAGTCAAAGAGCAATGCTAGATAATGGAGCTCAAAAGACGTTAGGGTTAGCTTCATTAAAGACCTCCAAAGGTTAGTGTTAAAATTCCTTAGACCTTTGAACTTAGGTTAAGCTAGGCTCATGTTTTAGGTGTTAATAATTAAGGTGCTTGACATGCTTGATAGCAAAGGTTCATTGTAAGCTAGCCATGTGCTTAAAGTTGCCAAGTCCAAGTCAAACCTGGACCCTAGAAAGAGAGGGGGCGAGCCTACGAGAGAGAGAGAGAGAGAGAGAGAGAGAGAGAGAGAGAGAGAGAGAGAGAGAGAGAGAGAGAGAGAGAGAGAGAGACCATGCTCATTCTAATTCCATGCTTGATGAGTAAGGTCCTTGAGAAGCTTCCCATTCATGGGGGCTTAGGTGCTTGAGGGGCTTGAGTCAAAAAGATATCCTACAAAGGAGGGGGCGAGGCCCAAAGCTAGGGGAAGCTTTTAATTAACCTCCCACTCACCCAAAGGGAACCCCATTCCTCAAGGGGCACATGGACACATGTCAGACTCTCCCTATTCATAGCCACATGGATTGCTTAAATCCTATTGGCTAGACTAAAGAGGGGTCCAATGAGCTTTTAGTTTAATTAAGAAATTATCTAGATATTATCAAGCCCTCTCTCTCAACAAACGGGTAAGGAGGACACTTGTCCAAAGCCTACCCATGTTCCTTGAAATGTACAAGACAGTGATTGTGCAAGCTTTAGGGGGTCCAATCAAATCTCATGGATGATCTAGGAAGAGGGATCGATAATGAGAAGCTAGGGCCTTGCTTGAGGGATATACACACCCTCTCACACACTTATTTTCACACATTCTCACTTTGTGAAGTGCAAGAGCTCCTTCTCCAAGCTTGAGAAGTTGAGAGCCTACACCAACACTCTTGGCAATGGAATGCAAACCCAATCAAGAGCCATGCTTCAATGCTATGCTTGCCATCTTTTTCATCTCCATTACTATGCGATTATGCTATGCTAAGCTCTATGAGGGATGGTATGAGAGGACACTACTTCTTTCTCGTATGGTACTTCTTCTTCTTCTTCCCTACCCTCATTCCCTGCTAGCTCTCTCCACCTTCGAAGGCATTTGAGGTCTTGGGATTGAGGCCGGGGACAAGTTAATGCTTTTATTAGATTAAGTTATGAGAAAAATTGTGGTGCATGATGTTCTCTATCTTCATTGCACCATCAAGGTCTCAAGGAACACAAAGCTTGTATTGTACCAAGTCTCTCTTTATAGGAGAAGCTATAATACAAAAGCCTTTTTGAGGGGGGGCGGCTCCACATAAATCCGGTCCTCAATTGTTGTCAAGTTCTTTGATTCTCTCTCTTGAAGAGTATTGTTCATGTCAAGCTAATTAAGTATAATGGTTATGTTGCTACCTCTAATCAAGTTCTCTCTCTATTTTCTCAATGTATTCTCATAAAAATGCTCACTACAGTTTTCTAAATTCCGCTATTCTCAATGTTCATAGTCCAATTCCATTACATTGGTATTAGAGCTATTGGTTTCTCTTTTCTTTCTTAAGAAGAGAGGTCCTTAAATTGACCCATTCATTGCAAGAGGGTAAGTACTGGGACAGGGATCTATTAACTTGGTTGAAAAGGAGTTAGTTCGAGGTACACAATTGGGAACTATAGACATAATAATGGAGTCTTTTGGGGCTCGCCTTTGGCTTAACCATTATTGAGCTACTAGCAAGCTCAACATGAACCATAATCAACCGAGCAATGTTAGACCCTCTCCACTACTCTTTGCAATCAACAATCTCTAAACCACGATTGTGGCTTCTTGAGAGCTAATTTTCAAAGGTAAAGAAGAGTAGCAACTAAGGTTTTTGAGGGTGGCAAAGCACAAAGTAGCATATACAAATATTTAGTTAGCATGGCTGACAATGATAAAGAGAGTAGAATGAATATTGACAATTTTGATTTTTCACATAAAGATTCTACTGATGATGCCCCAATGTTTGTAAACTATCTTGTTACTAGGTTGCAACAAGCTATGGGCAACCCTGCCTTACAAGCCAAAGTTACCCAACAACTTCATGCTTATGGGATTTCCCTACCTCTCAAAGAAGAGAGAGATCTTAGGAAGCCTCTTGTTGAGATGTGGCTCCACACAAAGATGAAGGTCTCGACAATCCTCAACTCCTCCTAAGAGGAAAAGATCATCGTATAGTCCTTCTCCTTGTCACTCCGAAAGGGAAGAGAGGAAACAAAGGAAGAAAACGGTGAGAAAGAGGTCACCCTCTTCTCCTTCTTCATCACCTTCCTCCTCTTCCGATGAAAGCAGTGGCTATTCTCCTAGAGAATACAAGAGGAGAGAACATCACAAATCCTATCCTTCTTGGAAAAGGTCCCACAAGCTTAAGAAGTTCAAAGAGGGAGGAAAGAGCATCTCTTTTCTCATCCATGATGGCACCTTTGGTGCTACTGACAAAGTATTGGCCTTCATCCAGCAATTTGATGCAGCCTTTGGAGACAAGGGCTTCATTAAATCCTCCAAGATACGTCATGTAGCTATGCACTTTTTAAAAATTGCACGTCAATGGTGGGCTAGTCTTCGTGGAAATGGTGAAGCTCCAAAAACATGGAAAAGTCTACGAATTTCCATCATGAAGCAATTCCTTGCAAGCCATGCCAAAGATAAATTGCTCATCGAATGGTAGAGTTTGAAGCTACTCTCCAACAACTCTATCCACAAATATATGGACACATTTTGGGATTTACATCTCAAAGCTACAATCTTTCAGAAGATAGACTTCGCTGAGAAAAAGCAACAATTTTGTGTGGGATTACCCGAAGAAATGACCGAGTATATCGACTCACAATGACCTGGTTCTATCACCGAAGTCATCCACCACACTATGGTTGCTTCTTGTATAAATTTCCAACAAGGGGCTAAGAGGAATTCTAAGCCCATGGAAAACAAAGATTAAAATGATTCAAATGTGAAGAGAAATGCTCAAAATTCTTCCCAAGGCAATTCCAACAACAACAACAAGACCAAGGAGCAAGGAGTCTATAAAGATAAAAATAAACTCTCTCCTAAGGAGCTAGAGGCTTTTGCAAAGATCATAAATGCTTTTAGGGTGGGGAGCAAGGACATGGCTATCATTCTTGCCCCAAAAGAAATGCCCGCAATGAGACTACTAGAGCTTCCACAATCAAGGCTCCAAAAGAGGATGCGCAATGCAAAGGATCATCCAATTCCTATGCGTGGGGAAAGGTGAGGGAGCATGATACCTTCATCCTTTATGATCTTAGCTCTACTCACAACTTCATATCAATGGAGTTAACCACAAAGCCGGGCATACAAGCTTTTGAGATGGGAGATACTATAACTGTTGATGGAGCTTAGGACAACAAGCCTCCATTACTCCCTTGATTAGATAGTTGAGGCTTCATGTCCAAATCTGCATCAACAAGAAATAATTTTTTATCTCCCCTCTCCAACATGAGGATGTCATCCTAGGGGCACCATGGTTCAACCGCATGGCTGCCAACATGAAGTTCCCTAAAAGGAAAATCTACTTCACCTATAGGGAAAAGAGCATATATATAGATGCTAATGAGTCTGGCCGTACTATACCACTTGTAAATTCACATGCTTTTGACAAGTCAATGAAAAGCTCGGTTTCCTCGTAGATGATTTTGTCAAAGAGTCTCTAAATGATGCTAATGTTTTAACAAAACAAAGTGGTAGGAATCGAGAAGAATTAGATTTGTCTAATGCTCTAAATAGATTCCTATGGAGTTACCTCCAAAACGAGGGGATGATGACCATAAGATAGAGCTTCTATCTAGGAGCTCACCACATAATAAACCTCCTTATAGAGTTTCTCAAGCTCAACAAAGGAGATTACAAGGCAAGTGCTTGAGATGGTAGTAGACAAGGGGATGGTGAGACCTAGATCCTCTCCCTTTTGTTCACTAGTCTTTTTAGTGCAAAAGAAAGGTGGCACATAGCGTATATGTGTGGACTATCAAGCACTAAATTGTATCACTATCAAAAAAAAATTGTCCGTACCCCAGGTAGAAGATATGTTTGATAAGCTAAAAGGTTCGACCTACTTTAGTAGGATTGACCTTAAAAGTGGCTATCCTCAAATAAGGATATGAATGAAGATATTGTAAAGACCACGTTCCGTACAACATTTGGTCTTTATAAATATCTTGTCATGCCTTTTGGTTTGACAAATGCTCTAGCCACGTTCAACTGCCTAATGCAGAAAATCTTTAGACCCTACCGCAAGTTCACTGCGATGACATTATCATCTACTCCAAATATTTGGAGGAGTTTAAGCAACACCTACATGTAGTTTTTCAAGCTATGAGGGAGAATAAAATTTTCATTAACCAAAAGAAGATTGAATTTTTCCTCCAAGAGATTCAATAATTAGGTCATATTATCTCTCAAGATGGTATCCATATGGATCCAACCAAGCTTGAGTAATAAAACGATGGCCTAATCCAAGGAATTTACATGGGCTACGAAGTTTTATTGGTATGTGTGCATACTATAAACGCTTCAGAGCTAAATTCTCCGCAAGACCATTACATGACTTGACAAAGAAAAATGTTAAATACATATGGACTACTAAGGAGAAAAATGCAATTGACAAGCTTAAAGAAAAGCTTATCTCTCAACCCGTGCTTACACTACCAGATCTCTCAAAACCGTTTGAGGTCCAATGTGATGCTTGTGGAGATTGCCTTGGAGCAGTTTTGCTTCAAGAAGGATATGCCATAGCTTATGAGAGTCGAAGACTCAATTTTGACGAGCGAATATTGGGCATCTATGAGAAGGAGCTACTAGCTGTCCTACATGTCCTCGACACATGGAAGCACTATCTTTTGGTGTTGCCATATACATGTGGTAGTGATGTGTGTGAACACATCACTACCACATGTACATGAGGTCCTAGTGTGTGAACACACTAGGACCGCCGGGGCATTTTTTTCCCTCTTTAGGAGGTTTTTCCCCCCGTGCATTGTATATACGCCCATCACTCTAGGGCTATCTATCTTTCCATTGCACAATAAGTAACACACTCTCTATTGTATGCCTTGAGCTTCCTTCATCTTCTCCAAGATGTGTGTGTTTCTCTGCAACCCTAATTCCAACAATTGGTATCAGAGTAGGTCACGCCCTCCCGGGCTTAGTCGCCAGCTGCTCCAGCACACGCCTGCTCACTTTCTCCGATTTCAGTGAGCTTTGGCGAGCGTTCGCAGGTCGACAAAAATTTTGGGGGAGCTCAAAGAGCCACGGTCTGCTCATAATTTTGATTTGGGCTCATTTCGGCCTCCGTTTCCACTACAGGCAGTACTGCACAGGCTATTTCGTCATTTTGTGCAAAATTTCTGTCAGTGCCATTTTCTGCATAACAGGTGCCTTATAGTCTTCTACGGTTTGTGCTATATAGCACAGGTTGTTCCCGCTCCGTTTCTCCTATTTTTGGGCAGTTTTCACATCTGGTGCCTCCTATTTTTGGGCAGTTTAGAACAAGCTCGTTGGGATGTTAAGGATGCGCAGGCTCATGCATTGATTGTGTTGTCTATGAAGCGCACCATTGTTCCTCACATCCGTTCAGTAAAATCTGCAAAACAGGCTTGGGATATCATAGCAGGTCATTATGCAAGCAGCAATGAGGCTAAAAAAAATTTGCTGCGTAAAGAGCTGGAGTCGAAGATCATGCATGAGGAAGATGATATGGACACTTTCCTTGCTAGTGTCAAGGATATCAATGAGCAGCTTATTTCTCCAGGTGAAGTCATTTCAGACTCCCAACGAGCTTGCAAGAGTCACTTTGTATGACAAGTGTGGACAAAATTTTGTAAATGCTGCTGCAGATTCAAGGGCTATTTCAAATCCAAAACTTTGGCATGCACGTTTTGGTCATATGAATTTTGCCAGTTTGCTGCATTTGCAATTGCGTTTGCAGAAATCTGATATGGTTGCTTCTTTGCCACCTCTTGAAGCACCTGTCAAACATGTTTGTGAAGGCTGTATTTTGGGTAAGATGCAGCGTTCTAAATTTCCAAAGGATGGTTCAGTTCGGGCCATATGCAGGTTGCAGCTTGTGCATAGTGATGTTTGTGGGCCCATGCAAACTCCGTCCTTGGGCAATTACCCGTACTTCGTGACTTTCATTGATGATTACTCCATGCATGCATGGGTATTTCCGCTTAAAGCGAAGTCTGAAGTTTTTATGTGCTTCAAACAATTTCTGGCTATGGCTGAAAATGTCTCGAAATGTACTATGGGCACCCTCCGTTCGGATCGAGGGGGGGAGTATATGTCTCATGAATTTAATGCATTTATGGCTAGTCGTGGGATAAAACACCAATGTACAGTGCCTTATACACCTCAGCAAAATGGTGTTGTTGAGAGGAAAAACAGGTCACTGACGGAAATGGCACGATGTATGGTCAAAAGTCAAGCTTTGCCGCATTCTTTTTGGCTTGAGGCCATTATGTGTGCCACTTATGTACTTAACAGGTGTCCTAGGAAAGCTTTGCAGTCTATTACTCCATATGAAGCATGGCATGATAGAAAACCTTCTATTGAGCACATGCGTGTTTTTGGCTGTTTGGCATATGCTTTGGTGCCACAAGTGCAACGCAAAAAATTGGATGATAAGGCTGTCAAATGTATTTTTGTTGGTCATAGTGCTGAAAGCAAAGGTTACAGGTTGTATCATCCGCAAACAAAACGTATTCTGGTTTCTCGAGATGTAGTGTTTGTGGAAGATTCTGTTCAGCCCTTGCTGTCATGTACTAGAGACAGTAATGTAAGATCAAAGGACATTTATGACACTTTGTTGCCTCTTTTCAGTGGTGGAAATACGAATGTAAGTTCCAATGAGGCAAATGTATAGCCTATGGAGGTTTCTGAAAATGTTCTAGATCAGCCTATTACGGATGTAGATGTACATGATGTACTTGATGAGGAAAGGTCTGAAAATGAGCAGGCTAGAGGTATGCCAAAATGGCTGGTGCACACTTTGCATGATAGTAAATTGGATGCACCTTTGTCTAGTCGTACTCGCTCAGGCTCTCGCCATGCATCTTATGCATCAGATTGTTATGCTTTGGCTGTGTCTAGCTTACATGATGTTGAGGAGCCTCTGACTTTTGATGAAGCACAAAATTCAGAAAATTGGATGGCTGCCATGCAATCAGAATATGATGCACTTATAGAAAATGACACATGGACTTTATGTGATTTGCCTCCTGGCAAAAAGGCCATTGGTACGAAGTGGGTTTACAAGTTGAAACGCAAGCCGGATGGTGAGATCGATCGCCATAAGGCTCAACTTGTTGCAAAGGGTTATGCACAGCAAAAAGACATAGATTATGAAGAGACTTTTGCTCCCACTTGTCGTATGACTACTGTGCGTTTTCTATGTGCATTGGCAGCTCATTTTGGTTGGGATGTACATCAATCAGACATTGTTACTGCTTTCTTGAATGGTGACATATTTGAGGAAGTTTATGTAACGCAGCCTCGCGGTTTTGTCATAAAGGACAAGAGGACAAAGTGTGCAAATGTAACAAGGCTTTGTATGGGTTGAAGCAATCTCCTCGTGCTTGGTATGAGAAAGCTGACACTCATTTGGTCAAACAAGGCTTTCGTAATAGTCCAACAGAAAGCACATTGTATGTAAAGCGTGAGGGTGATGTACTTCTCATTGTGGTTCTTTATGTTGATGATTTGCTGATCACTGGACCAAATGAGAGACATATTGCTGAATTTAAGGCTGATTTGAATGCTACTTTCAAGATGAAAGATTTGGGGCTGCTGCATCATTATTTGGGTATACAGTTTAAGCAGTGTGATGGTGGTATTGCCTTGTGTCAGAAAAGTTACATAGAGACATTGCTATGTAAGTTTGGACTTGAGGATTGCAAACCTATTGCCACTCCCATGGAAACAGGTTTGAAGTTGAGTCTACATGATGCTGGTGATCCTGCTAATGTCCCTCTTTACCAAACTGTTGTTGGCTGCCTCATTTATGTATGCAACACGAGGCCGGATATTCAGTTTGCAGTCTCATAGGTCAGCAGATTTATGCATAGCCTACGGTCTAAGCATTGGCAGGCTGTCAAGAGGATTTTCCACTACCTTAGTGGCACTTTACATCTTGGCTTGTTTTATCCCAAGGGGGGATCATTGCCGCCAGACTTACATGCTTTTTCGGACTCGGATTGGGTTGGTTGTTTTGACACGCAAGTGTCCACAAGTGGTTTTTGTTTCATGCTTGGCAGTTCATGTATATCATGGTTGAGCAAGAAGCAACCTACTGTGGCCACTTCGAGTTGTGAGGCTGAGTACAGGGCAGTCTTCACAGCTACGGTTGAGTGTGTATGGCTCAGATGCCTTATGGATGATTTGGGTGTTGGACAAGACACTGCCAACACTATCTACACTGACAGTCAGAGCGCATTGGCAGTTGCGAGGAACCCAGTTTTTCATGCTCGCACAAAGCACATTGAGGTGCATTACCACTATGTCAGGGAGAGGCTCTCAGCAAGAGAGATCAGCTTGGCTTATGTGCCAACACAGGACAACCTTGCAGATCTTTTCACAAAGGCATTGTCTCGTGAGAAGCTTGATGCTTTCCGCAAAGCTTTGGGATTACTCCCCTTTGTGGACTGATCCTGTCCTCAGGGCATGGCACTTCCCTTTACTCATGTGCCAGCTCTCGTTCACTGCATCACTCCAGGGGGGATTTGTTACCATATACATGTGGTAGTGATGTGTGTGAACACACTAGGACCGCCGGAGCATTTTTTCCCTCTTTAGGAGGTTTTTTCCCCCGTGCATTGTATATACGCCCATCACTCTAGGGCTATCTATCTTTCCATTGCACATTAAGTAACACACTCTCTATTGTATGCCTTGAGCTTCCTTCGTCTTCTCCAAGCTGTGTGTGTTTCTCTGCAACCCTAATTCCAACATTTGGGGACTCCATTCATCCTTCGCACGGATCACCAAAGTCTTAAGTACTTCATGACGCCAACCAAGCTCTCCGATAAACAAATGAGGTGGGAAAGTTTTCTTTTGTAATTCAATTTTCATATTGCTTACATTGTTGGCAAGCAAAATCAAGTAGATGATTCTTATCATGACGGCCGAGAGCCAATGCGGTGTCCATAGAAACTCACAATGATCTATCTTCTATGATAGATGAGTATGCTACTGCCCCAATTTTAAAGATGTAATTTCAGCCCTTGCCTTAGGGAAGAAAGTAGAACCATTCACCTTGCAGGATGCTTATCTTCTCCATTGAAATAGGCTATGCGTTACTCACTCTCTTCGTGAGAAAGTGATATATTAATCCCATGCTCCTCCGTATGCGGGGCATAGAGGTATTCAACCTACTCTTTGAGGAGTAGAGACATATTTCTATTGGCCTATCATCAAATTGGACATACAAAACTATGTGTCAAAATGTGTGTTATGCCAAAACACAAATTGTGATAGGGGGAAGCAACCTGGATTGCTCCAGCCTTTGCGAATTCTGAATTCGCCATGGGAGAGCATATCTATGGACTTTATCTTTGAATTGCCCAATTCCATCCATGGGAATATGGGAGTATGAACAATGGTAGACAGGTTTAGCAAACAAGCACATTTTATACATTTCAAAAAGACTATTGAGGCACACCAAATGGAAACCCTCTTCATATTCCAAATTTTTAAACACCGTGCCTTGCCAACATCAATAGTGTTGGATAGAGATCCTTGAATGACCAGTACTTTTTGGAAGGGTCTCTTTGAGAATCTAGGTACTAGGCTCAGTCTCTCTTCGGCCTATCACCCACAAACGGATGGCCAAAGTGAAATAGCCAACCTTATGATTCTGGATCTACTTAAGATCTATGTTATCAAAGTAGATCAACGTTCACAATGGGAAAAGTACCTACCTCTTATAGAGTATGCATACAATAACACTCTCCATACTACTACGGGGAAGGCACCCTTTGAAATCATTGAAGGAAGACCTAAAAGTCCCTTGCTACTTAAGGTACATGGGAAGATCTTCACTGCCGAGATGAATATAGCTGAGACTTACACGAATCTATCCAAAAGATTAAGGAGGCTACATCTCATCTTGCAACAACAAAGGCAAAAGGCTGCTATTAATAACAAGCACAGAAGGGCCTTACCTTTGAAGGAAAAGAGGTGCTTCAACCCGTTCAATCGATTCTTTGACATGAAAACAAGTTACTAAGACATGGTACGATTATCCGACGGTATCTTATTAGGTTCAAAAATTATCCTTTTGAGGATGCTAGATGGATGCAAGAAACACAGCTCAAGGAGAGTATGAACCTTGCCAATGCTTACAATGCTACATAAGAGTAAGAAATGTAAATACTTTTAACATTAAAATTGTTTTTCTCTTATACAACTAGTTCTCTTTTTATTGTGCACAAAGCTAAATAGTATGCATGCTTAGAATCATGTTTGTGACGACGATGTCTCTTAAACACCAAGTAGAACTTGTCACTATACTTTGGAAATAAGATACGAACTCGAGCAGAAATGCTTGCGGCAGCTAAGTCTCCCAAGCACCAATTTGATTACTCATCCATTCTTGAATGATTTCGTAGGGTAAAAAGGGATCCTCTACCCGCTAACAAACTCCGAATAATGATTAAGACTTTATCTTCTCTACCTCATAGTCTAGGATGACTATGATTTCAAGAGAGAGGTAATGTCATAAAATCTAATATCTAAATAACCCAAATGATTTTCTCATATTGAACTGATTATTTAATATGGGAGAATAAATGGGAACAAAAGTTAGAATATATAGACATGGGCTTATGGATCTATCTCAGCACGGGACCAAAGATAATGGGTCTAAATGGGAGATGGTATGTCAAAGAGAATTGCTAGCTAATGGGGCTTGAAAGACCTTAGGGTTAGCTTAATTAAAGACCTCCAAAGGTTAGTGTTAAAAGTCCTTAGACCAAGGAACTTAGGTTAAGCTAGGCTCATGTTTTAGGTGTTAATAATTAAGGTGCTTGACATGCTTGATAGCTAAGGTTCATGGTAAGCTAGCCATGTGCTAGAAGTTGCCAAGTCCAAGTCAAAAGCCGAGCCGTACAATGAGGGGGGGTGAGCCTACAAGCTGGGAGAGAGAGAGAGAGAGAGCCCATGCTCATTCTAATTCCATGCTTGATGAGTAAGGTTCTTGAGAAGCTTCCCATGCATGGGTGCTAAGGTGCTTGAGGGGCTTGAGTCCAAAAGAGACCCTACAAAGGAGGGGGCGAGGCCCAAAGCTAGGGGAAGCTTTGAATTAACCTCCCACTCACCCAAAGGGAACCCCATTCCAATGAGCTTTTAGTTTAATTAAGCAATTATATAGATATTATCAAGCCCTCTCTCTCAACAAACGGGTAAGGAGGACACTTGCCCAAAGCCTACCCATGTTGCTTGAAATGTACAAGAAAGTGATTGTCCAAGCTTTAGGGGGTCCAATCAAATCTCATGATGAGCTAGGAAGAGGAGTCGATTATGAGAAGCTAGGGCCTTGCTTGAGGGATATACACACCCTCTCACACACTTATTTTCACACATTCTCACTTTGTGAAGTGCAAGAGCTCCTTCTCCAAGCTTGAGAAGTTGAGAGCCTACACAAACACTCTTGGCAATGGAATGCAAACCCAATCAAGAGCCATGCTTCAATGCTATGCTTGCCATCTTTTTCATCTCCATTACTATGTGATTCTGCTATGCTAAGCTCTATGAGTGATGGTATGAGATGACACTACTTCTTTCTCGTATGGTACTGCTTCTTCTTCTTCTTCCCTACCCTCATTCCCTGATAGCTCTCTCCACCTTTGAAGGTGTTTGAGGTCTTGGGTCTAAGGGACCGAGGACAAGTTAATGCTTTCATTAGGTTAAGCTATGGGAAAAATTGTGGTGCATGAATCTCTCTATTGTTATTGCACCATCAAGGTCTCAAGGAACACAAAGCTTGTATTGTACCAAGTTTCTCTTTAGTGGAGAAGCTATAATACAAAAATCTTTTGAAGGGGGGACTAGCTCCACATAAATCCAGTCCTCAACTGTTGTCAAGTTCTTTAATTCTCTCTCTTGCAAAGTATTGTTCATGCCAAGTTTATTAATTGTAATGGTTATGTTGCTACCTCTAATCAAGTTCTCTCTCTAATTTCTCAAATTATTCTCATAAAAATGCTCACTATAGTTCTCTAAATTCCAATATTCTCAACGTTCATAGTCCAATTCCGCTACAACGAGCATCACATCTGCCATAAGCATTGATAATTATAGTAATGGAAATGCAGGTTCGGATCCATTTTTGATAAGTGCATGCACACTAAGTATTATGGACCCTTGTGTTTGGCAAAGGCAGTTTTGGAGTGGCGTGCAAATTCATGAAATTGATAGATTCTAAAGCAATTCACACTATATACGCAATATTTCTATGAGATTAATTGTGGGTCTACCAATCACTATCAGAGGTCATGGCTCAATTTGGGTGCTTGTAGATAAGTTGACTAAACTTTATACAATTTATTCAATCCAATATTCCAATCTAAAGTTAACCAAGTTGATTGCCTATAATCTATATTGGTTATATGGATTACTCTAAAATTTTGGACATTGTGGTGACCTACGTTTAGCAATCCTTTCTAGAAGACTGTCTGTAAATGATTGGGGAGAAAATACTCACTATTCGTATTGCCACTATTCTAGAGATAGATAAGCAATTTAGAAGTGTTGATCTTGTGCTAAAGGATATACTAAGGGAGTACGTTAGTACAAAGCAATCCAACTGGAAGGCTATCTCTCTAGTTGGATTTTCCTTACCATGAGGCAAATCATGTTGTGCCACTAGGTTTAGTCCCTTCATGTTTAGGTTAGGTTCTCAACCTCGATCACTAGTTATGGTGGGGTTGTTCATGATGAGAAATGATAACAAGTCGAGGAATCAATGTTTATTGATGAGCTATGTCAGCATGCTACTTTCATGGAAAGTGAAAAGAGGTATTCTTTAAGACGCCTCTTAAATGTGGAAACTCATTTAAAGTACTCTAGTGAGTTATAGAGCCTACACTGTTGGTTATAGGTTAGTTACAAAAACACTTGTAAAGGGACAACAATATGGACAATCAAGATGTTTTTCTTGGTTGCATTGAGCCTTCTATTGAACAGTGTATCACTCAAATGACAGCTGGATTCATGATGGATGCCACTGTGGAAACATTAGAGCTTTTATGAAGATCTTATCACTTTTGTTTTTGAGGACAAAAAGCTTCTCCGAGTTAGGCCTAGGGCAAGACGGTCCAGTGCCAAGGGATAAGACACACATGTCGTACAAGGGGCCTATATTTAGTAGGCCAAGGGCCTAAATTAAGCATGCTTGGGTGGAGATGCACATATGCTAGTCCATAGTCTCTCATATTGGTATCAGAACATGGCCTGCGAGTAGGGTGGGATTTCGTCCACTTAATCCTTGTTTATGCTTCTACTATAACATCAGCTACTCTGTCAGTTGTTAGGAAATATGACGTAGCTAAGTAGATAATTGAGTAGTTTACTTAATGGAGAGAGATAATTTTCACATATGAAAGATTATATAGTAGAGAGAGAGAGAGAGAGAGAGAGAGAGAGAGAGAGAGAGAGAGAGAGAGAGAGAGAGCACGATATACGTGGTTCACCCAATGTGGGCTATGTCCATGGGAAAGCAACCACTCAATGGCTTCAATATTTCAAAACAAGAAGTGGATTACTTTTGGAGCTCTTGCCTTGCTTCACTCTTACCACCTCACATCAACTTCACGATACACCACAATGCTTCACAATCTGTCTTTATGTGTAGAAGAGGCCTCCTTTTATAGGCCAAAAGGGATTCCCTCTCTCATGAGAGGCAGCCCTGTGTAACTGCCCTTGTGTTGACAAGGGCCGCTACACACCGAGAGACTTGTGTTGACAAGTCTCTCCAATGCGCTCATGTGTGGCCGCTCTTGAGAAGACAAGTCCATCTCAAAATCGGCCATCGGCCATTGAGTTCAGCCACCGCTCAACGGCCATTGACTTTTGACCATTGGCCACTAGCCATTGACTACCGTGGCAATGGGCCAATCGATCGGCCATTTTTTGACCACTTTTTGGCCGCCGTCCGGCCATAATATTTCGGACAAAAGAAATATTCCGCCAAATTTTGGTTTTTGGCGAGTGATTTTTCTTCCATGCACGATGGCTTCTCCTCATAATGCGGGCCGTACAAATGTGTATTTTTAATACAAAAAATTACAAGGGGTAAATCAGGATCCATACTTAACAATCTCCCACTTGGAGACTGATCTCCACACCAAACCTGTGAGTGCTTTCCATCCTAGCTTCTTATCCTTGAATGTCGATTGAAGACGAGAAAAAGCTCAACTCCTTCTTGTTGACCACCTTTGTAAACATGTCTGCAGGATTTTCACTTGTATACACCTTTCCTAGCTTTAGCTGCCTCTCTTCCAAAAGTGTGCGTATGAAGTGATATCTCACCTCAATGTGCTTTTTCCTTGAATGAAAGGCTAAGTTCTTTGCAAGATGAATAGCGCTTTGGCTATCACTATGTACAAGACATAATTGTCTTGTTTGAATTCAAGCTCTTCTAAGAATCTGTGAAGCCACATGATTTCTTTACTTGCTTCTGTCATTGCTACGTACTCTGCCGTGGTAGGAAGTGAGACCACTTTCTACAGCTTTGAAGCCCAAATTACTGTTGTGCCTCCAACCATGAAGACATAGCCAGTAGTGCTCCTTCAAGTATCTTTGTCACCGGCCATATCTGCATCAGCATACCCTTGAAGAAAAATATCAGCTCCTCCAAAATACAAAGCATTTGTTGTTGTCTCTTTCGGATACCTAAGTATCCACTTCATAGCTTGTGAGTGCTCTTTACCTGGGTTGTCCATGAACCTACTTACAACGCCCACTGCATGTGTAATGTCTGGACTTGTCCAGACCATAGCATACATAAGAGAATCTACCATTGCAGCATATGAAACTTTAGACATATAGGATATCTCCTCTTGTGTCTTTGGACACATATTCTTGGCAAGTTTAAAGTGATAAACAAAAGGTTTAGAAACCTTTTTTGCATTTTGCATTGCAAACCTTTCTAGTACTTGCTTGATGTAATCCTCTTGAGGTAGCTTTATTGTCTTCTTCATCTTGTCCCTTGATATCTTCATACCAAGTATCCTCTTTGTAGCACCTAAATATTTCATTGAAAAATATTTAGACACCTCCTCTTTTAGGTCTTTGATGTCTTGCATGTTAGCACTTGTAATCAGCATGCCATCGACATACAGCATTAGGATGATGAACTTTCCATCTCCCAAATTCTGTATGTAGACGCAATGATCTGAGTTGCATCTTTTGAATCCATGATCCAACATCCATCGATCAAACTTCATGTACCATTGTCTTGATGCTTGCTTTAAACCATACAAGCTCTTCTTTAATCAACAAACCATTTTCTCCTTACCCCTTACTCCATATCCCTTTGGTTGAAGCATGTAAAGTCCCTCCTCTAAGTCACCGTGAGAGGGAATGCCGTATTTACATCCATTTTCTTGAGATTTAAATCATGAAGAGCCACAAGGCTTAAGACAAGCCTAATTGAGTTCATTTTTACAACAACAAGATAAAATATTTCATTGAAGTCAATACCTTTCTTTTGAGAAAACCCTTTTACCACAAGCCTAGACTTGTACCTTTTCTTCCCGCCTTCTTCTTCCTTCAACTTGTACACCCATTTGTTTTGAATGCCCACTTATCTTTAGGCAACTCAATCAACTCCCATGTTTGGTGGCGATGTAATGAGTCCATCTCCACTTGCATGCTCTTTATCCATTCTTCTTTGGATTCACGTTGCATAGCTTCCTCGTATGATTCC
The DNA here is from genome assembly GCF_014529385.1 of Adiantum capillus-veneris. Taxonomy (NCBI): domain Eukaryota; kingdom Viridiplantae; phylum Streptophyta; class Polypodiopsida; order Polypodiales; family Pteridaceae; genus Adiantum; species Adiantum capillus-veneris. The sequence continues at coordinate 31,935,950 of NC_140958.1, read as the reverse complement.
GACTCGCTAGAAGCTGAGATCAAGAGATGGTTGAAGGAAGGAATAAACCTTTCTAGAGGTCTACTTGCTCTTGTAGATCTTCAATGAGGTTGAGGCTCCTCGTATGGTTGACATTGTTGTACGTTGTCATCGTTTGCACTCCTTGAGTCTTCACCATCCTTAAGCTCCATGTACTCATCATCTTTTTTTTTTTTTTCAATTAATCTTTGAACATATTTTGTTCATTGGAAATTACATCCCTACTTCTAAAGATTTTACCATCTTCAGAATTCCATAGGCGATACCCAAAGTCACCTTCTCCATAGACAATAAAAATACTTTTTGGACTTTGCATCTAGCTTTGATGTTAAGCTTCTATCTATGTGCATGAAAGCCTCACACCCAAACACTTTGAGCAAGGAATAATTCACCACTTTACCTATCCATGCCTCCCAGAAACTCCCCCATCCAATGCCGTTAAGGGTGATCGGTTGATCAAATACACAGACGTACTTACTGCTTCCACGCAAAGCTCAAGTGGTAAGCCTGCATGTAGCCACATGCTTCGTACTCGCTCCATGATTGTTTTGTTTATCCTTTCGAAAGTTCATTTTGTTGAGGTGTCCTTGGGGTTGTCCTATGCTTCCAAATGCCATTGTTAGCACAAAAGTTTTCAAAAGCTTGGTTGCAATATTTGCCTCCATTGTCAGATTTGAGGCATTTAACCTTGGTACCTACTTCATTCTCCACAAAGGATTTCCACCTTTGAAATATGAAAAACACATCGGATTTATTCTTCATGATAGAAACCCATGTTTTTCTTGTTGCATTGTCTATGAATGTTACATAGTACAATGAGCCACCAAGGGATGGTGTACTTGCAGGACCCCAAACCTCAAAATGAACCAATTCAAGTTTGTAATTTTTTCTTTCATTTCCTGCTTTTAGAAATTTTACCCTCTTTTGTTTACCATGAACACAATCTTCACAGAACTCTAAGTCCACTTCTTTCAAACCTGGTAGAAGCTTCTTTGATTGAAGGATTTGCATTTCTTTGGCACTCATATGCCCAAGCCGATAGTGCCACACCGCACTATCAACTTCTATAGCCATTGCACAAGTTGAAGGTTGTGTGATAACAGTACACAAGTAAAGTGTACCAACCTTTTCTCCCTTGGAAACCACCAAAGATCCCTTTGAGATCTTCCATTGTTTGTTTTTGAATACAATGTTGTGATCAATTATCCTGTAGAGATCAAATTTTTGCGAAGAGAAGGAACATGCCTAACATCTTTAAGCTTCCATTCAAATTCGTTAGTAGTTTTGACATAAATTGTACCTTGCCGATAATTTCACTAGCTTCATCATCTCCCAAGTATACATACCCAAAATTACCTTTGTTGTAATCTTGGAAATGTTGCTTGTGCGGTGTCGCATGGAATGAAGCCTCGGAATCTACTATCCAGGAAATATACACATTGTCTAATGAGAGAATTAGAGCATCTTGCTCTACTTCACCTACCACATTGGCCTCCGATGGTTGCTTGTTGTCTTGAGAATCTGACTCCTTCTCCTTCTTGGACTAGCAATCCTTCTTGACGTGGCCGTTCTTGCTGCAATTCCAACATTCAAGAACTGGATTTGCCTTGAGCGATCACGACCCTTTTGGTTTTTGAACCTGTCCTTAGGCCTTCCTCTTGTTTCCACTGGCAGTGCACCACTTGATGTTTCTCCTGTGCTTCTCCTTCACATTTACTCGCTTAGGAGAACACCCACAACATCATCAAACTTAAGAGTATTTGTGCGAGAGATAGAATTACTTACAGCCATCACAAGGCTATCCCAACTATCCGATAGAGATGATAGTATAAGGAGAGCTCACACTTCGTCTCATCGAAATTTTTCACCGATCGAAGTTGACTTATGTTGGTGTTAAATCATTTAACTGAACCATTCTTTTCCGTCTTTAGATTGAACAAGCGCTTCATGAGAAATACCTTATTGGATGCCCATGGTTTCTTGTAGAGGTCGTCAAGTGACTTCATCAAGTCCTTCGTGGTCTTCATCTCCAAAACATTGAAGGCCACCGTTGATGCCAAGCTTTAACCATATTTTCCTCAGAGCCTTTTGTCAAGGACAATCCCTACTTTATATGCCATCTTTGTGGGCTTCTTTGCAAGACCGCCTAGTGGAAAATAGATATCCTTCTGGTAGAGACAGTCTTCGATTTGCATCTTCCAATGTTGATAGTTCTTTGCCGTTGAACTTCTCGATCTTGAGATTCCCTTCCTCCACCATTACTCTCACTCACTTTAAGGAATCCTTTCCTTTGAGAAACTTTAGCTACGAGAAAACTTTTTTTTGATACCAGTTGTTAGCAAATATGACGTAGCTAAGTAGATAATTGAGTACTTTACTTAATGGAGAGAGATAATTTTCACACATGAGAGATTAGAGAGAGAAACACACAGAGAGAGAGAGAGAGAGAGAGAGAGCACGATACACGTGGTTCACCCAATGTGGGCTACATCCACGGGAAAGCAGTCACTCAATGGCTTTAGTACTTCAAAACAAGAAGTAGATTACAAAGGGATTATACCCTTTTGGAGCTCCCGCCTTGCATCACTCTCACCACCTCACATCTACTTCACAATGCACCACAATGCTTCACAATCCGTTTTTGTGTGTAGAAGAGGCCTCCTTTTATAGGCCAAAAGGGATGCCCTCTCTCATGAGTGGCAACCGTGTGTGCCGCCCTTGTGTTGACAAGTCTCTCCAATGCGCCCATGTGTGGCCGCCCTTGAGAAGACAAGTCCATCTTGAAATCGGCCAACCGGCCATTGAATTTGGCCATCGCTTAGCGGCCATTGAAATTCGACCACTGGCCACCAGTCATTGACTATCGCCCACCGGCCAACCGAACGACCTTTTTTCGACCACTTTGTTCTCCCTCCATGCTTGAAAAATCACTTGGAGATGTTGCTTATGTTCCTCCAAAGACTTAATGTAGATGATGATATCATCAAAGAACACTCAGTGAATTTGTGGTAGGCTCTAAAGAAAGGGTCTAACAAGATGAAGACATCATGCTCCCTTACCTTTCCCCAAGCATAGGAGAGAGGTGCCCCTTTGGAATGAGCATCCTCTTTTGCAACTTTGATGGTGGAAGCCCTAGGAGTCTCATTGCCAACATTTTTCTTGGGGCAAGAACTATATCCATGTCCTTTCTCCCCACACTTAAAACACTTATGGTCCTTGCAAAAATCTTCAAGCTCTTCAGGAGAGAGTTTTTTTTACCTTTGTAAACTCCCTTCTCCTTGGACGGATTGTTGTTGTTGTTGTTGGAATTGCCTTGGGAAGAATTTTGTGCATTGGTTTTCCCCTTGGCATCACTTTTGTCTTTATTTTTCATGGTTGACATTCCATCTAGTCCCTTGTTGGAAATTGATGTGCGAAGCAACCATGGTGTGGTGGATTACTTCGGTGATAGACCAGGCCGTTGAGAATTGACATACTCGGCCATCATTTCAGGTGCTCGGCAAACTCTATCTTTTGGAAGACAGTAGCCTTGAGATGTAAGTTCCAAAACTTGTCTACATATTTATGGATAGACTCATGAGAGAGAAGCTTCAAACTGCACCCTTCAATGAGAACTTTGTCTTTTGCATCGCTTGCAAGGAATTGCTTCATGATGGAATCTCGTAGAGTTTTCCATGTCTTTGGGGTTCTCCGTTGCCACGAAGGCTAGCCCACCATTGGAGAGCCAATTTTTGGAGGTGCATAGCTATGTGGCTTAGCTTGGAGGCTCCGTGAAGCCCTCATCTCCAAAGGCCACATCAAATTGCTGGATGAAGGCCAATACTTTGTCGGTGGCACAAAGGTGCCATTATAGGTGAGAAAAGAGATACCCTTTCCTCCATTTCTGAACTTCTTGAGCTTTTGTGGCCTTTGCCATGCAGGGTATGATCTGTGATGTCCTCCCCTGTTGTATTCTCTAGGAGAATAGCCATAGGTTTCGTCGAAAGAGGAGGAAGGTGAAGAAGAAGGAGAAGAGGGTGACCTCTTTCTTGCCCTTTTCTTCCTTTGTTTCCTCTCTTCCCTTGCAGAGTGACAAGGAGAAGGTTTGTGTGTTGGTCTTTTCCTCTTTGGAGGAGTTGGCGATCATCTAAATCACAGTCTTCAGGGAGCCACATCTTCAAAAGAACTTAAAGTTTCATTACGTTCTTGCTCTTTGGATTCCTCCTCTTGTATGTGAGAGAGTCTTCTTTTGGGGGTCTCTTCAAGAGGCCTCCTAAGCTCTCTCTTCTCTTGGACAGGAAGGGTAATCCCATAAGCGCTAAGTTGATGAGTAACTTTGGCTTGCAAAGCAGGGTTACCCATAGCTTGCTGCAACCTAGTAACAAGATAATTGACAAACATGGGGCATCATCGTTAGCACCTTCATGTGCAAAATCAAAGTTATCAATGTTCATTCTACTCTCTTGGTTATTGTCAGCCATGTTAACAAAATTTGTGTACTTACTTGGTGTATGCTTTGGCAATTCAAAACCTTAGTTGCTACTCCTCCTAGCCTTTGAAAATCGGCACTTAAGTATCTACATCCACGGCTCGAATTGGTTAATTATAAAGAGTAGTGGAGTGGGTCTAATATTGCAGAGTTGTTGAGGGCTAGCTCCTTTCGGACCTCTCATGGCTCAATAATGGTAAACCCGTAGGCAAGTCTAAAAAGACCCCATAATTAAGTCCAAAGCTCCCAAGGTGTGCACCATATCCCACATAGTGGGCTCAACAAAGCCGATAATAGATCCTCGTCGGCCTACTAACTTTGAGAGTAGTGAAAATTAGAGAAAGTACTTTTGTGAAATTACTTTGTGAGCATAGAGGGTGAACTTAATTGATGGTAGAAACTTAAACATAGCATTTAGTTAATTTGGCATGAACAATACTTTTGCAAGAGAGAGAGTTTAGAGAACATGACAACAATTGAGGACTGGATTTTTGTGGCGCCAATCCCCCCTCCAATAGGCATTTGTATTATAGTTTCTCCCATTAAGAGAGACTTGGTACAAGAAAATCTTTGTGTTCCTTTGTGACCTAGGTGATGCTATGAAGATCAAAGCTTCATGCATCATGAGCATAACTTGAACTTTGTAAAAAGAATTAACTATCCCAAGCCTTAGTCCCAAGGCCTCAAACACCTTCGAAGGTGGAGAGAGCTAGTAGGGAATGAGGGTAGGGAAGAGGAAGACAAAACATTTCATAGGCAAAATAATTCATTCCTCACTTATCATCACTCTTCTTGCTAGCATACATAATAGCATAGTAATGAATATGGAGAAGATGGCAAGCTTAAGCATTGAAGCATGACTCTTGGTTGGATTTGCATTCCATAGCCAAGAGTGTTGGTGTAGGCTCTCAACTTCTCTACTTACTTCTTCTCGAGGTTGATTGTGGTGTTGTGTCATTTCGTTAATGCGAGCCTCTTTGAACTCGTCAGCTCTCGCCGCTTCCTCTCTTGTGCGTCTGTTTACCGAGATTATAATATGCTAGATGGCCATTATAGAAAAATGTCGCACATCGTTGTTGGTGTAGTTATGTAATCGAAGTTCCTGTAGAAGCGTGATACAGAAATTTGTTGCTTCATACATACGTTGCAGCAAACAATAAAACAACAAATTACTTACGTTTGGTATATCCATAATTTGATTGATGAGCAACACGGCATTCAAACAGGTTCGCCAGCCACATCTATAGTCATTTGTCTGCGTGGGCACGGTTACCCGTTCGTGCCGGACTACATTTCTTAGATCATGTTCTAACAAAAGATGCTCTACACAGCATACAAGTTTTTTCGCGGCACTACATACATAACCACTTGAGTCAGCAACACATTACAAAGAGACACTGCTTTCCAAATGTACCCAAATGGACCTTATGTTTTTACACGACCGTGAAATGCCCTGCTTTGCCCGGAGTTTGCGTAGTAAACAATCTTAGCTTCCATGTAAAATAATATTAGACTCCAATGATCACTACAAAGACACCATCAAAGATGAGGAGAGATTCTCAATGAAAGATGTTTTTTACAAGGCAAGAAAATACTCATGATTAATTGTACGCAGTGACCAAAAAGCACGCTAGATCAAAGTTGACTCTGCTAAACCAGTTCATCGGACTCAAAAAGGAAACTGAGTTGTTCTGCAGATAAGGCGATATCAGCGGATCTATTACATATACTTTCTCTTGAACCTCAGGGGGCAGAAGCGAGACAGCGTGGCTAACATGAACAAATGGCAGAGATAGACTTGAACACCAAGTGAGTCAATACCGAGCGAGTGGGGCAGCTATCGAATTCCATCCGCCATTGATTCGCTTGGTATTGACCCATGTATTGGCTGAAATGAGCCATTATAAAGAAGAACTTGACGTCTGCCGCAAAGACATGGGTCAATACCGAGCGAGTCAGTGGCGGATTCCAATTCCATAAGCAACTGACTCGCTTGGTATTGACCCATGTCTTTAAGGTAGTGAACCATTATAAAGAAAAACTTGGCAACTGTTGCAAAGACATGGATCCATACCGAGTGAGTAGTACCAATATCCAATTTCATTAGCCACTGTCTCGCTTGGTATTGACCCATGTCTCGGTAGAGACCCATTTAATGAGCATGAGAATTAAAGAGCATGAGAATTACCACAAAGAAACATTGACGACCTCATTCGTTGCGAGCGAGTCAGTGAAACTGCGCATGCACATGAAGTCTACATTATCGAGGTTGGTAATGCAGTCCTTTTCTGACCTTGCAAGCAGCTGTATGTGCGTATGCAGAGGCGCTGATCTCAACAAAATTCTCAACTCCTCTTCATTCTCTTCGTTGATTTGCTCTAAAATAATTGACTCATCCGATACGTTGGATGGACCTTCTGATGCAGAGCCTTGCCCTTGCCTTTCTTGACCTGGCTCTCTAGCTACCTCAGGCTCCTCCCTAACATCCTCCCTAATAGCCTCAGGCTCCTTAGGCTCCGGATCATTTTCCTTCAATATTGGTTGCTCCATAGATGCCTCAGGCTCCACCCTGACCTGCTCTTGTTCCTCATCATCCACGATGGGCTGCGGATCCTCCATGACTTGCTCATTTTGGTGTCTAGCTGGCTCCTCGATAACTGTCTCTGTTTCTTCCATGACTGCCTCAGGGTCCAGTCTAGCTTGCTCTTGGCCCTCTGCGGCTATCTCAGCCTACCCATCTGTGTCGTTTCTCTTGACCGGTGATCGGGTCCTTCTGCTGTTTGTTTCAGCCCTAGACGTCTCTGTCTGTCGTGCACGAGGATGGAGAGGGGGGATGTTGAGAATATCCATGGTTCTACTATCCCGAATAGGCACTGGCTGAAGCAGCCCATCGTAGCGGAAACGAAGCCTACGAAGAGTATCAAAATCCCACGGCATGATAGTGATGCGGTGTGCATGGGCAGCCACGATATATCCATCGCTGAAGAATTCCACGAGGTAGTCTTCAGCAATTTCTTGAAGGCAGAGGAGTGCACTGCTGGCCCATCGCATGCCGACTCTCCACTGCTTGCAAATCTCCCGCACTACTCGCTAGAAAGGGAGACGTGGAATAGCAGGTTGAACATGTCGTTCTATCCTGCGCAGCTCTTGCAGTACACCTCTGTGCGCCTCATATCGGCGTCTTCTTGCTTGAGCATTCAAAGATTCACCTGTTGCCCTCCTAGCGCAGGCCTTTACACGAGGCATCTCTACAAATACAATAACACCAAAAGACAATTCATTTGTCAGCACAAGGGACTTAAGATTACAGAAAAGGTCAATACCAAGTGAATAGGTGCATAGGAAAGAGTTGCCTTGCCTTATTCGCTCGGTACTGACCTCAAAAAATAGTAATAGTAGGTATGACTTATATTTTCTGAGGTCACTACCGAACGAATAGGTGCATAGGAAAGAGTTTACTTGCCTTATTCGCTCGGTAGTGACCTCAAAAAATAGTAATAGCAGGTATGACTTATATTTTCTGAGGTAACTACCGAGCGAATAGGTGCATAGGAAAGAGTTTGCCTTGCCTTATTCACTCAGTAGTGACCTCAGAAAATAGTAATAGTAGACATGACTTATATTTTCTGAGCTCACTACCGAGCGAATAGGTGCATAGGAAAGAGTTGCCTTGCCTTATTCGCTCGGTAGTGACCTCAGAAAATAGTAATGGCAGACATGACTTATATTTTCTAAGGTCACTACCGAGCGAATAGGTGCATAGGAAAGAGTTTGCCTTGCCTTATTTGCTCGGTAGTGACTTCAGAAAATAGTAATAGCAGACATCACTTACATTTTCTGAGGTCACTACCAAGCGAACAGGTTTGCATCCCCTGCAACAAAATACCTTATTCGCTGAGTAGTGACCTCAGAAAAGTGTACAAGCAAGCGAACAGGTTTGCATCTGCTGCAACAAAATACCAATGTGAAGGAGATGTTAAATCGATGCGTTCCTAACTGTCATGTCGTTTCCTCCCATCACCTCCCCTAATATTGCGGGGATGGTACCATTGATTCTCTCTCCCACGTCCACCTCTCATGAAATCGCATGGCGATACCACCCCTCACAGACCACTCACTCATAAGCCAGAACCCAGGCTCTGCTTTTTAGGCATCTCTGAAAGTCTATTTAAGAAGCAGTTGTTTCAGAACCTCCCTCAGGGTTTCACAGAACAACTAAAAGAAGCTTAGGATAGTGGTGATGCCTTTCCAAGGTATACTCTCGCATCACCAGCAACACCGCATCCGGGCCCTCCTCATGAGGTCCCCCCTTGGCCCTCCCCGGATGTTACCTTTAATGTTCTTGACGGACACAGCTCGGGAGTGGCTACTATCAATACAGGAGTCAATTCTCGAGGTAAGCCGCTGGTAATTCTTTGCTTTCTGCTCCCAATTTCCAAGCTCCTAGTTTGAAGAGCTTACTTGCTAAATGCTTTGTGCAGGATGCTAGCCTGAAGTTGTAGCAAATGCTGATCGTCAGGCAGAGGGTCTCAATCCTTAAAGACTCTCTGGAAGCAAGAAGGCCTGAAGACATGCAGTGATTGCTCGCCGAGAATGGCTCTATGGAGGCTATCATTAATTGGCTTCAGGAAATGAAGGATGAAGTGCTTGAGCTAGCCAATAAATATGAGGAAGCCATTAACTTTGCCAACAGGCTTTGCGAAGAGATAGCCTGGCTGTGAAGGAAAAGGATTACATGGTTATTGCAAACCCTAAACCCCCAAAAATTAATAGACCACTCTTTGTAAAGTCTGAAGTGTTTTTTAACTCAAAACCCGGTGTTCAGTTGTAATTTTGTTTCTTTCTTATAAAATCAGAATGCATATTTGACAAAAGAAAACCCTAAATCCGCAACAAGCAGGAGTTGCCTTCCCCTTATTTGCTTAGTATTGACCTCTGTACTAGCAGACATCACTTAACTTTTCTTTTGATCAGTACCAAGCGAATAGGGCCCTTCGGACTAAGTGACCTTACCTTATTCGCTTGGTACTGACCAAGGACGATGACCTGTACCAAGCGAACAGGTGCAGCAAACAGGGTTTACCTTCCCTTATTCGCCTGGTACTAACTACACAAAATACAAGTGCACAAAAGGGTAGTAAGTAGCATACCTCTTCATTGTGTGTAGAGTTCCGCGTCACTGAAGCAGTGCAGAACAAGAGTAAGAGAAGGAGGATGCGCGAGAGTAAGAGGTGATGGAGTTTGCTTATCGCGTAGCGTCGATGGGGGTAGAGTTAATTAGAATGATGCACAGTAGAGGACGCGAAAAGAGGCAGAATAGTTGAAACTTGAGATGTTTGGCGGGGGTAATGCCTCAACTTAGAATGCTTACCTCGAGGAGGGTGACAACTTCACTTATGCGCGAGATTGCGGTTGGTAAATCGTACTGCATGGGAATCTGAGACCATTTAATACTGGTTGTTCTTGAGAGCGCAGCCCACGTGCCTTTTTGAGTGACCGTTTAGGGTCAGACAGACGCCAATCGCCCTTGCAGTTGCCATCTCCATCTCTATCTCCGAGTGGAACAAACAGATCGCCACTGCCTTTGCCTTTTCTGCACCCTTCTCCTTGGCCAGCTCTCGTGATCCTACGTTTAGAGTCAGACGCCGATCGCCCTTGCATTCGCCATCTCCATCTCTAAGTAGAACAAACAGATCGCCATCGCCTTTGCATTTTCTGCGCTCTTCCCCTTGGCCAGCTCTCGTGATCCTGCATTGAGTGACCTCCACTGGGTGCAATCCTTTGTTGCCGCGTCGCCATCGCCATCGCCCCCCTCTGGTTCTTGCCTGTCGGTGGCCTGGGACATCACCATCCAACTTAGCGCCATTGGATATTGCAGAGACAAGTTCTTTCTCCCTGCCTCTCCCCTTCCTGTGTGTTGTTAACTGTGTGCGCACCGAAGCCACTGCGTTAGGATAAAAACACATGCATGGTTGGAATAGTTACTCCTTATATGACCGTACCGCATTCATGGTTGGAATAATTACTCCTTATGTGACCGTGCCTGAGTTTGGGCATAGTGAGTGAGTAGGCCTATAAATCTATCACTGATAACATAATATGCTCTGTTCTTATCCACCTGTTCCAAATGCTTAGGTCACAAGACAGAACCAAGCGAATAGGGCCCTTCGGAGATTCTTGGGGCCTCTACTCGCTTGGTTCTGATTCAACTAACATCACCTCTTATGACATTAGCGCACGGGACATAACCCGTCGACAGGGCCCTTCGGTGATTCTTGGGGCCCCTACTCGCTTGGTTCTGACTCAACTAACATGAACTCTTATGACATTAGCACACGGGACAGAACCAAGCGAATAGGGTCCTTCGAAAATTCTTGGGGGCCCTACTCGCTTGGTTCTGACTCAACTAACATCACCTCTAATTGACATTAGCGCACGGGACAAAACCAAGCAAAAAAGGACATTGAGGGGTACTCGAGGCTCAACATTTGCTTGGTTATGACACCAAATAGTTTTGGATTGCTTTTTCTTTCAGTCATGGGCATCATAGTCTTGGAGACAGACGTGAGCGAGGATACATGTGAAGAAAAACTATTCACATTCTTATATAATGCCCGTGCTCATCACCGTGCACCAGAACTATCAGGAATGTTCAATGCAGAGTTTTCTATACAGAGGATTATAGATTACTCCTTTGAGTACCTACAAAACCATTTGCAACAGTATGAGGCAGTCACTTGTGACAATTCCATGACAATTGATGGCATGAGATATGTGCACCCTACCGACCTTGACCCTGACAAGAGTGCTTCAAGGAGACTGAATCGCTGTTTAGAAAAGTGTCCCTCCAATGCACTGCTTGTACAAGACAGGTGTATGAAGCACTTCAAAAAGTGTCGCTTATTGGAATTCTACCATGGGTTTGTCTGTCACTTATACTTGCAGACGGATGGTGAGTCAGAGACTTCGCAGTCAACAACTTTCGGTAGTTGTCCATTGGCGCCGGAGGAAGAGGTAGAGGATGTGGAGGTGCAATTCAACCCAGAAGAAGAGCGGGTAGAGGTACTAAAGGAAAAATTTGATGCGGGCAACTCTTGTTTCTCTTGCGGATATAGCAATAGGGTGCAAGAAAGAAATCCCAAGTAAGGAAGTGAATTTGCCTCTGAATTGTGCTCCCAGCTTTGCTATGGCGGGAGACACCCACTATGTTCTGCTCATAGATATCATGCATGAGCTCAATATACGGGAGGACTATTGCCTAGCGGCAATTGTGAATTTTTGTGAGGCAGACATGGGGTTTGTGGATGATGATGGAGTGGACCAACATCTTATTGCTGACACAGCTGTCCGTGACTCACAGTTCACTTCAGGGTGGCAACTGATCAAAGATACGTTCAATGAAGCGAAGTCCAGAGAGGCCAATTTGCCAACAGATGAGCAGTTTGAATCGACAACAAAACAACTCGGCTTGGAAAACATAGGTAGGCACGTGGCACCCAAAGATCAGGTAATGAATAGTCAGTCTATTCACTTATGGGGGAGGTCGATGCTGGAAATGGACGAGAATCAGATGGTAACTTTTGTCGTGCATTCAGATGGTATTAGAGATGGCCCAGTGATAAAATATCATGATCATTTTTTTTTTGCTGCCAGTTGCTAGTGTATGACGATAGTTTCCTTAGAAGAGCGGGAGGCTCACGGCAAGGGCTTGTCACTGGAGTCCAAGGCAAGGTTGCGGCGTTGTCTCACTACATCGGGCGTTTCAACAACAAAAAGGTTTGTAGAAAAAATTCAAGTACTTGGCAATTGCACTCATCTCACTTACGGCCCATAAATTCATTGCAATTTTTATGTAGATCATAATATACCACAAGGAATACTCCGATGACAATGCAAAGTTCCCACTGTTTGCAATGAAAGTTATTACAAGATTGTGTGGTGGGCACCCCCTCCCATTAAACGTAGAAAGACTAATTCTGATTGAGAAACAGTTTTCTCTACGCGTATTTGGCATTGGGTATGGGTGCCAAGAACTCAGAGCCCCCTATTTCATGTCCTACACTGCTCAGGCTTTGGCTGCAAGGGTTGAAGACCCAAAAATCTTAGATCCATACAACAAGCGGCTGTTTCTAAGGGAAAGAAGACGTGTGATGCCTATGGGGATGCTGCCATCAACAGAGGAACGAGCTCATCTACAGAGCTTGCATATCGAAGACGTACAAAGTAAGGAAGAAGGAGGTGCATCGAAGAGGATAAAAACGACGGGCTCAGGTCCATCTTCTCCCGCTCCTGACTCATGACCGGTACAACTCGCATAGCGCTCCACCGCATTTGAAGCTCCCCAAGCCATCTGTTTCTTCTCTTTGCGGATGTGTTGTAAAGACCGTGTAATTTCTGAACTCTTAAGAAGTTCCTTCTGCCTTGCTCTATGAATTAGTTGTCTATAAGTCCATTGGTGTAACTCTAATAGGCTATTGGCCTTTTCTTTTCCTCCCCCATGTCGAGTGTGCTTCAAATAACCTGTTCTTGCTATGTAGTGGGTTTTTTCAATGCCTTGTGTGGACCATATTGATAGTGAGCCGTATGTCTTGGCAAAATATGGACCATGGTTGAACAGTATGTGCTGCATTGAAATAAAACAAAATGGTCAGTAGAGTACAATTTTTATTTTTTTTTGTATACGTAGAATGCCAACCCACCATGTAATGTGTGATATGTTGCCTACCCCACCTTGTAAGGTTTTTTCCAATCCAGCAAGGCTGCTTGAAATGATGTGAGCTTACTTTGGTCCCAAGAATGCTGCTCAACGTAATGGAAAATTTTATCTAGTGATTTCCACACGTTCGCCTTGTGATTCTGGATTGCCCCACCACTAGCATTGTCTTTAACCACTTTATGTAATTGTTTCCATTTGTTGAACAGGTTTCTCCTTTCTTCTCTATCTGAATCTTTGAGGCTAAACCCAAGAAACGTTCTTGCCTTCACTCCGCCTATCGATGCTTTCCTCGATACCTTGTATCGACTTTGAGACATCTTAGGGTCCTCTTCTATTTTGACATTGCCTCCATGCGTTTAAACCAATGTCTGAGAGCACTCCCTCTAATGCTTTGATCACTCTTTTCGACTCACTCTTCGCCTTTAATTTCCATGCAAAACATATGTACAAATGAACCACCTTTTCAATTATTCAATAGAGTGCATGAAGTGTACAGACATGAACTCTACTCAGAGGAATATCAAGCACTGGTTTAAAAGTTTTATCTTGAAGATGTCTGGTGGGAGCTCTAATCCATTGCACACTCTCAAGTGATTGTGCATCAGCCATGCAATATAAGCATGGATTTGCCACAGCTGCTTCGTGTGTTATGTTGTACATACACTTAAGAGTCTTTAAGTCACCTGCCATGTGCCATTCCACTGTGTAGTCACCAAATCCTTCCACTGAAAGAACGGCTCCGTTTCTTTGTTCACTGATGATAGAAGGAATTTGGGTTTGACTAAAAACCCAATCGAGGATTTCAAAATTTTCCTTATCAACCTGTAGTGAAAAATGAAAACACAAAATCAACAACCAAATTATCAATATTTTTGTTATCAGAGATTGAACGAAGTATACCTGAAATGATCCTAGAGTTAGAATGTTGTTTTCTGATTGCACGCTGAAGTATTGTGGATCCTCTTTCGTTATTGATGGATCCAGAGCTCTGTTCATGAGGGTAATGGTGACTCTCTCCAACTTCTTGTTCTTCAGGACCTCGCACTCGTCGAGCTTCAAAACAAACTTGAGAACCCCACAGCACTCGTCTCGACTGATGTCAAAGAAGTGAATTGCATACCTTTGCAATGCTTCAAGATCAACGAAGGGGTTGTTGTGCTCGTTAAATTGTACCTCTCTGCCGCCCTTGCCTAAGAACGTTGCTTCAATATGGAGTGGTAACCCAAGTTTCTTAAGCACCTCATCGTTTACGTGTCGATGAGCAGCCTTTACATGTGATGGCTTTGGAAGCAATGATCCTCTCTGTAGTTTATTTTGAGACTTTTTAGCTAATGCTTTGAAGAGTGCCATGTATCCCATCTGCGAGATGCCACTCTCATCAAGTATTGCTTGCACTTCCATTGGTTCCAGCTGATTCTTGTTCATGAAGGAGATAAGTAGCCTCCCTTTCAACTTACGAAATTTTTTCTGAGTTATCATCTCTTCAACTACTTCTTTTGGAACTAGACGGCTGTAATGCACTCCAGCATTGAAGCCTGCACCGTTCGAGTTTGGATGCAGTAAAGACCTGCCAAAAAATCACAATGCGTTATGATCATGTATAGGAAAGTAAGTATACCCATTTCTTAATGAAACACAAAGCTCGTATTCGTTTTTTCAGGCCACCACTACCAACCTTCATGTTCTCAATGTTGCATAGATCTCGTTTTCTTTTCCGACTACCAAGCACGGTGTCTTTCTCTCGCAAACTTGTGATCTTCTTCTCAAGGCATTGGGTTGTCTCTTTGTTTGATGAAATCTTTTGAGAGCATGCTTCATTAAGTTTCTTCAGCTGCATGTTCTCCATTGCCAGGAAGTTTCTTTGCCTTTCCACATTCAATCCTCTCATTTCCAAATGTTCGGTGTATCCCAATAGCCCATCCTTGCCATCGCCTGTGAAATGTAAGAGGTTAGTGATATTAGCAAAGGGAGGTGGCGCATTTGTCGTAGGATCCTTTGGATAAATAGACCCATCGGTCCACAAATCCAAATGATGTTCCTTGTTTGTCATTCTAAGTTCTTTCTCCCATTAAGATAAGAAAGACTCCCTCCTACGTTTCTGCAACGGTGCGTACTCTTGGGATACATCAACATGAAGATGATGTGTGTTCTTTCTTTGGGTAAGTGTTAAAGATGAAGGGGCTGAGGATTGTAAGTTCAAATTAGTGTTTTCATCAGGAAAAGATGCGCTCTCCATTCCTAGAGTTGATAGAGAAGAAGACGGAGAAATGTCTCAGGTTTTGGGAGGGAAAGCCATATTCTCAAGTTTAGAGTTGATAGAGTTCGTGTGGCTTATGTTTCTGGAGGGAACGCTTGTAAGTTGGCATTTCAAATCATTAGTCATACGGTTAGTTGGATTCCTGACAAGAGAACGAAGGATAAGAATGATAAAGACGGAGGCTACCTACCAAAGAATGTCATTTTGGATTTTTGTTGCGCAGAAAAGTATCACATAAAATGCACAATTTAACATTTTCATTTTCTCTCTCTAAGCCGACGTGGCACTTCTTACAGGGCCCAAAAGTGAATCCAACTTTCTCCTAATGATAGCGGGTGAACATACTTGAAGATAGCAACATAATCATAGCAATTAGTTAACTTGGCATGAACGATACTTTTGCAAGAGAGAGAATTTAGAGAACGTGAAAACAGTTGAGGACCAGATTTACGTGGAGCTGGTCCCCCCTCCAATAGGCATTTGTATTATGATTTCTCCCATTAAGAGAGACTTTTTACAATACAACTTTGTGTTCCTTGTGACCTAGATGATGCAATGAAGATGGAAAGATTCATGCATCACAAGCATAACATAAACTTGAATAAAGATTTAACTATCCCAAGCCTCAGACCCAAGACCTCAAACACCTTCGAAGGTGGAGAGAGCTAGCAGGGAATGAGGGTAGGGAAGAGGAAGAAGAAACATTTCATAGGAGAAAGAATTAGTTTCTCACTTATCATAACTCTTCTTGCTAGCATACATAATAGCATAGTAATGAAGAAAGAGAAGATGGCAAGCTTAAGCATTGAAGCATGGCTCTTGGTTGGATTTGCACTCCATAGCCAAGAGTGTTGGTGTAGGCTCTCAACCTCTACTTGCTTGGAGAAGGAGAGGGAGCTCTTGCACTTTGCATAGTACACAATGAGAGTGTCTGCGAGTGTGTGTCTGAGTATACCCCCTAAGAAACCCCCTAGCTTGCTTGGGTTGACCCCCCCCCCCCCCCCCCCCCCCCCCCCCCCCCCCTCCCCCTTGTAGCTCATGCCTGAAGCTCATTGGACCCATTAAGAGAGACTTGTTACAATACAATCTTTGTGTTCCTTATGACCTAGGTGATGCAATGAAGATGGAAATATTCATGCATCACAAGCAAAACATAAACTTGAAAAAAGCTTTAACTATCTCAAGCCTCGGTCCCAAGACCTCAAACACCTTCGAAGGTGGAGAGAGCGAGAGCTAGCAAGGAATGAGGGTAGGGAAGAGGAAGAAAAAACATTTCATAGGAGAAAGAATTAGTTCCTCACTTATCATAACTCTTCTTGCTAGTATACATAATAGCATAGTAATGAAGAAGGATAAGATGACAAGCTTAAGCATTGAAGCATGGCTCTTGGTTGGATTTTCACTCCATAGCCAAGAGTGTTGGTGTAGGCTCTCAACCTCTACTTGCTTGGAGAAGGAGAGGGAGCTCTTTTCATATTACACAATGAGAGTGTGTGTGAGTGTGTGTGGGTGAGTATAGACCCTAAGCAACCCCCTAGCTTGCTTGGGTTGACCCCCCCCCTTGTAGCTCATGCTTGAAGCTCATTGGACCCCTCCACGCCTACTAGCCAATTGGATTTGACTTTTTGACACCTCAAGCCCCTCATGCATAGGCCCAATTCCCACCACAAGCTTGGCCCTTAAGCACTTTAAGCTTGGGCTCAGTTCTCACCTCAAGTACAACTCTAGCATCTCAAGCATGTCAAGCACCTCAAGCATCTCAATCATCAAGAACCTCAAGCATCTCAAGCACCTCAATCATCAAGCACCTCAAGCACCTGAGTCATCAAGCATGACAAGCACCTCAAGCACCTTAAGCTTGGGTCGGGTTCCCACCGCAAGCACAGCCCTAGATTACCTAAGGTCAAAGGACTTTTACACTCATTATTGGAGGTCTTCAATGAAGCTAACCTAAGGTCGTATGGTCCATTGGTTAGCCTTTCTCTTTGATAGACCATCTTTCATTTGGGCCCCTTTACCATTGGCCTCGCGTTGAGATAGATCTATAAGCACATGTCTATATCTTAACCCTTGTTCCCATTTATTCTTCGATGTTAAGTGATCAGTTTAATATGAGAAAATCATTTGGGTTGGTTAGATATTAGATTTTATGACAACTTTTGTGACACCTCAAGCCCCTCAACCTTGGGCCCAGTTCTCACCACAAGCTTGGTCCTTAAGCCCCTCAAACTTGGGTTGCGTTCCCACGTCAAGTACAACCCTAGCATCTCATGCATGACAAGCACCTCAAGCATCAGAATCATCAAGCACTTCAAGAATCTCAGTCATCAGGCACGATAAGCACCTCAAGCTTGGGCCAAGTTCCCACCTTAAGCATAGCCCTAGATTACCTAAGGTCAAAGGACTTTTAATACTAACTATTGGAGGTCTTCAATGAAGTTAACCCTAAGGTCTTTAAGTTCCATTGGTTAGCCTTGCTCTTTGATATACCATCTCTCATTTGGGCCCCTTTACCATTGGCCCCATGCTAAGATAGATATGTAAGCACGTGTCTATATCCTAACCCTTGTTACCGTTTGTTCTCCCATATTAAATAATCAGTTTAATATGATAAAATCATTTGGATTGGTTAGACATTAGATTTTATGACACTATCAAGGACATCCTTATATGCCTCATAGTCACGGTGGTTTCCATGACTATGATGTCCACATGTACGGGACTTGCAAATTTTTTAAGACGATGTAAGACCCTATTTGTTCCGATTATTTTTCTCAAAACTTCTCCTATTGATGTTGTTGCAGGGGTTATCCAATTGAGAATGGTATATTTGCTTGTGATCATTGTATATGACTACAATGGCGGGCACTTTTGGCTCTATGCATAAAGTGTAGCCAATACATGTGATGATTTCTATGGGTAGCAAGTAGGCATGGCCTTGCTATCAAGCAACTTATTCATGGAATGACATGAATAGAATAAGAGAGCCTCAAAGTAGGTAATCTCTTGTTTGAAACCCAAAGAAAATCTAGTATAACTACCTTCTTTAGGGTGTTGGGAATCTTTCTCTTCTATTCATGGAGAGATATGATTATTTCAAGGTCTAGTTATGAATAAAATTCCAACTTGAGAAGATCTCCTTAGTTGTAGCATTGATTGTGTCTCTAGGAGTTGTATTTTCAAGGGTATGCCTAGCTAATACAAAATCACTTTATAGGTGTTGAGGGTCATGGATCGGCCTCTTCATAGTTGTACTTTCGAGGAAAGAATTCCTCAATTTTCCAAGAGGTAGTAAATAAATTCAACTTCACAAGGTGATTACAATCATTATTAGACATGGTAGACTGTGTTGGTTTTCATTAACTAGTTTAAGCAGTTTTCATGCAACATATAACCAAGAGGTTTAAAATTGCATACCAAGGGGTTTGTATTGCCAAGGCAACACCCAGGGTTACCAGTTAAATATTATTATTTTTTTCACTAATATTTCATTTAGTGTTTCATAGGTCTAAGACATACTAGATCTTTGAAGGCTTGCTTTTTGGTAATGTACCTTTTAGGTTTGGATGGTGCACTTGATTGGTAAGTGGATGCTATTTTCAGCCTCCAAGTAAGTATATGAATTGGTTTCATTTCATTTCAGAATATGCTTTGATTGAGTTTTTCAATTATGATGTATATGCTATGAATGCTTTCATCCATTTTGCTCTTTAGAGACATGACAAGGTCATGTAGGAGCAAAGAATTTTGGGACAATAGCGAACCATATACATTTCTACACCCTACAGTTATAAACCTACATGGTAGGGTTTCATTCATCACATTTTTCTAGTCACAAGGGTGCAACATAATGTAGGAACTCATGGAGTTCGGTTTAGCCCATTGAGTTGGTATGGGGCGTACATGTCACAATGTAACTAGTCATCTTCGTACCTATTTGTATCCAATTGTGGCTTTGAGAAGGTGATTCTTGATAGAATTTTCTATTATGGTCAATACACGATGGCCTTTTCAAAGTCCTATTTGAGAGGCATGAAGATCAATAAACAAGGTATCTTATCTGCCCCCTTCCTATTTATATTCAATCACATAGTATTTTTGTTTGCATGGCAATGAATCAAGCTTAGCCAAGAACTAGTAGTCCAAATTAATTAGTTTAGAATGTCATATAATCTTATTCTAGTGGCCGTATGTAAAAAATATTTCAATTCTTGCAATAGTCCCATTTGTCCGATCCATTAATTCCCTATAAAGCTTGTATTCTTTTGCAATGTGATTCACTAGGACAAACCCACATATTTTGGCATTCTCTTAATGTAAAGTGATGCCCTAAATGCATAAGAAATGTTCACATATATGGACTTGTAGAAATGTTTGAAAATATAATACGTTTGTCGGAGGCCTTCTTCGACACCTTTGGAGTGTAACATGCATGCAAATAATTATTTCGACATTGTTTTAGGCAATATTAAGAACAAAAGTCCCACGCATCCTTTCAACCTTTGCATCCTTTCAACCTTCGCATCCTTTCAACCTTGTAAGTTGAAAAATCTTATTTTGTCCCCATAAGCAAAGATTCCTTTGAGGTATGGATAAGATAAGGAGCAAGATGAGAAGATGGAAGTATGTGATGTTGTCATTCTTGAGTAGAGTGAAAGTGGTTAATTCATTTATGATCCGTGTCATTTCCTTTAACTGTCCGTTGCTCAAGTTAGCTAGATGTAACCGGAAAGAGTTCTTGAAATTGGTGAAAAGATTTTCATGGAAGAACAACACTAAAGACTCGATGCTGTTGCACTGGGCAAGATGGAAATCCATGGCGAGACATCTAAACAAGGCAGTGTAGGGATTCTTAACCCTAGTACTCATGCAGAAGCCTAGTGTGCCAAGTTTATGGTGGCAATTTTGGTGCAAGTCCAAGCTTGGGCTATTATGACGAAGGCCATGGTGGACAATGCCAAACTACGCTCGCAAGGTGGCCAGTGGAAAGGGTTAGAGATGCATGAAAAGGTGCTTACCCCGTGGTGGGCTAACCTAAAGATTGGACGCATTATGGGCGAGCTAGTTTGGAAGTGTAACTGACCAGCTGAGGCATTGAAATGGGGAGAGGTAACACGATACTTCCACAACTCAATAACTCACTCGTCCCCTTGGCTATCTAAGGCATGAAGTGTTCTTCTAAACCCTTTTTGAAGGAAGGTGGCCAGAAAGATCAATAACAAAGGACTACGGCTATTAGGCTAGTTATGTAATAGAAGCAACATAATCTTAAAAGGAACATACCAACTAGCCTTACAGTTCCACCTCAATGGAACTAAAATATTGTTGGAAAATAGAGTTTTAGAAAGGATTGATTGCTGTTGGGTGCCTGACCGTGATTCTAGCTTCGACTAGAAGGCATGGCGGTGGCCCACAAACAGACATTTCCTAAAACCAAAAACCAAGGCCGTATACAACACCCTTATGGTTTTACCAGACTGGTTTCTTCCCCTAAGTAAACAGTGGGGTAATAAATGACCGGAATCAAGATGGAGGTCAATTGTGAAGAACATCTGATACCCACAATGGCCACTAGGGATGAAGGTTTTTCTGTGGAAGGTCCTTTGGGGAGCCGTACTTACTGGTCTGAAGATCCTGGCTAAAGGTATTGATCTAGATGGGTGCTCACAATGCAGAAGGGCAAGGAAGGACCTACCTCACTTGTTCCAAGATTGCCTGCTTATCTGCAGCCTGGCAAGGAAGGTGTTAGGCAAGGGGAACTAGAACCTCAGAGTCCACCACCCAACCGCCCACTATATAGCATAGCCCCTGGACCTTTGCCCTAGTTGGACTCCCTTTCCACACTGCTTAGACCGGCCTTGCCCTTGTCTAGTCCGGCCTTGCTGGTGTCCTGACATTACTCCCCCCTTAAGAAGAGTTTTCGTCCTCAAAAACAAAAGTGGAAAACTTCTTCTTAAGAACACTAATGTTTTCTCAAGTGGCACCTTCCTCAGGTCGGTCTTTCCACTTGATTAAGGCTTGTTGACGTACATGATGACGTGTACGTAACTCATGATAATTGAGAACACGTTCAGGCTCATGCGGTAAGGTAGGAGGTTCAATGAAATCAACCAAAATCTGTTGGTCAATGACATTGTCGTCCCCATGTAACTGCTTACGTAAACGGCTTACATGAAACACTGAATGAATACAAGAATGTGCAGGTAGCAATAATTTGTAGGCACGATCACCTACTTGCTTGGGTATTTTGAAAGGCCCACAATATCGGGGAGATAATTTAGGTGTTGGCCCAGTTTTCAGACTTTCTGAATATTCTGGCACACGTAAAAATACTTCCTCCCCTTCCTCAAAGGTAACTTGCCGACGTTTCTCATCAAAATACTTCTTATACCGATCCTGTGCTTGTCGAACATTTTGACGAGCGAGTTTCAGCATAGAGAAAATCCTTAACCTGTTGGAGCTTTTCGGTTGCCAACCCCACCGTAACAGGTGACCTAGGTTGAAACCCATACATGAGCATGAAAGGACTAAATCCAGTTGTGACATGCTTAGCACTGTTGCAGGAAAACTTGAGAATAGGTAAGTATTCTTCCTAGTCGGACTGTTTTTTGTTGACGTATGCTCTTAGCATATCCTCTAGCACCTGGTTAACTTGTTCAGTCTGACCATCTGTCTCTGGATGATCGGCTATATTGAGGTTCAGGTGTGTACCCTATCATTTAAACATAGTCCTCCATAAGTGACTGTTAAACTTGGGATCACGGTCACTGACAATGTTACTTGGAAAACCATACAATTTGTATAGATTGTCCACAAATAACTTGGCTAGTTCTGGTGTCTTAACCATTGATTTGGTTGGAATAAACTTACATAGTTTAGTCAACCAGTCTACGACCACCCATACCGAGTCATGACCTCGTACAGTGGTTGGTAAACCCACAATAAAGTCCATAGAGATGCTTTCCCATTTTCCATTGGGAATCTCCAAAGGATGTAAGAGTCCTCTTGCTTTCACGCGCTCTGCTTTGTTAACTTGACATTTTTGGCAATGCAAGACATAAGCTTGAACAAAGCCATGTATACCTGGCCAGTAAAATTGTTGTCGTACGAGAGCATAAGTTTTTCTAATACCCGGGTGCCCTGCACTTGGACTATCATGACATTCATAAAGAATTTGGCGCCGAATGTCTGTGTCCATCGGTACACAAACTCTCCCCTTATGGAGTAGGTACCCATTGTCGATGGTGAAATGCTTCCATCGCTGTAGTTCATCACTCGATAGAGGAGAACTCGGTGTGGAGGTTAACGTTACACTACCATCATTGGAGTGAGAAGGATCCCTCATTTGAACATGACTCCATACTTTGGAATATGCTTCATCATGCTCATATTTTCCTTTGAGAGTATCCATAAATTCACTACGAAGTTCCGTGAACAAGAGAGAATTGATCTCTGGCATACGACTTACAGCGTCAGCCACCACATTGTATCGACATTTACGATATCGGAGCTTGGCGTCATATTCCTAAAGAATCTCGGCCTACCTAGCTTTTCGATCCTTCAAATCCATTTGTTGCGTAAACCATTTGATGCTTTCATGGTCAAAAACAATTTCAAACTGGGCACCATACATATAATGCCGCCATGTTTTTAAGGCAGACACTATTGCATAGAGTTCGCGCTCATAAGCAGAGTAGTTCTGCTGAGCTGCATCAAGCTTCTTGCTTTCAAATGCAATTGGTTGTCCGTCTTGTAACAGGACTGCTCCAATAGCACGATCACTGGCATTCGTTTCCAAAACGAATGGTTTCAAAGGATGTACGATAGCTAGTATGGGAGCTGTAGCTAATGCATCCTTGAGCGTATCAAAACTGTGCTGTTGAGCGGATCCCCACTGAAAAGCTTTGCCTTTGCCTTTTAGTTGATCCGTCATGGGAACAATAATATTAGCATAGTTTTTAACGAACCTTCGATAAAAACCTGCAAATCCCAAAAAAATGTGTAACTCTTCCAGATTTTTAGGAGAAGGCTATTTTCAGATGGTATCCACTTTGGATTGATCCATATATAACCCATTAGCTGAAATAACATGCCCTAGATAGTGAATTTCTTCTTTCAAAAAATCACACTTAGATTCCTTGGCATATAATTTGTTTGTTCGCAACAACTCGAACACCTACTTGAGATGTTGTAAGTGTTCTTCTTCAGAAGCACTATAGACTAGAATTTCATCGAGGAAAACGATGACAAATTTTCCCAAGTACGGCTTCAAGACACTATCCATAAGTGTCATGAATGTTGCGGGCGCATTGGTTAACCCAAAGGGCATCACCAAGAAAACGTAGTGTCCAAACCGTGTTCGGAATGCAGTTTTGGGTATATCAGCAAGTCGAATACGGACTTGGTGATATCCTGACCGCAACTCTATTTTCGTAAAAATGCGAGCATGAGTGAGTTTGTCGAACAACTCATTTACTCAGGGCAATGGGTACTTGTTCTTAACCGTAGCGCATACTGCCATCTTTTTTCTTCACTAATAGGATAGGAGAGGCCCATGGTGAAGAATTGGGTTGTATATACCCTCTACTAAGGTAGTCAGCAAGCTGACGTTCCACCTCAGCAGCTTCAGAATAACTCATACAATAGGGCAATTTACTGATAGGTTTATAGCCTGCAACCACCTCGATGCTATGTTGCACCGATTGTGTCGACGGTAATCATGGTGGCAAATCATTAGGAAAAACATCTTGAAATTCCTTTAATAATTTTTGTAACTAACTAGCAATGTTTGCTTGTTTAGAATTAGCCATTGGTGGAAGAGATGAGAGAGAAGCATGCGGCGTTGAGGAATGTTCAACAGATTCAATGTTAGAAAGAAAATGAGACAGTGAGTAACACAAGAAAACTTGATCTATTTCATTATTAGAAACGAGTTGCATAAGCTTAGTGGTACAAATAAATGGTGATAAAGGTACATCCTTCTCTCCTAACAACAACACATGAGCGCCATGGGATTCAAACATCAAGATGTTGTGCTCATAGCTACGCTTCAGTGATGGTCCTAGGCTATGCAACCACTCCCTACCAAGAACCACGTCTGCCCTTTCCATGTTCATAACCTGAAAATCCAAGCATGTGGAGTAACCTTGTACTTCCAACAGAACAGCTCGACATTTAATATCCCAGATTTCGGTATCATGTCCATTCATCATTGCTACCTTGTAGCGGTGGGTACTCGGAGTTTGAGGCAATTTGAGTTTTTTCACCAATCCATAATTGATGAAATTGTGAGTAGCACCGTCACCTACCAAGATGTGCACCTTGTGGCCTTGCAGAGATCCGTGCATACGTACTAACTCATGTGGTCCAAAGGTTTGTTGCCACATGGAAGCTGTGAGACAACATTCATGTACCACCTCTGTGTGTGTTACTTCCACTGTAGAGAATCGTGAGGAAGACTCAAGAGGTAGCAGCTGCACATTGTGCACTGCTTTCTCCTTGCCATGAGCAGCAGATTTTCCCTTGGGACAATCCTTTTTGCCATGACTGCTTCCTAAACATTGAAAACATAATTTCTCTTTCTTAGCTTTATCAAAGTCCTCAGGAGAGAGAGGACCCTTGGACCCCTTGGGTTCTTTAGATGCATCTGAATGGCAACTATAAATTTCCTTTTATTGTGCCCATACTGAGTGCGTGTATTACCATGTGTATTAGCAGGCACGTGAATATTATGTGCTTTCTTTTCATCTGGATCATCATGAATATGTGCTTTCACTATGGCTTCCTCAAGTGTTTTAGGGTCTTGGGTCTTCACGTACTTCTTAAGCTCTGGTGTCAGACCTCGTATAAACCCCCGTACTTGTTGAAAGTTATCTAAGCTTTCCAACTTGAGGATAACATCCCGATAGTGAGAGATATATTCAAGCAATGATGGGTATTGGCGCATGGAACATGTGTCCCAAGCCGTCCAATTCCGATCTCCCTCATTTGTAGGCAAAAATTCTTTGCTAAACATAGCTTCAAAAGCTGCCCAACTCTGTGGTATGATATATCTTCTCCTTGAGAGACATCCACCATTTGTAGGCCTTGCCTTCCAGAGTTAAGCTCGTTTGTAGAGCTCCGACTGCGTCCGGAGTACGTCGTAAGGCATGAATTCCATCCCACTTGCTGAGAAAGATATTCACTGCATCCTTATTGCGGTCTCGGTCTTCTCCCTTAAAAATTGGTTGTTTGGTGTTTTTCAACAATTCATCCATCCCTTTTGCAGTGAGAGTGTGCAACGTATCAGCATTTGGGCCTTGCCCTGGATTAGAAGGGCCTTGCCCTTGTGTAGCAACGTGCTCATGCATGTGCGTGTCAGCAGGACCCTTGGAGTGCTGTTGCATTCATTGAATCACTAATCTGGATAGTTTAGTAACATTTGCATTTAAAGATTTAAAATTTTCATCCATGACTGACATGCGTGTCTGAAGTGCACGAAATTCTTGAATATCGAGCAATTTGTACGTGTCATCACTTGCCGTAGCGTCGCGGGTACTCTCCTTGAGAGGATCCGGGCGGGGCCATCATGGGCAGGATCAGGAATACTTTGCTCAAAATCAAAAGTCATATTGATATCTGAATCCATGGTGACATAGTGCGGTGCAAGGAATAGTCAGAAAAATACCTAAGATTGAGAGCACTTGCAAAGTGTAATTAGCCTTGCTAATTCCGTCAAAATCGATAGTATCCCGGTGGAAATCGATCCGAATTGTCTGTCGTATAGGGAATTCTCCAATTCCTTGGTAGCCGAATCAATTATGCTTGCAACCGTTAATTGATTTTGAAAGATAATGGTACTTTGAACTCCCCTCGGAATGCTTTGCTTAAATTTCCTAGTTTCTACTGGTAATATGCAGAGAATTGGGTACTCGAAGTTTGTGCCAACCTTGTCGAGATGCCGTGCCTTGCCGGGCCTTGCCGAATCCGCACACGAGGGAGGGGGGGGGTACCCCACTGTGGGTACCGTCCCTTGTTCTTGAAAAAAAAGTTTGGCCACTAACCCCCAAGGGGTTGGGCGCCCTTGCAATGTGAAAAAACAAAAGCTCAGTGGCTATGGCCGCTTACAATAGCGCGCGAGGGAGGGGATGAGGCCATGGCGGGCTGTGTGTTGCGCAAGGGGCTTTGGCCCTGGGTCGAGAAACACTCCCCCGCCCGGCGCGATGCCGTAGATCCCGCAAGGGTTGGGTTTGGTGCAGGTCCCACCTCGGCGGCTCCTCCTTCCAAGGGGGGTTGCCCACAGATTTCCTGCTTGTCCTCCTCCTCACATGAGAGGTGCTCCACGGTTCCTTGACCCCGACATGCAACTTGCTCATGCAAGTTTGTGTGGCTCCCCTCCTCCACGGCCTTGCCTTTCCCAAAGAAGAACCAAGCTCTTGATACCAATGTTAGGCAAGGGGAACTAGAACCTCGGAGTCCACCACCCAACCACCCACTATATAGCATAGCCCCTGGCCCTTTGCCCTAGTTGGACTCCCTATCCATACTGCCTAGCCCTGCCTTGCCCTTGTCTAGTCCGGCCTTGCCGGTGTCCTGACAGAAGGTATGCAAGTGGGTTCAAAAGTCCTGGAAGGTAGGTTTCTTTAAGAACGATCTATGCCTGGGTGGGAAGTTATTCAAGAGTCAAGCATTACTTATTGGAACACAAATTGTTAGACATTGCTAGTTCAATAATGTGTGGAAGTCCAGAAACTGGTGGATCTTTGAGAAAGCCCCCTGAAAAGATATCAGAGACTATTCAAGAAAGCAAGGAAGCGATCGTCGCTCGCCATTGGGAAAAGAAGGAACTCTGAGGAATGGAACATGACTATTGATGCCACAACGACATGTTAGTTGATGAGTCCTCTTCAGGTCGAGGATTTCTCATCTTAGACTCTCACGGATGCCTATACCCGTGCCTTGGGGTGGACCCCTATCAACCGATGTATCTGTGGTAGCTAGGCGAAGTCATGGCTTGTCATGAGCATGACTAGAATTTGTAATTTCTTGGTTTCGATAATATTATCCACTCACCATTGTGAGTTTTGCAAAAAAAAGAAGAAGATGGAATTTGTTACAATTGAAAAAATCCACTTACCGGATCACAGCAGGGAAGACAACGTCTTGCACATCCACGCAATCTCCAACAAGAAAGAGGGTAGAAAATTAAAAACATTGGGCTAATCTGCTACAAATTGAAAATGCTGGATTGGTCTGCGAGGTTTGAGCATAAACTTTGGGCAGGTGCTAGTGCTAGCGCAACCGATGAAAAACGCCGGCTAATGGGTTTCCTTTGTAGGACTTTTGGCTAGGCCAAAAGATTTAGGTTAGGTCGATAAAAATGTGCAAATGCGCACACATGGGTGATAATTCACTACTTGCTAAACCATTCGATGAACCGACACATTCCTCTACCTAGACCTACATGCTTGTCATGCTAAATGCCCACCGTAGTGTAATAATGTTTGTCAAAACGCGTGTACAATCCATTTATGCAAGAGGGTTCCAAAATTGGAAAACCTAATCTATTGGACTTGTGAACTATGTGATGAGAATAGGTGTTTGAACACAAGAGGTGTTGAAACATAGCAATGTGACCAGCGACCGCGATACAATATAGATGTAGAAAGGAGAAGAGAAGAAGAGACCTCAAAGATGTATCCTAAGAGTATTGAACTCAAGACGTAGTAGTCAAGTTACTGATACACACACTCGCTTGTGTGTGTGTGTGTGTGTTAGAGAGAGAGAGAGAGAGAGACGAGTGTCGAAGGAACAATCCCAAGCATGGATGATTTTTCACGGACACCCTTGCTCTTCAAATGTCCAAGATTTTATAAATCTTTTGGTGACTTAGTATATTTTTGATGTGTAGCTCAAATTTTTACCACGAAGAAGAGGGCAAAATATTAAAAAACTAGTAAAATGTCATAAAAAACAACCTTGAGATTTCCAAGAAAACCCAAGGCTTAAAGATATGCTAGAACTCAACAACAACAAGAAGAGAAGTTTTAACGTCATATGAACAATCCCAGACGACCTCAAAGACCTATTCAACGAGTCTTGAACTCGAGGCTTCTTAGAGTGCATCCGCACGTACGAGTGCTACCCCCGCCTAGTGTCCATCATCAACGAAACCTAGCTCCCTTAATTGGCAGAGTTGGTGCCACCTTTGCTCTATCGAGCGCACAAGACAAGTGTCGTGAGTTAGAAGTTTACTTCTTCTAGCTAAATATGTAGAATTTGTGTTCATGCAAAACCGGCCTTTAGTGTATTTTTAAAGGACAAAAATTGAAAGCCTTGGTTAGTTTTAAGGGTCGCCTTGAAGGAAACCAGCTAAATTTGGAGGATGTTAGTGTAAAAATTGGTAAAAACCCTAAAAATTTCGCTAAAAACCTGTAGATTTTCAAATGCTCTCAAAAAAGTTTTTTTGGTACATAATTAAATAAAAAAATTAATCAAGGTGTTAATTAAAAGCTATTGTCCAGTTTAATGGGGGCCAAGGCGGTTATAGTTTTAGGCCGTTGGATGTATTGAGATTTTGGGGACAGCATAAAGGTACCGCTTCAACACCATTCGCTTCTCTCTCTCTCTCTCTCTCTCGTCTTCCTATCTATCTTGAGGGTACCCATCTGCAAGCAATCCCTGCGCAAAATTCTCTCATCAGGAGTAATCGTGTATCGTCATCTTCATCTATCTGTGCGTACTGTACACGCGCGCGCACGCAGACGAGACCATGGGGCAGCCTTCCAACGCCAAGCCTCCCCGTAACAACTCCTCCCTTCGTCCTTCCTTTCGTCGGAATGGGAAAGCTAGCAGGAAACGCAACCCTAATTCTAACCCGAACCCTAACTCTAGGCGCCGAAAGCACCGTTCAGGCAAAGCTAACCGGACACAAGATCACGCTGATTACCATCCCCCTCGCCTCCAGGATCTGCAATTTCAGAACAGGTTGAAAGCTTTTAGTCACTTTCCCGAAAGGCTCGATGCATCAGCGGGTGCAGCTTACAATCACATACTAGACGGTTCTACTCCCTCTGCGTCTGGTTTTCCAGCACCTACCTTCAACATACCGAGAGGCTTTTTAGCGAATGCACGCATAGGTGGGTTGCCTCAAACAGGGTTTGATTTTCCTGCTGCCTATACTGGTTCCTTGGTATATCCAGGTAAGGTTCCAAGCTTTCCTGTTCCAAACCCTAGACTCATCAGCTCTCAAGGCCAAGGTGTGCTTTTCCCGGGCTCCCTTCTCTTCACAGGTACGCGTGATGCAGGTCTTCCCCCTAGGCCCTTGAGAACTTTTGCTGTTGGATCCAATGACTCTGGTGAAGCTTCGACATCTGGTGCAGCATCGGGTTTTCCCAAATCTAGCAGCAAAGGCAAAATTCCCGCCAAACGGTACAAGACTTTCCGACGCTCGCATAGAGCCATCGCAGGTGCGTATAAGCGACTCGGTGCACCTGCAGCACCTCGTAACACCACTTCATTTCTCATGCGTGCCAAGAAGGCCGGTGGTATCACATCTTTTGTCTCCCCCAGTCCGGCGGTCACTCCAGCTGTACTTCCAACACCAGTCGTGTCACCGTTTGTGCCGTTTGTGGGGCTTGGAGATGAGGCTAATCATGAATGGGGTGTGGACGATTACGGTTCCATGAATGGGCTGATTCGTCTTCGATCTCTGGATCTTGGGTCGCTTGATTATGGCGATAACAATGACAGTGAAAGTGAGGTAGAGCAAGGGGCTCAATCTGTGCAGCAATTAGAGCAAAGGTTGGATCACGATGTTAGTCGTTTTGTGATGACATACCCTGCACATAGACATGAAAGCATGGAGCGGGACAATCTTGATATGCAGAGAATTGGAGATCAGGATAGTCACATTGCACATTTGGAAGAGGAAAACATGGATCTCAAGGAGCGCTTGTACTCTGTGCAGCAAGAAGTGGAAGAGTTGCGGCGGCGTTTGCGAGTTTTAGAAGGTCTTAGCAGCAGCGATGAAGCAGAGGCGGAGGCTTCGCCAGATAGGAGTGTTGCAAATGTGTCATGCTTGTGATTACTCTCCATATTAGGAGAACAGTTGATTGGTGGGTTGCGCACCCGTGATTAGAGTTGGGCTGGGGCTAAGATTTCTCATAGGAAACGAAACGGCGTGTTTTGTTTTCTTTACACATGTTGCCGCTAACTAATGGCTGCTCCTTGATTTGTAACTGAGCGGAAGCCCTGTTATTTTGTGTCCCATAGTGGGGAGCGTTGTAATTGCTAGACATGAGTGATGCTGTATTTTGGATGCAGCTTCTTATGCATGCTAGCGCTCCCTCCTGGCAGGCCTCAGGGATTTAGATGCTAGAATATTGACTTCATTAGCTTGTTCTTTCACATCTCTTCTTTTTTCAGAAACATACCAGAGTAAGGACCTTTGTACATTTGGCCAGAGTTTTCTCTCTTGTCTAGGGCTGTACTTACTTGTTATGAGCAGTGAAAATATTTCTATGTTAGTTTAGGCATGTTAAGAGGCCTGCCCAGTGCCTTTAAGGAGAACCGGTTACTGAAT
Source organism: Adiantum capillus-veneris (assembly GCF_014529385.1). Lineage (NCBI taxonomy): Eukaryota > Viridiplantae > Streptophyta > Polypodiopsida > Polypodiales > Pteridaceae > Adiantum > Adiantum capillus-veneris. The sequence continues at coordinate 31,904,929 of NC_140958.1, read as the reverse complement.
CGGTTTTTTGGCATCTAAGTCTTTCGGATGAATGCTACTGTAGTGCCATCTGGCGATAATTTAACAGCTTTTAAATGATGTTTTCCTTTCTCATTGTATTTTGTTACTGCTGTCTACGGTTGATTTGCACCTTTGATTAACATTTTTTTTTTTGTCTTGAGAGAATCCTATTTTTTTGACTAACAAACTTTTCTGGAATTGACATGGACCCTAGAACCTTTCTGAGCGACCTTTTCCGTCTGGTTTTTCTCTTGGGCCCTTCATGTTTCTTGCGTTGGTTACCTTGAGCATTTCTTTCGATGGCTGTTTGCCTGGAAGTACTGAGATTTGGTCCTTTTGGTTTGGATGATTGCTTAGTCAATCCATCTCTTGGTGCTTTTTCAATTCTTGTTGTCTGTATCTTGAGATTTTTGTTTTCCTATTTGCAAATAGTTAGTGCTCTACAGATTCTACTGATTGTTACGGTTATTACTATCAAGATTCTCCCGGTTGCTACGATTATTATTATCGAGATTCTACTTATTGTTTCTGCCCTCCTCTTCATTAGCCCTAATAACTGCCTGTGCTACGCGAAGTTTAAAAGCATTTTTAAGTAAGTAATGGCTAGTTTTGATCCATTTTCAACAAACAAGGCGATTTAGTCTTTCTTTATCTGTGTTGGTTGTGTATGTTGCGTTTTTTGGGTTCTGGGCTTTATGTTTAGGGCTTAGGGTTATAGTTTTGTGAGTGTTATAGCCTTATAGTTTGTAAGTTCAGACTGTTTTGACTTTTTAAAGGTATATAAATGTGATGGATTGTTCTTGCCATTGTTTCATGTCTCTGTTTGAATGCGAAACAAGGGTTGTTTAGTAGATGGATTGTAGTTTGATAGTATAGTTGTATTTCTTGTAGTTCAGTGTTCTCGTGCAACAAGGATACTCCTCAAGCTTACTCTTAACCTTCCCATAGACATGGATGGATGCCATTAGAGGGCTCACTCTTATTGCATGTGCGCGCAACAAGGATAGTACTCTAGCATAGTTTGAATCCTTCTATGGGACACCTTATTTTTATCCTTTGGTGTCTCCTTTTTGGTTTTTTAAAAATTTATATGCGGCGCTTGTTCTTTGAATTTTAGTATGAAATGGAATGCTAGATACAAATAAGTTTCATGCAAAGTTTTTAACAAATAGTGAAATATTTGCATTCCTTTACAAAACCAAGCTTGATGCTTAGACATTTAGCTTTACAATTCTTTTGAATGGTGTTTGCATTTGTGCGAAAAGCCTAAGATGATATACCACTGACGAGCATATTCATACATTTGTAACTTACCATTTGAGTGTATGGTTGTCTATTTTGAGCTCGCCTTCTATGTCATCACCGATGGAAGCCGGGGGGGAAGGCTTTATATTCTGTTCAATAACTTCACCAAGTATAGCCTACCTATCCTTGATTAGATCTAGCTAGTCGATCGCCCCAATTAATCTCTACACATACTGCATAATAGAGTATCTCAACCTTGGAAAGTGGCATATAAAAAGGAATTGAAAATTATACATTATAGAGTATCTCAACCTTGGAAAGTGGCATATAAAAAGGAATTGAAAATTATACATTAATCTCCATGTAATTACACGTATTTTGTTGAAGGTCTATCTTACTTTCCAAGTACATGCTCATACTAGGGTGCTTATATACAAGCTTAACAACTCTGTTGAACTCATCTACTAAGCCATTGCCTTGTAGATTGTATGGATAACTTTCGAGAACATCACTTCTAAACTCCTTTTGTGATCACATACTATTGCCAAAGGCCTATGACGAGCATTTACGGCAAAATTTACATACTCAAATAAACTATCCAACATACTAGTGTCTCTAGTTCTTGGTGACTAGTGACCAATAGTATCCCCGCTTTTGAGGGATTTGACATTCATGGTTTCTACATCAATCTTTAGTCTTTCTTAAGCCACATAATAGAGCATTTAGAAAGTATTTTTATTCTCTCACACAAATTGCCTCATCATCCCTTGTATAGAAAGCTTCAGAGCAACCAAATTGGCATCACGGTGTAACATTCTTCACAAACTATAGGTCGCCCCATTGATAATGCCCTCTTGTTGTGATTGATCCCTTTCTTAAGAATCTTTTTTCAAAGTAGTTTGCAATTTATATTGTTCTTCATGAGGAAACTCTCTTCCAGGATGATTTTAGCTCCTTGCCTCTCAAAGCATGCACCTCCTTCTTTTGCAATGTGCCAACTTGCTTTACTATTGGCATAGTATTACCGTGATTGAGAGTTGCTTTATTTCCTTTCTTGCACATTCGATCAATGCAAGTTTGATGTCCTCTTCGTGACTTCACCGCCTTTTCCAATTGCAAACTTCTAAAATGAATCAACAAAAAGGAGACTCAAGTTTTATAAGTGGGTTCTCGAGTTGAGAGAGCAATAATGAAAATTTTATGTGAATGAAGAAGCCTGTAGCTGGCCTTTAGCATTTTGTAACCCAATCCTATTATCCAAAAGGGCTATGTAAAAAGTACCTAGTATTTTATGGACCGATGCAACATTTCTATAGTCCACAAATCATTGCACAGATTTTTTGTTGGAATGTAGATGGTGGATATCATGATTGCATTTTTGCATTCTAGAGCCGAATTACCTTGCCTGGAAAAGGTTCCTCAAGGGATTGATCTTCCTTGATAGCTTGCTTTATTACCACATTTTAGCAATGACGTGTTAGAACACACATAACTTCTAAGGCAGTTATTAGCTCCCCACCCCCACCACCAATGCACTGTATATATGCCCATCATTCTAGGGCTAACTTATCTTTGTGGAACTAAGTAAACTTCTTTCTACTATGAGTTCCCAACTCATGTTTATCACATCACTCCCAAGGGGATTTGCTGCCATATTATGGTGGTGATGTGTAAATCTGGCAACAATGATCCCTGCCTTGGGATAAAACAACACACGATATATAGTGCCACTCAAGTAACAAAAGATCCACTTAACTACCTTCCAATGCATGGACCCTGGGCTATGCATAGATCAACTCAAATTGTGAGACCACATACTTAATATATGGCCTTGTAATGCATACATAAATGAGGAAACCGATAGTCCACTGATATATTGTAGCATCAAAGTAAACTTCAACATTATGAAGATTGAGCTTCAAACCTACCTCCATAGGAGTAGCAATAGGTTTGGAATCCTCAAGGTTGAATCTACACAATAACATTTCAATATACTTTGTCTAACATAAAGAAATACCTCCATCAATTTTCTTAAACTGTATGCCCAAATGATGACGCAAAAGCCCCAAATTTGACATCTCAAAGAGGCACAAATCAATCAGCAAGATGTCCCTCATTTGGTCCAGAAGCAACATGTCTTCAACATAGAGTACAATGAAAAACAATACATCATATACGTGCTGACATACAAAGTGCTCTTAATTGGACTATTTTCAAAACCATGTGCAACCAAATAAGCATGGATTTTCTCATACTAAGCACGCGGAGGTTGTTTTAAACCATACAATGCCTTCTTAAGCTTGCACACCATGTTTTCTTACCCTTGTTGAATAGAACCACAACATTGCAATATATATATCTCCTCATACAAATCACCATTCAAAAACGTAGTCTTTATATCCAAGTGATGTACATTCCAACCATTACCATTAGGAGAAATATGGACCTTGCATGATTTTTAGGGATTAAGGCTAATGTTGTGTGGGGTTAAGGGGGCAAAAGCATTGAAGAAGGTAGTTTTGAGTAGGCTTTTCTAGCCTTTTTTTTAGACAAATGTAGGATGTGGACCTAAGAGGTTACTTTCTCTCTCTAGCTTTTTTAAAGTGAAGGAAGCATAGGGGTGTGACCACATCAGCAAAAACGTGGGTCAGTCAAAATTTGACTTAGAAAAATAATCATTTTTACTTAAAACTCCCTCCCAACATATATACATATCCAAAAATCATTTTTTGACCCATTTTTTAACCCACAAGCTTAGAAAGTCCATTTTTTCAAAAAAAATTTCCCCCAAAAAGTAAAAAACATTTTGTTCTCTCCTCCTCCTCCCTCCTCCCTCCTCTCTCCCTCTCCTCTCCCTCCCTGCCCCTACCTTCCTCCTCCTTCCTAATCTCTCTCTCTCTCTCTCTCTCTCTCTCTCTCTCTCTCTCTCTTCCTATCTTCCTCAATCTCCCTACCCCTCCCCCTCTATCTTTTCATCCTTTGCTTCCTCACGCAATAGCTTCCATGGTGCTCACGGACATCACAAATGGTTTGCTTCCACCACCACATACTCCGCACACCAAAAGCATACATATTCACTTACCCACGGCGTTTGCACCGAAGACCGCTGTTGAGGGCGATCAAAGGTCATCACAGGAATGTCACCCCGCTCGTGAGACCAATGTTGACATTTGGGTGGACGGTCATTTGTACCCTTACGATCCTATAAGCCGCTTCCATCCATCCTTTAATAGCCTTTCGATATTTCTTTAATTTCTTGGAAGGGGAGAAGCAGGCTTGTTAGGCTATTGCAAGCAGTTGTGTATGGGTGCAGGTGCTTCTTTGTATATGTGGATGCAAGAATGCCAAGCTCTTCACCTCAAGATGACGGCATTACAAGAGAGTGTTGCCTCTTCGGAGAGGGTGGTTAAAACTCTTCAACAACAAATGCAAGAAAAGGAATTCCACATTTAGAAGCTTGCCAACACCATCACATACTTGAAAGAACCACCCGGGGGTTTCTAATTACTGAGCAAAGAAAAGCGAGCAAAAACAAATTTCGAGCAAATATGGGGACAAATTGATGCAAGAACAACAATGGTCAAAGAAAATAATCATGACATGCATATTATTCTCACTACCACAAATATGTGAATCACTCGACAAAACTCTAGTATTTTGAGCCATTATGAAATTTGAATACTCTAGCCACATGCAATCTCTTTATACTAGAGACATAATGCAATTCTATGTGACATATCTTCTCTCTAAAAAAGTCCACCAAAAATTTGGCACTTGGATTTTGTAGAAAAGTCAACACAATCCCATATGCCTACAATGCTATTCAGGAACCTCCTAAAGCTTGAAACAACTCCACTTTTGTAAGTGTGGCTTGATGCACAAACTGATGGGCAACGTAGTCCAAACCCAAGACTCTAAAAAACACAAAGTAGATGTGCTTGCAAGGCAAGTATGTAATAGGTTTACTATCACGTCTCCAAAAATCCTCACATGAGCACCAAGGGAAGTTTGTAAGCATGACAATATGGAACCCCTTTCTCTACTGACCCAATTGTTCTAATATGAAACAAATGTGATGCATTGGGAACCACAATTACTTCTCTTACCAATTTGGATGCCATATTCTTCCCTTTACCATAGTTGTACTAAGAGTAATGGGAGGTTTCTAATGAGGTCAATTGACACTTGTCCATGAATGTCTGTAATCGTTCGTCTCCTCTTTGCTCACCAAAGGTGAAATTTTTGAGATAATTGCATCTGACAACAACTTATGATGACACATATCTTGTAGAACTTTGAAACTTTGTAGTCAAGGGCATAAATCTGATCACCAACATTGTTTTCACCACATTTGAACTTCACATTTTCCAGAAAATGTTGAAGAACATAGAAAGAAATCTCCATCTTGAATATCGTTTAAGTGTGTCAAATTGACCTATTGTAATTAACTTTCACAAAGCAGAACTAGTGTTTGACCCTATTGAGGTCCATAAGTGGCAATGTGCCAGAGCATTATTTGCAAACGATAGAACAAGCTTTCTTGGAGTATCGCAAGGTAATGTATATGTAACAGGCCAAATAGAGAGGGTATAGAAAAGATAATACTTATTTTTTTTTTTTTTTAGTACATTCAAATAATGTACAAGTCAAAGCATAGTGCGATCCTTTTCAATGCCATAGATGCCATTAGTGATGTCTTAATTTGTGTCTTGAAAGAGTGTCTTCAAAAATTATGTTGTCACCAAAAATGCCATGGAAAACACAATCGAATTAGCCCAATATTTTAAAATTTCCCATTTACTCACTTACTCCCTCGCCATGTAGGACAGTGAAAGCCCATGGAAAGGTGTGATTGTATGGGTGTAACATTCACGGGACCAAAATGTCCGCCTGAGTTGTAGTCCTTGTCGGCACTCACTATCATGAGATGCCACTTTGATTTTACTCGCCGATGCTCTTCGTTTGCCGTTGCTTGTTGTCTACTATGTGCACCTAAGGTGTAGTCCTTGATGGCAGTCACTGCCGTGAGATGTCAATTTGATTTTACTCGGGCACTCGTCCTCTGATATCGTTGCTTTTCGTGTCCTCCATCGGATTATCGTCAATTGTCCAAGGTGTTGTGTCATCGTCTATAGTCGAATACAATCAAAGCATGGTGCTTCATTTGAGTCACGAGGCCAATATGTGCACCTAAGTGTTGCTTCGATTTTACCCAGAGGCTTGGCAACCGCCATTGTTTTTTGTCTGCTCCGCCGGATTGCCATCAATTTTCCAAGCTATGTTGTGCCATCGTCTGCCATCGAACACAACCAAAGCATGGTGCCTCGTTGTAGTTTGACAGCTAGGTATGCAACAAAATGCTGCTAATAGTAGCCACCATTGGATGCGGCTCTCCTCCCTCAGTAGCATCGCTGTGTATAGCATTGGACTGGTTTGCTGTTGTAACCAGTCCGCGCCGGCGCGGATTGGTTGTAGCAACAAACCAGCGCGGACTGGTTGTAGCAACAAACCAGCCCAATGCTATACACAACGGTGCTAGTACTAAGCCAGTCTCGTGGTAGAAAGGATCAAACAACCTTTGATGGATGCACAATATGAAAAAAAACAAACCTCGAGAAGTACTGAGCCAGTCTCGTGGTTTGTTTTTTTTCATATTGTGCATCCATCAAAGGTCGTTTGATCCTTTCTCTGAGGTCAAGGAATTCAATGGCACACTCGACTCTGCCAAACTCTCCCTCGAGCAGACCCTCAAATTCCAGTGCCTCAATGATACCCTCTAAGGCCCTTCTCCTCCACGGACCGCCGAGCGCACACTTTGGCAGTGTACTGTGCATCAAGACAAGATATCTCCCAATGCCTTGCCTTGAGATTGCTGCGTGCCGCCTTGCTGCTCCTTTTCTGCTATCCATGCCATCCCGCTCATAAAGCAGAAGTTGTTGTTGCTGCTCGTTTTTATTCTCCTACATTTCCTTGGCGCAACACCCTGCTTTTTGAGTCCATGCCGGGCTTCCGCGGTCACCACTCCGCAGCTTTTTCCTGCAATTCCTGTCTCCGTTTTGGACGCCTGCGTAACACAAGAAGTTTTGGACAAATTCTCAAAATAATTCCCACATTGTGACTCACCTCAACATCATGAGCTTCTATGAGCAAGGCACTGCATACCTAGCTAGGTATGCGGTGCCTCTCGAGCATAAGCTTTTGATGTTATGCATTGTATGAAAAACACTGGAAAAAGACTCTGTTTTCCTACATGAGAAAATTCTTGTGTAAGTAGCCAGAAGCGCAGGCAGGGCCAACAAAAAAGGTGGCCGCATGCCGTCACCACCGCGTCCTACTCTGCTTCGCCAAGGCAAATCACGCACGTGAATGCATCTTTGTCAGCTCTATAGACATGCCCTTAGACATTCCCTGACTGCGCCCGCCTTGGCTTGGATTTTGTATTTGTATGTGTGTAGTGAATCTACAGTCTCCTGCATTTGAAAGAGAGATTTTAATTGCCCACTCAAGATGGATTATTTGTTTCACTCTTTCACCCGTGCAACAATGCTCATGAGCTCACTTTTGTGACTATTAGAGTCCCTGTCGGACTAGTGTTCGAGAAAGGTTTTCCTTAGCTTAGCCTTAAGTCGATTGGAAATCAAGATTAGCATTGCAAACTAAGGTAAAGGGAGGAAAAACCTGCAAAATATACAAAAAAATAGTTCAAAAATCTTACAAATTTAGAAAATTTAACTATTGTCCCGGTTTGCATCTTGGCAATGAGGAAACCCAACCGCGTATAAAAAAAAGACTTTCCCGAACACTTCCATGTCCCATGTCCCCTTCCTGCAATTGCAATGCTCTCCTTTCTATCAGTGGTCCAATTTTCAACACTCAGATTGAGACGCAACATGCTCGCAACACTGGATGGGGACGCTCATTATTGCCCTATTCACCCAAAATTGTCCATTCAAAAACTGTTCATTCACCCCTTTATTTCCATGACTTTAAAAAAATGTCCCTCGGCTTTCCGCTGAGGCCACGATGAGTGACGGAACTGCCCCGCAATTCCAGCACCGACGACAAGCAAATGGGTTTTCTTTTTGGTCGTGGAAATAAGGGGGTTGGAGCATCTATTTTCGTCATGTAAATGAAGGGATTGGAGCACTTTTTACCATGAAAATGAAAAGGCTACAATATTTTGTGTATTGAAATGATTGCTATAATTTTATTTGCTATTTTTTATGAAATCGAGTAGTGAAAATGTGTAGAATACAAATGTAATAAGTAATTGTGCAATGATTGAAGGGTTGTTTAATTGGTTTTTTTTTTTTTACTTTGATGTATTCTTGCAATTGGGAGAGCCTCTTGTAGAAAAGGAGAAGGCTCTGGCTCATGATATTCTTTGTAGTGATCAAGTGAACTCCCTGCCAGTCACAAAGGATCTTGATGAGATGATGATCTTAATGGTGATGAGAGCAAGAGCATAGATATTGGCTTGGATTAGTGAATGAAGTGGATGCTCAAACAACTAGGCAAGAGGCAACCTTGGAATATAATTGGTTCCATTTCATATTATGTCTGAGGTTTGGGCATCTTTGCTTTCTATAGGAAGAGTCTAAAGTTGTGTTGGGAAGATCTTTATTATAAGTATTCAAGTTGTGTTGGGAAGATATTTAATTTCCTTTTGGTGTTCTTTTTTATAAATGGTAAGGAGGAATTGTCTGACATTGTGCTTTGGTAGATTCTCACCATTGTTGACCCAAGGATTTGCTCGCTTATTTTGTTGCTCGGTAATACTTGCTCTCCAATTTGTATAACCCAAACACCCCTTGGTGCAAGAGAACGCAAACGCACGTATTCATCCATTGAAACTCTTGCACATTCGGGAGGAGCATGCAAACGACGAGTGACAGCCACAAGGTGATTTGGTCTTTACTTGCATGATGCATTCTTACTTCATACTATTTTCTAACATTTATTTTTATTGGTTGCTAGAAACTTCATCCAGGAGGCATGCGGTGGAACAAGCCAATATGATTGAGTCAACCTTCTCACTAGTTGTCTCAATACCCAAGATGTGATTTCTATCTTATAATCACTTGGAGGTAAGCACATTAAGGATACAGTCACCAAGGACCTTATGCATAAATTGAGAAATGTGGTTAATGATGATGACGTGCAACAAGCTTGTGGTGAGACTGGAATTAGCACCAAAGCCTATCATGCTATTTTCCAACTCCTAAAGGATGCCCTCAAAGAGCATGGCATTGTGGAAAACCTATTTCCTGTTCCTCACAAAGTCAACCTCGCAAAGAAGGCCACAAAGGAAGATGTGTTCTCCTGCATTGAGACATATCTACACATTGAGGACACAATGCCAACTTCCCTTTATGCTTCGTGCGCAACAAAGACAAGGGGGAAAGGTAAGAAACAATCCATAAGACCTTCGGAGAAGGGCTTCCCTTACACAATGTGGAACAATATTTTTGTGGACCTTAGAAGACTTCAACAAGCCATACTTAGATTTTACAAGTTACCTAAAGAAGGTGACACACTATACTTTTTTCTTTTGGTTTTGTTCTTATCATAGACTTTGAAGTTTAAGGTCTTGGCACTATTTATTTTGTAGTGCTTGGCACAAAGGTCGCTTTTGTGCTGAAACTCGATGAGTGTCAAATAGTGAAAGGTTGAAGGTTAGAGAGGCTAAGTGTCACTAATGAATGAGGCCCTTTTGCAAACCAAGCGAAGGGATTCAGTCAAGCCATCTCCCACCCCGTCTTTTAGCGTGCAATAAAAAAAAGACATTTGGTGGTTGGGTGCTATTGAGGTGCCCAAAGAGACCAATGGAGTATTTTCATGGATTTTTTAGAGAACTCCATGGATCACAGAAGTAATACACTCCCAAATTGTAGGTCAAAAGTTGGAGGTTAAGGGTTTTGGTAGCTATAATGTGGAGTGGCACTTAGGTGGAGACTTGAAGACCATAAAGTGTTTACTTGGTTGGAAACAAGGGGCTTCTTCTCTCATGCTTTGTCCATTTTGCACTCGAGGGTACAAACCTAACGGAAAAAAATCACACAAGAGCACTGCAAAGGTCGGTTCCATGCTTCCATGGCAAGGGCATGGAGAACAAGGGTTAGATTGTCGTGATGTTGGAGATGAAGGTAGAGAATGGGAAGCGTCTATTCTGAGATGTCCCATGCTCAATGCCCCAGATCGTGATAAAAAGGAACCACGCTTGGAATCCAATTTTTCCATTTCCTCTTTCGAACATACATTTTTGTACATTACACGCATTCATGCACATTTTTGATAGGCTATTGAAGCTCCACATTGACTATGCTTTCACAATGAAACCATTGGAAAAGTCCCGGGAAGCGATCGAAAGAGTGGAGGTACTCTTGAATTCCATTGGGGCTGTCATGGTGGAAATGTGTCTATCATTGCTGCAAAGACACAAGGGAGGCCATGAAATTTCTCAACAAGTGTCAATGAGTGGACAAAAAGCCAGACACTTTTTGAAGAAAGTTTCCCAAGGAAAGCCAAGTCGATATGCTGCTCAAAACAGCTCCAACCAGCACGCAGGTAACCTTTGGGAGATTTGGAAGGAGTTATGCAAAGCTACTACTGACAATGATTCAAATGGTGAGCTTGCAAACAAGCACAAGCAAGTTTGGGCACATTTTGATAGAATGGTCAAGCTTATGGGCCTTAACAGCACAACAAAAGAACAATGCAAATCATTTCAAGAAGCCTTGGAGGATTTTACCAAGGTCTTCACCCTTTCTTGGGGTGAAAATAATATCACACATTACATGGTAAGCCATGTTACGTGGTGAATTTATTACAAGGGATTGTTTTCATTAAATAATGTGGATCGTTTACTCATGTGAACAACATATCTTGTTTGCGCATGGTGCATTTTTTTATGCACAAGTATGGATCGCTTGAAATTTTTAGCACTCAAGGCATGGAGAAGTCCCATTATCGAGCAAGGGGAGTGTACTTCAAAAATACTCGACATGGTGGTGGAATGGTGCAATTTAATTATTTGGAGGAGATGTTCAACTGGTTTTTTCGCGCAACATTTGCTCGTAAGCTCACAATGGAACGTGCGCGACAATCCAAGATTGCTATTGAAGTGCAAAAATGGACTCTTCAAGAGCATAGCAACAAGTGGCAAATGTCGCAAGGTCCCACCAAGCATGCTACATGGAGGAAATGCAGAGTGCAACAAGGGTCAAAGTGGATTCTGCGCGAGTCACTACACGTGAACACAGGGTCCAACTCTTAACGACATGTCCATTTAAAAAATAATAGTTTTTTTTCCAAAATTAGTGTGAACAAGGCCCTTCTTAAATGGGCCCTTATAAATATTGCATGCTCTCATAAACCACTCATTTCTTAAGAACACGTGAGCTCTTACCATACCAAATGGCACGCACCAAACAAACCACGAAAGAGCATCCGCCTGCCAACAAAAACACTCTCCAAGGATGTGAGAAGCCGGCATGTCTTAAAGGCACAAGATAACAGCCACGAACACCTAGCCATTCCAGGAAATCTTCTGGCAGTGGGCATGGTAGTAGGGCACCAGAGTCATCAAGGGCTGTAGAATCTTCACGTCCACAAGAACAAACACCTAGAAAAAGAATGAAACAACGCGCCTAGTGCTAGAGAGAAGAAGAGGACCAGCAAACACCAGAGTTCAATAGGGAGGAGCCACCACGCCACCAATCACAAGCAGGACCATCCAGGAATCGGGTGGTCCATACAGACACTGAATCAGAGACAGAGCCACCATAGCAGCGAGATGATATACCGCGCACACACCGGGTGCCGGTTGGGGGGAAGACACTGCCTCGAGGCCAGGGAGCTCTCACAAGATCGGGAGCGAAGGGAAGAGGATGAATCAGAAGAGGCTATAGATCCAACCCCTAAGCATGTAAACAGGTGCAAGTCAAAGTTTTTCAAGAAGCCCAATCGCCGCCAGCCAACAAATGTGCAAGTGCCCCCAAGACAATCGCAGCGGCGCCGAAAAATAGCGAGGGTATTTGCAAAAATCCGCCACTACCAGAAGACTACAGAGCTTTTAATTCGACACACCCCCTTTGCTTGCACAGTGAAGGAGGTGCTTCAAAGCTATGGAAATCAGTATAGAATGCAAACAATAGCGCTAGAGGTTATTCAAGAAGCTGCAGAGGCCCACATCATTTCGGTGTTGGAAGATATCAACCTATGCGCCATTCATGCAAAGTGAGTGACAATACAGCCAAAAGATATGCAGCTTGCACGTCGATTGCGACGAGACTTTGAGCATTAGCCAAAGTTACCCCTCTTTTTGTATTGCACACCCTTATCTTTGTAATGAGATGGCTTTGTAATGACAATATGATCAACAGTTGTGTTTACTATGTCTATTATCCATGTGTGGATAATAGACACAATAGACACCCTTTTTTTTACAATTTCAAGCTTTGTTTACCCCATAGTATATCAAAAAAGTTAACATATTGTGAAACCAGGTGTCTATGCAACATTAAATTAGATTTTTCAAATGTCCAATGTAATTGGGCCTCTTGGTGCAGGGATATATTAGGAAGAGTTGAAGGAGGTGATAGTGTACTTGAAAACTTAAATTTAGAGTTGATCTCACCTTTTCTAGTGTCCTTGAGTGCATACATATACTCTATATGCAAAAAAAATGGTGGCCACAAGGGCGTGCAAATTGGCCATCCAAAACTGATGGATGGGCCATTTGCGCGCCCTTGTGGCCACCCTTTTTTTGGCAATTTCAAGCTTTGTTTACCCCATAGGATATCAAAAAAGTTAACATATTGTGAAACCAAGTGTCTATGCAACATTAAATTAGATTTTTCAAATGTCCAATGTAATTGGGCCTTTTGGTGTCGGGATGTATTAGGTAGAGTTGAAGCAAGTGATAGTGTGCTTGAAAACTTAAATCCAGAGTTGATTTCACCTTTTCTAGTGTCCTTGAGTGCAAACATATGCTCCATATGCCAAAAAAAGGGTGGCCACAAGGGCGCGCAAATTGGCCATCCAAAATTGATGGATGAGCCATTTGCGCGCCCTTGTGGCCACCCTTCTTTTGGCACCTGGTAGGTTTCTCCACCCCCAAGGATACTTAAAAAACATAAATTAACTGAAAGCAATTGGTTTTGCATCATTAATTTATAGAAACCACTTCGTTTCACTCAGATGTGTTTTATACTTTCCCCAGAATTAAGGTAAGTTGAAAGAAGTATCATGTGCATCCAACTTCCGCTGTGTTGTTACTTCAAGAAAAAAAGACACAGCTTATTGAAACGTATCACCAATTACAACAATTTTCAAGATTGACAAATCACATTTAGAAGAATGTACAAGATAGAGAGACAATTTGGAATATTTTTTATTACTTCCAAAACGGTGATTTTACATCATGTATCTGAAGAGTTCATAATTTTCTTGACCATTTCCTGGCGCCTATCTTGCGTGTAAGGCAACTCCCCAGTCAAGAGGGACTGCACTATGGCCTTTGGGTCAGTTGAGCCAATGGAAGCATGTATCCCTATCTGGGCAAGCACTTTACCATGGAAGCCAATGCCAAATGCTGTGCATACAAGGGATCTACGTACTAGGAACACAAGATGCGCAGTTTGAGCAATGGTGCTCAAACACAAAAACTTGCTCAAAGCTTTCAATGACCAAGCCATAAAATGGGCTTGGGGAGTAAATTCACTATGGATAATGGCCACATTGCCAGGGGGAAGTTGTCCTAGGTAATGCGCAAGGGAAGACTGAGGTCCAAAGCCCGTCCGCTTGCCACTAGTCCTTGCAGCAAAATCATCAACCTCCACGACGTCCTATCATAAACCAATGAAGGTTGAGAAAAAAGACAATGAAGGATAAAAAAATAACATGAAAATTAGGATAGAGTTTACCTCTTGCTCCTTGTCGTCCTCCCCCCTGTCGCCCTTTCCATCCAAGTCGATGCTCCCATGAACCACAGCTACGAGCTTTGGATCATCAGATGGGGGGTTGCATAGTGGCATAGGCATCCTAGCGGCCTCAAGCTTGGCTTGCGTGGCTTGGAATTCTTCCTCAACCACGTGCAACTGCTCTGCTGCCAGGACCTCCGCACATACAACTGCAATAGTGTCAGCAACAGAGTCCCCAAGTGGCAAGAGCTTGCTTTCTAGGGCATTTGGCGAATTATCTAAGGGACATTTGGTGTTGTTGCATAGCATGCTCAAGAATTCATCCATGCGCAGGCCAAATGCTTTCTCCAAATCATGCATAAACATACTCCTCCCCATCCACTACCACTGAGGAGAAGTGGCTGATTTCTACCTCTGGGATAGCCACATCCGCCAATGGTAATTGCATTGGAGTGTCACTAGGGCCAACCACAACGATGGATTTCTCAACCACTTCCTCAAGCCCCCTGGGGTACTCGAGCCGAAGTGTCTTTCCTTCCGCTGCAAGGTTCATGGGGATAACCTCATGCTCCTTGGTGTCCTTGATATAGGACCCAACCTGAAGGTGTGGTAAGCGGAGCTCCTCCAAATCAGGTTCCTCGCTCACCAAGAAGATAAATGTTGCTAGCCAAGAAAGGTACTCCACCCGCAACTTGCGCTTCTTGAGCTTTGACACCCCTAGGGCTTGCTCGTCCAAGAAATGATCTGCATCGGCGGCAATTTCTTGGAATCGTCGCAACCGCTTGGAGAATGGGCGATCACCTTTGTGTATGTAGCGAAAAGATCGCAAGGCACCCAGATCCCTACATGTGGGGAGATAGATATGGAATATTTTATGATGTGCTCCTCCATGAACGCAAAAATCTCGGCAAATGCATCCATGTGAAGGGAAATTGTGGCGTCAAGGTTAGGGAGACGAGTAAAAAAGGTGTGGACGTCCAACTTCCCTTTGTATTTGGTGTCCTCAAGGAAGAGGATGAAGCGTGACAAAGGGATGGATATGGGTGGAGATGCAGAGGCTGTGAAAGCGTCCATGTCTATCCTGGGGTGTCGATAGAGAGTGGAGGAGCTCAAGAGTTGCAAAAGTTGCAAAAGTGAAAAAAGTGAATGAGTTATGCGGCCCCCCTTTTATAATGGTCCCTTTTTTAAAGACATTTTTTTCAAAAAAAAGCACTTTTACCAAAAAATGATCTCTCATCTCAATGCGAAAAATTATATTCAAAGACATGATTTGCCGAAGCAAATCATGTTGATTACATCGGGGATCGTTTTCAAAATTGCAAGAGTTACAAAGTTATAAGAGTGATAGAATAGTTCCATCCATCACCCAGTCCTCCTCGACCTTCAATTTGTCTTCCATTCTCTTCCCAATCTGCGGACATTCATTACAATAAGCATCCAATGATTGACAAACTATGATGTATTGAAAATGTGGTGGAAGGATTCTCACTTTGTGACCTTGTAAACGAAATTGTGCTTGTTGAAGGGCTTCAAAACCCATAATAACCAAATGTTCTCGCACATTACTGAGAGTTTAATGCTTGTTCACTTGGACTGCCTCCAAAGCATCGTTGGCATCTTCACTGCAATGCCAAAGCTTGCAATAGCGCCGTCTACACTCTGTAAGGGAGTCCACACTCCAAGCTTGCACATCCAACGATCATAGTGGAATTGTATGTACAAGGAGGTGGGGGATTTTAAATAGCACGTACATTCCAATACCTGAAGCTCCAACCTTACAACGGTAGCGGTCCCATTGTGCATGCCCTCCACAAAACCCTAATCCTCTTCTAAAAGCCTTCCTAATTCCTCATAATGCACATCTTTACATACAAGCATTGTGGTAGTCTCTACAAATCCAAACTCTTTAAAAATGTGCACAAAATAGTGAATAGGCAAACACCAACTCAAGCCCACAGACCTAGAAGCTTTAGAGTATTTCAAAGAGTTTTGGACATCTATTATCATCTTTCGCTTAAAAGATGCTACCGACCACAAATCTGGCACCAGCCACTCCATACTTAATAAGGAAGTTACTTTGATGGGTTCAAGCGTTCCAAACTCTTGTGTAGAAGTAGGCACAATATAGGAGTGAGAATAGAAGAAAATTCTTCTTTGAACCAGTTTGGTTGGGCAAAGATGTGCGAACATTGTTGCTCCAATATCCGCATGTATAGCATTGAATGTGCCGGAGAGACTATGTAGTGGCTGCTCCTCCACCAACGTGGATGGAAATATGACTATAAATGCATGGCAAATCTTAAGTATGAATCCATAATAACATTACACTGTGATTTCACACCTAGCTTTGTATTCTCAAAACATGTACTTACAGAGTCTTACAGGATGGTGAGCGAGTTTTTTTTAGCAATGAAAAAAATGAGCGAGTTTTCAATAACGTTTTTTGTGAATTAGAGAAATTTTTAAGAGTGATATAGTACACAAGAGCCATGGCTGGCTCTTATGATAGGATAAGGGAATTGTGGGCCAATGTGAGAATGGGCCTCACGAGCAGCCTACGTATCCATGGGTGTTGGTAGGATAACTATAGCCAAAGAGAATGATTATTTATTTACTATCCCAGGGACACATCGTAAGGCTACATTCAGGGGTGTTTCCTCTATGCCTGTTGCTTTGATTGGAAAAGCAAGTTTATGTTGGTTGTCAAGCCTACCGGTTGTTGGGTTCCCTAAGAAACTATGCTCTTCCATCTTGCATTTGTGTGGGAAGTGCAAACGTAGAGCTTCAAACAGTTAGAAAGTGAAGATGTAGCAGAAAAAACAACTAATAGGAAATTTTGGGTTAGACTTTTTTATGCACCTGCATCCACCCTTTGTGAACCTAATTTCTTCACCTAAACTTAGACTAAATACTACTATATCATCTTTGTTGTTCAAGATTGTAACCTACTTTTCAATAATTTTCTCATATATAGCAAGCCACAAAGTTGTCGATCTCTTGCATAATGTTTGCAAAAAAATGAAGTTTAGTGTACTTTGAATTGATGCAAATGATGAGTGCTATTTTAGAGGGTTGCAAAGACTGTCGCTTCATTTTGGCTACTACTATTGATGACAATCCCAAGTGGTATTATAGTTGCTTTGATTTAACGTGGATGATAAGTGTTAATTTATAGTCGCATTATTGTTATCTACAATTTATCTTGTTATTTTGTGCCTTTCAACTAGTTGTGCTTTTATTAAAGTTTATCTAGAGCCGTGTATAGCTTGGGCATAATCTAGTTGAAATCATCCCAACAACCAATGGAACATGCCCTTTCATGCCCCTCTTAAACAACACAATATTTCCACTGCTCCCCACTAGTTATGTTGTAAGTGAACGAAAAGGATGGTTCTCACTTCCTCTTTGCACGTATATAAGGCTAAATATCTCGTTTGCTGTGAGCAAACTAGCTAGTTGACATATGTACTTCTCACCATCAATTAGCTACTCCTATCAAAATCAATTGCTACATGTGTTGGAAATCTACCACTACATGATTGGCCCCTTTCACCAACCTTTATCACCATTGCCAATTGCATCTCTCCTTGTATGCACATTATAGTCGATAAAATAGTCGTACTCTCTGCAAGAGAGGCAGCTTGCATCTTGGCCGAGCTTTGTAAAAGCAACTACACCCCACCACCATCTGAGGTGGCCGTCTTAGGTGCCATATAAGCCATTAAATCAGAGGGATTGTAATCCCAATTGGAGTTGTCATCAATAGTAGTAGCCCAAAATAGAGTCACGGCCTTTGCAGCCCTCTGAAGTAACACTTATCATCGCTAGCTAGAAGTCGTGTGCTCCGACGAAGACTACTTTGGAGTATGTGATACATTTTTTGAAAATAAAAAGAAGAAGAGAATTAGTGGAGATTCTCTTTATGCAATCTGCATAAAAAGGTCAAACTTTGTTTGGATGGTCACATTGAGCGCTAGATGGTGGCATATGCGCATGCGACAAGTGTGTAATGAACATTAGGACTCTCTCTCTCTCTCTCTCTCTCTCTCTCTCTCTCTCTCTCTCATATGAAGGCCGCATGGAAGGCTCTCTCTCTGT
Source organism: Adiantum capillus-veneris (assembly GCF_014529385.1). NCBI lineage: Eukaryota > Viridiplantae > Streptophyta > Polypodiopsida > Polypodiales > Pteridaceae > Adiantum > Adiantum capillus-veneris. The sequence goes on along the minus strand of NC_140958.1, from coordinate 31,886,663 downwards.
GATGTGATGCACAGTATTGTAGCGCTCTTTTTATGTCTAAATAGATATTTAGGAATTTTGGGAAAAATGCATAATTTTGGGACGAATGTTTGTGAACTAAGTTCTTGAGTGGTGGTTGCATTCTGCTATGTTGTGGTGCTATCGACCATTGCTGTCAAGTTCTAGAATAGAGTTTTCAAGTAATAGGTTACATTATTGTCAATCTTTGGTGTCAACTTTGCTAGGTTGCATCGTTGTCGCTAGCTGGGTGTCCAATTCTATTAATTCACAGAAGTTGCATTGTGCTAGGAATTAAGATTATGTAGAGAACTTGGAAAATATTGATGTTTATATGAGGATCAAGAGTATCCAGAAATGGAAAAGGTTTATGTTTGATTTGTAAAGTGAAAGTAGCTTTGCCTTGTTCTAGATGTAGAAGTAGAATTTGAAGAAACTTGGAGGGCTTGTGGTCCCTTTCCCTCCACTTGTGTTTGCCATGTTCAATGTCACTTCTTCCAAGGCTTGGTGTAGTTGTCTAAAAAACTCAATTTTGGAATGTGTTAGTTTGTGATAGAGAACCCATTGCTATTGTATGTTTGACAACGAAAGAACATGGCCTTTTTCTTTATTTGTAGATCCCAAGGAATAATTATTCTACAACCACAAATGCTAGAATCTGAGTTGTATTCAAGCTGAAATGTTGAAATTGGCGCTAGCTAGAACACTCATTACAAGAGCAAACAACCCAAAACCCAAAAGCAAGTTTCATGTACAAATTGACAAGAGATAGCGGACACTTGCAGGAAAGAGGGTACTTTTATCACATTTTTCCATATAGTGCTCAACAATAGGAGCTTTTTGGGAGAAACCATATACTAGCCATTAGCATTGGAGGGCAAGGGGCCATTGACTCCCCATCTTCTCCAAGGTTAACTGCCCCAATAGCACCTAGTTAGGTACGTGGTTCCTCTCTCACAAAAGTTTTTAAGAAATGACAAGGATTAAAATGAATATTTTGATCTAAAAACTTTCGTAGCACTTCTCTTGTACAGTCTTCCGGTAAGACTCAAACTAGAGATTGAGGCTTCAAGTTCCACCCACAATTTGAGGATTTCACTTGGTACTTGAGTTTTAGCTTAAACATCAAAAATCACAAACTACAAGAGCAACAAAATCAAAACAAAAAACAAGAAGAAATTTGCAAGAGGTTTTAGACATTTTTTATGTAAGTAACGTTGTCAAGAGTTTTTTTGAGCAAGGGATTGCGCATATGTACATACACATGCATGGTGCATCAAATAAAGGATTACCCAATTTCCATAGCCAGGTGGTTACGTGGGACCCACGTGTGTACAGGTAGGACAGGGTGTACATAGTGCAGCGATTTTCACTATTATCAGTACCAGTGTGTTTTTTCTACAATAAGGAGGAGTTGGTAGCGCGTAAAACTTCTGGAGAAAGCTATCCGCGGGCCGACGACATGAGGTAAGCAGGTGCGTCAGATGGCATCGAGTGGCGTCAGGAGGTCGAACGGGGTCAATACTTGCACGCGGAGAAGTATGGACACGACGTGGGTGTTTTCTTGTGATACTTATGTAGAAAGGTCATCATGAGGACCACTTTTTGGGGCCACTTCACGTGGTTGCGGGATGCATTATTGGAAAAAAGTGAGTGCCAGGTGTGCGGATGATGCAAAAAGGTGACAACTATGCACTGCGAGGTCAGTTTTTGGCCCGTTCGGGGTCCGTTTGAGGTCATCTAAAAGGCCACGGGTGCCCAACTAATAAAGCTAAGTGTGGGAACTGAAAAAATAGAGAGAAGACCAGGAAAAAAGTGGAGAAGAGAGGAGGAACAGCCGCAAGTGTGTTTTTGCTGTTTTTGGAGCATTTTTTGACCCTAAACTGCTTATCCGGGGTCGAATTTGAGCACTGTGACATTGTAGGGTGGGGTTTTTGGGCGTTCCGAACGCAATGGAGCTGTCCATTTTTCCAAATTCCTCACAGTTTGTTTTGCTATTTTTCTGTGTAATCTTCTCCGGTGAGTGAAGCCTCTGCTTAACTTTGTGGTTGTATCTGGTGTATTTCCTCAATATTGTGTAAACTATTTGCCCCATTGGTGTTGGGCTGAGCTTCATTGAGTCTAAACAACAGCAATTTTCCTCTTTTGATCTGAATTGAGAGTGTGTGTGTAAGTGTGTATGTGTGAGTGTTGAGTGGGCAAGTGGGAAATCTCTCTCTTCTTACTCCGTCTGTGTGTTTCTTGTCTCGGCCAGGCTAGTTGTGTAAGCCGAGTGGTGCCCCATAATGTGTGTGTGTATCATCCCAAGAGTGTGTGTCGGGTCATTATAGAGGCGTTGTGTGTGTTTCCATCCCGCTCACATTCTTTTGGCGCCCCCACGGAGGATCTTCTTGGAGTACCTTCTACTTCGAGCTTCGAGCTTCGGTATTACAGGTTGCACGTTGCAGATTGCAGGTTACAGGGACAGGTACAGGTACAGGTATAGGTGATTCACACAGGTACAGGTAGCTGGAGTACAGTGATATACTAGCAGTGATGTCACTTGCAGTTGTTGTGGGTATGCATCACTTGGCGCCTATTTGAGCGCATTGTCTGCTGGATTGTACGTTACTTGTGGAAACTGCCATTGTACACATTTGTGGAGCCATACTTGGTTGTATTTGGAAATCCCATCCATTTTTGAGACTTGGTCTGGAAGATAGTCATTTCTGAGACTTGACTATACGCGATTTGCATTAGCCTTCGTGTGAGGGTCGATAGCGTGAGGTTTTTATTGAGCTGGGGGATTCTCAAATGTAGAGATCCTTTTGGTGATACAGGTAGCTGGAGCACCCTTTTTGTGACCTCGCCATAGGCTATGTACTAGTGAGTCCTACTTGATGCTCGGGTTCTATTGTTGACAGTTTATGCAGACATATACAGTCTATATTTTGGCTTCCTACTGCTCTATTTCTGGGGAAACTCTGCCAAAATTTTTCCAAGTTATGATGGCTGGTTTTTTGGTCTTTTGAGCCATTTATGCTGTTATGCTGCTAAAATTTTGGCAAAATCAGAGGTTAAGTCAGGTGTGCCTTCTTGGGAGCTTCATGGTTGGCTTTAATGGATGATCAAAATGGCCCTCAATTCACTCCATTTCATTTAACTCAAAGAATCCAGATAAATGTTCATGTGTCCAGGAAGATTTTTTTGCAACAGCGCATAGTCTTTATGTTCGGGCCAAGAAGATTAAGAGAGATCCTGGAATGTCCTTTGCTTGTTGTAATTCTGATGATCAACTATGAAAACTCATTTGATGTGCATGTGTTTGTCCTTATCTAAAGTTGAGCTCCATTGAAGTTTTTGGGAATTGAGTCAGTAAAAGTTTTGGGTTCTTGCACGTGTGTTCAAAGGGGTTCTCAAAGCATTGAAACTTGGGTAGCCATGGCTTTCTCTTATCCGGAGTTTCATGGAAGAAGTGATGAAGATGTGGAAGACTTTCTGGAAAAGATGGAGGTTGCCTGCATTAGCAACCAGATTCATGACCTTGCGCAGATGTTACGTGTTCTCCAAATTTGTTTGAAGAGTGATGAACGAGTTTGGTCCAAAGCATTTGAAGAGGAGTTGCGTGTAGCGGATCCACCTGTAAGATTGAGTTGGGACAATCTACGACATGGGTTGGAAGTGGAGTTTGTGAAGATAGAAGATCCTGACAAAGTGTGGCAGGAAGTACAGGCTTTGGTGCAAAAGGAAGGTGAGCCAGTAGATGCGTACATACGTAAGTTTTCATTGGCATGGGAGAGAATATGCAAGGCCTTAGCACCATAGGTACCCCCGCCTGACATGATGAAGAAGGACAGGTTCTTAGCTGGTCTTTGGGAGAATATACGTTGGAGAGTGGAGCTAAAGAAGCCTAGGACATATGAAGATGCACTAGAGGTAGCAAGGAACAAAGAGTGGAAGCTGAGGAAAATGAGCCAGTTAGGGGTGGAGTCTTTGCCCATGAGGTCTGAATTTCAGCCTATGGACTCTTTACAAGGTCGCATACCAGGGTTCATCACGAACCAGTGGTTCCTGTTACTACTCAGGTTATGCCAGCAGTGGTCACTACAGTAGTGCAAGATGATGGGCTAAGGCAAGACATGAGGCAAATGGTATATTTGATGAAGAATCTCAGCCTAAACATGCTAGGTCAAGTGGGAAATAATCGAGGTTGAGGGAGGTTTGCAAATCAGCCAGGAGGTGAAGAAAGACCTAGGAATGGTGTTGGACAAAGCAATGGTAGGTTTTGGAGGCAGACGCCCACATGTTACAATTGTGGAGAGTTGGGTCACATCAGCCCGCAATGTGATAAGCCACCAAGCATGGGGGGAGACATGTATCCATTGCCAAGACATGTGTTAACTAGGTCAAATGATTATGGCATCGAAATTAAGGGAGATGAAGGAACCAGTGGATTAACCCAAGAGGAAAAGGGAAAGACAAAAGTGCTAAGTGTAGTCACCTTGGAGAAGGCATCAAAGCTAGAGGATACATTAGTGATGCCTATTGGGAAGAGGACCACAGAGGATAAGGAAGGAAGAAGTGCCCCAGGTCCTAGTAAGAAGAAAGGAAAGAGCCATGAAGGCGAGGATGTCAAGGCCAAGAGGAAAAGGAGAGCTCGTCGAAAGTTTCATGTTTCAGATTTTCCACTAGGGGATGGGCAATTAAGCTATGACTTGAAGGAGGATCTGACGAGCAGGAAGGCAGATGTTACTTTTGGGCAGCTTATAGAGATGGCGCCTAAGCTAAAGCGACAGTGGAAGAGGATGGTTAACCCAATGGAGAAAGAGCCAGAGAGAGGTTCAGTAAAGGTGTTGGCAATGGATGAGCTACCAGACATTTGTCCAATAGTAGATGTGTGGCATAAAAGGAAAAATTGGGACAAGGTTATGTGGATGGCGGAGCCCAAATATGCATCATAACACACTCATGCGTTGAGAAGATGGGTCTCACAGTGGCTGGGGTGTTAGGTTTTCGGATCAGATTGGCAAACCATCAAAAAGTAAAATGCTTGGGTGTTGTAAAGAGCTTAGAAGTGGAGGCATATGATGCAAAGGCAGTGGTTGATTTTCATGTGATGCCAGCAGGGTTGGGAGCATATCCTATTATATTGGGCAGACCATGGTTACGTGCAGTGGGAGCTGTTCAAGATTAGCGACATGGTACGCTTAGCCTCTATGGAAAGACAGGTACCAAGAAGCTTTATAATATGGACACAAGGAAATGATTAGAGGAGCTTTATGAAGATGAGGATGAGTCTAGTGATGAAGACTCTTCCACGGTGACAGATGAGGACAGTGATAGCACTACCAGCAGTGATGAGGATGCTGATGTTGCATTTCTTTTGATGGACAAAGAAATCCAGGAGTTTGGTTTAGTTGCATTTGCGAATGAGGTTGAAGATGAAAGTGAAGGGCCTTATGAAGTGATTGAAGGGCTGATGCAAACCAAGGTTGAGTTGTCAAAGAAGCAGGAATTGATGACACAAATGATCAGTGGAGACCTTTCAGCTATGGAGAAGGATATATATTTGCACATGCTGGTTAGTTTTCCTGATTTTTTCACTACTTCATATGAAGAGATCAGAGGGTTCAAGGGCGAAGAGATGCATATAGATCTGAAAGAAGGTGCTAAGCCAGTGCGGCAAAGGCTAAGAAGGATGGGTCAAGAGCAAATGGAAGCCTTGTGAGAAGAGGTGGACAAGTTGTTGAAGGCAGGGTTCATAGTCCCTTTGGAGACCATAGAATGGGTGAGTCCAGTTGTAGTCAGTCCAAAGAAGGATGGGAAGTGGAGAATTTGTGTAGATTTTAAACCCTTAAACGCAGCCACTAAGAAGAACCCATATTCTCTTCCATTCATCGATCAGATCTTGGATTCAGTGGCAGGTTATGAGAGGTACAGTGTGTGTGATGGTTTTTCAGGCTATTTTCAATTGAAGATTGCTCTTAAAGACCGCACAAAGACCACTTTTATTACGCCATGGGGCTGCTATTGCTACACAGTATTTCCATTTGGGTTGTCAAATGGACCTTCCTTCTATCAAGAGAGAGCAAATTGGGTGTTGGAACCATTCATTGGTAGTTGTGTTAAAGCTTTTATGGATGACTTCTGTGTTTATAGCACTAGGGCTGAACACCATGAGAAGCTGCAAATGGTATTGGCTCGATATGATGAATGTGGAGGACAACTAAATCCAAAGAAATGTCATCTAGCATAGCCAAGGGTGAAGTTATTGGGCCATATGGTGTCAAAAAATGGCATTGAGGCTGATCCAGATAAGGTTAAGTCTATTATTCTTCTTCCATCACCTACGAGTACGAAGCAATTGGAAACCTTTATACACAAAGTGAAGTACATGGCAAGGTTTATTCCATTGTCTTCTCAGATTCTTTATCCATTACAACAAGTGGCAAAGCATGATCCATTGCAATGGGGTGACAAGTGTGAAGAAGTGTTTCAAGAGGTGAAATAGGATTTAGGGGGGTTGTCAGCCATGCAGGCTCCTGATTGGGAGAAAGTTTTTTATGTAAATCCCTCAGTAGGGGATGATGCCATTGGAGCCATGCTATTGCAAAAGGGGAAGGGCAGCCATTATATGAGGCCAGTGTATTGTGCAAGCCGAGTGAAGTTGGTAGCGGAGAGAAAGTTCTCGGAAGTAGAGCTAGTGATGGCTAGTGTAATATTTGCTTGTCAACGATTTTGTCATTACTTGCTACCACGACCTTTTGTTTTCTTGACGAGTTATGCCTTTTTGCCACAGTTAATTAATGGTACTAAAATGTCAAATGTGGTGAAGAAATGGATAATTGAGCTGCAAGAGTTTGAGTTCTCTTTTCTAGTGGAAGATAGTACAAGGGCTACCCTAGCTGATTTGTTGACCTACAAGGAGAATCCCCTTCTTGTTAAGGAAGAGGTGGTGAGAAAGGTAGTCGAAGAAGTGCCACAGATCAGCAATGCACATGTGTTGTTCTTTGATGGTTCATACAGAAAGAGCCATGATGCGGCTTCAGGGGGTATAGCACTTTATGATCCAGAGGGGAAGCTAGTATGCAAGAGAGGGTTCAAATTAGATGCTCATAGTAACAATGAGGCTGAATATGCTACTTTGGAAGCCAGATTACACATTTGTTTGAAGCATGGGGTTCGAAGGTTGAGCATAAAAGGTGATAACTTGTTAGTGGTGAAGCAAGTGCTGGGTGTGTGGAAGAGCAAGAACACCTCATTGAAGGAAATGTGCTTCATAATTAAAGGCCAGTTAAAAAGGTTCGAAGCATGGAGCATCAGACACATTGAACGTGCTCTAAATGGAGAGGCACATGAAGCAGCTCAAGGCATGATTGGGGAGCTATTTGTGTTGAGGACCACTTTACCTCTTTATCATGGCCGGGAAAGTTTGGCTCAAGAAGAGGAGTTTTTGCTAACAGTAATTATTCCAAAGGAGATTCAGAAGTCTAAGAAGTATGGTTTTGTGCGTAGAGCATACAGGTACAAATTGATTGGTGATGTCTTATACATGAAAGGGGCTGATCTCGTGTTGAGACGTGTACCTTGGCGAGAGGAGCTTTATAGAGTGTTGGAAGAGAATCATGAAGGCGCATGTGGTGGCAATTTTGCTCTAAAGATCACCTTGCATAAGATTTTGCAAGAGGGGTATGTATGGCCTAGTTTGCACAAGGATGTTCACCATTGGTGTAGGTCTTGCAATAGGTGTCAAGCATTTGGGAAGAGAGTGTTGAAGCCAGAGCTACGAAAAACCATTATGGTGTTTGATGTGTTTGAAAAGTGGGGGATTGATGCAATAGGCCCGTTACCTATCACAAGAAGGGGCAAAAGCTATATTTTGACGGCAGTGGACTATCTCTCTAGATGGGCAGAGGCTATAGTAGTAAAACAGATCACTACAAAGGATGTGGAAAAATTTGTGTATGATGAAATATGTTGCAATTTTGGGGTGCCATTAGAGCTACTTTCAGATAAGGGGCCAGGATTTAGAGCTAAACTGCTAGACTTCTTATGCGCAAAGATGAAGATTAGGCACCAGCATACCACTCCTTATTACCCACAGTGTAATGGCTTAAATGAAAGATTCAATGGTGAGTTGGTACCGATTCTTTCGAAAGTGACAGAGCACCAAGGAAAGAATTGGGATTTGGAATTTCCTAGTGCATTATGGGCTTACCGTACTTCGGTGAAGACAGGTACAGGGTTTACTCCATTTCATTTGGTATATGGAAAGGAAGCACTATTGCCTGTGGAAGTAGATTTGCTTGCAGTAAAGATGCTAGAGAAGCTACTTGGGCCGTCTAGTAATGCATTCAAAGAGAGGCTCTTACAGTTACAGGAGGTTCAGCTGGATAGAATGAACGCATTGGAGCATTATGGGCAGATGCAGGATAAGGCTTTGGCAAAGAGAAATGAAAAGGTCAAAAGTAAGGGTATCAAGAAGCATGACTTAGTTTTGCGTTACAACAGTAAGCTGGACAAAACCTTCCAAAAGAAGTTTCAGATTAAGTGGGAAGGCCCTTTCAAGGTAGTGGAGTGTTTTCCAAATGGTACATATCAGTTGGCTAACCTGGATGGGATTCTACATAAGTCAAGGGTAAATGGATTGCGTCTTAAATTATATCATGCCAGGTTAATGATGGTGGAGCAAGATGAGCTGTCTGTGGAGCAAGCAATGTTGGTGAAGGATGAGGAGACCTGTGATGCGGCGAGTCTCATATCTCTCTTTGCTGCTGCTGATCATGAATGATCTAGCAGGCTAGGGGATGGGAAAATTATGTCAGGAGTTTTTTTTAGCAAGGGATTGCGCATATGTACATACACATGCATGGTGCATCGAATAAAGGATTACCCAATTTCCATAGCCAGGTGGTTACGTGGGACCCACGTGTGTATAGGTAGGACAGGGTGTACATAGTGCAGCGATTTTTACTATTATCAGTACCAGTGTGTTTTTTCTACAATAAGGAGGAGTTGGTAGCGCGTAAAACTTCTCGAGGAAGCTATCCGCGGGCCGACGACATGAGGTAAGCAGGTGCGTCAGATGGCATCGAGTGGCGTCAGGAGGTCGAACGGGTTCAATACTTGCACGCGGAGAAGTATGGACACGACGTGGGTGTTTTCTTGTGATACTTATGCAGAAAGTTCATCATGAGGACCACTTTTTGGGGCCACTTCACGTGGTTGCGAGATGCATTATTGGGAAAAACTGAGTGCCAGGTGTGCGGATGATGCAAAAAGGTGACAACTATGCACTGCGAGGTCAGTTTTTGGTCCGTTCGGGGTCCGTTTGAGGTCATCTAAAAGGCCACGGGTGCCCAACTAATAAAGCTAAGTGTGGGAACTGAAAAAACAGAGAGAAGACCAGAAAAAACGTGGAGAAGAGAGGAGGAATAGCCGCAAGTGTGTTTTTGCTGTTTTTGGAGCATTTTTTGGCCCTAAACTGCTCATCCGAGGTCGGATTTGAGCACTTTGACATTGTAGACTGGGGTTTTTGGGCGTTCTGGACGCAATGGAGCTGTCCATTTTGCCAAATTCCTCACAGATTTTTTGCTGTTTTTTTTGTGTAATCTTCTCCGGTGAGTGAAGCCTCTGCTTAACTTTGTGGTTGTATCTGGTATATTTCCTCAATATTGTGTAAACTATTTGCCCCATTGGTGTTGGGCTGAGCTTCATTGAGTCTAAACAACAGCAATTTGCCTCCTTTGAGATGAATTGAAAGAGTGTGTGTGTGTGTGTGTGTGTGTGTGTGAGTGTTGAGTGGGCAAGTGGGAAATCTCTCTCTTCTCACTCCGTCTGTGTGTTTCCTGTCTCGGCCAGGCTGGTTGTGTAAGCGGAGTGGTGCCCCATAATGTGTGTGTGTATCATCCCAAGAGTGTGTGTCGGGTCATTATAGAGGCGTTGTGTGTGTTTCCATCCCGCTCACAACGTGGACTCACAATTTTCCACTTTGGAGGCATTGCATCATTTGCAAGTGGAGGGAAAGGGACGACAAGCCCCTCCATCACCATGGTCATTCGTTGCCCAAAGAACACCTACCTAGGTATGCAATGCACCTTTCACAAAAGCTCATGACTCATGAGATTGTTTTAAATCACAGTTTAGGGTGTATGATGACAAATTGTATAGTGTAAAACCCCCAATAAAAGTACACCCTCTTTTCTCAAGGACTGATGAGATCCATTAATAGCTTTGTAATCTTATCAGCTCGAACCTTTCCAGATTATTCCTGCCGGCATCCTCTCACATGCAATTTATAACACAAGAAGAAATTCGTTGCACTCCCAACGAGTGGGATTGAAGTCTCATGGGATCGAGAAAGAGAATGCATCCTGACCATCCCACCATCAAGCACTTGTTGTCCATTGATCAAAGCTTTTGTTAAAAAAAATAAACATGTTCATCCTGGGCATTGCACGCAGGAGGCTAGCCGCTGCATCCCCTCTTCGATTAAAACTCTGCAAGCCCTCGTGACCCCTCATGGATACAAATGAGGGCAAGCCTACTAGTTGACGTCCAACTATCACCCCGCGCCCGCCCCCCCCTCCCACACACGTGCACACGCCTCGTCCTCGTGTCAATTGACGTCTGACAACCCTTACAAAGTTTGGCGTAGATTGCCACTTGTTCGTCACTTTCCAAAGATCGTAGGCACATACTAATAAAATTACAAACAAAAGTGTCAAAAGTTGTACACGTGTCCATGGTTACATGAGCTGGGGTGAGGTCTATTGCTGGACATAAATTCTAAGATCAAGCCTAGCTAGAGAAATCTCTCGAGTTACATGCCCCTAAGGTGTGTCTCACAATAACCTTTCTGTTTTGTTGCACAACATTTTTGAAAATTGATGTGCGTTTTCTCCATCCTTTGTCGGAGAGCGCCACACTGTTTTTGGAGCATCTAATAGCTCACAACTATGGGATGCTATCGATCACATTCTTTAGGGCACGAAGTGAGCCACTCGCATCTGTGATCCATAACCCCCATATTCACGGTCCTAAATTTGGGGTGTCTATCTTAAACACACTTGGGATGATATGGGATGGTATTGATTACGTTCCTCAGGGCGTGAAATGAGCCACTTGCATTTTCAATCCATAGCCCCCATATGATTTGTGCACTGCTCGAGCTAGAGTTCGAGCAAAGCTTGAGAAATAACCCACCAATTACACACACCCTTAGTCATTAACTAGGTTCGCATAAGTTGACGACATCGTTAATTTCCTCGTCACCGTTAGTTTAGAAATTTGAAAGTGACGATGTGTCAGCCATGCGTCTCGCCACTGACCTGATGTAAGCTCGCCCTGTCTCTCGTTGTGGTGCTTACCATGCTGTGTAAGCCACGACTCTTGTTGCAGAATCATGATCTATCGCTGCGGTGCTGTGTAAGCCATGCCTCTTGTTGCAGAGTAGTGAGCTCGCCATGAACTAGGCACCGCAAATTGCTATGCTTTGAGCCGTGAGCTAGAAAAGCTATGCACAGGGAGCTCACATGAACTTCAAGCCGCAGCAGCACGAATTGCATTTTTCGCCTCTGGCGACATGAGCGCAACTGCAAATTGCTATGCCTTGAGCCATGAAAAAGCTATGCACAGGGAGCTCACCATGAACTTCAAGCCGCAACAGCACGAACTGCATTTTCCGCCTCTGGCGCCATGAGCACAACTGCAAAGGCCACTGATGGGAAAAATCTTCTTGGTTTTCTTGTCACGCACAGCAACACAAACTGCAGTCGTCCTTGAGGAGCCAGAATTTTCCTCCTCTGCCATGAGCGCAACTACAAAGACTTCTGTCATGACGTTCTCTTCTCTTGAGATTTGTAGCAACGCCTGCAATTTTGGTTGTTGCCCGCCTATTGCGGATTGCCGACCCCTTGATCGTTCTTTCGCAACCATTCGTCGAAGGTAGAAAGGTAACTAGTTGTCTCCCTTGGTTTCCCTTAAAAAAGTATTTGCACGGCTTCGACTACTCTGCTTCCTTCATCTCTTACCACCACACGTCCCTTGGACCTCTCCCCTCTCTGATCCCTCTCTTCACTATTTGTGGCTGCCAAATCACATTGCGGATCTCTTCTAATCCCTAAATTTTTTCTTTTTTCATTCTTTTCATTGTGTTCTCATCGATGTGTATTAGCTCGAATGGATGATCTGAGTTGTTGTTATCATTGTTATGTTGTAGTTGTTAAACCTGTAGAAGTAGAAAAAGGGAAAATCATATCTGAAAAATGCTTTGGTCTTTGAACCAAGCCCATCTTGTGTGTACATAACCGACAATAATGTGCGGACATCATGTTGCTACCCATAAATGATATGTATAGGTGTGCAGAAGCAACACATACCTCCCTTGCAGTTCTCATCCAAGGTCGCCACATCCTACAAAGGCAATGGTACTCACACTCTCTTTGCCGACGAAGCGACACTCTATTTTATTGCCCTTTTGTTTGTGGGTATAAGTAGCTCAAGGTATGCCAGCTCTTTCTTCCCTCCCCCCCACCTCTCTCTCTCCTTCCTTGAAAAAAAGAATCTTGCAAATCTATTTCTAGTTCAACATTTATTCTATTTCTCTTGGGCTCGAACTTAAGTTCGAGCCTCATGACTTGGATGCTTAGTTTTAAAAGCCTCATGAGCACTCGAATATAGCTTGTTTTAGTTGAGCATTATGTGTCTGGCTTCGAGGCTCGAACTTAAGTTCGAGCGACATGACATGGACACACTCTATTTTGTTGCCCTTTTGTTTGTGGGGTAGATGTAGCTCAAGGTAAGCTTACCCCCCCCACCCCTCCCAATGTGCGGAGATCATGTTGCTACCCATAAATGATATGTGTAGGTGTGCAGAAGCAACACATACCTCCCTTGCAGTTCTCATCCAAGGTCGCCACATCCTACAAAGGCAATGGTACTCACACTCTCTTTGCCGACAAAACGACACTCTATTTTATTGCCCTTTTGTTTGTGGGTATAAGTAGCCAAGGTATGCTAGCTCTTTCTTCCCTCCCCCCCACCTCTCTCTCTCTCTTGAAGTCGCGGAGCGGAGCGTGGGTCGACTCTCTCTCTCACACACACACACAGTGAGCTTACACAGTACACAGTACGCAGAGATCTGTTAGAAGGGTTATCTCCCAAATCCTTAGTATTCACAAAGAATATGTTAGTATATACAAAGAGTTAGAGGTAAGTGAGTTAGGCGGGCGGCCGGCCATATCCGCATAAGAGGCCACTTGGGCTTTAATCCCAACAACCTCCCACTTAAAGTCCAATGTGGCACTTTAAGTAACTGTAAATCTATGAACATAAATGTACAAAGATTTACATGGCTGCCATCTATCCAATGCCCAATAACTCACGACAATGCACAAAGCCCTCTCCTGGAAGTCCCTTTGTGAGTAGATCAGCAGGATTGTCCTTGGTGTGGATCTTCAGCAGTTGTATCTGCTTGTCTTCAAGTACTTCCCTAATGAAGTGATACTTCACATCAATATGCTTAGTCTTCGAATGGAACACTGGATTCTTTGCCAATTGTATAGCACTTTGACTATCACAATATAACTCTGGCATATCTGCATTGATTCCCAAGTCTGCAACCAATCTACCAAGCCAAATAGCTTCTTTGCATGCCTCATTTGCTGCAACATACTCAGCTTCTGTAGTAGACTGCGTAACACAATCTTGTAATCGAGATCGCCATGATATGGCACCTCCAGCCAATGTAAAGACATAGCCTGATGTAGATCTCCTCTTATCCAAGTCTCCTGCATAATCTGAGTCAGTGTATCCTCTGACACTCAAATCCTGACTACCATAGCATATGCGCATACTCTTTGTATGTTTTAAGTATCTCATGATACCTTTCACTGCCTCCCAATGTTTCTTGCCGGGATTTGACATATATCTGCTAACCACTCCCACTGCAAATGCAATATCCGGACGTGTAGCAATCATTGCATACATCAAACTACCCACTGCAGACGCATATGGAATCTTATCCATTTCAGCCTTTTCTTCCTCAGACACAGGACAATCTTGTTTGCTAAGTTTCACATATGGTGGCAATGGAACACTCAATGCCTTTCCCTTCTCCATATTGAAACGTTGCAAAACCTTGTCAATATACTCTGTTTGAGATAACCAAATCAACTTCTTTGATCTGTCTCTCTCAATGCGCATACCAAGTATATGACTTGCCTCACCCATGTCTTTCATGTCAAACGATTTTGCCATCTTTGACTTCAAAGCTGAAATTTCTTCCAAGTGTTTGCCAGCAATCAACATGTCATCCACATACAAAATAAGGATCAGCCAACTGCCATCCTTAGCCTTCTTTGTATATAGACAGTGATCGAACTCACTACGTTTGTAGCCTTGAGAAAGCATAAACTGGTGGAACTTATGGTACCATGCCCTCGGTGATTGTTTTAAGCCATAAAGACTCTTTAACAACTGGCATACCAAATGTTCCATGCCTTTCTCAACAAACCCTTCTGGCTGCTGCATGTAAATTTCCACATCTAAATCACCATGCAAGAACGGTGTCTTGACATCCATTTGGTGCAACACCAAATCCAATATAGCAACCAATGCAAGAAAGCATCTCAATGTAGTCATCTTGACCACTGGAGAGAAGACTTCATCAAAGTCAATGCCTTGTTCTTGCTTAAAGCCCTTGGCAACAAGCCTTGCTTTGTACTTTGGCTGACTATCATGAGCGGTGATCTTATACCTGTAAACCCATTTACAAGGTAGAGCCTTTTTGCCCTGTGGTAATTTAACCAATTTCCATGTCTGGTTTTTATGCAGAGCTGTCATCTCTGACTGCATGGCCAACTGCCATTTTTTCGAGTCAACCACTTGTAATGCTTCCTTGTAACAAGATGGTTCTCCGCAATCTGTGAGCATGACATAATTTAGAGATGGCACATAACGATCAGGTGGTTTGGAGACACGCTCAGAACGTCTCACCACAACTGATTCTGCCTCTCTAGCCACTATAGGCTGTTCCTGAGCCTGACCATGCTGTCTTGATGTGCTAGCACTAGGTCCATCTTCCCTGAAGACAACTCTTCTGATCTCCTCTGTCTTCTCTGGCTTAGCGTGAAACTTGGCTTCATTGAAATGCACATCATTGCTACGAATAAGCTTTCTGGACTCAGGATCCCAAAGCCGGTAACCCATCTCGCCCGATTCTCCGTAGCCAAGAAATATACACTTCTTGCTCTTTGGTTCTAACTTATTTCTGAACTCCTTAGGAATATGGCTATAAGCTTCACAACCAAAGACTCTGAGATGCTTATACGAAGGTGCCTTGCCTGTCCATAGCATCTCGGCCACTGCACTCTTATCCAGAACCCTACTAGGAGACCTGTTGATCAAATGGACTGCTGTAGCCACTGCTTCCGCCCAAAATCCATCAGGCAACTCAGCATTTGACAACATGCTTCTGACCTTCTCTTGTATGGTCCTATTCATACGTTCTGCAACCCCATTCTGTGAAGGATTATATGGTGCAGTAAGTTCCCGCTTAATCCCTTTTTCTTGACAAAAGTCTTGAAAAGCTTTGGAAACGTACTCTCCACCATTGTCAGTTCTCAAGCACTTCAGCTTCTGACCACTCTGATTCTCCACCAGCTGCAAGAATGTCTTAAAGACCTTGAGCACCTCATCCTTGTGCTTCAAGAAGTAAACCCATACTTTGCGAGAATAGTCATCTATGAATGTACAAAAGTACGTTGCTCCCCCTAGTGACAAACTAGGCATTGGTCCGCATAGGTCACTGTGTACAAGAGCTAACCGTTCGTCCCTACGATTCCTCTTTGATCTGTGCGGTTCCTGTGTTTGCTTACCATAAACACAATGCTCACAAAACTCAAAATCTTGAAATGAAAAGCCAGGCAAATAACCATAATGAGAAAGTATTTCCATTCCTCTTTTTGACATATGTCCCAACCTACGATGCCACAGTGACACACTTGGCTGCTCAATCACATTAATTACATGGTTTTTAACCTCTGAAACATGTAAAGTGTACAGAGTTCCTGACTTGCTGCCATGTGCTACAGTCATCGAACCTTTGGAGATCTTCCAAGCGCTGTTCCCAAAAACTGTCACATAACCCGCATCATCCAACTTCCCTGTACTAATCAAGCTCTTTCGGATTGCTGGAACATGTCTGACATTCTTGAGCCATAAAAAAGAGCCATTCTGAAACTTCAACTGCACATCTCCCACTCCAAGTATGTCACAAACCTGCTCATTGCCAAGTCTGACATAGTCTTTAGTAGCCACATATGATGTAAACCACTCTTTGTGCGGAGAAACATGTAAAGATGCCCCTGAGTCGATAATCCAATCACTCATAGCATGTCCATCCTCTGCAGTCAAGAAAACAGAATCAAGATTGCTTGTAAGGAAGATGTCACCAGCTGCTATACCAGAATCACTGTCTGAACCAGATCCTGTGACATTCACCTCTTCAATCTTCACTGAACTCTTCTTTTCATCTTGCTCAAAACTCTTTGTTTTGCCTTTTTCTTGTTTCCACTTCGTACAGTCTCGCTTCATGTGACCCTTCTTGCCACAATGGTAGCATTCTATGTCATCCTTTAACTTCGAATCACGAGACTTACTTCGGTTTTGTGCCTTCTTACCCTTCTTCTCTTTAAACTATTGTCTCCCTCGAACGACCAAAGCACTATTGCCTTTGCCTTTGTAAATGTTCTTCCTGTTCACTTCCTCTGTGAGCAAGCTGCCTTCTACATTGGCACTTGTAAGACCTTCTGGCGCGACAGAATTACTTAACGCTGTACGAAAAGTATCCCAACTGTCTGGCAAAGTGATTAAGAGAAACATAGCCTTCACTGAATCTGGAAAGACTATCTCTTGTGCTGTTAACTGGCTGAAAATTGAGTGAAATTCATTCAGATGATTTGACATGGCTGTCCCTTCCTTCATCTTCAAATCCACTAATTTCTTGAGCCAGTAAATCTGAGAAGCAGCACTTTGTTTCTCGTACATATCACATAGCTTTTGCCATACGCCATACGCTGTAGTCTCTTCTGCTACGTTGAAGTAAACATTTTCTGCCAGTGTCAGCATGATTGTGGAACAAGCTAACTCGTCAAGCTCTTCCCACTCATCTTGAGCCATAAATTCTGGTCTCTCCCCTTTGAGCTTCAGTGGCTTCACTTGTTTTTTCTGCACCAAAACCTGCCAAATCTGCTTCTTCCAGAATGGAAAGTTTGTGCCATCCAGCTTCTTTATGTTGTAAAGAGTCTCACTGTGAGAAGATGCCATATCTGCCAAACTGTTTACTCCTGAGAAAAATCCGGCAGAGTTTCCCCTGTAAACTGGCCTCTGTACACAGTAAACAAGCTATAATCAACAAGCTGAACACCTCTCCTCAGGAACTGTCAGTATTTTTGAAAATTTTTGACAGAGTCTCCCCTGTAAACTGAGCTCTGGGAACCAAAAGATAGCTCAAGAAACAATCATAAATAGCTGACCAATGACAAATCTAAAAAATCCCTGTAATATGCTGTCCTGTAAGCATACACTGTCTCCTCTCTGGGCGATGACAGAACCTGTATCTGTCTCAAGACTGAACCCTGAACAATGCCTCAACGGCCTGACGCATAAGATGCAATCCAGTGTCTACACAAAGTCATACATCCTAAGGGATAAAAGTCGTCGAAGAGGATGCGTGTAGAGGGGAACTCCAGCAACCTAATCCACCTCACACTGGGTAACCCAGCCCCCAGTGCTTGGCTTCAAAAAACCTCACACACGACCCTCTCAGATGGCTCAGCAAACTGCCCAGAACTAGCATACATCCTATAATAGACCAATCACTGTCCTATGACCGCTGCGGCGGTCTGTCTGCTAGCGTGACTCACAACTAGCAGACCCACAATCACAGTACATCAATCTGCAATACATGCCAGTGGTGTCAAGCCGTCGTATGGCCACACCTCCCCTGGAACCTGGCAAGCACAAGAAGTAGCAATGCAGACTGCAATATATATATCTGATGATATATATGTGTACCTGGTCTATAGATGATGCTCTGAAGACGAATAAGTGATGTATGTCGATGTCGATATTGATGTCGACCACCTCCTGCTTGCCAATCTACACAAGACGGATTTCTTTGCGGCTGAAATCTATCTTCTGCTGTAGTGCTCAGAACGAAATTCTGAGGGCATAAACGGCTTCGAAAGGGGGGTAAAACCCCAGGTCGCTTGGTGGAAACGCTCCCGGAACGCCGAGTGTGAATTTTCGAACTCCGGATCCAGAATCTGCCGGAAAAGTGCGCGCGCGCGCGATTGCGCAAATCCGCACTGAACCAAGGCTCTGATACCAATTGAAGTCGCGGAGCGGAGCGTGGGTCGACTCTCTCTCTCACACACACACACAGTGAGCTTACACATTACACAGTACGCAAAGATCTGTTAGAAGGGTTATCTCCCAAATCCTTAGTATTCACAAAGAATATGTTAGTATATACAAAGAGTTAGAGGTAAGTGAGTTAGGCGGGCGGCCGGCCATATCCGCATAAGAGGCCACTTGGGCTTTAATCCCAACATCTCTCTCACTCTCTCTCTCTCTCTCTCTCCTTCCTTGAAAAAAAGACACTTGCAAATCTATTTGTACTTTAGCATTTATTCTATTTCTCTTGGGCTCGAACTTAAGTTCGAGCCTCATGACTTGGATGCTTGGTTTTAAAAGCCTCGTGAGCACTCGAATATAGCTTGTTTTAGTTGAGCATTAAGTCTCTAGCTTCGAGGCTCGAACTTAAGTTCGAGCGACATGACATGGACACACTCTATTTTGTTGCCCTTTTGTTTGTGGGGTAGATGTAGCTCAAGGTATGCTTAAATCCCCCCCCCCCCCCCCCCCCCCAATGTGTGGAGATCATGTTGCTACCCATAAATGATATATGTAGGTGTGCACAAGCAACACATACTCCCTTGCAGTTCTCATCCAAGGTCGCCACATCCTACAAAGGCAATGGTACTCACACTCTCTTTGCCGATGAAGCAACACTCTATTTTTTTGCCCTTTTGTTTGTGGGTATAAGTAGCTCAAGGTATGCTAGCTCGTTCTTCCCTCCCCCCCACCTCCCTCTCTCTCTCTCTCTCTCTCTCTCTCTCTCTCTCTCTCTCTCTCCCCTTCCTTGAAAAAAAGACTCTTGCAAATCTATTTCTAGTTCAACATTTATTCTATTTCTCTTAAGTTCGAGCCTCATGACTTGGATGCTTAGTTTTAAAAGCCTCATGAGAACTCGAATATAGCTTGTTTTAGTTGAGCATTAAGTCTCTAGCTTCGAGGCTCGAACTTAAGTTCGAGCGACATGACCTGGACACACTCTATTTTGTTGCCCTTTTGTTTGTGGGCTAGATGTAGCTCAAGGTATGCCTAACACCCCCCCCTCTCTCTCTTTCATGAGCTTCTTAAAACAAAGACTCTTGCAAAACTATTTCTCGTTGAGAATTTATTCTTTTGCTCTTAAGTTCAAGCCTCATGACTTGGATGCTTAGTTTTCAAAGCCTCTTGAGCACTTAGATATAGCTTGTTTTAGTTGAGCATTGAGTCTCTAGCTTTGAAGCTCAAGCCACATGACATGGCCACACTCTATTTTGCTGCCCTTTTGTTTTTGGGTAGATGTAGCTCAATTCGGTATGCTTACCCCCCCCCCCCGGCTTCTCTCTCTCTCTCTCTCTCTCTCTCTCTCTCTCTCTCTCTCTCTCTCTCTCTCTGCATGAGATTTTGAAACAAAGACTCTTCCAAAACCATTCCTAGTTGAGAATTTATTCTATTGCTCTTGGGATCGAACTTAAGTTCGAGCCTCATGACTCGGATGCTTAGTTTTCAAAGCCTCATGAGCACTTGAATATAACTTGTATTAGTTGAGCATTCAATCTCTAGCTTTGAGGCTCGAACTTAGTTGCGAGCCACATGACATGGACACACTCTATTTTGTTGCCCTTTTGTTAGTATGAGTAGAAGTAGCTGAAGATATGCTAGCCCCCCCCCCCCCCCCCCCTTCTCTCTCTCATGAGCGTCTTGAAACAAAGACTCTTGCAAAACAATTTCTAGTTTAACATTTATTCTATTGCTCTTGAAGTTTGAGCCTCATGACTTGGATGCTTAGTTTTCAAAGCCTCATCAGCACTCGAATATAGCTTGTTTTAATTGAGCATTCAGTCTCTAGCTTTGAGGCTCGAACTTAAGTTCAAGCCACATGACACGGACACACTCTATTCTGTTGCTCTTTTGTTTGTGGATAGATGTAGCTGATGGTATGTTAGCCCCCCCCACATTTGTCTCTCTCTCTCTCTCTCTCTCTCTCTCTCTCTCTCTCTCTCTCTCTCTCTCTCTCTCTCTCTCTCTCATGAGCTTCTTGAAACAAAGAATCTTTCTAAGCTATTTCTCGTTGAGCATTTATTATATTGCTATTGGAACCGCACTTAAGTTTGAGGCTCGTGACTTGGATGCTTAGTTTTCAAAACCTCATGAACATTGCTAATATAGTTTGTTTTAGCTGAGCATTTTGTCTCTAGCTTCCAGGCTCAAACTTAAGTTCAAGCCAGATGACATGGACACATACTATTTTTTTGCCCTTTTGTTTGTGAGTATATGTAGCTCAAGCTATGCCCCCCCCCCCCCCCCCCCCCCCCTCTCTCTCTTTTTGGGAAGTTTATTATTTACATAAATTACATCATCTCATATTTGAGAGATGTCTACAGTTCATGACTCTCTCTCTCTCTCTCTCTCTCTCTCTCTCTCTCTCTCTCTCTCTCTCTCTCTCTATCATGAGCTTCTTCAAACAAAGACTCTTGCAAATTATTTCTAGTTGAGCATTTACTTTATTTCTCTTAGGCGAGCCTCATGACTTGGATGCTTAGTTTTCAAAACCTCATGAGCAATCAAATATATCTTGTTTTAGTTGAGCTTCCAATCTCTAGCTCTGAGGGTCAAACTTAAGCTCGAGCCGCATGAAATGGACACTCAATTTTCAAGCCTCATAAGCACTGTAGTAGAACTCTTTCTACCTAAAACTATTTGGAAGAGTTTGTATCTCAGAAGGCTTGAGTTGAGTCTTTACCTCATGCATCCCGAACTTATATTTGAGTCTTATGACCTAAAAACTTAGTTTCTAAGCATTATAAACACTCTAATAGGACTCTTCCAAGCTAGAGTCCATCTACAAGGATCCTATGTCATGAGATAGGAACTTAGGTTTGAGCCTAATGGACCACAAACTCTTCTATAACTCTTCCTAGTTGATCATCTTCTTGAGTCTCTAGCTCATGAGGCTCGAACTTAAGTTTGAGCCTCATGATCACGAGACTCACTTTTCAAGCCTCATGAGAACTATAATAGGATTGTTTCTAGACATGACTCATATGCAAGAGTGTCAGTTGTGTTAAGCTCAAGAGCCTGGTGATTTGAAGACTTATGAAAAATTCTTTCAAGTTGAAACCCTATTTCAAACATCTCTGGCTCATGAGGCTCTTAACCTTCATGACCTCGAGACTCAATTATCAATCCTCATGATAACTCTAAGAGGACTGTTTCTATTTAGAAACTATTTGCAAATCTATTATAGCACTAAGCATGAGAACCATGCGAGCTAGAGACTCTTGGAAATGTTCTAAATTGAAAGCCATCTTCCAAAGAATGCTACAGAAGCTCTTTTTGACTAGAAACCATTCCCAAGAGTTGTATTAGATGAGGCTCAAACTATAATTTGAGTGTCATGATCTAGAAATGCTTGAAGAACTAGTTCTAGCTGAAAGTTATCTATAGATTTTAAACTTCACCTTTCACCTCGTTATTCTCTAAACTTTTTTGATAGCTTGACTCAATATTTTGTACCTATATAATATATTAAACCCGATTGTAATTTGTGGGGATTTATCCCTTGCTCATTTTTCAACAATCTTATGAGATTTATGCTATTCTCATGAGAAGGATATGGACATGTGAAAACTCGCAACTTTCTTTATCCTAAAGCCTCTTCATATCATTTTGGAAGATTGAGAAAAGACAAGATTTGGAACTTTTAGTTTCACAATATGAGTATGTGCAAACGATTCTAAAAAGTTCAGATAAAGAAAGTATCTACAACCGATTCTTATTATTTGAAGAAGAAAGGATTTATTTTTTGAGGCTCCTTAGATTTTAATGAGAAGTTTCTAGATGCGTAGTGCTCATAGTCATTTCTTTCAATTTGACACCTCTCTGACGTGCCGATGCATCTACTGTAATGGCCACGCCACAATTGTGTGTATGTGTATGTGTGTGTGTGTGTGTGTGTGTGTGTGTGTGTGTGTGTGTGTGTGTGTGTGTGTGTGTGAGAGAGAGAGAGAGAGAGAGAGAGAGAGAGAGAGAGAGAGAGGATGATGATTGCACAAGAAAAAAGGATAGAGGCTTGAGGCAGGGTACCAACCAAACAATAAGGAAGATAAATTTTTTTAAGGAATCTTTAAACTTTTGATTGCATAAGAAAAAAGTACAGAGGATGAGGCAGGGTACCAACCAAAAAGGAGGGAAGAGAAAAAATTCCTAGGAATCTTTAAACTTTTGATTTTTAATGATTGAGTGAGTCAATTGACTATAATAGGTAGAATTGATATTTTATTTTTAAGATGTGGTTTAAGTAGAGACATGGACATCAAGAATTCCACTTGGAACAGTGTTATGAAAAAGACTTGCCAAGTGTATTAGTATGGTATTCTTAGATCATAGCATGATTTAAATGAGGTAAATGAATTTTTTCTATGTGATGTTTGAGTTTTTTCTTAACAATCGAGCACATCTTATAGACAGAGGCTAACTTTGTGAAGATAAGCCAACTGAGTAGAAAACAAGATAAGGTTCATTGTGAACAATATAAGTAATTGTAGATGCATTCAAGTGCCACATTATCAAGATCATAGGACAAATTAAATAGCTTTATCTTTGGCTTTAGAAGGTTCATCTTTGCAATATACACAAAGATGCCAACAAGAAAAAGGCATAAAAGTATTCCCGTAGTTGAAGTCTTTCAGGGAAAAGTTACATGTATTTTACAAGAGGTAGCTTGAAGAAAAACACCTTCTTTCAAAAGAATAAACCTTAGTTATCTACTTCATGTTATGCCACCTTATCACACATATTTTAGCATTTTTGTAAGGTATATGCCAATGTATTCATGTCCTCACCAAGTGCGAATGAAATTTGCACAGCTATGTCTAGCACTAAAAAACAACTGAAACATAAACATACTATTAGTGATGCTTTTAAAGCTGCACTACTTGAATAAGTGCCAAGTATTGACCATATCTAAAATTCAATGTAATATTTATTTATCTTGGTGTAAACGTTTTCATGTTTTCATGAGTTTTCATCATAATAGATTCTATTTTATTCTAATTTTTGAGTATATGTGGTACACATTTGGAGTTTTATTAATATCTCAAAACTTGCTTGTATGTGCTATTCAATTGATCAATATAAACAAATAGAGGATGCTCCATGGAAGTATCTCATGGAATTAGATTCCATAATAGTACTAATCTTTCCTAAATGTAAGCACGATTATGCTCATCATTAAGAGATAATTGTAGCATCCGGGCTTAAAGAGATGTCCTCCATCAATCAAGCATGTGATAGAATATTGTACATTTGAGTGATGAACCACACTCCTCTCCTCTTTGATGCTAATTGATATTGATGCTTTTGGTTTGTTTAGCTACTCTTGAAGCTTTTGAAGATAAAAAAAAGAGCACCACCCCCATGAAATTGTCTCATGGATATCCTTCATATATGTGTTATTTAGGTGCTAAAAGAGGCATGCTTGTGCTCTTCATAAGAGAGAATACGTACATTTTCTCTCAAAGAGATTCCTTTCACAATCTAGCATGTGACAAGTAGTGATTAGGAGTCATGAAGTTCTATTAATATTTAAGACATACAACGTAATCAAAAGGTTTAAAATTTTATGAGAATAATCTCATGGAAGCAGCCTATATTTGTTCTATTTTTTAATAATATTGTGAACTCTTTGATCTATTGATAGTGATGTGTTTGTGTTGTTCTAGATATTAATATTTAAGACATACAACATAACCAAAAGGTACAAAATTTATGAGAATGATCTCATGGAGTAGCCTATATCTACATATTACTCATTGGAATACTAAGCATGTGCTTGCTCTCCGTAAGGGAGAGTCCCTGCCTTTGTGATTAAAGAGATATTTCATTGATGGGCTCCACAATTCTGCAAAAATGAAGTATGTTTGTGTATATTCCACTTACGTGAGAATAGAGATTATAACTTTCTAAGGTGAACAAGAGTATTTACAAGAGGACACACAATGTTTAAGGACACATATGTATAAGGTTAGCCCCTTGATATTGGTTCTAAGCTCACATTTATCTTATTGTAAATATGAATTTTCTACATAAGTAAGAGCACTTATTCATATCTATATGTTCTTCATTTGTTGTCTTGGTGTTTCTAAACACAATCCACATTTGAGATCCCCTCAACATGAAAATTCCTTTAGTAAGGGTTGTGAACAAGTCCATTTTTGTTTCGCATTTTTTATCTTAGTTTCTTAAGTGTATTGATGATGCTTTAGACTCCAATTGCCTCTCTTTCAAATGTCTTGAATTTGCAGACATTATACTGTTTTGATTAGTGCAATGTTTGATAAAAGTTTTATTCATAAAGAAGTTATCCTTCCATATCAACAATGTTAAAGTTGTGTTTCCAAGTTTTTCATTGTATATACACAAACACAACAATATACCTATGTGGTGCTAAGGCTATCACTATGTGTTAAGGTTAAATTTATCATACAAACCTCTAGTCACATATAGTTGTCTTAATCTAGATTTGAGATTCATGCCCACTTGCTAGTTTAAGTAAGCACGTGATGCTTGAACTTAGGTTCAAACCTCATCTTAACATCCTATAGATAAAAGTAAGTGAGAATTGGATTTACATTTGAGCCTCACATCCATGTGCTAGTTGTTGGGGTATAAAGCCCAATGTGGTCGCCCAGGTAAGTGGGCGGGCCGCCAGGTATGTACACATATTCTTTTATAAAAACCTAATAAGAACTCACTATGCTCTACACATTACAGTAGAGCGACTTCACCATATCATCGTGCTCTTCTTCTAGCACTCTCTCTCGCGTCGCACTTTCGCTCGTACTCCTTCAACTGGTATCAGAGCTTAGACTGAGGCTCGGGGCAGCATTCCAGGAAGCTAGAGTCATCTGCTCAGATTGGAGTGAGATTCGACAGGCAAAGACACGGCCACCGTTCAGCTTCGACAAAGTTCTGTGCAGGCCATTTTTCGACTAGGTGGTCTCGGCGGGTGCAGATCCAACTCTGCAAATTTGGGGTTTCGGCCTACGACTGCAGGTGCTGAGGATATCAACACTCCTAGAGTGTTTATTTGTGGTTGTCAGCTACACATCGAAGGACGGATCACAGTTCTTGGAGGCGTGTCACATACGACACGGGCGCATCTACACACAGACTGTAGGCGACATCCACTAGTTCATCAGGTAGCTTGTGTTTGCTGCTTGATATTCCAGATTTCATCCTGACATTGCAGGTACTTCCACATGGGATGTATTGTCAGAGATGATGTATGTTTGTTGAGGGTTTGCTAGCTGTGAGTCACGCAGTAAACAACCACCGCAGCGGTTACAGCATATAGTGGGAAATTTGTGGATGTATGACTTTGTGGGAAGTCTATGTACTGTCAGATTTAATGCAGCCTTTGTTGAGGGTCGAGTGAGGTTTTATTGAGCTGGGGGATTCTCGAATGTTGAGATCCTTTCGGTGATACAGGTCTTGGAGCGATCCCTTGAGCACCCTTAAATAGGCACTAGGATGTATTGACTGTGAGTTAGACAGTTGGGATTGCATCTTTGCTTTACTGCCGTTGAGGCATTGTTGCAGTCTATGCTTACAGGACAGTGACAGGACAGTGAGAGACAGTACAGGTGCATGACAGGTTTACCCACAGCTTACAGTGTTAGAGAGACCAGGTAAGTGGGCGGGCCGCCAGGTATGTACACATATTATTTTGTAAAAACCTAATAAGAACTCACTATGCTCTACACATTACAGTAGAGCGAGTTCACCATATCGTCGTGCTCTTCTTCTCGCACTCTCTCTTGCGTCGCACTTCCGCTCGTACTCCTTCACTAGTGCCTTGAACTAAGTGTGGGTATGGCCACCTGCTAGTTCAAGAGAGGTACGTGAGGCTCAAACTCAAATTAAGTACTCTTCTTAATATCCCACATAGTAGCAACAAGTGAGGCTTGAACTTAAGTTTGAGCTCTTGGTTCATGTGCTAGTGCTTCAGTATACATGGCACAAAGGCACAAACAATCATGAGGTCAAAACTAACAATAAATATTGCAGTTTCAAATATCATTTAAAAAAATGGGACTTGAATAGTTCCCAAAATTCCTAAATATGTCTTTCTACAGGTTATAATTGAAGAAGCCCATTACGGGTTGCAACCTGGATCTCTTGAATAACAAGTCTTGAGTTCAACTCTTGTCAGACAGACCTTTGAGTTCTCTTGGGATGGTTTCCTACGACGTTAAAATCCTCTTCTTCTTCTTCTTCTTCTTCTTCTCTCTCTCTCTCTCTCTCTCTCTCTCTCTCTCTCTCTCTCTTAGGTTTAGCCTTAGCCCATGACAAGCTATAGCCACCGTGATATTTCTCTCCATTTGAAAAGCTACACCCTAGCTCGCTTGCTCTCATGCACTCTCTCTCTCTCTCTCACACACACAGCTTTGACAAAATCCACGAGGACATCGTGTGCCCTAGAAGATATTAGGTAGTTGATTTAACAAAAAAAAAAAACAAAAACCTCATCGGTATATAGCGCAAAGGGCATTAAGAGCGCCTTCCCATTGGATTGCAAGAAACGCCTTTGAGTGGACCTTCGACACAGACGAGTCCTGCCATAGAGTCGCCAAAATCGCCGCGTCGTTGCAAGGCAGTCAGATTTGATTAGGTTTGTGAAGGTCATCGAGAAATAGCACCTTCTCCCACCAGAAGAGCGGTTGCTTGCCGTGAAGAAGTAGCTGGCAGAAGTTAAGCAAGATCGCCACTCGCTACTATAGTATCCTTGTAGTATGCCTAGCGCCAACTTCTACTTCTCCACCTGCCTGCAGGCCGCCGAGGAGACCTTCTGTAGCTCTCGCCATCAGCCTTTGCAAACCATCTGCCATCGCCACGTTACTCTCTCTCTCTCTCTCTCTCTCTCAGACACACACAAGCACACACAAGCACTCGGCCTGCAGGCAGCGTTTTCTGCTGCTCGATCATGCGTTGTGGTTAACAATAGAAAACAGCTCCTCGGGTTTAGTCCGGTGCTGATCAATCATGAGGTGGGCGTCAATACCTGGCCGGCCAGCTCTCATTGCTGAGCAAACCTTTGACTAGGCGGGGCTCTTCACCGCTCAATGGGAAGGCGCTCTAGCTGTGCTTGCGAACAGTGTTGGAACCATTCTGCGCCGGCGCGGAATGGTTTCGACAGCTTGCAGAAGGTTCAGGCAGAGGCAGCACGTGGCGGCAAGCTAAACGTGTCGACTTAAGGGAACACTGCTGGAACCAGTCCGCGCCGACACGGACTGGTTCCGACAGCTCACACAAGGTTCATGTGGCAACACGTGGCGGTTGGAGGGGCACTGGAATTGCTTCCACACACGCATGTGCCTCTCACATGCCTTGCGTTTGCTTCACAAACTTGTCATTATTATTCCAATGCATCGGTCAAGTAGATGCCTGCAACACTTGCATCTGTTTAAGTTGCTAGTAGGCCTAGTTACATACACAATCAATGCTAGCATGAACATACAAACGCTTCGGCAACTCTTATCCACCAGGGTGGGCTTCAGGAAGTTTGCCACAGCCAGCTTCTCGGGTTTCGTAGTTGAGGTGTTCCAACGTCCATTAGACCCCTTCATTGTAAACATTGTATGAGATTCAAATTCACGCTTACAGGGATGGCACCACCGACCCGAGCTACATTAATGACATGGTGGAAGCTCTCAAAGCCAAGGTAGCTCCCTGTCTTTCACACAGTTCAAAACTTGTTGAGCGCTCGGAATTTTTCCATTTCCCTCTTTGTTTGTGTTCATCGAATCAAATTTTTAAGCCTTGAACCATGGTTTGCATTTATACTAAAATGTGGTAAAAGATGGCATCGCTTGCATGGTGTGGCTATGGTGAAGGTATCAGAGAGATTCCAAGAGAGGGATCCCATGAAGGTGATGCTCTCATAGAGGAAGCCACCAGCCCTGTCCTCAACGGGACACTCTACATGAAAGACATACCCTGTCCGTCTTGTGAAAAAATCTATGTGACAACATAGCATACGTGGCCAACTCCTAGGGTGAGTATCTCTACCTTGCACAAGGATCTCTAGATTCAGTAGGATTGGTAGCTTGATGGCCCCGCTTGGCCTCAAGTGATGGATAACGATGCTTGTATCTACTAATTGAAATCACTATGAAACGAGCTCTATGCTATGGCGACATGTATGTGGAGGTGATAGACGGAGAATGCCACCTCACTTTTTAGGTACGCAACATGTAGCTTAGCAATGTGATTAACAAGGTACACTAATTACATAAGCCAATGCACACAGCATGGGGGTACGGATGCGCCCCTCATTGCCGAGGTCAGAAGTTCATGACACATGAGTAGAATGCATGTTGACCTTTTTGGTCAACTACTACTAACCGATTGTAGTTGACTCTGGTTGTAGTTGATTGGCAACTAGCTCAGGCTGCTTTTCCACGAGCTAGCCTATATATAACTAAAACCGTATGCTATGATACCCCATATATGAAATTAGTATAATTTTCAAACAACTCCAATAGGCTATGGTTGTGGGGGTGTGGGTCTACTAGATCTGTGGTCTCCATATGGTCCCAAATGATCCTATATCTATCGGTCATCTACATGGAAGCATACAAATATCTATCTCCTCTATCTATTTTTCACTCAAATGCACGTGCACACGTGCATGCACACACATACACACCCCCCCCCCCCCCCCCCCCCCCCCCTCTCTCTCTCTCTCTCTCTCTCTCTCTCTTTCCTCTCAACATTTATTCCTTACCCTAGTGATCTCTCTCTCTTTTTCTACATGTCATCCCTCTCTATGTCTACATTATTCTCTTTCCTATTCTCTTCCGTACATTAAGAGTGTTTCCTATCTCAAGAGGGCTACTTTCTGATAATTTTAGATGTATGACCCATTTGTGTTGAGAATCTGGTCAAATTTAAAATGATATGAGTATTTGCTTCAATATACCTTGCACTCACATCAATTTATCAAGGGTGTTTCTCATATGTGCTCGGAAATTGGCTTTGCTTGGTTTTCTTTGCTCGTTGATTAGAGAGCCCCGTCCTTACAATGTGTTGGAAATGGAGGTGGTTGTTGCAAGTGCATGCTTGACATTGAGAAAACATGTTGCACAATGGCTATGGTCCCCTTGTCTTTGCGGTTCTTGAAGCCAAGGAGCTTTCCTTTCCATTGATGATCCAAGTTTGCACGATTCCACACACAATGAGGGCCAATAGCAGATGGTTGCATGTATACCCAAGCACCTTTGGTAAACTCTTGTGGCACCCACTCATCATCTATACCTATAGTGTTTTGGAATGCAAGTGCTACTTCATCCTTTGGTCGCCTTTGCGAAGCAGAGCTGGCCATGGTTGAACAAAGAAAATTAGGAGGACGAGGAGCAGGACCTTGCTTGTTGCTACAATGTAGGTGGGATAAAGTGATAGGAGAAGGTGGTTAACCCTTGCTTGGTATGGCAATGGGAGGAGAAGGTGAATAGCCCTTGCTTGGTGTGGCAATGGAAGGTAGTACAGGAGAAGAGAGGAGCTTCCTTGCTGTAGCAATGGAGATGGTGTAGAGAGAGAGGGTTGGAGTAGAGGATGAGTGTGATGGTTGCAACCAAGGAGGGGTTGGAAAAGGGGTTCTAGAGAGAGAAAATCACTTTTTGCCTAAGGACTACTTTTGGGAGGGTTCTGAATAGTAACAAAAGATTTTTCAAAAGTTTTTTTTTGACTTTTTAAGGTCAAAAAATGCTTTTTTGACCATAAAATAGATTTAGGGGGGTTTTAAGAAAATAAGATTTGAGTTTTGAAAATTTTGAAAAATTTCAAAATTTTGGGATTTTTTTAAAACCGGATCGAAAAGGAGGGAAGTTGGAGGTTCCATATGGCCCACTCCCCCCCCCCTTTCTCACTAGGTAAAAGCCCATTAAGAAGTGTAAGACTATTTTGTCCCCCTACAATTTTGAGGGCATAGAGTGTGTCCACCACCCTCTTCTCATTGGCTGGCCTCTAATTAACCTTAATCCCAAAGGCCCCCTAGAGGGTTCATATTTTTCCTAATGCGATCTGGCAATGCTCGAATCTCATTGGAATCATCGGCCTTTGAGAAGGCATGGATCTCTCTCTCCCTGTAGGAAAGATCTCTTTCTCTCTCTCTCTCTCTCTCTCTCTCTCTCTCTCTCTCTCTCTCTCTCTCTCTCTCTCTCTATCTATCTATCTATCTTTCTCAAAAAATCATGGAGTTCTCTCACGCTTTCTCCTTGAGCAAGGAGATGGGGGGAGCCTGGCTGTGGCAGCATGCAAAGCCATGGCAGAAGGGAGAAGCAAAGCAAGGCATGGAGTTTCATGCATGTTTTTTTTTCCTCACTCTCGATCTCCATGCTCTACACCCGTCGACGCGCAGGAAACCCCGCCAACTCATGCATAGAGGCGATGCTCATCCAGCATCAAATCGCATGCCAGTAGGCCCGTTGGGAGCGCAAGGGCCTGTAGCTCACTTTTCAATCCTGTAGACCTGTGCCAAGGCTACATCAGCGGTCTATGTGCCCCCTTCTTTGCTTGCGTAGGTCAGCAACCCGCCATATCCTTATGCAGACATGTTTTTTTTTCACAGCTCAGTTTATTTGGGCGCCCAAGGTTGCCCAAGGGGCAACCCTAGGGGCCCACCCATGGAGGGAACTTGTGAAGTCCAAAAGGAGGAGCGAGCGGCTACATCCCGTGACCAAGGATGCCCTTGGGCAACCCTAGGGGCCCACCCATGGAGGGAACTTGTGAAGTCCAAAAGGAGGAGCGAGCGGCTACATCCCGTGACCAAGGATGCCAATGGAAAACACAACCCGGACATGCGGGATAGTGACTATCACATGGAAAGATAGCATATGCGATATGCACCATGGACGTTCCTTACAGTCGAGGCAATGGAATCCCAGGGCTTGTCGCCTTGTCCATCAGAAAGGCTATGAATCACAACAAAGGCGAGGCCAGGGGATTATGGTTGCATGCAAGGCCTCTCAAGGATCGCCAACAATCAATCACACAGGTCATTATGCAACCCGCTAGTCAAGTCGGTAAGGAATTTATGAGGATCAAAATCAAGCACGGCTTGAGTACACAATCCCTGAATAGTACATGCTTGTCGCACGTTAACAATGGATGCAAAGGCAAAACTCATCGACACTCACGGAGATCGGCAAGGGTTGTTGACTGTTGCAAACATGCTCGGCATGGCCGACTATTTATCACCGCTCGCAGCAACTGGAGGGGAAAACTTGCCAGGCGGTACCTTGGATAATTTAAGAAATTCCAAGGTGAGCAAGAATTGCATTTGCATGGAATTGCTCTTGCCTAGAATCCACTTGCAGTGGGAATTTGCTTGCAAGTCGTAGTATCTTCATCATTTTGTCGAATACCACCCAAACATGTTGTCGGCTAATCAAAACACTTGCATTGCTACCAGTGTCCATTGTATACTTGTAGAGATCCTTCCACAACTCCCATCCACCTTCAGATGTTGATGTTTCGGCAATAGCAGCACCCCTTTCCTTTGACCAAACCCTCTTCAAAAAATTCCTTGCCTTTAGTCCACTCATGGACACTGGTTGGGCCACTTCCTGAGTGCTTGCATTGTTCTTCTGTGCAACAATGGAAGTGTTGGTCCCATGACAAACTATTGAATTTAATAGCCCTTCCACTTTTGAGATAGCGTCAAGTGACCTCTCTGCAGGCTTCATTGTAAAGGCATAATAAATATGAAGCTTTAATAAACGATCAAAGATACACATGAAAGCATGAAGTGTACAAAGATGCACATTTTTTAGAGGAAAGTTAATTATGGGGTTCCATTCACTGTCTTTTGTGGCACGATTGGGCTCCTCCATCATAGGACATCGTAGAACCGAATGCTCTCACACACGTGTGATTTGTGAATTGTCATCTTCCTCTATTTCGTTGACCATTGCGATCTTGCATGCATTCCCATTTTAGCCCTTAATGCAAAATGGACAAGGATACAGAGCTCTTGTCCCTTGTTTGCACCCTAAGTTCTAGTCAACTTCAAACCCCCCTATGGCATCTACTTGGAGAATTTCCCAGCTAGCTGTGCCTTAATAACATATGTTATCCATGGAATGTGTTCAAAAATCCAAGCAAGCACTCCATGGGTCTCCTTGGAAACCTCAATAGCACCAAGCTAGAAAATTTCTTTCTCCAACTGCACACTGAAAGATGGTGCACAATCCTCATTCATAGCTGTACGTTTTGTATGAAATAATGTCTCGTTCATGAGAGTAATACTTATTCTTTCTAATCTTCGTTTCTTCACAATTTGACACTCATCTAGCTTGAGCACAAATACCAACTTTGAACCTGATAGCGGGAAAAAGAGCAGTGCAATCGGGTGGCCTCAGTACTCGTGCACACTCCACAAACCACGCCTCATGCAAACAAGCAAAGAACAAAACAAAGGGGGCACCACCCTAAATTAAGAGGTTTAGGGACCTCAGACATAGTGCACATAGGCAAGTGAGACTTCTGGCATTATGATGGCATTAAAACATATGGCAAAACACATAGAAACGAAGCTTAGGGACCTTATGTAGCATATATATACACAAGACATCAGCTTAACAATACAACGGCATCTGATCATACATAACAAGGATATAGAGAAGCAAGCCAAGGATGGCATAATCCCTTGTCAAAAACAATCAACCCAGCAAGTAGGTATGATCCTACTAGCAACACATCAATACCTTAGAGAATGATGGCGAGGAGGGTGGCCATGGAGCATGAGAGAAGACTCCTTATTTAGGTTTTAGGGCTATTAATGTAGCGTACTAGAGGGAGAGAGAGAGAGGGAGAGAGAGTAGAGCTCCATCCATAGCTCCTCGTTGTGAGCAATGTCGTCATAGCTTCATTGCTTGGTGAAGGGGGTGAAGTGTTTTTTTTTGAGTGAGAGACGGCCTCCTTATATAGGTTTCTGAGAGGGTTTAGGATTAGGGATAAACATGCTTAAATCCGCTGATTGGGGTTACTTTTTGCTTAGGGTGGTCAACAGATTGAGGTCACCTGATATGTCACCATCAAGATATTCTCTAGAGTGATGTGAGAGGGGAGGGTAAATGCTGATTTTTCTGATTGTGACACATGGGGATAAGGCCTTGACCAGCATTTAAGAGCAGGTAGGTGGCTGTTGAAACTGGAGGTTCTGCACATGTCAGGGGGGGGCCTGCTGGGTCCTCCTGAATATCAAATTCTCAAAAAATCCTCAACCATGGCTTCTTTTGACATGTGTTCTTTGAAAAAATCAGCATGTCTCTTTTCAACTCAAAAGTCTTTATCCCTGTTGACTCACCTTTACCATAAGATTTTCTCCTTTTCTCCTCCTGTAACTGCATTGTTGATGCCCAATCACTGCTTCTAGTAACAGTGAACTGTTACCTACCAAATACTTATGGTGCAGTAAAAAATATTTACCATGGGTAAAAAAGTTACTGTAGGTAAAAAGTGATTTGTATTTACCATGTAGGTGAAAAATATTTACTGTAGGTAAAAAATATTTACTGTGGTAAAAAATATTTACTATCGGTAAAAAAGTGAAAACGGAGTATGTTGTGCTGTGAGTCCACACGAACATCCTCGTGTAAATTTCACTAGAAATTCACACCTAGAATGGGCTATTCTGTAAGATATAGGTTGTAGGCATGCATAAGAGCTCGTTCCCATGTATCTTCTGTCCATGGCACTTTTTACTCTTTGGTGCTTGTGAAGTAGATTTTTCTTCTCTTTCGAGTTCCCTTGGACTAGAGTATCCTCATCTCCCCAACAATTGACTGTGCCTTTATTGCATCTTCAGAAGGGGTCCTAAAAACCATGCATCATATAGCCCTCCCCCTTGAGCTAGAGGTATTTGATGCCTCTAGCTGTAGGTTGTGCTACAATAGGGTTCTCTTGAATACTTACCCACCTGGTACCAATTGAATTTGCCATGTTACTGCTTTCTTGGCTGATGCACCCTGTTTAGTCCTTTCTGATGAATAATTGTATCCATCCATGACTAACAACTGGTCTCCTAGACCCTTGAAATCCATACCCCATCCATTGTCAATATCCGCTTTCACTGGTAGCATTCTCTTTTTTCTTTTTTTCTTCTCTTTTTTTCCTTTTTTTTTGTCTTCTCTTTTTTTTTTTTTTTGCCCAACCCCTCGTTGAGCATTCATGCTCAACCATAGTATTATTTAGGTAAAAGATGACTGTATAGAGAGAATTATATAACATAGAGCTATAGACTGTATAAGAAAAATGATAGTATAGTGGCTATATAGATAGGATAGAGATAGAGAAAAAAGCATCTGCTACTGCATCACCCTCCAGGGTCAAATGGAAAGCTCAAAGCTCCCCCACGCATGGTGTAGAATCCACCTGGATCAAAAGTAAAGCATTGCTCATTGCCATCAACGTGTAAAACATGTATATCCAAGCCTTCCTTTGCACTTGTAGGCCAATAGACAGGCCACCCTTCCAGCTCTTTATAGCACTGAGCTTCGTCACCCTGCATCCATAATCCTTCGTGTCCACTATAAGCATACTTGCCATCACTTGAGAAACCTGAATCATAAGCAGCTATCCTACCATCTGCTACAGAACCCTCCATGGTATAGTCCACTTCAAAAAAACCTCGCCATTGACACAAAAATATATGTAAAGCAACCTCCAATAACACATGTATCCATAGCATCACATAACATAGCAAGACCCTGCCATTTGCCTCCACTTGCTGCATAGCCAAGCAAACCTGATCACTTTTCAAACCTGTATCCAAACCCTCTGTAAACGTCTCCACAACCATCTCTTTATACTCAGAAACATGACCTACTAGAGCTTCAACCTGTGCAAATACCTCATCACCAACAAGGTTGACGGCACCTTCCTTTGTTTGGATATGGTGTTGGGTTACCGTCACTCCTTTAATGTGCTCGTAATCAGTTATAAAAAGGCCAGCATGCTTCTTTAGTACCTGCAAATAGGGTTCTCTCTCTTCTTCTAGTAGGTCCTTAGCTAGCATCTCCTCTAAGCCTGTGGCTTCTTCCTTGTTTAGAGAGTCTTGACCACCTTCTCCTTCTGGGTTTCGCAGTATTATACCCATGATTCCAAAGAGCTAGCATCCTCCTCAGATGACTCATCCTCAGATGACTCATCCTCAGATGACTCATCCTCAGATGAAGAGCAGCTGCTTGTGCTCCATTCATCCATAGAAGTCTCCATCTCTAGGTCTTGTTGTCTACCCTGCTTCATGTCATACACAATTTTTTGTTGCTTGCCACCTACCTTATGATTTGGTCGCAACTCAAGGGAACCTGTCTCCCAATCTTGCCTAGCTTTCATAGCCATAAGCCAAGGTCTTCCAAGGATTAGCGGATAGCCCTCCCCCTTAGTTGGGATCACATAAGCATCAATTGAGATTGGCACACCAAAAGCTGAAACCTTCATTCCATTAACCTTTCCCACACAAGCCACCCTTACATTATTTGCCATCTTAGCTTGTAAGGAAGTTTACTCGTTTACTTCCAAACCCAACCTGTGCATTAATTTCTCTGTCATAACACAAATCTCGGCTCCACCATCTACGTACACATTGGAGACTCGCTGACTCTTAATCTATGCATCAATGACTGACACGATATCCTTCATGCCTCTTGCACTAATAGACCCAACTGACTTTGCCTTAGCCCTCCTGGTGCTGACCATCTTAGACCAGGTTCTACGCATCTTTGGGGAAAAGTGGAGGAGTTGCTGCCATGAAATCTTTGGTCCTTGCTTACTCACATCTGCTACCAGGTCGTAAGGTATGGATCCTACCCCAAGTGGAAAGTCTTCTACTATTATGTGCCTCCTTGACCTACTCTTCCTTTTCTTGTCTCCTATCACTTGGGAGGAACCCTCATTCCCTTTATCCGGCTCTGAAGCTTCCATTTCATCAGTTCTTTGTCTCCTAACTCTCTTTATTGGCATGGCAACAGCTTCCTCCATTTTTTCTTTCCCTTTATCCTTACCATTGTCAAGACTTATGACACAGACAGCCCTGTCCTCCCCTCCCGATGGTAGTGGAGGGATCTCTGCTGGTGCTTGTGGTGGTGGAGGAGGGGGTCTCAATATTTGGATTGGTGGAGCTACGTGTGCATTTTGTCCATTTAGTGGCCTAGCTCGAGGAGGAGTGACTTGCTGGCGAGGAGGCCGTCTTTGATTACCATTTCCTTGATAGCGTCGTGGATGGGGGCAATAATACATGCCGTGACCTACCTCTCCACAGTTGTAGCAAATGTACTCACGTGCTTGCCTTTGTCCTTCTTGTCTATTTCGTTCATTTCCTGGCTGGGGAGCCCTTACACCTTGAACCAGATTGATGGACAGGCTCTCTAGTTGATTGGTGATTTGTTGAAGTAATTCTTGTTGAGAGGATTCTTGGCCTGTTGCTCCTGCCCCTGCTACTACCCTTGCCGTAGGTTGAGCTAGCGGTGGAGGCTCCATTCCCCCTTGGAGTTGAGCTTGGAATTTTAACTTCCTATCCTTCTCCCTTGCATAAGTCATAGCTTTATCAAAGGTATCTGGGAATTTACCTTTTACCTTTTCTCGAAGGATGGGGTAAAGCCCTGCCAGGAAACAGTCCTTCTTTAGGCATTCTAGCGCCCTTTCTCCTTCACCTAGTGATGCACACCATTTCTCCCACAGGTTGGAAAACTTTCCTTCATAGCTTTTATAGTCATTGGGTGATGTTTGGCGTAGCTCTAAGAGCTGTCTCCATATCTCCTCTGGAGGCTCATGGCGGCGAAATTCTTCGATGAAGGCCATCTTTAAGGACTCCCAGTCTCTTCTTTCTTCACGTGCCAAAGTTTGATACCATAATTTTGCACCTTCCCTTAAGACCAAAGGAAAGGCCCTTAACTTAGTAGCTTCATCATCCCTTCCCGATACCAGAAAGGCCATTTCCGATTTTTCTGATTGTGACACATGGGGATAAGGCCTTGACCAGCATTTAAGAGCAGGTAGGTGGCTGTTGAAACTGGAGGTTCCGCACATGTCAGGGGGGGGCCTGCTGGGTCCTCCTGAATATCAAATTCTCAAAAAATCCTCAACCATGGCTTCTTTTGACATGTGTTCTTTGAAAAAATCAGCATGTCTCTTTTCAACTCAAAAGTCTTTATCCCTGTTGACTCACCTTTACCATAAGATTTTCTCCTTTTCTCCTCCTGTAACTGCATTGTTGATGCCCAATCACTGCTTCTAGTAACAGTGAACTGTTACCTACCAAATACTTATGGTGCAGTAAAAAATATTTACCATGGGTAAAAAAAGTTACTGTAGGTAAAAAGTAATTTGTATTTACCATGTAGGTGAAAAATATTTACCATGTAGGTGAAAAATATTTACCATGTAGGTAAAAAATATTTACTGTGGTAAAAAATATTTACTGTCGGTAAAAAAGTGAAAACGGAGTATGCTGTGCTGTGAGTCCACACAAACACCCTCGTGTAAATTTCACTAGAAATTCACACCTAGAATGGGCTATTCTGTAAGATATAGGTTGTAGGCATGCATAAGAGCTCGTTCCCACGTATCTTCTGTCCATGGCACTTTTTACTCTTTGGTGCTTGTGAAGTAGATTTTTCTTCTCTTTCGAGATCCCTTGGACTAGAGTATCCTCATCTCCCCAACAACTGACTGTGCCTTTATTGCATCTTCAGAAGGGGTCCTAAAAACCATGCATCAGAACCTAGCACTGCAAAATGTCCAAAATAACATAAGGAAAACCATAATTTGAAAAAAAAAAAGACTACATTACTGTAGCCTCACCATTAGGTGGTACACCATAAAAATGTATCATTGACATTTGAAGCCTTCTCAAATCAACAAAATATTATTTGACATTGAGTAAGGAAATCCCTTGTCCACCCTGTCTGCACCTATGCTTACATTGGCACATTTCTTAACTCCTGTGGACCGCTTGGTAAAGATGGATGAAGGCATTATCTCCTCTTGTGCAAATAGCCTCCTATTTGAATCTACATGTCTTCGTTCGAGGCCTTTTTAGCAAGATTGACTTTAATTGGTATAGGAAAAACATTCTCTAATTCCTCTTTTCCTTAAGAATCCTTAAGAAGACCATATAAGGCAATGTAGCCCTTAGTACTAATTCTAACTTCATCACAAGGCTTCTATACATCAACATCTCTCACAAGATTTAATAACCTTTGCACCACCTCCTTTGTGATAGCATTGTTTGAATGTTCTACATTTGGTGCTCGTAAAAGGGCTACGACATCCGATTTCTTGCACAGACATAACAAATAGATGAGATCCTCCTGGATGTGGCCACCACACAGCTCTATTACCATATACATGTGGTAGTGATGTGTGTGAACACACTAGGACCGCCGGGGCATTTTTTCCCTCTTTAGGAGGTTTTTGCCCCCGTGCATTATATATATGCCCATCACTCTAGGGCTATCTATCTTTCCATTGCACACTAAGTAACACACTCTCTACTGTGTGCCTTGAGCTTCCTTCGTCTTCTCCAAGCTTTGTGTGTTTCTCTGCAACCCTAATTCCAACAATTGGTATCAGAGCAGGTCACGTCCTCCCGGGCTTAGTCACCAGCTGCTCCAGCACACGCCTGCTCACTTTCTCCGATTTCAGTGAGCTTTGGCGAGCGATCGAAGGTCGACAAAAATTTTGGGAAAGCTCGAAAAGCTGGTCTGCTCAGAATTTTGATTTGGGCTCATTTCGGCCTCCGTTTCCACTACAGGCAGTACAACACAGACTATTTCGTCATTTTGTGCAGAATTTCTATCAGTGCCGTTTTCTGCATAACAGGTGTCTTATAATCTTCTAAGGTTTGTGCTATATAGCACAGGTTGTTCCCGCTCCGTTTCTCCTATTTTCGGGCAGTTTTCACATCAGGTGCATCATTTACCATGGCTGACAACAACAACACAGATGTGTTCAAGATGTTTGCTGCTGAGGACAGGTTGGATGGGGACAACTACCCTATGTGGGCTTATATGATGAAACATGTTCTTGTGTCAAAGGGTGTCTGGAACATTGTGCAGGGCATTGATGTACGTCTTGGTTCTGAGGATGTAGGCGATGTTGAGGACGTTGCAGGTCTTGCTGCAAGATTGCAGCTGTTAGAGTTGTTTTGCCTACGGCAGAACAAGCTCGTTGGGATGTTAAGGATGCGCAGGCTCATGCATTGATTGCGTTGTCTGTGAAGCGCACCATTGTTCCTGACATCCGTTCAGCAAAATCTGCAAAACATGCTTGGGATATTTTAGCAAGTCTTTATGCAAGCCGCAATGAGGCTAAAATTGCTTTGCTGCCTTAAAGAGCCGGAATCGAAGATTATGCATGAGGAAGATGATATGGACACTTTCCTTGCTAGTGTCAAGGATATCAATGAGCAGCTCATTTTTGCAGGTGAAGTCATTTCAGACAGTTCCCTTGTGCAGACTGTTCTTGATGCCTTACCAGATTCCTACCAGACTTTTGCTAGTACTTGGAGACTTATGACCCAAGGAAATCCTGAAGTTGTCAAGTTTGATGCATTATGCACATTGCTGTTGCAAGAGTCACTTTCCATAAAAAACAGGACTAGGCAGCGTGCAGTTGAACAGGCTTTTATTGCTTCTCAAAGAAAGGGTGGTAACAGTAATGCAACCACTTCTTATGGTTCTGCTGCGAGTGGAAAAAATTCTGTTCCTAATGCTTCTGCTGGCAGTACTTCGTCTGGCAATTCTGGTGATAAGGGCAAAAAGAAGACGCGTTGCCATTATTGTAAAGCCAATGATCACTTGATCAAGTCGTGTCCTAAGTTGAAGGCCAAAGAGACTCATAAGAAAGAGGGTGGTTCCACTGCAAATGCTGGTTCCACTACAAATGCGTCTTCTATGAAAGGAGACTGTAATGCTGATGTTGATGCAGAATGGGCTTTTAGCGCAGAGTGCACTTACAATCCTGTTGTCCATGATGCATGCTTGTCAGTTGCTGCGGATTCACATGTGTGGTATTTTGACAGTGGTGCTACAAAGCACATTACCTCACATCGTGAATTGTTTACCTCTCTTGAGTCTGTCCCTCATGGGAATTCAGTCACTTGTGCCAACAACGCCTCTTATCTAGTTCAGGGAGTTGGAAAGATTGTGCTCACTGCTGCTAATGGAAGTTCCTTCACACTTGTTGATGCACTTTATGTACCTAGGATCAAGAAGAATCTCTTGTCTGTATCCACACTTGCTAGACTTGGACTTGTAGTCAAATTTGTGGATGACAGATGTACAGTTCATGATCTCAGTTTTGGTGATGAAATTGTTGCATCTGGCCTTTTGTGCCGTGGGCTATATAAGCTCACTTTGTATGACAAGTGTGGACAAAATTTTGCAAATGCTATTGCAGATTCAAGGGCTATTTCAGATGAAAAACTTTGGCATGCACGTTTTGGTCATCTGAATTTTGCCAGTTTGCTGCGTTTGCAGAAATCTGATATGGTTGATTCTTTGCCACCTCTTGAAGCACCTATCAAACATGTTTGTGAAGGCTGTATTTTGGGTAAGATGCAGCGTTCTAAGTTTCCAAAGGACGGTTCAGTTCGGGCCACATGCAGGTTGCAGCTTGTGCATAATGATGTTTGTGGGCCCATGCAAACTCCGTCCTTGGGCAATTACCTATACTTCGTGACTTTCATTGATGATTACTCCAGGCATGCATGGGTATTTCTGCTTAAAGAGAAGTCCGAAGTTTTTATGTGCTTCAAACAATTTCTGGCTATGGCTGAAAATGTCTCGAAATGTACTATGGGCACCCTCCATTCCGATCAAGGAGGGGAGTGTATGTCTCATGAATTTAATGCATTTCTGGCTAGTCGTGGGATAAAACACCAATGTACAGTGCCTTATACACTCAGCAAAATGGTGTTCCTGAGAGGAAAAACAGGTCACTGACGAAAATGGCACGATGTATGGTC
Source organism: Adiantum capillus-veneris (assembly GCF_014529385.1). Classification (NCBI taxonomy): domain Eukaryota; kingdom Viridiplantae; phylum Streptophyta; class Polypodiopsida; order Polypodiales; family Pteridaceae; genus Adiantum; species Adiantum capillus-veneris. The sequence goes on along the minus strand of NC_140958.1, from coordinate 31,845,259 downwards.
AAAAGTCAAGCTTTACCGCATTCTTTTTGGCTTGAGGCCATCATGTGTGCCACTTATGTACTTAACAGGTGTCCTACAAAAGCTTTGTAGTCTATTACTCCATATGAAGCATGGCATGATATAAAGCCTTCTATTTAGCACATGCGTGTTTTTGGCTGTTTGGCATATGCTTTGGTGCCACAAGTGCAGTGCAGAAAATTGGATGATAAGGCTGTCAAATGTATTTTTGTTGGTTATAGAGCTGAAAGCAAAGGTTACAGGTTGTATCATCCGCAAACAAAACGTATTCTGGTTTCACGGGATGTAGTGTTTGTGGAAGATTCTGTTCAGTCCTTGCTGTCATGTACCAAAGACAGTAATGTAAGCTCACAGGACATTTATGACACTTTGTTGCCTCTTTTCAGTGGTGGAAATACGAATGTAAGTTCCAATGAGGCAAATGTACAGCCTATGGGGGTTTCTGAAAATGTTCTAGATCAGCCTATTACTGATGTAGATGTACATGATGTACTTGATGAGGAAAGGGTTGAAAATGAGCAGGCTAGAGGTATGCCAAAATGGCTGGTGCACACCTTGCGTGACAGTAAATTGTATGCACCTTTGTCTAGTCATACTCGTTCAGGCTCTCGCCATGCATCTTATGCATCAGATTGTTATGCTTTGGCTGTGTCTAGCTTACATGATGTTGAGGAGCCTCTGACTTTTGATGAAGCACAAAATTTAGAAAATTGGATGGCTGCCATGCAATCAGAATATGATGCACTTATAGAAAATGACACATGGGCTTTATGTGATTTGCCTCCTGGCAAAAAAGCCATTGGTACGAAGTGGGTTTACAAGTTGAAACGCAAGCCGGATGGTGAGATCGATCGCCATAAGGCTTGACTTGTTGCAAAAGGTTATGAACAACAAAAAGGCATAGACTATGAAGAGACTTTGGCTCCCACTTGTCATATGACTACTGTGCGTTTTCTATGTGCATTAACAGCTCATTTTGTTTGGGATGTACATCAATCAGACATTGTTACTGCTTTCTTGAATGGTGACATATTTGAGGAAATTTATGTAACGCAGCCTCGCGGTTTTGTCATAAAAGGACAAGAGGACAAAATGTGCAAATGTAACAAGGCTTTGTATGGGTTGAAGCAATCTCCTCGTGCTTGGTATGAGAAAGCTGACACTCATTTGGTCAAACAAGGCTTTCGTAACAGTCCAACAGAAAGCACATTGTATGTAAAGCGTGAGGGTGATGTACTTCTCATTGTGGTTCTTTATGTTGATGATTTGCTGATCACTGGACCAAATGAGAGACATATTGCTGAATTTAAGGCTGATTTTAATGCTACTTTCAAGATGAAATATTTGGGGCGGTTGCATCATTATTTGGGTATACAGTTTAAGCAGTGTGATGGTGGTATTTCCTTGTGTCAGAAAAGTTACATAGAGACATTGCTATGTAAGTTTGGACTTGAAGATTGCAAACCTATTGCCACTCCCATGGAAACAGGTTTGAAGTTGATTCAACATGATGCTGGTGATCCTGCTGATGTCACTCTTTACCAAACTGCTGTTGGCTGCCTCATTTATGTATGCAACACGAGGCCAGATATTCAGTTTGCAGTCTCATAGGTCAGCAGATTTATGCATAGCCCAGGGTCTAAGCATTGGCAGGCTGTCAAGAGTATTTTCCGCTACCTTAGTGGCACTTTACATCTTGGCTTGTTTTATCCCAAGGGGGGATCATTGCCGCCAGACTTACATGCTTTTTTGGACTCAGATTGGGCTGGTTGTTTTGACACGCGAGTGTCCACAAGTGGTTTTTGTTTCATGCTTGGCAGTTCATGTATATCATGGTTGAGCAAGAAGCAACCTACTGTGGCCACTTCGAGTTGTGAGGCTGAGTACAGGGCAGTCTTCACAGCTACGGTTGAGTGTGTATGGCTCATACGCCTTATGGCTGATTTGGGTGTTGGACAGGACACTGCCAACACTATCTATACTGAAAGTCAGAGCGCATTGGCAGTTGTGAGGAACCCAGTTTTTCATGCTCGCACAAAGCACATTGAGGTGCATTACCACTATGTCAGGGAGAGGCTCTCAGCAGGAGAGATCAGCTTGGCGTATGTGCCAACACAGGACAACCTTGTAGATCTTTTCACAAAGGCATTGTTTCGTGAGAAGCTTGAAGCTTTCCACAAAGCTTTGGGCTTACTCCCCTTTGTGGACTGATCCTGTCCTCAGGGCATGGCACTTCCCTCTACTCATGTGCCAGCTCTCGTTCACCGCATCACTCCAGGGGGGATTTGTTACCATATACATGTGGTAGTGATGTGTGTGAACACACTAGGACCGTCGGGGCATTTTTTCCCTCTTTAGGAGGTTTTTTCCCCCGTGCATTATATATATGCCCATCACTCTAGGGCTATCTATCTTTCCATTGCACACTAAGTAACACACTCTCTATTGTGTGCCTTGAGCTTCCTTCGTCTTCTCCAAGCTGTGTGTGTTTCTCTGCAACCCTAATTCCAACAAGCTCTTGGATAAAATTCCTACAAGAATGAACAAAAACATTACCACAAAATTCCTACAAGAATGGACAAAAACATTACCACACAAGCACAGATTGGAGCATAGCAAAATGTACCTTGTATAGCTATAACCCTTCTTTTTCTAGCACCGCCTTCGGGGGATAAAGTCTCTATGGCATTGAAGCTCCACTTACGTTCCCTTGCACGTCTTTTTAAGATGCGGATCTTATCTTCAAGCTTCGCAATCTTAGCATACTTCTCTTCCACCTGTAGCTTAAGAGTTTCCACTTCCTCCTCCGCATGAAAGATCCTTTTGCGCAATCCACTAGTGGTATGGGAAAGAAGTTGACATTGATGCAAAGACCATTGTGCGCTATCAGCTCCAATAGTTGACAATGCAATATCCAAGAAGGCTCCCCTCTACCTACATATTATAAGAATGAAGCAAGGCTATTGAATGTTGGATACACATTGATGGCAACCATGCACCCAAAGGTCCACATCGGTGTGACCTGCACCACGACATTGTTGTGCAGTTTGCAAGTAATGACGCTTTGAGGGTGTAAAATCCTTTGGAACCGAACATGTAGAGAAACCCCGGGGAGGTCACCTAATAAAAATGTAACCTATCACGTGAGTTCAACAGAAGGGTATTTAAAGTTCTTGAAGTTACATAAATATATATACAGAAGAGCATTATTTTTTCAAATTTGGAAAAAACTTACAGATTTTTAAAGAAAAGGGTACATTATATTCTTAACAAAACTCACAGATAAGGGGTTTCACAAACATATCTTGAACACACGTGATATGGTAGTTTTACACATAATGAACCCCCCGAGAGAGAAACCATTTCCAAACTTGACGATCTTGTTGTGGATGGGAGATTTGTAATGTCGCCTAGGTCCATGGCAAGGGGAATAAAGATCGGCTCAAGAAAGAATGGAGAGTTGTAGCAGAGGCACGAAGTGAGAGGTGAGCTATGGAGTGAAGAGCTATGGGGTGGAGAGCTTCAGGAGAGCCATGGAGTGGAGAGGAGAGCTATGGAGTGGAGAATTGCAGGAGAGCTACGGAGTGGAGAGGAGGGCTATGGAGTGGAGAGCTATGGGGGGGAGAGCTGCAGCAAAGCTACGGAGTGGACCTGCAACAAAGGGAGGGAAGGAGGAAGAGTGTGCTTGAAAAGTAGGATAGAGAAAAGAGAGAAAGGGGAGTGGTTTTGGAGGGAAATAAAAAAAGGTGAAAAGTTTCATATTTTGCAAGTCTAGCAGTGAGATTTTGAGCGAGAAAATTATTTTTTGGGTATACATATAGGCTGGGGAGAAGTTTTGAGTAAAAGTGAGTTTTTTTTGAATTTTTTCTAAAAAGTTATTTTTTGGACTGAGGCTGTGGATGCCCTTGATGATGTGATAAAAGAAAGAGGGGAAGGGTAGTTATTATCAGAAGGACCACCACTCTTTGGGTAGAGAGAGAATGTACCTTTCCTCCCTCCCTAGCCTCTATTTCAACCTACAAAAAGCCTATGACAACCTAAAAAAAAGCCTATGAGAATACCCGCATTCAATGGCCTTGTCTCCTAAACCACACATTTTTTCATCCTTAAGCCCTTGAAATTAGGGATCATTACAAAGCCCTTTTGGGGTTCATATTTTTCCTAATAGCATACAAAATGCATAAAATTGACTTAAGTATAGATACTAATGATGCATTAATTAATCACGATGCAAATATGAACAATCGTTAAATTCTCTTCGTAATCAATTAGTATGGGTAGTGTCATGAATTATACATATCCCATTACCAAAGGACTTCAAGAGGAAAAATTAACGATGTGAATAATGCGATGATTAATATGCAATGCAAAAAGGGGGTAAATTGACTTAGCAAATGTAATGGCTAATTAGAGAAGGTGCCAATGCAGTCTAGCATAGGAAAATTGGAAATACCTAAGGTTTAATTAGATTAGAAGACACTAATCTAGCTAACCGCTTTGATACCATTTGTTAGGTTATGGTGGATAAGTCGATGTGCCATTCATGGCATAAGCATGATGAGAAAAGAGTTAGCTTGGGGCTTGATATTGGATACACAGTACAATAGAGCATAGTTGCAATAATGAAAGACTTACTTTTATTGAGCATAATGTGCCTCTATATAGGCATATACAAAGAGACATCCTTTTGACACATGGGTATAAGATGTGGCTGCATATCACAAATACAAGTGGTTGTGCTTTATACAAGGATTGTAAGAGGTTCTTCACATGGGTTATTGACACATGAATTTTCTAGGTGGAAGAGGTTGTTCACACAAGAGATGCAACAAAATCTCGCATCCCAACAATCCTCCCCTAAGTGGGTTTTGGTTGCATATCCCTCACACAAGATTATCCTCCCCTCAAAACAGACTAGGATGAGGCACCCAAAACACAAAGCCTCCCCATGAACACCAATCTATCTCCCCTAGACACAAAGGGTGTAGGCACACACACAAGCCTCCCCTGGCACAAATAGAGGGTAATGTACAATTGAAAGAATGTTCATAGTGTATCAATATATACCAAGACAACATTGTTGTCGTTCTCGTCATCAAAATCTTCAATGGTGGCGAGGTTGATTTTTGCTTTTGCTTTATCTTTGAAATGCTCTTTGTGATTGGTTATATGCGAAGATTTAACTTTGAACTTGCAATACTTTGTAGCATGGTTATTCTTGCCACAAATGTGTTAACTTCATAGCAATACTTTAAAAGATGATTTTTTCTGCCACAGTCGATGCACTTTAAGTTCTTTTTGTGATTTTGATTGTAGCGGTTGGATGAGACCACAAAAGCACCATTTGTCGGTTTTTGATTGCCTCTTTCCTCTCATGCTCTTAAAGAGAATTTATTACATCTTCAAGTTTAGGGATTGGATCTTTCTCTTTAAGCACAATTGCGAGTTGGCTGAAATCTGCACATCAGGCACAACTTTGAGAAGCACAACAATTTGGTCTGCATTTTCTATTGGGCATTTTATATATGTCAACTGTGTGCAGATACTTTTGAGTTTGTTGATGAGAGATGACACATCTTCTCCATGCTCCATAAGCAATCCAAAGTTGCATCTTCAATGCAATTTTAGAATGTTTGGCAATAACGCCAAAATATTGCTCTAAGGTTATCCATGCATCATGTTCAATGGTGCAATCATCTATATAATGCAAAAATTTCAAGGGATGTGAGTGGGATGCTGAGATCTTGCTCATCTTTAGCTGCAAATTGCGTTAAGCTTTGTCGCGTTTCTACTCTATTATCTTCAGATAGTGGCTTAACGACAGACCATAATTGCTTTCGCATTAAGTAACCCTTAGTTTTTGCATGCCACATGTGAAAACCATGGCTGTTGAATTTTTCAATTTCCTTTTCTCCCATGATGGTGTACTCCCGTGTGCGGTGAGAGGAAGGTCTTACCCGTGTGATTGGGCAGTGTCTAGTCCTTGTGATCTCTTAACCTCAAAGGGTGTTACAAAGTGATTCGTGAAGTCACTATCCAATGATATGGAGCACCCCTTCACAAAGCTTGCTGTATACTGCAAGGTAAAAAGATTTGGAATAAAAAATTACAATATTGGAAGACTTTGGGGTTTCAAAAACTTTGAGATGATAGCCTGGGGAAGGCCCCGGGGAGGTCACCTAATAAAAATGTAACCTATCACGTGAATTCAACAGAAGGGTATTTAAAGTTCTTAAAACTTACAGAAATATATATACAGAAGGACATTATTTTTTCAAATTTGAAAAGAACTTACACATTTTAAAAGAAAAGGGTACATTATATTCTTAACAAAATTCACAGATAAGGGGTTTTACAAACATGTCTTGAACGCACGTGATTGGTAGTTTTACACATAGTGAACCCCTTGAGAGGAAGGCCAGTCGAAACTTTTTGAGGCTCTGTGGAGAGGTATATTTAACAAAGCGTGTCTCAAAACAAGAGGCTAGATGCCACCTCTGTGTGAAGGGCTTCTTGAGTGTGTGATTCGAGATCATGGTGTGATGAGCTTCTTAAGAAATCACAAAAGATATTTAACATTGATAGCCTTTGACTGAAGCGAGCTTCGATGGTGAGCTTAACAGGCTGTCGCATATGCTTTCTGGCAGAAAGGGAAAAGTGTGGGACTGACAAGCACGCAGGTGCTCAGCATGCCAATGGATTTCCTGTTAACAATATGGAGGTGCTGAGGCCCGAGGATCTCGAGTATCGCAAGGCGTGCAACAATGGGGAACAAGGTGGGCTGGCCAACAAGGTGTCAGGTATGAAGGCGATGCAGGTATAGAACTACCAAGCTAGTGCTTCCAGGTGTGTGTAGAGGGTTGGTGTAAGTCATGAGTGGCTACGAGCAGAGAGCGGGGCTGACTGGGTAACGACAGGATGAGGCTTGTATGACGAGGCTCACAGCGGCTGCAGTTGCGGAGTTGAACAACACATTAGACGGGGCCTAGTGCAACATACAATTTACAAAGTAATGGGCCTCAAGAAATTGACAAGTTGTCAGGAGGCGAGTTGCATGTTTTCATCAATATGCTGAGGCAAGCAGGTGGGGCGATGATGACATTAGGCAAAATTGGGACTCACAAAGGGGCCCTTTAAGGAGTTTGACTTTACCTCTCTCTACCAAAACGGGCGCATGGATAAATTTTTGCAAACAAACTCCAAAGTTGGCGGAGATTTGACAATTAGAATGTCCTCTTCAAGCTCTATCTAGTGATATATAGCACGCCATGAGATTCCTCATACTTTAGAAGATTCTTTTTTTTTATTCACTTAGATTCCGACAGAGAGAGGTAAATTAAAAAAAGAATCTTCTAAAATATGAGGAATCTCATGGCGTGCTATATATCAGTAGATAGAGCTTGAAGAGGACATTCTAACTGTCAAACCTCCGCCAACTTTGGAGTTTGTTTGCAAACATTTATCCATGCGCCCGTTTTGGTAGAGAGAGGTAAAGTCAAACTTCTTAAAGGGCCCCTTTGTGAGTCCAAATTTTGCCTAATGGTGGCACTAGGCAGCGTGGCTTTTATTAGCAATGGCAGGGTGATGCCATGGTAGTTGCAAGCAAGCCTTGTGTTGCACGTGGTAGAGAGCAGACACCACGGAAGCAATGGGTGACCTTTTGTGCCGTTGATTGCAGATGAAGACAGCATATGGCGGGACCTACCAATGCAGCTTTTGAAGAGGTACCCCGCCCCAAATTTCCCTTTGCAAACTAAGAATTGATGTTTTTTATGCAAGGGTGGCTGCCACTAATAGTAACACATCACACACACACACACACACACACACACACACACACACTACGTTCTCTCTCTCTCTCATACACACATACACACACGTGGAATCCCAATTAAGCGACTTAACCTTTGATAATTCAAAAGCTTGAGGGCTCAAAATTATGCACTATGAGCGTGCATACTTAAGCAGTCAAAGTGAGCTCTCAAATTTGAAGTAGACCAAAAACAAATATGCACACAAAATGCATAAAATTGACCTAATTATAGATACTAATGATGCGTTTATCACGATGCAAATATGAACAATTGTTAAATTCTCTTTGTAACAATTAGTATGGGTAGTGGCATGAATCGTACATATCCCTTTACTAAAGGACTTCAAAAGAGGAAAAATTAACAATGCGATTAACACCATGATTAATATGCAATGCAAAAAGGGGGTATTGACTTAGCAATTGTAATGGATAATTAGAGAAGGCACGAATGCAATCTAGCATAGGAAAATCGGAAATACCTAAGATTTAATTAGATTAGAAGACAATAGTCTAGCTAACCGCTTTGATACAAGTTGTTGGGTTATGGTGGATAAGTTGGTGTGTCATTCATGGCATAAGCATGATTAGAAAAGAGTTGGCTTAGGGCTTGATATGGGACACACACAATACAAGTGTACAGATGCAATAAGGAAAGACTTACTTTTATTGAGCATAATATGCCTCTATATAGGCATATACAAAGAGACATCTTTTTGACACATGGGTATAAGATGTGGCCACCTATGCACAAATACAAGTGGTTGTGTTTTATACAAGGATTGTAAGAGGTTCTTCACATGGGTTATTGACACATGATTTTTCTAGATGGAAGAGGTTGTTCACACAAGAGATGCATCAAAAGCCCGCATCCCAACACTGACTTGATACATAGCTTTGCATAGCAATGTATAATAGTGCTTTGCGGCTATGGAAGCTTGAAAAGAGGAGAGAGTAGAGGAGATGGAGCCTTGTAAGAGGGAGCAACGTTGCCCAACAAAAAATGGTTTGTAGGTTACATAAATCTTCTATGCAGCACTAGTTTGCATTTCTCTCCCACTTATGATCTTCTATTCAAAAAGGCGTGTACACATGGAAGTTGTAGACCTACCTTGCCGATTCTGCTGTCGAGAGTGGGTTGTTTTAGTGTGAGATATTCCAAAAATAGTCTCGGTAAAGGCGTCTTTTTGGGAGCTCAAGCAGTTTCAGACTTCTATTTTTATTGTTTACCCGTTAGTTTCATCATGGTAAGGCTCCACCATTCTCTTCTAAGATGTGTATACATGGAAAATTATGGGTCACGAAGGCACCCAAGATGGGCCCAAAAATAGCCCACATCCCTTTCGGCTAGCATTTGCTCACACTTTTGGAGGCATCTGGGATATGTTTTCAAGCCATTTTTCTCCTGTAACAATAGATTTGATCCTCGAAGGGATTTGCTTGGCACATTTGAAGGTTGCATCATCCTTATGGCACATTTCTTGTGTTTGTTCGTGCCATATGATAAGCCTGCTCATCTTATTCGATAGGTGACCATGACAATCTTGTGAGCTTCTCATCATCATAGTATGGCGCATGGACATATCATATATAGCACAATTGAATGTATGCATATTTACACCCGCTCATCTACTCACCTACACACTCAACCACGTATGTGACACAAAAAGGGAAGAGGGGGGGGGGAAAGAGAGAGAGAGAGAGAGGAACTTTTATCCCAAGGGATGTTAAAGATCTATGCTATGATACTTGAACGAGAGCCATAATTCATGAGGGAATTGGGATAACCTATTTACCAAGAGAGAGAGAGAGAGAGAGAGGGACTCCCCTTTAAGTGCCACGGGCCCCAACCATGGGATCAATGGTCCCAAGTGAAAGATGGATCTAAACCATCGATCTACTGAAACTAAACTCGGGGAGAGGGGGGGGGTGGGTGTTTATACAAAATGAAGCACAAATGGTGTGTCTTATTATACAAAATGAAGCACAAATTGTGTCTCTTATTGATCTTATTGAGTGTTGATGTACAGTAATCTTACTCATCTTATTGAAGTTTACATCGTACAGACAATGGGCATTGGGGTTTGCCGCTACGGGGGCAACGATACTGTTGCAACGTGTGTGTTGTTTTCTTTAGAAACTCCAGAGCTTGGTGTACTTCTGGATGACCTTCTGGCTGGCGTCCAGCCAGCGGACATAGCCACCGTCGGGGAGGATGCGCCACTGGAAGTACTTGGTGGCTGTGCCGCGGGTGGCGGCGACGAAGGTCACGAGGGTGGTAGTGTTGGCGTTGTCGCCGGTGCACTGAGCGGTGCAGCTGATGGAGGAGTCGCTGGGGTTGATGTCGAAGGTAAAGTGGTAGACCTCCTGCAGACGGAAAAGCACGTCGTCCTCGTAGGGTTCGCACTGAACGCGTGGCTGGCACCCCGGGAATCTGTTGGTGATCTTAACGTCGGGCTCACTCTCTCCTGCTGCTTGCGCCCCCGCTATCATCATCATGGCCGCCATCGCCATCGCCACGCCCTGCACCGTCGCCATCGATTGGACTATGCTCTCAAAACTCTCTCTCTCTCTCTCTCTCTCTCTCTCTCTCTGTGTGTGTGTGTCGTGTTTCCCTCGCTCTGTCTTTGTCTCTTCCCCTCCTTCTCTCTTATATAACCACGCGCATCTCCTTCTCCCCGGCCACGAGCCACCGCCCGGCCAGGCCCAGTGCACACCCCCAAGGGGCCCCTGGTCCCCTTGACGACTTTGCTCGCACGTCATCCCGTCTCTCACCTGACACGTCATCCCATTTGCCTTCCTCCTCCACGCAGCCAACGCTGCCAGCTGTATCCCTTTAGTTTGCTTGCTTTGGACCTCCCTTGTCCAAACTGTTGAAAATCTCGTCACACCAGGGCTAAATAGGGATAAGTGGGGAAAAAGAAGACACTCAGTAGGAGGTACCAGCTGGCGTAAAATCATAAAATCTCTCATTAGAAGAGAATATCCCTTTCGCATTGGATCACAGAGAAGGTCGCGCATAGGAGGGAGCAGGCACGCAAAGAGGAGGCGGGGCAAAGCTGAGTTGTGGTTGGGGGGGCGATTGCAGAGCGAGAGAAGTAGGGGGGGCAGACTCTCCAGCACACATGCATCGATGCCATCTTGGTTTACAACAGTAGTAAGTGGTGAACCGACACACGCGGAAAGAGGACGGGCGATCGGGCCAAGAAGGTGGCAGTTGAGCGTGCAGGAGAGGCAGGCCCTTATTTTTAAATGTACAGAGAAGGTCTCTTTGCAACCGCGACAACTGCGCCAGTGGGTTACGGCAATAGTTGTCTAATCGAAAGTTGATACGCACGAGTTCGAATTGCTTCTCGGTTTTGGCTTGACGTCGGGGGGGGGGGGGGGGGGGGGGGGGGGCAGTAGTGAGGGAATATGCATGCTCACATGAACAAATTGATGAATGTATAATAAATCAATAGAGGAAAGGAAGGTTTGAGAGAAAAAGGTTCAGCGAATCAGTTCAAAGATTCACGTTGCATTAATCACTTGCTGAAATATAGCCTAATACGTTCAAAGTTAAAGGAGATAGTAGGGTGCTTGCATGTGTACTAATGATCGCTGCTTATCCCTGCTAGTTTTGAGTGCGACATGTTTGCAAGCATTGCACATGGACCGACAAATACACAAAAGGCCCATGACGACATCAATCAACAAGTGTGAGCACCTAATATGTCGCCAATCACATAAAGCAAAAAGCGAAAGCATTATCAACAAGCGATGCGGTAGCTAGGTCATAACCATGTTTCGTTGAAGTTTTTTTTTTATAAAAAACTCACAATAGTGTGTGTGTGTGTGTGTGTGTGTGTGTGTATTACAAAAAACCAAAAAGTGACAACGCAAGCCATGCTCCGATCAAGCCACGACATCTATCAACAACATCCCAACCATACATGTAGATATCGTAAGTGGCAAACCAAGGCACCAAACTCTAACAGGAAAAAAACTTATTTTTTCTTCTTTATTTGCTTAAGCAGGCTCACAGTATTGGTGCGTGTCTTCTTACCCTTAACCTTAACAATATGGTTGATGAGGTTTATTTTTGCATTGTGAACATCACTTCCAACAAGTTCATGCTTGCAAGATTCATTGGACGATTGCGTTGGATTAGGGTTGGAATTAGGATTGCAAGGAAAAACACATAGTTTGGAGAAGATGAAAAAGCGCAAGGCACACAAGAGAGAGTATATTGCTTAGTGCACACTAGAAAGATATGTTAGCCCTACAATGATGGGCGTATATACAATGCACGAGGGAAAAAATACATCAGCAATCTAAGTATGTTCACACACATCACTACCACATATATCATAACAAATCCTCCCTGGGAGTGATGCGAACGAGAGTTGGCACATAGTGTATAAAGAATTGCCATGCCCTAAGGACATGGTCAATACACAAAGGGAAGCAAGCCCACAACTTTGCGAAAAGCTTCAAGCTTCTCACGAGACAATGCCTTTGTGAACAAATCTGCAAGGTTTTCCTATGTTGGCACATAAGTCAAGCTAATCCTTCTTGCTGAGAGTCTCTTTCTAACATAGTGATAATACCCCTCAATGTGCTATGTGCGAGCATGGAAAATTGGGTTCCTTGCAACTACCAATGCGCTTTGACTGATAGTGCAGATTATGTTGGCAGTGTCCTATCCTACACTCAAATAAGCCATAAGGCGTCTAAGCCATACACACTCAATTGTAGCTGTGAAGATTGCCTTGTACTCAGCTTCACAATTGGAAGTGGTCAACAGAAGATTTCTTCTTCCTCAACCATGATATGCATGAACTTCCAAGCATGAAACAAAAACCACTTGTGGACACTCTCGTGTCAACCATCCCGATTTGAGTCCAAAAAAATATGCAAATTTGGCAGCAATGATCCCCCCTAGGGCTAAAACAACCCAAGATGTAAAGTGCCACTCAAGTAGCGAAAGATCCTCTTAACAACCTACCAATGCTTAGATCCTGGGCTATGCATAAATTTGCTAACCTGTGAGATTATAAATTGAATATTTGGCCTTATATTGCATACATAAATAAGGCATCCAACAACAGTCTGATAAAGAGTAAAATTGGCAAGATCACCAGCATTATCAAGACTAATTTCAAACCTGTTTCGATAAGAGTAGCAATAGGTTACAATCCTCAAGGGAAAACTTACATAGTAATGTCTATATGTAAAGCTTGCTTGGCACAAGGCAATACCCCCATAACATTGCTTAAATTATATGTCTAGGTCATGATGCAAAAGACTCATCAAGTCTTTCATCTTGAGGGTAGCATTCAAATCAGCCTTGAATTCAGCAATGTGTGTCTCATTTGGACCAGTAATCAACAAACAATTATATATAGAACAAGATGAGAAATACATCACTCTCACGCTTGACATACAAAGTGCTCTCTGTTGGACTATTACAAAAGCCTCGTTTAACCAAATCAGTGTCAGTTTTCTCATCGAAAGCACAAGGAGATTATTTATACATGCTAGTAGTTTAGATAATTGGACTCTCTTATCGGTACATTCACCTTTAAGTGGTGGGAGTAGGATGGGCTAAAGATGGCATATGCCTTGCCTCAAGGTCAAATGTTTGGTGTCAGACCACCCATTGACTTACTGACCATTGACGTTATTCTTTCTACATAAAAGAATAAGGGATCTCACTCATTTAGTAGTGAGTACTCCGTCCACACATAGTCTATCACTCTATACTCACCACACACACACACTCGCACTCGCACCACACAACTTTTGCATTGGTGTGCTCTTCAATAAGGGAATACATGTACGCTATACGTTTGGGTGGTTGGAATTAGGGAGGATGCAACCACAAGCCATGAGCCATAGTGAGTGGATGCGGCTATCCCATATTGAATAGTTGCAAAATTTTGAGCAAAGCCAACATGCAAGTAGCAAGCATAGTGTGTGTGTGTGTGTCATGTAGGCTAGCTGGAGCAGTGGCCAAGTGTGCCCATCATATCTACACCATCATCTAGAACTCCCAAATTTTTTATATGTATATGCATTACTCAGGACTACATCCAATTAAATTACTACTCTCATAATGTATTTTACATCATTCTTCTATAACTCTATATTCCTTATTGAGACCACATCCTTGATGCCAAACAGTTAGCTATCTTGACTCAAGGAGTTCTCAAACTATAACCTAATTACATTCTTGAGACTAAACAAAGAAAGCTCAGAAATAGGATAGCAGAGAACATCTAGTTAGGTGAAAGGACCTTTTGATGCTATTCGAGGAGAAGACTCTTCTCATTATAAAAATTATCATATTTACCCGTGAGATGTGGATATCTAACATCCCTCTAGCTAGGAGGATGAGAGGTTTCTACGAACCCTAGAACAAGGGATTTTGAGTGAGCTAAATTAAGTGTTCTCTTTCCATATTTAGCGAGCTTAAATCTTCTTCTTTGCTATCTCAAGCATGTATTTAAACCCCCTTACCCCTTTTCCCACAAACTGTGTATTGTATAATATGCCGATGAGCATGCATGTCCACACATAGGGAATTAACATAGGATCATGCGTAGATAAGTTTCACTGGTAAATTTGTGAGGTTATGGCCAAAGATGGCCATGTGCATGATGCACGGGTACATGCATGGCCCTAAAAGGGCAACTTTAAGCAAAAAGGTAGTGCAAACGTTTGAATTAGATCGAATCACAATAGATGCTAACCTGGGGATTGAGAAAAAAAATAGAAAAGTTGATTTGAAAGGAAAAATGAAGGGGTTGCGTTCAAATCAAACTCACTCACTCTCTCTCTCTCTCTCTCTCTCTCTCTCTCTCTCTCTCTCTCTCTCTCTCTCTCTCTCTCTCTGCTCAAGCCATGGATTGAGGCATGCAACTCGAGCTGGAGACAAAGCAAGGAACCATCATCTATCGTGCACGAGCCTAGAACGGCAAGGCATTTTTGTATATGCAGCGTGTTGTGCACTGAGCACATAGCCCGTGACGATGAACTAGCTCAGGGCAACGATTAAAGTCTCATTGTGAGGTCTTGAGTTAAAATAGCCGCATTTGCATGGGAAATTCCCTTTGACTTTTATAAGAGATGCAAGCTCTTGAAGGGATCTGCTGAGATTCCATGTAAACAATTGAAAGTGGAGAGAATAGACGTTCTCCATTGAGATGGAAAACTTGCTTGTAGTGGAAGGTCTTAATCTAGAAATTAGTTTGTGTGGAGCTAGCCATTCGATGACAAGCAGGACAATTTTGTTTTCAGTGGGTGGGGGGGCTCCATTTTCCTAATGGGGAGACCCACAAGCTATTGTTTACAACAAGTGGAAATTTTCATAAAGTTACTATTTTCAATGTCCCAAGAATGTGAGCATGAGCTTCAGTTTTAGAATAACCACTCAAGCCATCGGTGTCCTTTTGTGGCTTGTTCTAGGATTGTTTTTGTCGTACCTATGGAGATAACGTAATGATGGCTTTAAGTGATGGTGGGTTTTCTCTTGAAATCCTTGTTTCTTTTCAATGTTAAATCTTGAATGTGAGAAAATAAAGTAATTCAATGGACTTGCTCTCATTTCCTCTCTCTCTCTCTCTCTCTCTCTCTCTCTCTCTCACACACACACACACACACACACACACACACAGTCACACACACACACACGCACACACACACACACATGTGCACGCGCTTTGTCATCTTACTTGGCTATGATTGTTTCATCCAGTTACAATATTTTGGCTACCATTGGGTAGATGTTTTTTGTAAAGGAACACACTATTTTGGCCTATTCTCGTCCCTATCTTGGCTACCATTGGGTAGATGTTTTTTGTAAGAATATTTTGGCTACTATTGGGTAGATATTTTTTGTAAATGTGTACGCGGTGCGTATCTCCTCTCCCATGATCTACAGACAGGGAAGACGACGCCCATCACAACGCAACAAGAAAGAGGCAGGAACAGAGTTCTATGTGCAGCATGAAGACCAGCATGGTTAAGTGGAGACTAGCACATGGCATTACTCTTGCCCTTTCACTGGTATCCGAGAGCTATTTTGGGAAAGGGAAAAAGCGGGCTGCATGTGCATGCGACGTGCATCTCCACTCCCACGATCTGCAGACAGGGAAGACGACACCCATTAGAGCGCAGCACGGAGGCCAACCAACAGGCGGTAGCTGTTGGAATTAGGGTTGCAGAGAAATGCACACAACTTGGAGAAGACGAAGGAAGCTCAAGGCACACAATAAAGAGTGTGTTACTTAGTGTGCAATGGAAAGATAGATAGCCCTAGAGTGATGGGCGTATATACAATGCACGCGGGAAAAAACCTCCTAAAGAGGGAAAAATTGCCCCGACGGTCCTAGTGTGTTCACACACATCACTACCACATGTGTATGGCAACAAATCCCCCCTGGAGTGATGCAATGAACGAGAGTTGGCACATGAGTAAAGGGAAGTTCCATGCCCTGAGGACATGATCAGTCCACAAAGGGGAGTAATCCCAAAGCTTTGCCGAAGCCTTCAAACTTCTCACGAGACAATGCCTTTGTGAAAAGATCTGCAAGGTTGTCCTGTGTTGGCACATAAGCCAAGCCGATCTCTCCTGCTGAGAGCCTCTCCCTAACATAGTGGTAATGCACCTCAATGTGCTTGGTGCGAGCATGAAAAATTGGATTCCTCGCAACTGCCAATGCGCTCTGACTGTCAGTGTAGATAGTGTTGGCAGTGTCCTATCCAACACCCAAATCAGCTATAAGGCGTTTGAGCCATACACACTCAACCGTAGCTGTGAAGACTTCCCTGTACTCAGCCTCACAACTCGAAGTGGCCACAGTAGGTTGCTTCTTGCTCAACCAAGATATACATGAACTACCAAGCATGAAACAAAAACCACTTGTGGACACTCGCGTGTCAAAACAACTAGCCCAATCTGAGTCCGAAAAAGCATGTAAGTCTGGCGGCAATGATCCCCCCTTGGGATAAAACAAGCCAAGATGTAAAGTGCCACTAAGGTAGCGGAAAATCCTCTTGACAGTCTACCAATGCTTAGGCCCTGGGCCATGGATAAATCTGCTGACCTATGAGACTGCAAACTTAATATCCAGCCTCGTGCTGCATACATAAATGAGGTACCAAACAGCAGTTTGGTAAAGAGTGACATCAGCAAGATTGCCAGCATCATGTAGACTCAACTTCAAATCCGTTTCCATGGGAGTGGCAATAGGTTTGCAATCCTCAAGTCCAAACTTACATAGTAATGTCTCTATGTAACTTTTCTGACACAAGGCAATACCACCATCACACTGCTTAAACTCTATACCCAAGTAATGATGCAACAATCCCAAATCTTTCATCTTGAAAGTAGCATTCAAATCAGCCTTAAATTCAGCAATATGTCTCGCATTTGGTCCAATGATCAGCAAATCATCGACACAAAGAACCACAATGAGAAGTACATCACCCTCACGCTTTACATACAATGTGCTTTCTGTTGGACTGTTACGAAAGCCTCATTTGACCAAATGAGTGTCATCTTTCTCATACCAATAATGAGGAGATTGCTTCAACCCATAAAAAGCCTTCTTACATATGCACACTTTGTCCTCTTGTCCTTTTATGACAAAACCGCGAGGCTGCGTTACATAAACTTTCTCAAATATGTCACCATTCAAGAAAGTAGTAACAATGTCTGATTGATGTACATCCCAACCAAAATGAGCTACCAATGCACATAGACAATGCACAATAGTCATACGACAAGTGCGAGCAAAAGTCTCTTCATAATCTATGCCTTTTTGTTGTGCATAACCCTTTGGAACAAGTCGAGCCTTATGGCGATCGATCTCACCATCCGGCTTGCATTTCAACTTGTAAACCCACTTCGTACCAATGGCCTTTTTGCCAAGAGGCAAATCACATAAAGTCCATGTGTCATTTTCTATAAGTGCATCATATTCTGATTGCATGGCAGCCATCCAGTTTTTTTGAATTCTGTGCTCCATCAAAAGACAGAGGCTCCTCAACATCATGTAAGCTAGACACAGCCAAAGCAAAACAATCTGATGCATAAGATGCATGGCAAGAGCGTGAATGAGTACGAGTAGACAAAGGTGCATCCAATTTACTGTCATGCAAAGTGTGCACCATCCATTTTTGGCATACCTCTAGCCTGCTCATTTTTAGCCCTTTCCTCATCAAGTAAATCAAGTACATTTGTGTCAGTAATAGGCTGATTTGTAACATTTTCAGAATTTCCCATAGGCTGTACATTCGCCTCATTGGAACTTACATTCGTATTTCGACCACTAAAAAGAGGCAACAAAGTGTCATAAATGTCATGTGAGCTTACATTACTATCTCTAGTATATGACAGCAAGGGCTGAACAGAATCTTCCACAAACACTACATCCCATGAAACCAGAATATGTTTTGTTTGCGGATGATACAACTTGTAACCTTTGCTTTCAGCACTATAACCAACAAAAATACATTTGACAGCCTTATCATCCAATTTTTTGCGTTGTGTTTGTGGCACCAAAGCATATGCCAAACAGCCAAAAACACGCATGTGCTCAATAGAAGGCTTTCTATCATGCCATGCTTCATATGGAGTAATAGATTGCAAAGCTTTTGTAGGACACCTGTTTAATACATAAGTGGCACACATGATGGCCTCAAGCCAAAAAGAATGCGGCAAAGCTTGCCTTTTGAACATACATTGTGCCATTTCCCTAAGTGACCTGTTTTGCCTCTCAGCAACACCATTTTGCTGAGGTGTATAAGGCATTGTACATTGGTGTTTTATCCCACGACTAGCCAGAGATGCATTGAATTCTTGAGACATATACCCCCCCCCCCCCCCTTCGATCGGAACGGAGGGTGCCCATAGTACATTTCGAGACATTTTCAGCCATAGAAAAAAATTGTTTGAAGCACATAAAAACTTCGAACTTCGCTTTAAGCGGAAATACCCATGCATGCCTGGAGTAATCATCAGCGAAATTCATGAAGTAAAGGTAATTGCCCAAGGAAGGAGTTTGCATGGGCCCACAAACATCACTTTGTACTAGCTGCAACCTGCATGTGGCCCGAACTGAACCATCCTTTGGAAACTTAGAACGCTGCATCTTACCCAAAATATAGCCTTCACAAACATGTTTGACAGGTGCTTCAAGAGACGGCAAAGAAGCAACCATATCAGATTTCTGCAAATGCAGCAAACTGGCAAAATTTAGATGACCAAAACGTGCATGCCAAAGTTTTGCATCTGAAAAAGCCCTTGAATCTGCAACAACATTTACAAAATTTTATCCACACTTGTCATACGAAGTGAGCTTATACAGCCCACGACACAAAAGACCAGATGCAACAATTTTCATCACCAACACTGAGATCATGAATTGTACATCTGTCATCCACAAATTTGACTACAAGTCCAAGTCTAGCAATTGCGGATACAGACAAGAGATTCTTCTTGATCCCAAGTACATAAAGTGCATCAACAAGTGTGAAGGAACTACCATTTGCAGCAGTAAGCACAATCTTTCCAACTCCCTGAACCGGATAAGAGGCATTGTTGGCACAAGTGATTGAATTCCCATGAGGGACAGACTCGAGAGAGGTGAACAATTCACGATGTGAGGTAATGTGCTTTGTAGCACCACTGTCGAAATACTACACATGTGAATCTGCAGCAACTGACAATCATGCATCATGGACATCACGATTGTAAGTGCACTCTACTCTAAAATCCCATTCTGCATCAACATCAGCAACACAATCTCCTTTCACAGAAGACTCAACAATGGTTGCATTTGTAGTGGAACCAACATTTGCAGTGGAACCATTCTCTTTTTTCTTAGCCTCTTTGGCCTTCACCTTAGGACATGAATTAATCAAGTGATCATTAGCTTTACAATAATGGCAACACATTTTCTTTTTGCCCTTATCACCAAATTTCCAGATGAATTGCTGCCAGCAGAAGCATTAGGAACAAAAAAAAATTCACTCGCAGCAAAACCATAAGAAGTGGTTGTATTGTTGTTACCACCCTTTCTTTGAGAAGCAATAAAAGCTTGTTCAACTGCACGCTGTCTACTCCTGTTTTTTCTGGAAAGTGACTCTTGCAACAACAATGTGCATAATGCATCAAACTTGACAACTTCAGGATTTCCTTGGGTCATCAGTCTCCAAGTACTAGCAAAAGTCTGGTATGAATCTGGTAAGGCATCAAGAACATTTAGCACAAGGAAACTATCTGAAATGACTTCACCTGCAGAAATAAGCTGCTCATTGATATCCTTGACACCAGCAAGGAAAGTGTCCATATCATCTTCCTCATGCATAATCTTCGACTCCAGCTCTTTACGCAGCAAAGCAATTTCAGCCTCATTGCGATTTGCATAAAGAACAACCAAAATATCCCAAGCCTATTTTGCAAATTTTGCTGAACAAATGTGAGGAACAATGGTGCGCTTCATAGACAATGCAATCAATGCATGAGCCTGCGCATCCTTTACATCCCAGTGAGCTTGTTCAGCCAGGCAAAACAACTCTAATAGCAATAATCCTTTCAGCAAGACCTACAACATCCTCAACATCGCCTACATCCTCAGAACCAGGACGTACATCAATGCCCTGCATAATATTCCAGACACCCTTTGACATAAGAACGTGTTGCATCATATAAGCCCACATAGGGTAATTGTCCCCATCCAACCCGTCCTCAGCAGCAAACATCTTGAAGACATCTGTGTTGTTGTCAGCCATAGTAAATGTCAACACGTGCTATATAGCACAAACCATAGAAGACTGTAAGGCACCTGTTATGCAGAAAACGGCACTGATAGAAATTCTACATAAAATGACAAAATTACATGTGCAGACCTGCCTGTAGTGGAAACGGAGGCCGAAATGAGCCCGCATCAGAAATCTGAGTAGACTAACCTCTAGAAGGTTATCCAAAATATTTGTCGACCTGTGAACGCTTGCCAAATGTCACTGTAATCGAAGAAAGTGAGCAAGCGTGTGCCGGAGCATCTCTGGCGACTAAGCCCGGGAGGACGTAACCTGCTCTGATACCAGTTGTTGGAATTAGGGTTGCAGAAAGTTTGGAGAAGACGAAGGAAGCTCAAGGCACAATAGAGAGTATTTTACTTAGTGTGCAATGGAAAGATAGATAGCCCTAGAGTGATGGACGTATATACAATGCACGGGGGAAAAAACCTCCTAAAGAGGGAAAAAAATGCCCCGACGGTCATTAGGAAAAGTTTGGACTCAAAAATGGGCCTTGTAAGAATTGTTGATGTGGCATAGCTTTCAAAAAGTGGGGATTGGTAAATTTTTTTGCAAATAAGATCCAAACTTGTCGGAGGTTGGATATTTAGAATCTACTCTTCAACTGCTATCTGTTGATATATAGCATGCATGTATCGGACATTGCCTTCATGTAGATCTAGAAAAATGTGATTTTAGATTACCGTAACGGTAACAAAACCTAGCTGATTGAAAAAAAAATGGAATAACTTTCATAGAATTCATCCAAACTTTTCGGAACTTGCCTCTTTAGAATCTATTTTTCAAGAACTTTCCAATGATAGGTCATATCATGGGGTTATAAGCAATATTTAAAGGGATCTACCGGGTTGCTTTCTTTTGTACAACTTTGATGATGTGGCACTCTTAAAAGGCCCAAAAATGAGTTCAAAATTTTCCTAATGCCTAGTGTGTTCACACACATCACTACCACAAGTGTATGGCAATAGTAGCCACCCCACACACGCCCATCAAAGGCAAGCGACCAAGAAAAACTCAATTGACAACTCTACGAAATCAAGGCTCCGTTGGAGCCATTGGCTGTGCGCATAGGAAGGCCCTCTAAACCGTTGCATGAAGGAGGGTTGAACCCACCCCATGAGGGTAAGAGGCCAACACCCTACCATCCAAGTTATTGAGCCTTGTGGTATACAACAAGGTTGTTGTATACAACAATGAAAGATACCATACTTGAGTTAACAAAGAAATCTAGAAGGAAAGTAAAGCTACAAACTTCAAGAAGGTAGTTTCAACCTTCCTTTTCACTCCTTAGGGAAAGACAAGTTTTCTTCCAAAATTTCTTTTTCTTAAAGGAGGAAGTGTCACAAGTGAGCAAAAGCCTTCACAAAAGCGAAAAGTTTTTGTGAAGAATCAACAAAGGTATTCTTATGAAGAACAATAAGTGAAGCACTACAATTTTTGCAAGGCAAGGATCGCATGCAACACAAAAGTCACCGAGCATAAAAAACACAAGGTAGAAGTTGATGTTTTTTCTCTCTCTACATTAGCATGTGTTTACCATGGCCAGTGAGGATATCCCACCTACACACACTTTTGATTTTGAGCATGCACATCAAAATTTGGGCACCATGGGTGCTGCCGACATTAATATGCATGACGATGATGATCTAGGAGATCGTGGCCTTGTAGGTATGGCTGCTTTCAAGACTTTGGAAAATCGCCAAAGCGTACTTGAACGCAACCTCTCTGCATTAAATGCAAATGTTACAAACTTTACTTAGCTACTTAGCTGCTTGAACGTCCTCCATCTTCGGCTGTGTTTCAAGCTTCTTTCTCCAAAGAGTTTTTGGACTCCAACGAAGAGGATAATAATTAATTAGCATCGGATGCATGTCGCATGTCTGGCCTCTCTCTCACTCAATATCTCTCCAAGTATCGGGAAATCATATCAAAACTAGAAGTCTAGATGAATTCCAAAAGATATGGGGTTTTATTAGGGGTCTTGACAAAGACCATCATCTTCATGTCAAGACCCAACATCCACAAACTTTGGAAGAAGCCATCGGTCATGCCCAAAGATATGATGATGACCAAGAGAGGAAGGGAAATGTTCCCTACTCTAAGAATACTTTTTCTAAGAGCAGTTTGGCTAAGATCCAATGGTGAGGTAGATCTCCCACACGTTCCAAGAGGAATAAGAGACAATCTACCTCTCTACGTCCACAAGAGGCTAAGAAGCCTAAGCAAACACGAGATACTCCACATGGATCTCTCAACACTGCCAATTTTGAGCATGCAAAGAAACACAAATTGTGTTTCAGATGTCTTTTGGACCAACATAACAAGAAGGATTGTCCTCTTTTGAGGCAAAGAAAAGACCATGCACTCGGTGAAACCCTTGTGGCATCACACCTTTGGCCCCCATGAGTTGATTTGCATACATGGTACTATTATTTAACGGAGAACGTTCTTGTATTTTAGTGAATGATGGTGCAACTCATAACTTCCTGAACTATACGCTAGTCAAGACATTGAAGCTTACACATACTCCTTGCTCCCACAAGTATGTGGTAGAATATATAAGACATAGGGTAACTGAACATAGGATCCTCCTCCCTACTGCCCCTTATAGAGGCCTAGCTCCTAGATCTTGCCCTAAGCAGATCCCCAGTCCGCACCGGTCCAGTCCAAGCCCTTGGCCTAGGTCCCTGACCCCCTAGGTTGGGCCTTGCCCCATAGGACCCTTGTCCTGACATTACTCCCCCCTTAAGGAAGATTTTTCGTCTCGAAAACATAAGTAGTAAGATCTTCTTAAGAATACTAATGTTTTCTTTATTGACGTCCCATAAGTGAGCCAGTTGTCTGTATGACCGATAATTGGTGCAGTGAGGAGGTTCAATGAAACCAAGAGCAACATCTTGATTTTCAACATTGTTATCCGTTTACAACCACTTGGGTCTAAATGGTAACTCCATTTATAACTCACTTGAGGATTGTAAAGGAGTAACCACAAGTAAGAGTCACTTGGGTCTAAATGGCAACTCCATTTATAACTCACTTGAGTACTGTAAAGGAGTAACCATAACTAAGAGTTTTACAAAGGCATAACCAGTTTTCAGATCTTCTAAAGGTACTGGAATAATGCAAGGAAACCTTGGCGTAACTTTCCATGTAGTTGTGAGCCAGATTTCCTACTCGCCTAAGTATCTTGAAAAGTTCATAGATAGGGAGTGTCCTCGTGTTAGAATTCTGAATAGTTTGGAACACAAAGAACTACATGTTCATCCCTAATGAAGGTTACTTGCCAACATAATTTGTCAGCACACCTGGTAAGTCCTTGACGTATCAAAGTATTGACACAATCTCCAACCCCACCACAACAGGTGTTCAAAGTCAAAAATCATACTTAAGAAAATTCTAGAATAGGGAGAAAATCATCTATTCAAAAATGCGATGTGCTAACGTATGCTCTTAGCAGATCCTTTAGCACAAGATTACTCTTTGTAATCTGCCTATCCCCTTGGATAACTGAAAGTATTGAGGTGTGTTTTCCTCACGGTTTACAGACAGTCGTCCCAGATCACTGGTAAACAGGGAATCACAGTAGTGTATAACATTGGTGAGGAATCAACAATGTTCGAAATAATCATCGTGGTTAACTTGAAAAACTCCACAAATGCCCAAACCGAGCCATGACCTCTATTGGTGATTAATAGACCCAAAAGTAATCTCATAGAGATAGTGCACATAGAGTGCAAAAATGCTTCATAATCAACAACTTGAGGAATATGCATGCCGTTCCATATCAGCCTTTGCTAAACACTAGGGCCCATAACACCTAGTGTGCATGCATTTAGCAAAAACTAACCCGAACATGTATATCCATAATGATCCTTGCCAATACGTATGGCAAATGTGATGCACCTAGCACACATTAAAAGGAATGTAAAGAGTTCTGAAAAGAAACTAAATACTTTTAGTTGCAATCTTTTGCAAGCCTTGCTGAAACGGCTGAATCACAATGGAAGGTGAAACATTGATCACTTCTAGGTACAGACAATGAAACTTTTTCATTAACAAACTGATAGCCTTGCTATATGTATAAACAACCATCTGTAATGTTGTTTAGCAGTACTTGTACCTTAACAAGTCATTCTAAGTATCCGACAATTTCTGGCCATGAAATTGCTCCTGATACGTCGTGCTAAAAATGGTCTAGAAAACAGATATGACCAGCACCTAGGGACTTTGTCGTGACACATAATTGAAATAATGGCGCCAGTGTCAGTCCAGAGACTCATATTCTCCACATGTGGAATATGTCTCATGTAAGGATGTGTAAAAAAAGAACATCCTTCAAGTACAAAATGTACTTGTGTGTGGAGGTAACTGCAAACACTCTATGACGAGAGTGAGAGGGACCCTCATTAGCCTTGCTCCACACTGGCTAAACCGAACTCCTTGAGTTTCAAGACCATGTTGTATCCCATGTGACAGCATGTGCCAAATTGAACTTTACAAGTAGGTTCGTAACAGCATAAGGCAGAAAGATAGATTGGACACTTGGCCCAAAATACTTTGTTCCGACATGCCCTTGGCATGGCTCTGTAACATTCAAGCGTACTTATACGTCTTTAAAAGCCGAGCGTACTTATACCTGGAGATTTGAACGTAATGTTCACTTACCCGTATGCAAGTGGAGAGGAGCACGTCCCCTACCTGAAAAAACAAATAGCATTACATTGGGTGTTGCCTTTGCAATCCAAGCCCTTGGTAAGACGCCTTGTAGAAACTGCTCAACTAGCAGATAATGGTAACCGATATAGTCAACCGTGTACAGAATGATTGAAATCAACTTGAAAAGTGTGTTTGGTAGCTAGCGCGTGGTAGATTGTGGAAGTATTTCCTTGAAAGTATAACTGGGAGAGATCAACTGTGCAGATCAAGTTGTGATCCTTAATGCCTATGGGGTGATGTAGCAATCACCCGCTGGGTCTTACCCCAAAACATTATGTCCATAGACACTCCGTAGTGCTATAGAGAGAGCAGGAGACACAGACAAGTGAACTGCCGAGCTCTTATGGACAGCCATGCTATCACAACTGATTGTTGCATCTATACTCCGTGGTAGAGATCAGTTGGTGTGAGTTTAAGATTATCAAAAACTCACGTCGCACTAAAAACATGTAGTGCAAGAATGAAACCCTAAACATCCGTAATGACAAGACGCTTGCTTGTCAATTAACGTCAATGGGTACTCTACTAGGTAGAGCTGTTCGATCTTGAGAACAATCATCCAAGGAATACCCTTACCCTAGATTGAACAATGGTTCTTAGCCAGCGTGTGTGGCTCACAGCCCTCATGGAAATTAGTGTTCAATCGTCGAACCGATGAAGACTAATGTGGATGGCATCTTGCCCAGTTATTACTAGCTGAGAGTTAGAGCATCTTGGCTCAGGAGGACTCACTAGTGAAACATGTAGCAAAATCTTCTTAGAAACTATGCAGTATTCTTCGAGAGAAATAAGAAAAGCATGCTGGGGTGAGGAATTTTCCTTAAGTTTCTAGTGTGTGTGTGCCCAGAATGTGTGCTCTTAGGCATCTTATGCCTGACTGGCAGTGGGGCGATCCGGGGCGGGCAACAAGAGAGGCGACCTCTAAACACCCCTCAAGGCTCCCGTGCTGCTCAATTGGGGCTGGGGCAACCACAAGCACAACACAACAAACAAACCCACAGCCAAACCCAAACAAGATAGGGGCACCACCTAGTTATGGTATGCGAACTAGGACGCAAGAGATTTTTTGGCACAACCAAGAAGATACACCACAAAAAACACACACAAGCAACCTCACACCAAGACACACAGAATGGACTAGAGAGAGCTAGAGCAAAGGGAAGAGAGAGAGGAATGGATCTTGCGTGATACCTTATTTGTGACTTGCAAATGGAGATGGTTCGTTATGTTTCTATCGTAGAGCTTGTACAAAAACTCACTCAATGCTTAGTGAATGCTAAACATTGCCAACACACACACACTGTCTTAAGGTGTGGGAGACCTCTCACCACAATAGCCTCTTACAATGGACACAAAATTGGCAATGAAAACACACTAAAACACTTTCTAAAGCAAGATCAAACGATAGAACTCAAAATACACAAGTCACCTTGAATTCACTAAACCGTATCGCACAAGTGGAAGGACGAAGATTTGAACGTTGAAGCACGCCTTTGATTCACCAAACCTCAATTTATTGATGATGGAGGAACATATACAATAGTGGTTTTGAGATTTTGAACTCACGCTCTCTCACTTGCAATGTGTAGCTTGAAAGCTTCTCTCACACCAAGAGTGAAGCTCACAAAGTGGTTGCTACACCTAAGTCTCTCCTCATGCATAGAGTGTTGGGGTGCTATGTGAGATATTGGAGGTTGTTTTACAAGAAGGAGAGGCGCCTATTTATAGGTTGGAGACCCATCATTAAGATTATTTGGAAATCCTAATTTACAAGCTAACAAGTCAAGATTATGATTTTTCTGAATATCAAAACATTGCGGGCCTTCTTTGTCTGCTTGAGTCTTGGAAGTGGGCTCAAAAAGAGCATTATTGATGGTAGATAAGGTGAAAGTAGAGTTTTAAGGAAGGGGAGAGAGAGAGAGAGAGAGAGAGAGAGAGAGAGAGAGTTACTATGCACATGTCTTGAGGTGAGGTGTCTTTTATGGTTAGGTCAATGACTATTTTGTGTTAGTATGTTAGTGGTGGTTAGTGTTAGTAATCACTAGAAAGTTAATGATGAATTTACAATGGGTAGAATGAGGTGGATGGTTGAAGTAAGATGGTTGAATAAAGTGAGAAAATCCTTGTGATGGTGAAGCTTGAAGAAGTTTTTGACTTACTTGTGTAGGTTCTCAAAATGACTATCGATCTTCTTCTTCGTCTTCTCTTCTTTACACCACCGCCGCCAAGGTTGATTATCACGATGAAAATGGTAATTCCATTGATGAGATCTCTTGATTTTCAGAGGTTAAGCATGGTACACATGATGAATTTATGTATATATATATATATATATATATATATATATATATATATATATATATATATATATATATATATATATATATATATATATATATATAAGGGGCAAGATGGAATTGTACTTTGGAGATAATAGAGAGAGGCATAGAGATGGTGTATGTACATGGAGAGCTCATATGAGAGCTATGGGAGTAAGTGGGGAGGTTAATGGTGAAGAAGATGAGAGAAACCATTGAAGGTGTAGGTTTGAGTGAGGGATTGAGAGGAATGTGTGTTTGTGTGTGTGTGTGTGTGTAGAAGTGTGGAAAGAGGTGAGAGAAGACTATGGGCTACTTGTGAGAAAAGTGGGTAGACTGGGGTCCACTCAAAAAATCATAGCTCACCGGTGGTTGCTCCAAAAATCACCAAAATTTTTGAGGTGATTATTCAGCTTTTGTTCCACATTTTCTCTTTTTACCATCACTCCAAATTCAGAGTGGAGATGGGTGCCAAATTTCTCACCAAAAAGCATGTTTTTTATGCCTGCAAAAGTCTTTTAGTGGCCCCCTCCTTTGTTGAATTTGTACAATGCATCCAAGAGTGAGCCCCTCCTTTGTCATATCATAATACAAAGCATCCAAGTTGCCCTTGACACATGCATGGAGGAGGATTATTGGTGAATAAAGCAATATATACATGGTGGGACTAGTGTATGGACTATTCATGGATTTTAGCTCAATGAGCACATGGTGTTAGAATAATGAGTAAAAATAATAATAAAAATATGGAAGAATTATGGATATGGAAAGATATTGAAATCATATGATATGGTCCCTCTTTGTATTATTTTTGGTGAAAGAGAAAAAAGTAGACAAGTAAATGAAAATAATATAATAAACGTGACTAAGGGAGTAGAAATCATTTTTTGTTTTCACGAGGGTGAGGGTGGAAATGTGAGAGTGATTTGTATAAAAGAAAAATATGAGGTTAGAGTATGTACACATTGGCAAATATATACTTATGGTGTAAGAGGATGAAAGAAGGCATACACAGGTTTAGTAAAACACACACCTATGTATAAATATTTAAATAAAATATCAAAATAATTATAAAAATCTCTATATTTAGGCCATATATACAATGCAATATTTACACACAAATGGGCCATAATATTTTTTATTTTTTTTATTTTTTTTATTTTTTTTATGTTTTTGGCTCAACTAGCCCAGTGACTAGCTAGCTGAGGGTTTTAAGAAGATATGGGAAAAGCCCCCTAACTCACACATACCTATGTACAGTGAAATGGTAGGGATAGCCATAGTGTTTGGGTGAATTTGGTAGGGTGAGGTAGCTCACTATGACAGTTTTGAATAGCCGAAAAACGACTATTAGCAGCTTATCCTATAAGCACGCAACTATCTTCCTGTATAATGTTGTCATCGAGAGAGGAAAGGAAAAAAAAACAAACAGCATCCAAAACTTAGTATGTCTGTGATAGAGTGTCTGGTGTGATAGCGGAAGTATAATCTTTGAAGAGGTGAAATTTATGCCACCTAGTTAGCATGCCATGCATACAGATTGTGAAGCCCTTGGCGAGAGTGATGGCCTCAAACGTGAGAGACAAAACCATTAGTGCCTTGCATAGTTTAAACTGGTAGGGATCTTGTGAGGTGGTATTCCCTATTTTTCCAGTTTGTCTATCTTATGTGCCACTGCTCGTGATTCCGAGTCATTGGGAAGTACCTTGGCACAAGGGAGAAGCCTTGCTTCGTGAAAATTTGTCAAAGAACTTTGCTTTGTACACAAGCATTAGTTTCCAATGTAAATGTAGATCTTCATCTCCGTTGCGCGAGAGAAAGGTGGCCTCAAATATACTGTATGCATAGGGAGAACTTTCCCAAGGGCATGTGCTCATAGCATACCCCAAACAGGAAATAGCTTAATGTAAGAGTTGTAAATTGAAGCCTTGCTTCCTTCAAAAACAGGTGCAGTAAAAGGCCATGTATGTATGCTTAAAGATTGCAATTTTGCCCATGCTTCATTCCAATCTTCAAACAAATCCACGTTTTGGTACTTACAGTAATTTTCACAGGCCGTGCTTGTGAACCTAAAGTGTATGCAGATTATATGCACGTCTATTGCATATCGTAGCTATCAAACAGATGCTGCATAACCAAAAAAAATCAATTGTGTACCTTATCCAGTACACTTACTGATGAAGCTTGCTGCCAGAAGAATCAAATGAGTCACTAGGAAGAAGAAAACTAAGAAGTGATTTGCCAGATAATAATGTTTGTTTCAGTAGACACAGTCATTGTGGATTCCACTTCGCCATTTCCAATTGCCTGCTGCTTAGAATTGAAAGAATAATCGGCCTTGCCCATCATCGATGCCTTATAAGGCACAGGCATGCGTGCGTTGGCTCTGTTACTAGACAATCGTGCCTCGTTAAACCCTTTGTAAAGGTTATCTCTATCTGAGCCATGCTTCGTAGTCCAAATCATGGTAATGACTACCAAGATTGTACTTAATGTGTTGACCTTGGCCAGTAAAAGGCCATGTCGGTTGTCTTGAGGCGCTAAGGAATTGGCCCTTGCCATCAAAGTATGCAACAAAATGTAAGTGCGTATGAGAACTGTCAAAAACCGTACGTGTCCGTGGAGTGCTTAAAATGCACGCACCTTTGGTGCTAAATCCAAATACACCGCAGGTTTTGTAACATTTTGCCACACAAACTGAAAAAATAAAATTAATGCTCACCTGATTGATCACATGCTGTGACCTATCGTAGGTCCTTTCCTTGCCGATTGCAGCCTTGCGTGGTGTTGTATATCTGTAATAAGCCTTGCTCACACATAATTTTAATAACAACACTCATAATTTACCTTAAGCAACACATCGCAAACCAATCCTTACCATTGGCTTCCCAATTGTCAATTGCGAATGCTAGCATGACGGTTATCTGCCTCGATGCCGACCTCATGCTTTAAAAACCAAAAGTCCCGTTGTCTTTGATCGAGTGGTAAGGTAAAGATGTGTACAAGTTCACAGCAACCAGGTAGGAAGATGGTGCTCATGGCGGCCCTTGAAGTGCTCGAAAGCTTGTGTTGGGCCTATCATGGCAAAATCACTACAAGAGGTTGTGTGCTCTTGTGACGCTGTTAGCGACGGAAATACACTGGGTTTTTATAACCCCCGGCGTCGCTAAAACCGTCGCTAAGAGCGTCGCTACGAGAGCGTCGCTACAGGCGTCGCTATATGCGTCGCTACAGGCGTCGCTATATGCGTCGCTATAAGCATCGCTATATAGCGACGCTCATAGCGACGCGCATAGCGACGGTTATAGCGACGTTTACACTGAAGACTATAGCGACGCTCATAGCGACGCTACAGAGCCATAAATAGCGACGCTTTTAGCGACGCCCGAGAGAATTTTTTTTTGGTGGCAGGGCATTGAATGCCCTGCCACCCATCAACCATATTGTACTTGATTCACTTTTAAAAAAAAGTGCAAGGGTAGATAATAGACCCAAAATAGTCACCCACAAGACGCATTGTTTGCAAAATTGACAATTGTACACATCATAGGCAAAATGAATTGATTGGCAAATGTAATAATGACAATTGTACAACATCATAGGCATAAAGAATTGATTGGCAAAAGGAACTCCGGTGACAAATGTAATAATATACATGGTTCAAAAAGACATATAAAATCCGTCTCATGATACATAAGCTATGAGAAACCCTAAACTAATGCTATCTAGCTACGGCTAAACTGACGTCGTCTACTCAGACGTCTCATCGCGTCCAAGCGGCGTATCTGTCGGATTCTGCAAAAAAAGACAATAAGACAGCTTTCAGTAAGTATAAACATATAACGACATTTATAAAACAATACAAAAAATAAAAAAGAGTAAACCCTAATACTAACCATGCCGCCGCGAGAACTGAGAATGTCCATCAGGGCGTTTAAGCCCTTCCTGCCTGCGTACTCGCGCTCGTACGGTGTGGGATCACGTCCTGTCATCGACCACTGTCAAAACATACAAAGATTTCATTATGTTAGAATTAAAAAACTCATAAACCCTAAACTATCGAACATAAAGAGCAATGTGAAAACACTTACAAAATTGGCCTCAAATGATGCCCATCCACCGCTCCCCAAGTGGTGCGAGCTCCCTGCCTCTACTCGCGCTCTGGCTGCATCCTTTTGTTGCTTCCACTTGTCGGGATTCTCGCGCGCTGCTTTCTTTGCATTCTTCCAATCTTCTTTGGCCAGCCAATCTGGCCTGTTCCACCCATTCTTGATTGCTTTTTGCACTTCGGAACGCTTGTGTTTGCAGTATTCGCGCATTTGAATCTTCATCAGGTCTTCATTGAAGCGCTGATCCCGTGTTGGAACGGGAAACTCATCATGAAGTATGCTGATGACTCTGTTTTTTAAATCACTTGGTACTTCACTCCATTTGTTTAGTATGTAGTGTCTAAACAGCTGAGAGCAAAGACCACGCATGCGCGAGATCACCTTCTTGCCGTCATCATCCATGATGATGCCGTCGCTGATGTCGATGAAGTAAGGCAAGCCCTCTGGCCGGTGACGCGTGAACCTGGGTGTCCCGGCAGGGGTCTCTAGCGGCGTGTCGATGGGGGTACGGACGTCAGGTGTCTCCATCGGCGTCTGGGCACCAAAGCGAGGAGTGTCGAGTGGGGTGGCTCCTGGTGGAGTAGGTAGAGGTGTGTAGCTTCTAGGAACAGTCAGCCGTGCAAAATCTGGCGTAGATGGCGATGCTGTGGTTGGTGTGGGGGCGGGCAAAGAAGGGGAGGGTAAAGAGCCTCGTCGAACACGAGGCGGTGTGGAGGCATCGGTGGCGGAATCCCCACAACAACCGCCACCGCCACCACTAGAGCGCCGGTGTCTAGACGAGTGTCAAGCTCGTCTCCTCGACGCCGAAGCTTCGGAGCGCGCCGAATGCTCCGAAAGAGAGGGAGATGCGGATGGAGTAGGAACGCGCGATGATGCGCCAGAGCGATGACGCTCCACGTACCACTGTCTCTGCTGCGGTGACAAAGAAGAAAGAAACTCCTCATCATCCATACCTGCATTAAACACACGAATATTTAAACTTAATATTGAATGAATAGAGTAGACAATGACGCAAAGACCATTAAATACAATCACGTAATGACGCATATAAATACAATGACGCAATGAATTGAGTGATAGAAGAGGCAAGTCGAAAACTCAGAATTTTCAATCAAAAGATGTGAGCGCGAGTAGAAAAGAGCGTTATACACCATGGAAGGTACTTAGAGAGCCAGAGCTTTTACAACACGGAGCAAAATTGTTCAAATACAATATTTGTGGCTTTAAGAGATCTCTCTCTCATCCTCGCATAACTCAGCATAACTTCCTATATCTATATAGAGCTCTCCGTTTAAACACATATCCTCTGTTTCATTTTGTAGCTCCTCTGCGTGCACCCCATATAGAGTAGTAGCATCTTGATGCTCGTCTGGAACCACCGCAGCGGCTTCTGATTGAGCATCTTCTCTGATCTCCTCCATTGATGTCGTTGTGATTGGCACATGGTAGCCTTCATACGTCCTTGCACTACGAGGGGCTACCTCTATGACGTACCACCAGATTGATGTAGACTTTGTAGGATGAAATATTACCTGCCAGAGCCACATAACTTACATGAGAGCTTTCAAGCACATAACTTGTAAAAGGGGGATGTTAACTATTTACATACTTACTTGTTCACAATGCTCGGGTAGTACGAAAGTGTCTCTTAGGTCAGTCCATTTCTTAGTAGAATCCACCTCAAGAAAACCAGACTCTCCTCTACGCACAGTAGCGTTGCGACCCTCCATGATTATCTTGAACCATTGCACGTCGAACAAGTCGACAAAAAATCCTCTGTAATCGATCCTCAAAATCTCTTGCAGCGTGCCGAAGTAAGTGAGTTCCGCCACCACAGGATCTGCATCAGAGGAACGTCGTCGACTAGACTGTTCAAATTTTGCCATGATTCCACAATCTTGAGTAAAACGCTTTTTGTCGATTCGTTCCACCCTAAAATGTCGACCTTTACACCATGCTGCTGTGTATGACTTATACTACAACGAACAAAGATTATGAGTGGCCGTTCAAACGTTTATAAATAAAGTCACTTGCTAGTCGTACATTGCAAACTTACCTTGGTCGCGCAACCCCGAGAGTACTCCCACTCTTCTTCAGTCACTTCGTCACCACATTGTTGTACGCTTTTCAATTGGTTGTGCAACCATCTTAAGCTCATGAAGGTTGGTAGGCTCTCCAGAACCGCTGGATAGTGCATCGGTGGTCGTCTTCCCCGTCTCCACTCGATTCGTGCCCGGAGTCGCTCTTGCTTTGCATCCTCATATTGTGAAATCCACTTTTGCATCACTGGATTGTGAAGCATGCAAAATGGGTTGATTTTAGCCTCTAGATCTTCCGTCATCTTCTTCTCAACACCGAGATTGCACATGACAATCCCAGATATGCGCTCATCATCTATGGTTCGCCATAGCATGTCCCGGGATTTATCAAATCCGTCTAGCCACTCTCCAATGTACACTAGGGACTCTGATACCAACCAACCTTCTGCCATGCTACCCTCCGGACGTGCCTTTTGACGCACATATCCCTTAAGCGTTTTCATGAAACGCTCTAAGAAGAACATCCATCTGGAATGAACTGTGCCAGCTTTTTCCACCTCATCAACTATGTGAACAAGAAGATGCACCTGAATGGTTAGCATTGTAGTAGGAAAATGTTTCTCAAACATGCACACAAGCTCCGCAGCATTTAGTTTGGCGAATGGTATGGAGTCTACGTTGATCTCCTTTTGTGAGATCCATTGCACCAGCTTTGCAAGTTTGTAGATAGTGTTACGGATGTCGAGAGACAAACATCCCTCAATGGCAACCGGTAAAATAAACTGTAAAGTATGTGCAGCAATGATATTAAAGTCCACATTTTATGCAATGATATTAAAGTCCACTATGAACGTACCTGACACATTTTATGCCAATCGTGTGACTTCAAACCGGTAAGCTTTCCTTCTTTAGTAAAACACGTTCGGAGCGAGTGCATTACGCCAATGGGGGTCCACAAAGATCGAATGGTCTCTTTTACTTTGCGTTCTTGGGCTCCTGTGAAAATCCATGGTGCTTTAGAGAGTTTTATCGATCCATCAGACGCTGTTTGCGGCCAATATTGCTCCATACGATCCACATTTCTAAGGTCAACTCTGGCTCCCAAAGTATCTTTCTTGCCAGTCAAATGGTCCCATAGTAGATTACCCACATTCTTGAATATGTGCATTGGATCGAGCAAGTGATTGATCATGAGTCGGGGCCAGTATGGTAACTCGTACCATAGAGATAGTCTCTTCATCCCTGGAGGCAATCCGTCATCGCACATCTCCTTCTGCTCTAACCATGCTTGTGCAGACATCCTTGGTGGCTCTCTTCCCAAAAAGCCGTAGCGTAACACATGATTCTCTGGAAGATACGCTTGATGACCTTCGTAGATTTGCTTCTTCAGTGAGGGTGCCCTACGTGCATTCAATCTAGGTCCACATGTGACACATGCTCTGTATCCACTTGTTTGAAGCCCTGCATGTATACACATGATAATAGATCAACTATGGGAAAAAACAAGATTTACAGTGTCTGAGTGAGGAGTGTCAATAGATCACCTGAGCATTCTGTTAGCCCGGGATAGTCATGCATGGTCCACATTAGAATGCCTCTGATCAAAGCATTCCGTCGTCCTGTGTGTCGGCTCATATCCACCACCTCTATGCCAATCCACAATTGTTGTAGCTCTTCCAATAGTGGACGAAGATACACATCCATATTCCCCACTTTATATCGCCCTGGCACAATCAAGCTTAGCCATAGGTGCCCCTTCTTCGTAGTCAACCACGGGGGAATGTTGTAAAAAAAAAATTTTGAGCGTTGCTGTGTGAGCGTCGCTAATATGAATAGCCTCTTGTAGTGAATCCTGTACCCTGGATGTCTTGCCAAGCCTATGATGATGGCCTTTGCCACTAATCCTTGGATGCTTGCCTCTAGTCCTCGGATGCATAGCATGGGGCCTTGCCCGTGTGTGACTGCCCTTGCATGGTCAAATTTAGGGCATTAAAAAAAATAACTTGTAAAACCTGTAGCTTGCATGGCGGGCAAGGCGGCAGCAAACTGCGCGATCAAGGGAACTGACGGGGTCCTCGATACAGACCCTCTCCGGGCAAGGCCGTGTGACGAAACTTCCCCCCATGGCAGCGCGAAGCCATCCCCGTCCTCTGCGTGTGGATTCGAGCAGGTCGAATTCTGATTCTTCTTGTGTGCAAGGGTCGCTTCCCGCGGCCTGCTTGTCGGCTCTACTGTCGAATCAAGGGACCATGCCCACGCCATGACGGCTTGACGACCACACACACACACACACACACACACACACACACACACAGAACATGCAATCCAGCAAGCCGAAAAACGACCCTTCTCCTACCCTCCTCCATATCTTTT
Organism: Adiantum capillus-veneris; assembly: GCF_014529385.1. Taxonomy (NCBI): domain Eukaryota; kingdom Viridiplantae; phylum Streptophyta; class Polypodiopsida; order Polypodiales; family Pteridaceae; genus Adiantum; species Adiantum capillus-veneris. The sequence continues at coordinate 31,809,069 of NC_140958.1, read as the reverse complement.
CTCTCACCTAGCTCTGATACCAATATAATACCTAGGGTAACTGAACATAGGATCCTCCTCCCTACCGCCCCTTATATAGGCCTAGCTCCTAGCTCTTGCCCTAAGCGGATCCCCAGTCCGCACTCGTCCAGTCCAGACCCTTGGCCTAGGTCCCTGACCCCCTAGGTTGGGCCTTGCCCCATAAGACCGTTGTCGTGACAGAATAGGTCTCTGAAAATCATAAAGAAGTATGGAACACAGTAGTTCAAGGGGTTGAGCTTATTCTTCAAGATTATACAACGACCCTTGACTTTCAAGTTATGAACATGGATCGTGCTGATGTAGTTTTAGGACGGGAGTGGCTACATGGTTTAGGAAACACATTGCACACTAGTTATGAACACAACTCCTTTTCCTTTATGGCCAATGGTAAACATGTGCTTTTGCTTGGTGAGAAAAATATACCATCTGCACCTCGTATATGTACAGTCAAGCTTTCTACTTTACAAAAAGCAGATTTAATAGCTGAAGTCTTATTGTGTTACTGCTTGTCTCCAAGTCTTGTGAATTCTCAAGAGCAAAGTGTTGTGGGAGTTAGGTCTTCCAGTGATCTCAATGGAGCGAGCTTTGGAGCAAGCTTTTTTTTTTTTGGCTGCCCTCCCTAGCTCTCCTTCCTCCTCTTGCCGCCCTTGTGCCTCCTCCCCTCCACTTGCTTCTCCTCCTTAGCCTCCTCCTCCAACATCCTCCCTCCCCTCCACATTCTTCCTCGATCTCCTCCTCTAGCCACCATCCTCCTCCTCCTTCCTAATCCCTCTCTTCCACCTCATTCCTCCCTCTCTCTTCTCTCTCTCTCTCTCTCTCTCTCTCTCTCTCTCTCTCTCTCTCTATGTATCTCTCCAACCCTCTCTCCCTCTCTCTCTCTCCCCTCTTGTCCTCCCATGTCTCCCCCACTACCCACTCCTTCCCCCTCTCTCTATCTCTCTCTCCCTCCCTCTCTCTCTCCTCTACCTCATTTCCTCCCTCTCTCTTCTCTCTCTCTCTCTCTCTCTCTCTCTCTCTCTCTCTCTCTCTCTCTCTCTCTCTCTCTCTCTCTCTCTCTCGTCCTCCCATGTTAAGTAAAGGCGGTGGCCTCACCGTGCTTTGCCCGTGTCCACCGGCCAGTGTCCGACCACCCACATTTATCTCCTTATTCTTTATACATACAAAGAATGAGGAGCTCTCACTCACATTCTCACATGGTGCTCACACAGTGAGATTTGAGAGCTCCACCCACATCCTGTGCCGTGCTCTCTTTCTCTCCCCCTCTTTCCCCTCTGCACTCCCAAATCTCACACAACAAGATTTGGGAGCTCCACCCACATCCTGTGTCGTGCTCTCTCTCTCCCTCTTTTCCCTTTGCACTCTCTGCGCACACGCACCGCATCCGCGCACTCACATCCCATGTCTCTCTTTCCCTCCCACCCACTACCCTCCCCCTCTCTCTATCTCTCCCTCTCCCTCTCCCTCTCTCTCTCTCTCTCTCTCTCTCTCTCTCTCTCTCTGTTACTCTTCTCTCTCTTTTCCTCTCCCCCATTAAATCCCTCTCTCTCTCTCTCTCTCTCTCTCTCTCTCTCTCTCCCCATTTGCTCATCCTACCCTCTCTCTTCTTCTCTACCCCACTAATCCCCATCCCTCCCCACATTGCAATATGGTTTTCTAACCCCTACCGCCCCCCCCCCCTCCCCCCCCCCCCCCCCCCCCTCTCTCTCTCTCCATCTCTCCATCTGCTCCTCCTACCCTCTCTCTTCTCCTCTACCCCACTAATCCCTATCCCTCCCCGCACATTGGGATGTGGTTTTCTATCAAATTGAATCAAAAGAAAACAATTACTCTGAGTTGGGTGCATGTTCACGCTACCGCATGCTAAAATCATTTAAGCTACAATGTTTGCATTCTCTCTCTCTCTCTCTCTCTCTCTCTCTCTCTCTCTCTCTCTCTCTCTCTCTCTCTCTCTCGTGTACATATCTAAAACCATATAGATTAAAACAAAGATAGAGAGTGGCGACTAATAATTGACCCAAATATCTTTATTTATTTGATGACGTTGAGTTACAATATAATAGCTAAACATTGTTGTGTGCACAATTATCTTGGTCCCCTCATCACATGTACATATCTAAAACCAAATAGAGATAGAGAGTGGAGACTAATGAATGACCCAAATATCTTTATTTATTTGATGATATTGAGTTAGAATATAACAGCTAAACATTGTTGTGTACACAATTATCTTGGTCCCCTCATCACATGTACATACCTAAAACCAAATAGATCAAAACAAAGATAGAGAGTGGAGACTAATAAATGACCCAAATACCTTTATATATTTAATGATTTTGAGTTACAATATAACAGCTAGACATTGTTGTGTACACAATTATCTTGGTTCCCTCATCACATTTAAGGATGTGCCGTGATCGCATCTCCTCCAAGACCATGTGTTGCCTCCGTTGTGTGCTCAACTTCCCCACCATCATGCGCTGCAGAAACTACAATCAAATTTTGGTTAGGGACAATGCTCTTAACAAAAACTAGATTAATATTTAAAGTTTACTAAGAAGTCGTAGAAGACAGTATTTTAAACCAATCACCTATTAAATGAATCCTATGACATAAATTGCGTACCCTATTTGAAAGGCGTGTTCTTGATATAATATGATGCTAACCCAGGATATGCATGAAGATCTTTTAGACATGGGAGTAAATTCATGAGGAGCACATTGTCGTTGCTCGCTCCCTCGTAACTCCTTACTGTGACAAGCATATGTGGTGGGTTTTCGATTGCCTTCTCAGAATTGTCATCTACTAGAATGGTGTCCAAAGGATCCATGATGTATGAGGCAACCGATTGAGATCTAAAGTTCTTCACAAACACCAAATTGAATTTTGGATGCTTATCTTCATAGTGCCTCTCTTCACAGTGTCCTTGATGCAGGCAAAACTTGAAAAATGTCTCACCATACCCAGCCTCTTTGTATTTACTCTTAATTAAATCGATAAGGGGGGTGAGATTTTTCTCTTGCAGGGAGCTCCAAACCCCTACATCAAAAAGCTCAAACATCACCCTCAGCAATAGCAATATCCTAGGTAGCAATGACACACCCATTCACCCTACATTATGCATATTCACAGCGTGGTAATGAGCACTTTCCCACCGCCACCATTTCAACAGGACACCGTTAACATCGAGAACACTATGAGTTTCCTTTTGGCATGGCAAGAAGGAAGTGTGCCTGTGCCTTCACGACGATCAATTACCAAGCGGATCTTACTTAGCATCATATTAGGAGGAATACATAATTCCCATTTCACACTACTCAAGGAAGAAAGACACTTACTATTACATAGATGTTGTAATTCTTCCATTGACTCTTGTCTATCTAGCAACAATACATGTCGACCCATTCGCAACCCCGGACGTGCAAGAAGACCGCAACTGACATACATTTGTAATACTACATTACCCTCCTCTGTATAGAAAGAGATTAGCTTCTCGTGTAAAGTTGGACTTCTCTCCATGCCCCCTGCATAGATGTTATCATTCTAGACGCATGCCTGGTAAATTAGATAAGCAAATACAATCGAGGTGAACTTGTTGAAAACTCAAGGCATACCTCATCAAGGAGAGCCATTTGTTTTGAGTTGCCAATGACTTGCGTTGTAGTAATAATAGATGACCTCCGAATCAGGCTTTCAATTCAATATGTAAGCACCAATCTTGTGGAATACAATGATTTCCAAGCACCGCATCTGTGGGACTTAAGAGTCATAATGAGGACACACTCTATCACACACTAATTTTCCAAACCAAGAAAGTAGTTTTACCTACCGCAACACCACCATGAAGGATGAATGGAGTAGCACACAGGACAATAGTTTTATGGTCAAGATAGTACCCATTTTGATTTTCTAAGCTCACTAATTCCCATGCATGTTCTCAACGACATAAAAACGCCAAATTTTCCTTCTCATCAAGATACTCTCTGGCAATCCCAAAGACCTTTTGGATTTGATTGAGCTCAAAATGGTTCCATTTGGGGATACTATGTAATGTTATCTTAACGACGCTTGTGTTGGTGGGGAGATGATAAAATATTGCATCGCAACCTGCATTCGTTGTCCCGCCTCACACCCGAAAGCTTTGCCTAGCTACTATAGCAATATTTGTGAGTAGGGAACCTACATCTCTCTTGCCCGTTTCCTCAGCTACTCCCATAGGATCAATAGCTAAAACTGTAGGATCTGATTTTAAACAAATGAATATCCAGTTAGTAAGGTGAGACAGTAATACCGGGAGTACCTCAGGTTGTTAGCATACCGGATCTATGTGCCATTGCATTATGCACTTCATTGGGAGGTGGAGTGTTGCATTGCACCATGACATCTGGATATAACAAACAGGTAAGTGCATGTATTTAATATACTTAAACATACCTTCCCTTTGTTGCTAGACATCTGCTCACCTCCAACATGAAGAGCAGGCTCTCCATGATGACCAGCCTCTGCTACACTAGACAATATCATTGAAACTTTGGTTATTTTGCCATTCGCATCATCTGTATCCACCCACTCAATAAATACCTTGCTTATTTTTCCATTCGCATCATCTGTATCCACCCACTACAATAAATACCTTGCTTATTGCACAACATATACCACAATCAATCATTCTATACTTACGAGGTAGGCCGATAATTGTTGAAATTTCCTTAGAGTGTATGGCATCCTACAATCCTTCACTATTAGTGGACACCTGGGGGTGTACAGAAGCAGGCCCTATATTAATTTCAGTCTCTATGAGTTGTTTTTGTGCCTGCTCAAGTGCCTTGTCATGCAGAGGAAGAACATGAGGCTCTGAAGTGGTATGATATGCTGGTGGTGCTTGTTCAGGCTCTGAAGTGGTATGAGATGCTGGTGGTGCTTGTTCAGGCTCTGGGACATGACTATGAGCTTCTGATGGCTGTTGTTGTTGGGGAGGAATTGAGGAGTATTTGGATGGTTCAGACACTTGATGTGTTGTGGAACTATTAGGAGATTGAATGTTCCCCTGTATGCTCGCAGATTCCATGGGTACATGGGTTGGAAGATGAGGTGGCGCGATTAATGTGCTGCCTTTCTCTAAGCTTCTTGGTGGCTTCCATGCCGACAAGGGTCTTGGTGTTAATAGGTTCTCCCCCATTGATTGCGTGTCTCCCTCTTGACCTGCTTTAGGACTTGATGTACTTTCCTTGTTTGGAGGCATCAAAGTATCTTTGTCCATTACTTGACCTTTATCCTTCTTCGTGCTGCTCTCATGTGGAGAGCATATAAATTACACGAGTACTATTAGTAGAACCTTTCTATTGAGACAACAGTAAGGGTGTGTGAATACTTGCCTGGGTAGTTTGTGGGGCTCTTGGAGGTTTAGCAGTGAGAGAAGGCGGCACATCACTTTCGTCTTCATCATCCTCAAACTCCTAAGGACATTCACCATCACTGCACCTTGGTTCACGATGCTCCTCCCCCTCTTCTTCATTATGTGTCTCCTCAGTCACAACATCTTTTCCTTTTAGGAAACGTAGGTTCTTACCCTGGCAAAATTAATTTCACGTGTTCCTCAGATGACTTAAAAATAGTTTAACTATGTCTTTGTATGCTTTTACCTCTTCTTGTTGTCTTTTAACTCTACCAGCCTCTGCCTCCCCGAACTGCTCCCGCTCGTTAGGGGAAAGTGTCCTTTGCAAATTCAATAAGAAGAGGACACTCAACATACACTTTTTTTTGCCACAATGCTGCACGTTGTTCTTCCGTATACATGCATGCAATGTGCTTCACATTGAGCCACTCTTTTGTAACTGGAACTCTATCTGTCCAACCCATTGTCCGCACCCATCTGGTATATGTTTGCCAAAATATACATATTGACAACCACCCAAATTGTTTAGGGTTTAGGAAACAATTAGGACAAGATTACATACCTATAAAATGCTCATTTGGTGGCCATGTTAGTACCCTCCTTCTGTTTTTGCTTGTTAGCTTTGAGTCCACCTTTCAATGTCTCGCACTTCACTTCATACAATGTGCCACTGTACCTCGATTGCCACTCTCGTATAGTTGTCACAAGGGTGCATTTTTTAGGGAGACGACATGATTTCTTTAGCAGTGCATACTGTCTTGTAGCCTCGTTCACAAGTCGATTCCACCATGTCTCTTGGTGTAACCAAGTGCGAAACAGGGAGTGCTCGTCTACATTATCACACAACTACATTATAGAGTACTATACTCTTTTTTGTGAAACATTTATCACAAAATGAGCTTACTTAGTGCGGATTTCAGGATTGGATATAACGTGGTTGGGTCATCACTAACCAAGGCCCTTAGCACATTGCTATGATGATCGTTTGGTAGTTTGGCACATGCAAGACTATATATTCGATCATCTGTCAACCACTTTGGTCTTCGGCTCCAATCTATGTCCATAAGCAATCTAGAAACAAATGTTAAAAATTTTAGAGGAGCACGTGAATGTAAACATAACTCCCTTTGAAAGAAATCCCTCTTAGTCTTACCTCCACCACTCTTCTCCTAAGTTAGGATCTGCAATTGCGGATGCCCGTTGCGTATTTTTTCGGCCTTTCTTGTCAGCCTTTAGAATGCGTTGCGGAAATGGGTAGTGAACTCCTCCGTTGAGAGCTCATTTCGCTTATTACTCACAAATTGCAAAGCCTTTGTGTACTTTGCCTGAATCGTGACATTAGTTCATTCTTTGTTTGATCCACTACATTCTAATGCTAAGAATAACCAAAAGGACAATGAAACTTACCAGATATAGTAGTTGGGATAGCACAATAAGAGGAACCTTGTACCAGTGTCTCCACAACCCTCCACACTTATTCATTTCAGCATCTAGTTCTTGTTGCAACCAGCCTAGAACATCGTCCTCCAAACCCTTAAGCATGTTGGCTGTGCCCATTGCTCTTACCATACATAGCATATCTATGAAAGAAGTTTTTACGTAGCCTTTGTCATTAATCGTGTGCCAACAAAACTTACACCATTAAAAGACTAGGAAGCGATAATCATGCTATAACTAAGCTTATCGATTCGACTAGGAAGCAATAATCATGCTATAGCTAAGCTTATCGATCGACTAGGATGAGTTAATTATGTTATAGCTCAGCTTACCAATTCGAGCGTGCCACCACAATGAGAACTTCTCCCTCGTTCTCTTTAGTGACCTCAACCATGCAGGCTTCCACACAACAATGATACTTAGGCTCCTCTTTGTGAGCTATTTAGCAAAATCACATTGCATAGTTTCATAAAATTCTTATCTTCTTGATAAAGAGTCAGAAACAATAGTGTAAGAAGTCATGTACCTGTATCAATTTGCACATTCCATGCCCGAAGATGGTGATTCCCATGCCATGTGTACAACATTTTTCCTTTCACGTCCTCCCACCCGAATTTATCAAATTGTTTCTCAAAATCCTCATTTAGTTGCATCCAGATTGGATCCCAGGTTTTTTGAATAGCATGACTAACTTCTACTCGATCTAGATCTGGAGTCCTTATTGAAAGCACGAATCTGGAACGATGAGGAACATATCCATTTCTAGATAACTCCAACGCTAGATTGTTCATCCGATCTTGCACTGGCCATACCGCTGGATGTGGTAACAAGAGGCACAATGGCACTAGTGGTAGTGGTACCTTGCGAGTATCATGTATAACCATGTTAGAAAAGTTTATAATCTTGTAGTTTGCTTCATGAATGTTACATGAGCCTACCAAATCTAAAAATTACCAACCTCAAGGTGGTGCAAAGTGCCGTCGAGCAAATCCCATTTCAGCGTGGATTTCTCGGTAAATAGTAAAAAGACCGCGATCTTCATCCCCCGCATCGTCTCTTTCATCATGTTCTTCTCTTGAGTAGTTTGCAATAGGGATCTGGTCCTTTGATAGTGCTGGTACCTATGCACTCGCTTTCACTGGCTTCTTCACTCCTTTCGCTTTGGTGAATTCTTTCTTTGTGCTAGCTACATCCTTTTTCAAAGCAATTCTGCCCTTTTTCTTTGGTGGCTCCCAACTAGGGTGGTCTTCTTTTTGTGCTCGTGTGACCCACTTGCTTTCAACAACTTCACTTGCTTGATCTGCACTTCTTTTCTTGACACCCATCGACTACTTAAGTTGGTCATAAACAAATAATTACTAGCCTAGATTACTGGCAAACAATGATTAATTTCATGAGTATTTAGGGCACTAAACTCTAATGGCTTACCTTTGCACCAAGAGTCTTTGGAGGAGGCTTTGAAACGTTTGGTTTGAGTGGAGCACTCGATGCTATGCTAGTGGCTCGTGGAGCGACAGGTACTGAAACTTTGGCTCCAGATGATACAGTTTGTTGTCATTTTGCTTGGACACAAAATGTTGGATGTTTCTTGCAAAAGAGAGCATGTAGGACAGAACAAAATTTAGAGGTCTCATTATCAATTCTCTTATCAGCCACGCCACAATTGTGTCCACTGCTGCACCTAAGGTGCACACATCATCGTCAATGGGTGGAACATGTGGCAACACTAGACTGGGAGCTGATGCTAACTGGACGGCTACTCCCAATGTGCCTCTAGGAAACTCTCTTCCATGTAGCTTTTCGTGGGGTAGAGACTGGATCACGATTCCTTTCCCAACTTCCTTGCCCTTGCTTAAGAGCACCACGTGCTCATTCTTGCTAAAAGACAAATTTTTTGTAGCCATTTGTTTTCCGTAAGAAAATTGAAATGAAATCTTAATATCTCAATACTATTACACATGACTTCTCTTAGGTTGTGATGTTCTTCTTGATACTCACATAAGTTTCATGGACACAGAGGAAAGCCTTTCAAAGAAGAGAGAGAGAGGGAGAGAGAGAGAGAGAGAGAGAGAGAGAGAGATCATGGATAGCTACATTCTAATCATAAAATGTCATAATGCACATATGCTATGAAGCAATGGAGATATATGAAATAAATCCTTTATTGACAGAGAGAGAAAGAGAGACATTAATTGTACCAACACTACTATACTAGCATGCATGTGAATAATAAATGCCATTAAAATAGAATGATTCGGAGTTTGTTTAAAGGACTGACCTGCACAGTTGAATGTGGTTGAATGTCCTCTAGATGAGATATTCTCCAATCCTGCAACACCTTCAACACATTAACATGGGTTTTGTTTAGACTTAATTACATCGACATAAATAAATAAATAAATATATATATATATATATATATATATATATATAGAGAGAGAGAGAGAGAGAGAGAGAGAGAGAGAGATAGATTTTATTATCGTCCTTGGAGGTCAAATATGACCTATGGGATCAAAGTTACATGTGATGTATAGCTGATGAGTGACTCTCGATGCTCCAAAAATTGTGGTGATGAGAGTCCCAATGGAGAGCCCACACTTTGGCTGGGAGAGGCAAGTGTGCAGGTCTAAGTTATGGCTGAAAATGTGAGAGACGCAAGTTCAGATGTGACCAAAAGCTGAGCACTTGGGTAGTGTGTGGTACTCAGACTCTCGAACTTGCAGTGACCATAATGTGCACAGTCGCTTTGACTCTTCTTCATTGCCCCAACGCCCTATCTCGCATCGAAGGAAATGGGAGCTAAGCCAAATGGTTGCGATAGTGCATATCACCGACAAGGGGATAGGCTCAAGCATGTAAGTGTGAGTACGGTTTCCTCTGTCAGGCGAAGAACTTGGTTTTGTAGTTGGGGGCAATACGGGTGGTGTAATGTATGAAGTGTGACCCACCGGATTTCTCCCAAGCCGTAATACATTGGCGTTGTAGAAAAGCTTCATTCACTTGGGAGTCAATTGAAGCATCATGTAGCAATTGTAATGCATCCCATCTCCCAAACCACTTCTTTATGTCTTGCATCCATCCCGTGCTCAAGATATTGCTTTTATGCGTCTTTTGAACTTTTTTGCTTGCTTCCCATGCAATTTTAGGAGGTCGATGTGAGGGGTTTTGACGCATCTTTATCATGTACTCCACAACCCTTTCCATGGCCATAACCTCAATTGGAAGACATCCCGACTCAAGAAGTAGGAGCATATATGGTGTTTGTGTCTTCACTTGGAGAAAGTTTGTAAGAAAATGCTTTTGGACATTCTCAAACTCTTTCCAAGTAGACTTTGAGATGCTCCCGCCCCACACTTCAACTCCATAAAGAAGAACCGTTTTCACCAATGCATCAAAAAGATACTTCATGAGAACGAAACACTTGATGTTTCCCGCATTACACATGTTCTCAAATGCATAAAATTCTCTCTTCCCTGCTTCCAAATGACGCATAACATATTCATGCCACTTGTGATTGGACGGAACCTCAAGGACAAGGTACTTAAAGCTCTCAACCACTTCAAGTGTCTCATTGTTGTACACAATGCATGGCTTCTCCTTATGGTTGATTTTCACAAGCATAACCTTTGTCTTGGATTCATTCACAATCAGACCACTATGCAAGCAAAAGTTCTCAAGAACAACCATAAGCTTTCGTGCATCTTCTAAAGTGTGTGCTAGAAGCACTACATCATCCGCATACAACAAAAGCGTGATTACCGCATTGCAAATAGTGACCTCTTCAATGCCTTCTTCTTGCATAAAGTCAAGTATCATTTGTTCCAATTGATCGATGCATAGACCAAAGAGAGTTGGTGACAACGGACATCCTTGTTTAACCCCAATAGTGCTTACAAATTTTTTTGAAATTTCTCTTCCCATGCGTAATTGACAAAGCACCTTCTCATAGATTTAAGAAACCGCAAGCATAAACTCACTTGGCACTTGGAGTTCTTCCATCCTTCTCCAAAAATTGTTACGTGGAATCATATCAAAGGCTTTCTTAAAGTCCACAAAACAATAATACAATCGCTTGCCTTTCAACCGACTTTCCTCCATGAGAACACGAAGAGTGACAAGATGATCAATGGTTGTATGGCATCGACAAAAACCCGCTTGTCTCTTTGCATGCTTGTCATTATATTTAGCCCAATCACTCAATTTTATCTCCATTATACACCCAAACAACTTTTCCATAAGCTATCCAATCATTATAGTCCAGTAGTTATTTACATTCTTTACATACCCTCCTTTGTGCAAAGGCTTAACCCAATTACTACTCCAATCATAAGGCATACCATATTGAAGTGCAAGGTTGAACATCTCACACATCCATTCATGGGTAAAATCTCCCGTCCATTTGATCATCTCCGGCTTGATACCTTGAAAATCTCCCGCTTTGTGAGTGGCCAACTTTTCAAGCCCACCGCATACATCCTCAATAGTAAAAAAAGAGGGCATACATGGAGTGAATCATAAAATGGAATATTTTCAGCATTTGCTTGCTCATATAATTGCCTACAATGTGTGTATATATCCAGAAGATTCAAGTTACCAAAATTCTCAACCCGCTTGCCCCTCAAGTTTCTCCAAAATCTTCCACATGCATGTGCCTTTTTTTTGGACTTGAAAAAGTTGTTGCTTTACTTCCCATCTTCTTCTCTTCTTTTGAATCAATGCCTTGTATGTATGCAAACGACTTTGATAGTTGTCTTTGTCCATAGTTGCATCAAGCTTTATCAAGGACTTTCGAGCATCTTGACATTCTTTATCAAACCACCTTTTGCGTGATCTATCTATGTTGATACCATGGAGATGCTTTATAGCAAAGCATTCTTTAGCAGAAGAGCAAATAACTTTCTTGAAAGCTTCCCATTTAGTTTCCAATGGTGCATCATATTGAAGCTTCTTCATCCATAATTTTTGCTCAACCATTTAAATGTACATTGGTGCCCGTTTGAAATCCATACATAGTGATAATTTCTCTTTCCTTTGGCTGAGATTATCATGCTTGGTTGCTTCTCCACATGAAAGGTCAATACATAAGGTGCGATGGTCGGATTCCGAGGACCATTGGCCAAACATAAAACTCTTTATGTGATACATGATGGCTTCGGAGAGTAGCATATAGTCAATCACACTATCCCCATTATGTCTCCTACATGTAAATCCATTGGTTCCACTCCACAAAGATACACCATTGGCAATGAGCCTACCCGTGCTATTACACATGTGTAAAAGTAGCTTTCCATAGTGATCCGGCTCCTTCTCATCCATTGAAAAACGATCATACAAGTGAACTTCCTCCAACTCCCTTGAAATGTATGGCATATCAAATTGTTGAGTATCATGTTGCAATGTTTTTGTGCGAGCATTCATATCCCCAAATACAATAACATCACCTTCACCTTTGAAATAAGCAATGTCCTCTTCTAAATCAAAAAATGGCTGATCTCTATCAATGCAAGCATAAAAGGGAGAATCATGATGAGGAATGTAGCAACCGGCTACAAAAATGGGTGCTCTTTTTGGTGTCATAATTTTCAGCCATACATAACGTTTGTACTTGTCATCTTTCACAACTGATACAAAATCTTCCAATGCTTTCTTAACCATACATGCTACCCCTCATGATGAGGAAGTTTTGTCATTGAGTGCTTGTCAAAGAAACTTGCCTCAAGGTAACATTGTCACAGGTGAAGTAAGAGATCTGGTTTACGTCTTTTGGAGCTCAAAGACTCGAGTTTCGCCCAACAAAAAGGACACATGTCTGAAGAGGATTGGAAGAAAAAGTGTTGTCAAACATCCAGTGCATCTTCTTGATGACTCTCAGGTAAATTCAAACCGTTGCTAATGTCTTTTGTGCCTCTCTATTTTATCAGGTGTATTGTACTCTACTTATAGTACTTCAAGGTATTCCATTTGTTTTACCTCATACAGTATCTCTAGTAACTTGTTGAAGGTATATCATTTGGTACATGTAGCAACCTAAGGTATAATAGTAGCTATATTAATATGAAGGTACCCCATTCTTATACCTTATAATGTCCTATGCTTCCACTCTAGGTACTCAATAGCACTTTTCATGTGATTGGACTTGGTAGTGCAACGAATAAGAAGCTCTACTTTTATTGAACTATTCTCATCTCATCTTAAGAGCTTCATCAAGCATTAACTACATTTTTTGGTGGCAGGCACAACAATTTAAAGAGTGCTTACTCAAGTTTCCATCAGATGTTGTTGTTTCAGTCATCGACTTTGCCAAGAATTATCGATTTAAAATACAAAAATGAGATACAATCCATGCACTGGTGGTCCAATCAGGTTACAATACTTGTTCACATTACTTTTGTGAGAAACTCAGGAGGTGGTGTTGAAAAGACACTCCATTTTTACATATCTTATGATATGTTGCCTGCCACTCTATTTGTACAGCATTGTTTTATTCTTCAAGACAAGTGGTTGAAACAGAAAGGCCATACTTTATGATATCATTGGGTGTGGTCAGATGGTGCAGCGTCTCAATTGAAAGCACGAAGACCTTTCTACTTTGTGGCTAGGTATTATCGATTTTGACAGGTCTATACATGATGCATAACTTTTCAGCATCATGACATGGAAAAGGCCAGCACAATGGAGCAAGGGCAGTCATAAAGAGAACCCTCACTCATGAGGAGTTGAAACCAGATGGCTGGGTCTATGAAGTCTGCAGCCGATGTAGTCAACTATCTAAATGAAACATTTCAGCAAGAGTTTTTTGGCTACTTTCCAAGGATGATCTGTGATGCAATGTCCAATGGGATTGTCAGCCTATTACAGGCTTAAGATCATTTCATTGCATTAATGGATATTCACAGTATGATCCATGCACTCTACGATATTGGACACTCTCATGTTTTTGTGATTCATGTATTTGTGGGCAATGGAGAAGATGCAAGAACAGACAACATGTAGAAGAATGGAAATATTTGATAGTCCAACCAGTACTAGAATCAGACGATCCTTACAGTGATGAAGACGATGATGCCGAGGAAAATAACATTTCTGATTTCAATTTGCCAATGCATAATGTCTTTAACCTCCCCATGTATGAAGGGAACCCTGACTGTTTGTGTGAATTGTTGTCAATTGGTGACAACTTTGCAGTCAAGGCAGCACAGAAAGGAATCTCATCAAATGCACCAAAAAGATGTACCAGATAGTGAAGGCACAAAAGGATGCATGCACACAAAAATTTCTAGAGGGGGGAAGTAGTTGAAGGCTTGTACTATGGCCAAGTTGAAGGCAGTTTTGATACATACAACCTTCTAGATCATAGACCTCTAGTTATGATCTATTCACACCTTGTAAGAGCAATACTATTTCCCATAATTCCTATCCCTGGATTCCAAAATAGATTCAGGTTATCTACTGAAATTTATAAAAACATATACAATAGCATGCCTTATGATGATGAGAGTGATCAAGATGCACTAATCATGTAACAAACAATACCAAACACAGAGGCAAAAAGTACCAATAGATTTTTGTTACAAAACTCTCACAGTACTTGAGTTAAGTACCAAAAATTCAACCTTGTACTTTTTTTGATAGCCTAATGTCTTTTTGTTTCTCTCTTGAGTTTCCTCTCTTTCTATTCTTCTGTTCTGATAGCAGGTACCAAAGAAAACTTGGGTTAATCACCCTATCCCAATAACTTAGAATAATTACCAAAAAACCAACCATGTTCTTTTCATTGCCTAATGTATAGTTTCAAACATGGCACTGTATAGTACAAAAATTGGTATTGTACAATCCAAACAGTTACTGAACCAAATGTTACAGTACCAAAGATTAATAGTACCAAGTACCAAAACTAGTACTACACCAACTATAACCCACCTGTATAATATTTTAGTGCATCCTCTCTTGATGGCTAATGTCCACATTACCAAATTGGTACTATGAAGTACCAAAATTGGTTCTGTATATTGCTATTGTACAGTACCAAATAGTTACATAACCAAATGTTGTAGTGCCTGACATGCATAGTACCAAAATAGTACCAAAGAAGACCAAATTGAAGTTAAAATACACATTGCAAGTAGTTGGAAATAACAAAATTACCATAAATGGTAGTAATATTAATAGTTGAATATTGAACATTAGTCTATAGGTCAAAGTAGTGACAATGTTGTGTATGTTAGTAGCCAATTGGGATACATTATATATTTGGGGGGTCAAACCGATACGAATAGACTTCCATCTCTACAAAAAAATCAACAACGAGTGGGGACAAATCATCTTCAACATCAAACAATAGGTGTTTCCTACAGTAAGCAAGGATGTATGATCCACTCAACTAACCAAGGCTCTACTATGTCATCGAGATACGAGGAACACTCGGGCTCCACTCTCGGCTCAAAAGAACGGATCGGCAAGCAACTGTCATAACCACTCTTCAAAGACTTGTAGCAGGTGTCTTCAAGAAGGATCGTGTTGCTAGTGTTGAATTGTGGGTGTTTTTCCCACACTGTTCACAACCTCTTCACGAAAATAGGCTTTTGCTAGAATTTTTCGTCAACGTACGGAACACATTTAAAACTATCCCGCCAAATCTCACAATCCTCCTCAGAAAATATGTCTCCTCATACAAAAGAAATCATATAAGACTTAATCAAAACAAGGCTTCACATCAGCTTATTACTGACTTACTCCAAGTTACATTACCTTTTATGAATTTTGGGTTCTTCATAACTTTTGAGAAGCAAGTATTCAAGATTTGCATCAGCTTAGGCTTCATGCAACAACTCCAAATCATAAGGCTTGCTCGAGCTGCCACTACTTCCAAGAAATCTTGGGCACCTGGCCTCAACTTACAAAAACATAATTTATTGACACGTATTCCTTGTAACTCTTGCTTGAGTTCCCATTCATCTTTTGGTAATCTAGACCAACTCTTCATGACCACCCCATTGACATCAAGAATAATTAGTCTACCCATGCAAGAAGATCATTTGGAGCATTACGCTCTATAACAGTAGGCTCATCTAACCACCGAGCTTTGAACCCTAACAAACAATAATATGCAAAAAAGATAAAAAACATATAATTTCTCATTAAACACTAGAAAGTAATAGGCATATTTGGCTCAAAACAAATGGCTGAAATAAGGTCGGTAATACAATGTGGCACAAGACATGCATTACATCTTGCACGCACGGCTCTTAGGCACACGCATTCAAGAGAGATTATTTTTTATACAAACTATATCTGCTAGAGGAGCATCATCATCTCTTGTTGTATGCTCATTAACATCAACCCCTAAAGGGGGGTCCTTGTCTCCCAAAAATTGAGCCTTGTGCACTGCATCATCAAGAGGTAAGCATTCCTCAAGTAGCTCCTTACTCACACCAGTATCATCCACCTTTGGGTCCTCTTCCTTTAACACTTTCTTCCCACCAGTGTCCAAATTTGGGTCCTCTATAATGGGATCCTTGTCTCCATCCTTCTTCTTTGATAGCGACTTGTCATCATCTACTTCCCCCTTCTGGTCCTTGCTTTCATCTTGTTGGTCCTTGTCTCCAATCTGCTAGTCCTTGTCTATATCCTAATGGTCCTTGTCTACATCCTACTGGTTTGGTAGCACCTCATGGTCAGGCTCTTCCTTGCGGGCATTTACTCCCTCATGGGCCCCTGTGGTGGTGTCCTTGTCTTCATCTAGCTTGTCTGATTGCACTTCATTAGACATTCCTTGAAATGTGCGTGTAGCTGCCTCGTGCATCTCCACATTACAGAACTTACCACCATCTATCATTTCCTCATCAAACATATGTCCATGCTTGGAGTGCTTGTCTGCAACATAATTGTCTGTATACTCCTCTTTGACCTCATATTCGACATAGTTCAGCAACAAAAAGACATTTTACGATAAGAAAAACCAGAATTGTGTTCTAAAAAAGAAGTAGGACAGTTGCTTACTCTTCTGAACATGTCCCTTGTGAGCCCAAGTCTTGGCCACTTTAGAGATGCGCTCATTGCATCAAACTTTTGCACAAATGTCTTCTTTCATTAGAGTGGCAGTGAAACAGAGAGGGTGGTACTGGTGCCTGCAGGCCAAAATAAAAGAAGCAACCGCATGGGCAGAGCCCAAGCACTCCCCACAAGCAACACAAGATCCTTAAGCATAGATTGTGTTGTCTTCATCCTTGATATTGGGCCTTGGAAATAATGTGAATCTTCTTTCTTCTTTGATTTCTGCAATCATCATTCTAACAAATTCACTCTGGATTTGAGCCTCTTCACATTCAATCTCGAGGACATCACATTCCCTCTGCAGGTCACATATGGAAATGTCATGAAACTGAATATTACCAAAGTAATGTCCTAGAGAAAAGTACATAGTAGCAAATGTAAATGTCATGACAGTTCCTAGTACTAAATAGCACACAGTACCAAATGTAACAAATAGTAAACTGTACCAAATTTTTAGAGTACCTAAAGGACCAACTACTACCAAAGGACAATAATCTAATAAGCAGTGAATAGTACCAAATAGAAAACAATAACCAATATGGTAAGTAGCAAAACTAGGAGACAATACCTAAAGTACTTGTTAAGTATATCATGCTCCTACCAGAGCACAACAGTCTAGTACGCAGTAACTAGTACCAAATGCTAAGTACCAAACAACAAATAGTACCAAATACTTAGTATGAAAAGTTTCATAATATAAAACTACCAAATGCTATGTACCCAAAGCACAATAGTAAAAATCTAAAGTACCAAAAAGTACAAAATGAGGTCTTCAAAGTTCTCAAAAATATTGAAGTACCAAAAGTAAAGTACCTCAGGTCAAAACATGGTACTTAAAGAAGTAATATGTACATCATGATTCATAGCACATAGATATACATATGATGTTCCTACAGAAAGTACCAAAAGGACTCCAAAGTACCCAAAAATATTGAATTTTTCAAAGTACCAAATGAAAGTACTCATGGTCAAACCAAGGTACTTAAAAGCACCTAATATGTACATCTCAATACACAGATATAAATATTATGTTCCAACAAAAACCACCAAATGTTAAGTACCAAATGTTCCTACAAGAAGTACCAAATGCTCCTACAAGATGTACCAAATGTGCATAAGAAATATTCAGGATGTACCAAAGGACAGTTAAAGAACTAGCTATATACGAAAACAGTTCAAATAGTACCCAAGTTTTT
Source organism: Adiantum capillus-veneris (assembly GCF_014529385.1). Lineage (NCBI taxonomy): Eukaryota > Viridiplantae > Streptophyta > Polypodiopsida > Polypodiales > Pteridaceae > Adiantum > Adiantum capillus-veneris. Next base: position 31,790,970 of record NC_140958.1, on the reverse strand, counting down.
TCATGACATTGTACAATTAGTATGAGATACAAACCAGGACAAGTAGCAAAAGTTCCTATCAAGAATATGGCACTACATACAAGTGCATACAACTACATGCAAGAATATGGCACTACATACAAGCACAATTGAACAACAAGAGGTACCATATGAAAAAATACATGTTCAATTTCTATTTCTAGCGCAAGATTCTTCATCTCCACAGTGCCTTCGAGTCAATGTAACATGCGTTTTGATGCATTTAGATCAGCTTCCACATCTTTTATCTCATCAATGTCACAAGGAACTTGCCGATGTAGTTCATCTAGGCCTTGCTCAAACAAAAGAATATCCTCCTTAATTTTCTTTGTGACAACATTTGAGCCCTAAAACCTCAGTAAACTCTCTTTCTTTTGTTGGAGACTTTCTCTCAACTCAGATAACCTATTCAACTTCTGCATAGAGCTTGTCCAAACTCCGCAAACAATGGCATCCAAATCAAAAATGTAATCTTCTGCCACTGTTTCAAACTGCAAAACTTTATCCTCTTCAATAGTACACATATTGCTGGCACCCTGTGTGTACTGCCTCTTCTTGTTGGACCCTAATAGCCCACAATGAAATGCTCCATTATCCCTCTTCCAATTTTCCACCTTCCTCTCCAATCCTCCAAGTTTACTACTGCACATGCCTAGCACACTCTCCCCAAACCTTGCACATGCAATTTATGTCTTGCTGGGTGATTTTTAGCAGCATGGCACTTCTCAAAATCATAGCACCTAGCAAACTTAGCAGTAATCTCCACACATGATGGGGAACCCTGGTACACCTTATGAAAAAGAATTGTTCAATCATCAATGAAAGAAGGCTCCATTCTTCTAATACCGATGTTGGAAAATAGTAAGCCACTGATCATCTAGCAGATCATAGTCAGATAAGTCCTTAGCAAGCTTTCCTTCTAGACTCAAACCATACTCCTCATGTAATTCTTCTATAGTATAACAGAATTTGTCGAGTATTGGGTGCTCATCCATTCTGTTTTTTCATAAAATACAGCAAGAGGAAACAATTAGACATGCCACTATAGTGCCAAATGTATAAAGTACTTAACATGCAACCATATTCATCCAACCAACATGCAGATAATGTCTTACAATACCTTAATTAACATGCAACCAAACCAAATGGTACATTGTAAATCATGTAAAGTAACAGTACTTACCCTCTTCTTTGTTGTGGATTTGTTCACTTGTGCAACAGAGGATTTTCCCATGCTCACTGTCATCTCTGATTGATGAATGTTTTGCCTCTCTTTGGGAGCTGTAGTACCATTGTTGCTATGACACTTGTTCTTGCTGGTATGAGGCTAATTGCAACTACTACTAGGAGTTTTGAATGAACTCCCCTTCATCCTAGACTGCTTCTCTTCAGTAGCTTTGGGTGTGGCTCTAGGTGCACATTTGCGGGTTGGTGTCCTCATGTTGACAGAGGGAAATGGAGGAAGGAAAGGTTACAAGGGGAGCTATGGCAAAAGTGTTTGTGAACAACATGCAAAGTGCTCTCGCACACGGTAGGGGGAGAGAATTCAAATTAGTCCCAAACGTGTGACCACGATCACGTAATATACCTCGGTAAACCATGATTGCACTCGATCTTATAATCTTTGAATTGTACCTTTTAAAATGTAACCTTTAAAAAGTCCAAATGCAAGTTCCCTCCTCCAAGAACCCTACAACTACCAAAGTGGAAAACAACCAAATGGGTACAATTTTTGTACCACCAAACACTGCTTTCAGTCATAAACATTTTTCATGGACACTACATGTATAGCAATAATTTTTGGGGATTGGTAGTAGCATCGTTCTATTGGTCTGATGGTGGGAATATTGCTCTTGCCTGGTGCTTTCTGATGGCTATTGTACTTGGCATCTAGAGCAAAGGATTTTCCCAATTGCCTTGAGGGTTCCTTTTGACTAGGAACCTCTTCACATTTTTCTATTGTTATTAGATATTAGATAGGATATGATCTAGTATATCCTTTTTCGTAAACATTATAGTGTTGTGTTCTTTCCTCTAAAGTAGCTTGGAATGTTAGTAGCACCAAAATATGGTTATGTTTTTGAAGTACTCAAAAACCACATAGTTCCTTGCCACCCTAATTTTTCATATTGGCTTATGTTGCTAACCTGGTCTATTTAGACCTAAGCTGGAGCTAAGCTTGTTTTTGACTTCCTCTTGGGAAAAAGAGTTTGTCCTTAGCACATGGCTTAGAGATACTCATAAGGTTTGTTGGATAACATGTGGATCTTACTGATTTATTTTTGTCACATTTTACTAGAATGTGAATTTGTTTGACCTTAAATGATATCCCATAAATGATGATTTAAGAATATCTACTAAGTTTTGAAGTAATAAGTATGGGATTGCTTGCTTGGAAACTTAGTAATGAATTAACAAGCTTAAAACACTAATTACTTGGATGTTCCTATCCAAAAAATTCGTTAATCAAAGATGCCATATAGGTGCACCAATTAAGAGGAATCCTAGGAGTATTCCTAGGAAGGAAACCCACCATTATTTGGTGGCACTATTTATTTGAACAAACATTGGTTTTTATTGGGCCTATTGAGATTCCTAGATGGACTTTTCAAAGATGAAAGTAATTTGGAATAAGCTTCAAAAAAAAAGGATGTTTTCTAAGCATAAGAATGATCATCTTTTTACTTCAAATACTATTGCACAAATAGGATTGTAGCTTGTCTAGCAATTTTTAATTATGACATGGATAACAATTGATAGGCTCTTTGACATCTATTATGCGTAGCCAATTCTAACAAAATCTAGTGTCTTGTCTATATGGATGCAAGTTAGAATTCTATTTTTTTCCTAAAAAGGTTTAGCTTTGCTACATTTAGAGACTTTGAAGATGAAGGCATATTTCATCCTCATTATATGGTTTTGTCCCGATGTATATGATAACTAGAATATGATGTCATTCTCATCTGATTCCACATGCTCTATAAAATGAGATCATAAAAAGTACATTATAAATCATGGTACAAGTGGCATCTTTGCTATCTAGACAGGTTCTCATAGAGGCCCCATGGATAGTGAAGAAAAGAGTGGCATGTGGAGCAATGGACCATACTATGACCAACAAGGCACTATAGATATATGTGTACCTTTGGGTGGATTGAATGGCATCATGGGATCATGGGGGCATGATGGGTGCAATGTGGGTGGTTGTGTTTCCATGGATCATGAAACATTGCCAAAATGCAAAGTTGACCCTAGCCCACTTGAAAGTTGTTGTTGTGATAGCACATGTGCCTTGAACACAGTGCACTCTCGCTTGATGTTGATGCAATGTTGTTATAGAATTTCAAACTCTCGTGCCAAGACATCACATCCAGTAAGACATTCCAAGAATGCATTACCAACCCTCGTGAATTTACTTGAAAGCCACATGAAAAAGCACACATACACTACAATGAGAGTTATAGTTTGTAACTTGAATTGATTCATGACTTACCAGGCTAAGAACCACATGCTGAAAGGTTGATCTTCAATGGTTGAGAGTCTATGGTGCCTCTCGGAATGGTTCTCGGGCCATATCATTATTAGCATCCAAACCATCACTGTCGGCTACAACATCTTTAGCATGACAATTGTAGAATGGAACCACTAGGAGCCCACATATCCACATGGCTAGCACCCAAATCTAAGCTTGAAATATGGTTTACAGTTACAACAGTAACAAAAATATAACAATCGTCAGACATATAGAGGAATGGTTTAGGGCTTACTGAATCTATGAAATTGTCGATAACAACGTATGTGCATGAGAACATCCAAAGGAAAATGGTATGGATATGGTGAAAGTTGCACTCACGAGCCTCGTGGGGGATGACTGAAAATGATATGGTTGACATGCGACCACAATTGCGCCATCGAACAACAAAAACTATGCTGCTAGGTTGATTAAACTCTCCATGAGCTCTGTACATAATACGTTTCAACATGGAATTCGCCAACACCATTGCTTTGTTTCCTATGTGTCATTAAGTCCACCGACTCAAGGTACACCCCTCTGAGGTGGGTTCGTTTGGCTGGTGTGAGTGAGGGAGCCTACAAAACGTTGAATCACTTGTAGGCTGCTACAATGCAATAAGTGTCAAAGATTTAGGTTTAAAAAATAGATACTTATCCACCATAAACTCACTCAAGGCTTCTTTTTGGGTTGAGAATCACTCTCCATAAATCTACATTTGTGAGCACCGCCAAATGTAGGGGAACCACTGTAGCAACCCCAATTTCTTCCATGTTTGCATCCAAGTGTATTTGACTCCGTTACATGAAAAACATAATCAGTTTTTGGAAATCATTTTGAACACATCATGCATTGTTTTCTACTTGTATTTCTTACCGTGTGGAAAGGAACTGAGCATATCAAAAGGTCTTCCACGATGATCTAAAGAAGATTGGCTGCGCATGCTCTATCTAGTTTCCTTGGAGGTGCTGTGTATCGAGCCCCTAGACCTCAAATATTGTGATGGACTCGATGTACATGATTCTAAGTGTCGCTCAAAGTCACCTTGCTTAGAATCTAAGCCACCACCTTGTTATTCACTCCTTTCAATTTGTTGCTCTTGTGGTGAGTCCTCCGATGTTCAATCAGATGGCAATGGGGGAGGATATTTCCTTGAACAGATTGAAGAGTAGAGAAAATGCGAGTAAGTTTAAGACCAAGAGTATGGTAGCTTTGAGAGGGCATGGGAGGATTGGAGGTGGGGGCGAGATATAAGTTCAAGTTGCTCACCATCACAGGTCAATTGGTGACCCCACAAGCCCACAGGTGAAGGACGCGTACTTAACATTCACAACTCTAATTAGGCACTACTGGCCACAACACTTGGCATGGGTAGGGGTAGCGATTGATGGCCTGCAATTAGTATATGACTCTCAATGTATAGTCTTACAAGTGTGCTTGCAAACAAGCAATGGCTATATGGTCACCTAGCGGCAAAGTGATATATGAAGGACTTAACATAGAGTGAGATCAAGCCTTGAGGGAATACAAAATGTCAGTGAGGCTTGAAGGGAGTAAGGCCCATGTCACACTTGATCGGATGGATGTGATGTAGGATGAGCTAGTCCAATCAGCTCAATTGCCTTGTTTTGACATTGCCACATAGAGTGATGGTCACGCTGATGATTCAAGAAAACATGGATGTCTAAATCATGGCCGATGCCTCTCCTTTTGTGTCCGAGGGGTCACCCCCACCCTATCTTGCCCAACTGACGTACTCTAGAAGCTAATTGGAGCAACTCCGTATGCAATGCTTCTCTTATTTCACCTTGTGTGACAGTATTTGTAGACAACACGGGACACTCAATGTGTAGCCTACTTGGGTGCTGTGGAGAACGTGTGCCATCTCACACATGACCGACGATCATATGTGATAGGGGCCTAAGCCAAGGCTGCTATCGATTTGATAGATGAAGAGATGGGAGAGAGAATTTCTCTCAATTTTAGGATCAGGTAGGGTGGAAGAGAGGAGGAAGAGGGCTCCTCCTCTTTTTGAGTTGCAAGTAGACACCCAATGCCTATTCTGGAAAGGGCACCCTCCCATCAAGTTGTGGCTAACCACCAAGACCAAGCCAACCTTCTCAAGATGTTGGAAGAAGTTGATGAAGCCATTTGGTTCCAAAATAAAATGTGTGGTATGTTGATGTGGCTTGTGCATGCGGGTTGGCTGGCTGGTGACGGAGGACTTCTGCACAGTGGTTGTTGCATGCACAAGTAGGCATGTGGAGAGAAGTCCTCTTTTCTTAATATATAGATATAGAATATAGAATATATATACTAATATATAGAATAGATTCCTAAGTCACTATATAATAATACTTCTAAGACTATAACAATCTTAAACATGCATGTCCACGTCATTTTTTCTCTCACAAACATTATATGCAAAACATCTACAACCTACATTACTACTATCTTGCAAGACAAAAGTGGAAAGCCTTGCTAGTGTGAGAAACTCAGCATCTGGTGAGTGGAAAGAGAGGATGCGATGATGTGCCATTTGTTAGCATAGAGAGAAGTCCCCAAAAGGAAAACCCACTCATAAAAGCAATAGCCTTAGCACATGAGGGGTACTTCACGTCTCAACTGGTGAGGTGGGGGGCTACCAACCTATTAATTGGAGTAATTAGTCTTAATACTGAGCACATACACAAGGTTGTCCAAGTAGTAATGGTACAAATTGGGCCAATTGGATAGAGATGTGGTAGGATCTTCATGTGATGAAAGTTAGACAAGGCAGTGGCTTGCCAACTCAGGAGGGGTGCAGGTTCTAAAGGTCGATTGTCTGTGCTTCAGCATAAGAAAAAGTTTCCACATCCCCTAACTGGGTTGACATGTAGGAAAGAAGCCTATGTATTTTGTGGCTGGTTGGCTAAGCGCCTTCATGTGCTCACTACAAAAGATGAAGTTACAAACAGGATATCTTCTATATAGAGGGCTCACAAATTGATGCTTTGGGAAGGTGTTTTCATAGAATGAGTCCAGGAGATTGTCAAAGAACATGAGCACACATTTGACGTTGGCTAGATTGCAGGTTCTGAGCTACTTTGGGCTTGAAACACCATGCATGGAGTTAAGTGTAGAAACATTCAAAGAATCTTGTTGACTATGGCTAACAATGGAGAGCATGATAGAGGAGAGAACTAGGGTCTTTGCCTTGAGGGGAAAGAATGCATGAGAACTACCGAATGTTGGGGTATAGGCCTCTGTGCCTTGCCCGGCCGCCCAGAGTCTGGGCGCCCACTGACTTGTATACCTTATACATAGCATAAGTGTATAGGGGGCTGCTCACTCTTTTGAGTCTCCCCACCCATATATGTGTCGTGTATCTCCTTCTCTCTCTCTCACTCTCCGTCTGTGGTGCTCCCCGATCCCCTTCAATTGGTATCAAAGCGTAGGTGCGGAGGGAGCGCGTGTGTGCACAGTCACGACGACAGCAGAGAGCCAGTTTCATTCCCGAAATCGCGTCCAGGCGCGCACTTTCAAGAGTGCAAACAGGGTTTCGACTTCGGCATCGGCAAATTCAGTTTTCCGAGAGTGTTTCCTGCAAGTGTCCTGCCGTTTTACCCCCCTTTCGAAGCCATTCGAGCCATCAAAAACTTCATTCAAGCTACGGTTGAGGAGCTGCATTTTTCAGCCCTCTTTTGGCAGTTTATGCTGCGTTTTTGGGTCGAAACGGAGGTTTTTGGCATATTTTGCACACTCGGACTCGGATACATGTAATCCAAGAGTCTACCTTGGGGTTTTGGCATGCTCCGGACGCGCTCATCATATCAGAATTTTAAAATTCTGAACGCTGAATTTTTTGCTGCAGCAATTGTTTATTGTGTGTCGAGGATTTCACACATGGTTTTCTCTCAGATGTGAGAGTGATATTTGCTGCAAGTTTCCTCACAGGTGGGAGGATACGATGTATGCCTTATGTGGTTTGATGCTCAGGGAGACTAATGTGATTGCATTTTGAGCTCGGCAATGTATGCCTCGAGCATGTTTTTTGGCAGTCACAGGTAGAGCAGATATTTGTGTACTAGATTTGCAGATGTTTGCAATGATGTATGCAAAGTGTGGAGATTGGTGCATGCATTTGAAGTGCGGTTTGATGCGCTTTGGTTGCTCATGGTTTTGAGCGTGCACTCAGTTTGGTTATTGGTTTTGTGGCCGTTTTACTGACAAAACTCTGGCGAAATTTTCCCAGGAGTTTTATGCGTATCATTTATGCGATCTAGGTAGAGATTGCAGGTTGCACTCAGCATTTGCGTGCGGTGTTCTTTGCAGGTGGGAGATTTGTGCGTGTGTATGCATCGATACCGCACAGTGTGGGCTTGGTGATTAGCTCACAGATTGCAGTGTGATACTAGAGCAGGTGAGGCTTGTATTGACATTGCGGGAGCTCTATTTTGGAGTGTGTCTCACAGGTTTTACATTGTGTTTCTGGCCATATTTGTAGACAGTTTCCAGGTGTTGTTGGTGAGGTGGTTTTGCTTTCTAGTTTGCTACATTGTGCTCATGGCAGAGACAGATGATCGCTCAGATTATGATCTCTCCGAAATGTGCATGTTTGATGGGTCAGACTTTGCAGCATGGAGAGAGTGTATGCTTGATGCATTGACACAACGAGGGTTGCATCGACCATTGAGTGGTGATGCAGGTAGACCTTCAAACATGTCTGACGATCAGTGGCAAGAGCTAGAGGAGATGGCACTATCTACACTCTTTTTGCACCTTGCGGAATCTGTATATGCTCTTGTTATGTATGAGACTACTTCGAGAGCACTTTGGCACAGATTACATGATATGTATGATAGATCTGAGTCATCACGGACTCGTGTGAGACATGTACATTCACGAGCACGCCGAATGGTGACATGTTGGTATTCTGGTCATTCTGGACACGTTAGACGGCGTTGTTTTCGTCGTATGCGACATCGTAGGAGACATGGCAGTCTCGGAGATGTATGTAGTGATGCCATGGACTCAGTTCCTTTGACAGTTGAGGCAGATGTAGTGTCGGAGTATACTAGTGACGGGGATGTCACTTTTACCTCGAGCTATGCAGGAGATGCTATACATGTGGATAGTGCACTCCCTTTGCAATGGTTGCTAGACGCAGATGCTATGTTTCATGTCACGCCGCATCGTGCATGGTTTTGTAGCTATTCTAGCGGGATGCTTGGCAGTGTATGTTTGACCGATGGATCGGTGCATGCGATAGCAGGTGCAGGAGATGTGAGACTGTCATTACCGAGTGGTGCATCTTACTTGTTACGACATGTGCGCTATGTACCAGATTTGACAGTGAGTTTGATCTCGATTGGTCAGCTTAGAGATTGTGGATGTCAGATTTCTCTACGAGAGCGAGATTTTGTGATGCATTTGGGTTTGCTAGTGATTGCGAGAGGTGCCAGGAGTGGTACAGGTTACCCATTGCATGTGGATCACGGGAGAGACGGTGTTGTCTCTGTGATCATGCAGTCAGGTAGAGAGCGAGAGAGCATGCGAGTCTCTTTTGCTCATGGGTTGCAGGGTACTTTGCATGGAGTGCAGAGTAGTGAGCTCGTTGTGCACACAGTTGGGGCACGACTTGAGCAGTCACACAGAGAGGTGACAGAGTCAGACATGCATGCTTTGCTAGTGACTGAGCAAAGCAGAGAGTCAGTTGTGCGAGATACTTCTATGGAGGATAGACAGGTAGAGCGGTCTTGCTCTAGTGAGTCACGACAGGAGGACGTTGTGCAAGAGTCTATGCATACGGAGTTAGAGCATGAGAGCTCTAGTGAGTCACAGCAGATTGAGTGGTCATGTTTGCAGTGGATGATTGCAGAGGAGGCTGAGACGTCACCGATTATGCAATCATTCCTTTGTATGCTCGACAGTGAGCATGGGGATATAGTTTTGCAGGATATGTCTTCCAGCAGACACCTAGAGCAGCTCGTTTGCTGTGAGGTTGCACGACAGGTTGATGCGTCTTTTGCGGACAGTCAGGAGATGCATGTGGCTGACACGCCTTGTCAGTCAGAGATGCCTATTGCCAGGGATATATATGTTGATGCATGCTCCGTAGAGCTAGCAGGGCCCGCTAGCATTGCATCGGCATTCGGTGGTCTCATGTATGAGATGCTGATCTTGAGACCAGATATCGTAGCTGCAATGGGAGCATTTTCAGTTGGGGTTGTCAGTCGTTTGTTGACTGATGATGGCAGAGTGCACGAGGGAGATATGCAGATATTGCGTACATACTTGCAGTACGTGTGTGGTATGTCTGGTGGTGTATGGACTTACACGGGAGCAGGACAGTCGGATGCACACGATCACAGTCAGCCAGTGGGCATCGGTTGAGAGAGATTTTCTCTCGCCTTTTGTAGTCTTTAGACTAGGTTCCCTTGTTTAAAGGCACAGTCGCCTTTAAGTGGGAGGTTGTTGGGGTATAGGCGTCTGTGCCTTGCCCGGCCGCCCAGAGTCTGGGCGCCCACTGACTTGTATACCTTATACATAGCATAAGTGTATAGAGGGCTGCTCACTCTTTTGAGTCTCCCCACCCATATCTGTGTCGTGTATCTCCTTCTCTCTCTCACACTCTCCGTCTGTGGTGCTTCCCGATCCCCTTCACCGAATGCTACCACAAGTTCAAAAACAAAAACCAAGAAAGCTACCAAAACTGACCCCCAAAGCAAGAAAGTGCCCTGCACCTCCACCATTATAATGTACTATTAAAAAAACTAGGACTAAATTGAGTATGAATCACGTAAAGGAGGGAAGTTCCTTGCATTAGGATTAAGGGGCTACAAAGGGACATTCACATAGGTTTGTCCAACCAGACATTAGACACACCACAAATCTAGTGTATGTATCTACCTTGATTGCTCAACTCTAATTTTATGCAATTGTAGCTACCAAAGCACTCTAGTTGAGAACGGGGTGAATAGTCACAAGGCCTTCCCATGATTATGCCCACTCTTAAACACTAATACATTGATATGAGAGAGTGTGTGACCCCTAACGAATGCCTCCTCAAACACTCCAATAAAAGTGGAAAAGAACATTGACTTTGGAATTTGGCCCTCAAAAAGCTTAAACCAATGGTACACCATCTCTCACAACAAGCTTAATGCAATTTGTAACAATTCCTCCCTTGGTTCCAAGAGTCTAATATATATTTTACATTAACCTAAGAGGGATTCCACTGGCCACATGGCTGCAAATATAGACTTCGACTACTGGAACCCCTTTTCTCTACCTTTTAAAATGATCCGCAACCCCCCCCCCCCCCCCCCCCCCCCCCCTCTCTCTCTCTCTCTCTTTGTGTGCGCGCGCACGTGTGCAAACAATTTTAGGTTGTTGCGAGCATGACAAGCATTGCCTCTTTGTCCCTGCGGCTCTAAGGCAGCATCTCTCTTGCTAACTCTAGAGCAACCTTTGTGGCCGTGTTAACTACTACTCTTATGCTACTTGTAAGTACCCAAGGACACGACCATCTTGCTGGAGCCCAAGTGACAGCCCTACGCAATGTGTGTGTGTGTGTGTGTGTGTGTGTGTGTGTGTGTGTGAGAGTGTGTGTGTGTGTGTGTGTGTGTGTGTGAGAGAGAGAGAGAGAGAGAGAGAGAGAGATATTGGAGCATTTTAGACAAGTTGGCTCAAAGGTCTCTCTCTCTCCCCTAGAAAAAAAGTTGGCTCAAAGGTCTCTCTTTCTCTCTCTCTCCTAGAATAAAACCTCTCTCTCTCTCTCTCTCTCTCTCTCTCTCACAGGTGTGACAACTTAAGCACTTTGTGAATTTTCATTTTATTCCATGACCTTTACTCCTAGACGATGCCAAAGCGAACTAAAAAGAGAAACATTCAAAAATTATTGCCACAATTGTAGAAGGGTGGCACCAAGGGACCATGAAAGGGTGAAAATGGGTAGTTTTATGTTGTTCATTCATCACCGACAAAAAACAATGAGCTCAAAGAAAAGAGTTAAGAGGCATGCAAATGTGAGATTTTAAAGATGTAGGCCTTTGTGCTGGCTCCGTATAGGCTTGATCTTGCTCAAGTGTGATGTGTGTTTGTTGTAGGGCTTTGTCACTGTAGAGAACTCTTGAGAACCAATTGCATGAAGCATGGTTGGGAGGCCCACCCATGGGATTTGAGCATGAGATGGAGGTAGTGTTGGTGGTGCCCACTGGTGAGCTTGACAGAGGGTGCCCAATCTAGCTTTCTAGGGAAAATTATGGCTTTTCCTCTATCATAACATAACACAAACCATCAAAAGGAAGTTCTCTCTCTCTCTCTTCTCTCTCTCTCTCTCTCTCTGTGGTGCCCACTGGTGAGCTTGACGGAGGGTGCCCAATCTAGCTTTCTAGGGAAAATTATGGCTTTTCCTCTATCATAACATAATACAAACCATCAAAAGGAAGTTCTCTCTCTCTCTCTCTCTCTCTCTCTCTCTCTCTCTCTCTCTCTCTCTCTCTCTCTCTGGATTGTTCCTACGATGTGAATCTCTCTTCACTTCTCTCTCATACTGGGATTTCAATTTTCCTCTACCCATGTGCATTGTGAGCTCTCTTTTTGAAGAGCTCCTTGGAAGGTGCACCTTACAAAATTCTCTATATCACATGCGATCAAAGCCTAATAAAATACCTACCTTTAAACATTTTGTGGATTGGAACAAAAGTACCGCTCTTTTCCAACCCACCATGTGCACACTTCCTTATTCTTTGTATACATAAGAATAAGGAGCTCTTCACTACTACTTCCTAAGGTTGCTCCATCCACACCACCTCGTGCTTCTCCCCTTCCTCGCATGCACTGCATCGCATCGTGCACACATGCACTCACAAGTGCTATCAAAGTTTTGGCGACGCACGCGCGATGGCTTTTCAACAACGAGACGGAAGCGACGGAGCTCGACTATGACAGCTTGAGCACGCGGTAGTAGATCCGGCTCGATGACATCAGATCTAAGCTAAGGCATGTATATTCAGCTTGTATAGAGCTTGTGTAGCAAGCCATTGCTGAATTTTGCAAAGAAACAATAGGAACAAAAAGTGTTGCAGCTCGTTTTTGCATTTTTTGGTTCCTGAAACATTGTTTTTTGCATATCTCCGTCACACGGAGTCGGATGGATATGATCCAATAGTCTAGGTTGGGGCTTTGGTACATTCCAGACACGATGGTGATGTCAATTTTCTGAAATTATAATCAAAATTACAGCAGGTGCAACAGTAGCAAGTTTATGCTACATTTTTGGACCGAAAACGGATGTTTTTGGTATACCCGAACTCGTATATATATGATCCAAGAGTCTACCCTGGGGTTTTGACACACTTTGGTTGTGTTGGTCATATCAAAATTTTGAAATTTTGAGCATTCAATTTTTTCAACAGCCTGTCAAACAATCTCAACATATCGAAGTTTTGCAGTTTGATTCCTACATTGTAGAGGGTGATGCGGTTTGCATCTTTGGCTATGTATGGCACACTATGGTGCTCTTTGTGAAGGAATTCACCTTGTTTTCTCATATGTAAGTGATGGTTTGGGATGTGACTTTTGGATCTTTACACATCCGGATGCGGTTTTATGCACATTGTAGGACTGTGTGGGGCATTCCAAAGAGTTTTTTAGCACACGTTCGTGTAGTTTCATGCCATGTTTGCATTTTGTGGATACCTCTTGAGCTAGGTCTAGCACATGAATAGCACGTTTACAAGTAAATGTCCATACAGCCACTTGTTCAAGAGTGAGCCAATTTGCTAAGCTTTTGGCAGTACATGTAGACATTTGTGCATCTGCTTACTGAGACTTTGAGTGTCTATTTTTCATGCGTTTTGGTGTTACTTTTTGAGTTTTTACTCAATTTACAGGGAAAACTCTGTCAAATTTTTCCCAGATTCTCACCATGTTTTATGCGTATCCTTGGTTTTCTTTTTGATGTTTTAGTGGTCGAGTTTACTCCCACTCTGGTAGCTATCTGCAATTTTCTAGCTTGCGGGATGCGTTGGGTTTTAGCTCATTTTGCAAAGGAAACTCTGTTCGTTTTTCCCCGTCTTCTCGCAATAAAAACTTGCAGTGTTAAGCCATTTTGTATACTGCTCGATATATTCCCACTTTAACAGTGATCGAGTGTTCACTCTCACTTTGACAGGTTTTGTCAGCTTGGACACAATTTGATGTTCTTGTATCCATTGTCGCAAGAGTGAGGATTGTGTATGCTTGTGTGGCTACAGATAGATAGTCACACATTTCACAGGCTTTTGCAGGTAGTTTCTTTTGTGGGATGCATTTTGGGCTACTTTGCTCTCTCTCTACTTGCGTATATAGTTATGCGCTTTACACTCGGTTGAGCTGTTTCTCCAAGTTTATGCTTGCATAGATAGCAGATTGTAAAGTTGTTTTATGCATATGTGAGTATTTGCTTTGATGCGATTGGTCATGGTTTTTCATGATTGTGTAGTGGTTGAGTGATCTCCTACTTTGTTGCATTTTTGGCATTCACTTATGGCAGCAGACATGTATGACAGTGAGGGATGGCGGTGTCGGGTGTGTTCTTCATTCCCCCTCTCCATCTTCTGGTGCCCCCACTGAGGAGCACGCTGATGCTCCTGTTTGAAGACAAAGCGATGATTTTGGTGATGCCAAAGGTGCGGCCTTTGAAGAGCAGGTGCTGCTAGAGAAGTAATGGCTTGGACGGGATTTCCCATTTTCACTGGGGCCGAAGATGCAGGAACCTGGCTCCAAGACTATGGGTTGTTCGTGTTGGAAAGCGATTTGTCGAGAGAAGAATGTGCGGTACGTGTGTTTTTTCAGACAATTCCCTTGCGCAGATTGTCCTTGATGCCTTGTCAGATTCTTACCAGACTTTTGCTAGTACTTGGAGATTCATGACCCAAGGAAATCTTGAAGTTGTCAAGTTTGATGTATTATGCACATTGTTGTTGCAAGAGTCACTTTCCAAAAAAACAAAACTAGACATCGTGTAGTTGAACAGGCCTTTATTGCTGCTCAAAGAAAAGGTGGTAACATCAATGTAGCCACTTCTCATAATTCTTCTGTGAGTGGTAAATCACCCATTCTTAATGCTTCTGCTAGCAACAATTCATTTGGGAATTTTGGTGATAAGGACAAAAAGAAGATGCGCTTCCATTATTGTAAAGCTAATATCATTTGATCAAGCAGTGTCCTAAATTGAAGGCCAAAGAGGCTAATAAGAAAGAGGCTGGTTCCACTACAAATGCAGCTATTGTTGAGTCGTCTGTGAAAGGAGACTGTGATGCTAATGTTGATGCAGAATGGGCTTTTAATGCAAAGTGCAATCATGATCTTAATGTCCTTGATGAATGTTTGTCAGTTGTTGCAGATGCTCAAGTGTGGTACTTTGATAGTGGTGCTACAAAGCACATCACTTCTCATCGTGACTTGTTTACCTCTCTCGATGACGTTCCTCATGGGAATTCAATCACTTGTGCCAACAATGCCTCTTATCCGGTCAAGGGAGTTGGAGAGATTGTGCTTACTCCTGCAAATGGCAGTTCTTTCACACTTGTTGATGCATTGTATGTACCTGGGATCAAGAAAATTCTTTTATCTGTACCCGCACGTGATAGACTTGGTCTTGTAGTCAAATTTGTGGGTGACAAATGTAGAGTACATGATCTCGGTTTCGGTGATGAAATTGTTGAATTTGGCATTTTATGTCGTGGAATGTATAAGATCACTTTATATGAAAAGTGTGGGAAAAATTTTGCAAATGCAGTTGTGGATTCTAAGGCTATTTCATATGCAAAACTTTGGCATGTATGTTTTGGGAATCTAAATTTTGTCAGTTTGCTGCGTTGGCAGAAATCTAATATGGTTCTTTGACGCCTCTTGAAGAACCTATCAAACATTTTTGTGAAGGCTGTATTTTTGGTAAGATGCATCATTCTAAGTTTCCCACACGATGGTTAAGTTAGGGCCACATGCAAGTTGCAGCTTGTGCATAGTGATATTTGTGGGCCCATGCAAACTCCGTCCTTGGGCAATAACCTCTACTTCGTGACTTTCATTGATGATTACTCCAGGCATGCATGGGTATATCCGCTTAAAGCTAAGTCCAAAATGTTTATTCTCACCTTGCATTCTACAAACAATTTCAATGCATTCAGTTGCACTTTCCTAGGCATAAGAACTTCCTTTCCATAAACAAGCTCATACGACAGTCTATACACAATTTAACAAGCCCACAAACACTTTTCCAAATCTAAATCCCACTCTTTAGGATGCTCCCTAGCATACTTTGACAACATACTTCCAATTTGACCGTTGCACTTTTCAACTAGTCCATTACATTTTGGGTAGTAAGGGGAAGAATCCCTATGCTAAATTTTCAATTTCTCCATAAGAGCATCAACAAGTTTTTCTCTAAACCCTAGTCCACGATAAAAATGGCTCCAAACCTATAACACACTTGTTCATACAAAAGAGAGGCCACTCTTCACGCTGTTACATCTTTTACAGCTCTTGCATCCACCCACTTTATCAAATAGTTCACAGTAAAACAAAGATGTACTTTCTGAGGCTCAGCCAAAATCTTTCAATTTGCAAACACTTGGCATTCATGGCATGACTTGAACCAAAAATAAGCATCTCTTATCATGGAGGACCAAGTGTAACCACTCTTAAAATACAAAATACAACATGGTCCTTGCCTTGATAACCTTTTTCTTCATGGCATGGCTTCAAAATCAAACCTATTTCTTCTTTGTATGGAACTTCCCTTAGAATGCTATCTCTACCATAAAACATGAGATCCTCACCTACCAAAGTGTAGTTTCTTGATTTTGCAACTATTCTATTACGCCCAACCTGTGGCATGCCCTCTGGACATTTTCCTTTACCAAAAAATACTTCCACATCTTGCAATGACATCCTTCCTGCATACAAGGCATCGTTGATCTTTAAAGGAGCTACCAAAGCAATCAACTTATCCTTAGCCAACTTATTAGCTTCTTTATTCTGTTCACAAGGAACATGCTTAGATTATATATGCTCAAACTCATGCAAAAAGCTTCTTAATGCCATAAAATCATTTCTTTAAGTTGTCTTTCTTAACTTTCCACAAACCAATGTGCTGATTCATGACTAGCAATGCATCCCTTTCACAATTACCCTCCTCAATCCAAACTCAACATACTGCTTCAATCCAAGGAAAAGAGTGAGGTACACGCCCTCATTGTTTCTTTTAGCTTCATCAAGTTTGGAAGCTCTAGAATAGATTACATCACCTTTTGAATTCTTGATGATCACCCCACCACTTGCCTTTTGAAGAACTTTTCTATATGCACCATCAAACATCATCATATATGCATCCACAATATCCACTTCCTCTTCATGATCATCCTTGTCGACTCTTGGGTAAGATGGCAGCTCCTCTCCCTTGTGTACCACTATGTCTATCACCTAAGATTTAATGGAATGATCAACTCTGAACTCAAAATCATACTTTTGTACCTCCATAGTCCACTTCAAGATGCGCTTGCTAGGCTTCAAATGTTGTACTGCATTTGGCAAAAGGTTCGATGCGATAATCATATAGAAATTGAGAAGCAAATATTTCTTAAACCTGTGACAAGCAAGAACTAAATCAAACACCCACTACTCCTTTTCTGTGTAGGAGAACTCCCTTACATTTTGGATCTTGTTCTCAAAATAGACCGGCTTGAAATTTCTACCCTCCTTTTGTAAGAGGGCTTACCAAAAAGCTATTGATCCCACACTAATGGATACATAGGAAATGGACTCCAAGCTAGAAGGACTCACTATTGGTGAAGCACACAATGTCTCCTTGAACTTTCTGGCTCAATTTTTAAAGAGGATACACATACTAACATAGCATCCAAAAAAAAACATGAGAGGTACGTGAGCTTATGCACAAATGATGCCAAATCCTTTTGTGTTGCTGGGTGGAGCCATAAGTCATAAAGACTTAACCTTTTTAGGGTCAGCCTCTTTTCCATTTTATGAGACCACGTCCTAGAAAATTAACTCTAGCCTGAGCAAACTTAGACTTCTTTGGGTTGAGTTGCCCACCCTCTTGTTGAAGTCTTTTGAAACTCGGACTTAACTTTTCAATACGTGTGATCCTTGAGTTACAACATCCAATGTCATCCATGAAAACTCAAATGGACTTACCCAAGTAGGAGCCAAACACCTTATTTATCCATCCTTGAAAGGTAGCATATGCATTAACTAGTTCAAAGACATTCTCTTGTAGGGAAAAACAACCCCACGAAGTCGCAAAGGTAGTCTTCATTTGATCTTCAATCACTATGAACATTTGAAAGCAGGTAAAATGTCCATCCATCATTGAGTAGCGTTCATGACCTACAACTTGATTGAGGATTTCATCTTGGAAGGATAATGGATAATGATTCCTTTTTATGGTAGCATTCCAAGGTTTGAAATCAACACATACCCTAAATATTTCATTCTTCTTGAGCACAATAATTATTGGAGAAATCCATTCAGACTCCTCCACACAAAATATGAAATCTGCTTCTAAAAGCTTTGTTTTCACGAAGTGCCTTCTCATGAATGACCCCCGATCTCCTAAGCTTTTGAACCTTTGGCTTGACACCTTCTTTTAGCTTAATTCTATGCCAAACCCCTTTTTCTTTTTGCAACTCCGTTAATAGTTTTGAATTATTAGACTCATCTGTTTGTGTGAAGCATTAAATTTTTTATTTGTTTTGTAGTTTGTCCCAAGGTCCCGTTAAAGAATTTCATAAGTTGAACTCTTTTTGGCTTGCTAAAGGCCTTAGAATCCATATGGGTGAAGGTCATTCATATGTAGTTGTTAGACATGTATCCCTCAATAAGCCTTAAAAGTCTTGAAATAAAGTCCCTATTTTGATAATAATGAAATGGACTTTATTTTGAGAGAAAAGAAAATAAATGACATTTGTATGTATTTAGGTGTGTACACACACACACACACACACACACACACACACACACTATGGTACTATAGGTATTCTGGTTACTATTCCCCCTCCCCCTCCCCCTCCCCCCGCCCCCCACATTGATCGTGCCCGAAAATTGATTCATCAATAAGATGCCATATAAAGACCATGGGACCCGGCCCTTGAATAATAAAGCTTATAATGTTTTCCCTGTAGTGTCAAGCGTGATTAAAGTATCTGTTCTCATTATGTCGAGAAGGCGGTCTCTTCTCCCTGGCTATGGATCTCCCCTCTCAAGGGTATCTGCGTGCCGTTTGATGATACCACACATTCACAATGGAGGGTGGCTCGGCTCACTCCTTAGTCAAGCTCAGAGGACTGGAAGTCCACCCTATTTAAACAAGGTGAGGGAGCACCTTGCCCCTCACTTAGCCAGTGATTATTTTGTTGTGTTTTTGTCTAAAAGGATTTACTGCCTACTTCACGGATAGAGCTATGGAGCTCACCACTCAAACATCTCAGGTTTTTTTCTAGCCTAAACTTGCCTCACTGCCGATTATGATTGAAATTCTAAGCAATAAGCAGGACCCTGCCGTTTTGTTAACACGGTAGGGAATGAGGTTTTCAATAAGTATTGTGGTGGTTTTTGTTGCTTGCAGTCGGGACTAGTTTTTTTCAACAGTCGTTAAACTGTGGTTCTTGTACACCATGCATACTACTCTTGAAAACTAGGATATTATGGTACTTAGCATGGGATATGGTTGCTAAAAATGGTTGGCATCTACTATTTGGTTACATTCGAGGGGAATTAAAAAGGGTTTCTACTTACTGTTTTTCTGGCAGGAAACTGTGCGCAACATGGCTTTATACTACTATGTGACCATGTAACTTTGGATTTTTTCAAAGCTGCTGCAGGGTTTTACCGACTGCAGTCAATTACCGATTGCTGGCAATAACTAGTTTTTTTCAACAAAAAGGGGTTAATCTTGGCCTTTGTAGCATCTGAGGCGCTGAGTACCTTGTAATACTGTGCGTACTCACAGTCTGAGAAAAGTGGACATCATTTACACTTGGCAATATGGTTGGGTATAACCCACCGTTTTTGGGGGCTGCTAATGGTTGATGAAATGGTTCTCTGTTCAACTCTTTCTGAAGGTAAGTATATGGCAGTTTTTGGCTTAGCATGTGTATGGAAAGAAATCGAGCAAGGGCTCTGAAAAGGTTGTACCTCTTTTAAAGGTTGGATTCCTACTACTGATTCAGCCGCTGGTATTACTATATGACATGTTGTCTATCGCTTTTGTCACTTGGAAAAACCTGCCATATGAAGGAAATGCTAAACTGTTGGACCAATATTTTTGGACCCATGTACCAGGCTATGTTGCTTTCATGGGTAGGAATATGATCTGTTACATTCTTTGAACGACTTGATCATTATGATTGATTGGAGCAATGCTTTACAACATTTGCATTTACAGTTTGTCCTAGTTTTTTTGGACGGGCTAGGCCTCTACCACTTGGCTACCTATTAGTTTATGACTGATAAGATTAGATAACATTGGACTCCATTTGTAACAGTATTATAGCATCAGTTCTATACTTAGAAGGAATTTTTTTTGCTTAATTATCAATAGAACCTCAATAATATGACATATAAATAAACTCATGAAGTTTTGTTTTCTTGGGGGATTATACCACTCAAATTAGAAGAGGAGATCTGTTACTTAGATTGGAAGTAATAATTCAACTTATAAACACAAAGGTTTTACTATGGACCAAGCTTGTTTAAAGTAGAAAAGTGTTGTAAGATGGACATGGATAACAATTGGTATGGTCCATTGATACCTGTAAACACATCCAAGGCTAACTAAATTATTGTCCTGTTTGGATGGATGCAAGTAAGGACTCTATCTTACAACATATCTACAAAACAACTCAAGTTAGCGCAAAAATTTCCGAGGAACATTCCGAGGGACAATTTGTTTGGTTTTTTTATTTAGGAGCTGGCTTCTCCTTTCGTCCAGATTGGAACTCTTGATATTCCGGTGTAGTAAAATTAGCCATCACACCCAGACTGCACTGATCTTCCACGGGTGTCTTTATGCACTAAAATTACATACCCAGTCAATCTCAATTAATTAGGAATATTCAGTGGTTGGCACATCACAATGCAACACAAATGCTCACATATGCATGTTACAGACACAAGAAACAACGCCGTTGAGCACTCCCTCAAGACAAACGGTCTGGACTCTGCAGTATGAAGCTACTCAACGACTACCTCGTCATTGCCCCCGCAAATAACCTGAAAAGTTCCGGGCTATGAGCTCAGAGGACTGTACAACCAAACGCTCCCCAGACCGCAACCTGCGTCGCTTGGAGGTTCAAGCATACAACCAAATGCTCCCTAGACATCTCGTCTGCGTCGTTCAGAGGGTTTCTAGCAAACAACGAAACGCTCCTCAGACATCCCGTCTGCGTTGTTCCAAGGTTTTCAAGCAAACAACGAAACGCTCCCCAGACATCCCGTCTGCGTCGTTCCAAGGTTTTCAAGCATACAACCGAAGCTCCCTAGGGCCCAAATATCCCGTTTGCGTCGTTTCGAGGTTCAAACAATACCAAAACAGTATTTCTCATTTCTCCACCCGAGAGTACAATCACCAATCAACGAAACCAGTATAAAACCAGAGTCAAACAATTCAAATCGGCACCCATACAGGTTCAAAACATATACCATCTATTTCAAACAAATTTCAAACAGGATCATCAAACAAGTTCTCAAATAGAACTCAAACTTAAAGAGCAATCTCGACATGAGCCGAGCTCGAAAAGCCGACCGACTTTCCATCTTGAAACTTGCACCAAAATTAGGGTTAGGTTCCTTCCATGAGGTCGTAGCCGACCGCAACATGATCCACAAACTCTTGAATAGTCGAAACAAGCCTTGACAAGCAATGTTCCTGTGGCAGTGATGGTCCCAAGACATGGCAATCACACTGGACCTCCAAGGTTTTTAGCTCGGAAAGAGACACCTACTGATATATGTCGAGAAATTTCAAGTTATAATTTGCTAGTGTTTCCATGGCAAGCATTTCAGGATACCCCACTCTGCCAGAAGTTGCACTCCGAAGGAAGATGTCAGAAACCATATAACTTCAGACAAAAATTTTCTTAAAAGCTTGCCAAGTCCTTGAAGTGTGCGGCTTGGTAGCTCTAGACATCAACATCTGCATGGCACTGGTTTTGAAAAAAACAGTGACTCGAAATAAATCTTGGATTCTTCTCTTGCAAGTGATCTTTATGGCTTATGCCCTGTAAGACATGAGCAATGAAGACGGGAGCGCGTCCGATGCGCGATGAAGTAAGGGTGGTAGTGCTTAATAAGTCCAAGGTCGGCCCCCGAAGATACTTCAAATAAAATTCCAGTAGTCTATGGTTTGTTCTGTCTGCTCTTTTGTAGGACTGGTATGCTTCAAGAAAAGCACACGCCTGATGCTCTGATACCACTGTCACAAGACGGACACCACGTGCCAACAGAAAAGAATAGACTGAACAGACTTTTAGCACTTCAATAAAAACTGAAACTGAAAGAGAGAGAGAGAGAGAGAGAACATGCGACACGGAGTGGCGGAATTCCACCCCAGAGAGTATTGGCCCCAAACCTTGGCGCCCCTTTCGGTATTTCTTTATATTTCAACAACTGAGTAGAAGCCGGTACTCCATCCTCTACACCTTCGTCCAGAAGCATGCTAGAGAATGAGCCTATGGCCTCATATTTAAAGGCCCTAGCCCAAAAGCAGTTTTCATGAAAAGATTGAAACTCAAAAGCAACTAGTCAAAAATTGCCAAAAGCTGCCAGCGCGTTTTGCGGAATCCGTTCAGTTGCCACGGCATCAGTGTAAAATGCAGAAATCCGTACAACTGCCACGTCAGCATTGTTAGTGGAAATTGAGGAAATCCGTACAGCTGCGACGTCAGCATGCCAGCGTGAAATCTGGGATTCCGTACAACTTTCCCATGTCATCAGTTCCCTACGCAATTCTTCCTCTGCTTCTTCTGGGGTTTAGGCCCCTCGTCCGGGATCTGCAAGTCGGCTTCGTTCTTCAGTGGCTTGACACGTCAGCAATTTGCGACAGCTATTATGTGTACAAATCTCTAATTCTCACCAAAAGCTTTACCTGAATCAAAAGGCATCTGGAAAAGGTGCACATCGATCTTGTGCTATGTGCATTCTGAACGGGGCCTTAATCGCAACTTCAAAGCTTCTAATTAGAATTTTCATTAAGAATTTTCTCTTGTAAATTTTCTTAGTCTCCGGTGCTAAATCAATTGGTAATTGAGCTTGAATCGATCGACTAAAATTTGTGGAGCCATGTTTGGCACCTCCGTAAGCCAACACTATTTAGGGAAGCGCCCAACTACCCTGATAGCAGCAGCAGACCCTCATTCCTACATTATTGTCACAATTGTGCAAAACATTTAAACTAAGAAGAATGTTGGATGCTACCTATGGTATTTAGCTTTCATGAAGATAGGAGACTGCCAGACATATTTTTTTGTTTATTCACTTTATATTGAGAATAGTTTCGCTCTCTTCATTCTTGCTTGATGTTTAACTTTTGCTTGGTAACTCAACAAGACATAAACGTTTCCTTCGTGGTTTTGAAAAAGAATTTGTTGCTCTTAGTAGGCTTATATAAAACCCATCTTCTTATTGTAAAATAAAAATTGCTTTTGAATCTGCTATTATTTGCTTGTTGTAATCAATGAAAGTAGATCGCTTCAGCAAATTGTCAAGGTCAAACCACTAATGTAGACACGACATTTTTCTCTTGACCAGAAGAATATTTTTTTTCCCCATAAATTTTGACAAAATTTCTGTGAAAAGATATAGCTCTTGCACCTTTTAAGTTTTTCTTCTTGCAAAATTGGTTACATAATTTGACTTTTACAATTCTTTTAAACTTATCCACAGTAGGCCAAATTGAAATCTATGAGCAAAACTGTGCTTCTCTTGCTTAAGATATGCACATCCTCACATCAGCTAGACATCGAGACAGGTAGATTTAGAGGAGTACCCGCTGAGTCCAGGATTTGTTAGGTGTGCCAGATAGAGACCGAGACAGAGCTACATTACATATGTCACTGCCCAATATACTATGAGATACAAGGCCACTTTCACTGTCTATTCAGAGGGTTTTGGACCACTTTCTAGAGTCATGAGATACAAGGATCATAGATTCCTTGGATTATACTTACTGTAGATTCACAGACACAGAGGACCTCTTGAAGAGAGGCACAATGAGAGAGATCCAGCGACAACGGCAGATTAGAGATTTCTTTCAGCCACAGATAGTGGAGTTCGAGCAGCCCCCACAGCATAGCAGCACCAGAGGCATACTACCGGATCGGGCGATTAGAGTTGGGGTACCGCACATCATTGATGGAGGCTACATCAGAGGATTCGGATCACTTTGGCCCGACATGCACGACGCGCGGTCAGACTGCTGGAGCATAGAGGAGATTGATGAGATCCG
This sequence comes from Adiantum capillus-veneris, assembly GCF_014529385.1. Classification (NCBI taxonomy): domain Eukaryota; kingdom Viridiplantae; phylum Streptophyta; class Polypodiopsida; order Polypodiales; family Pteridaceae; genus Adiantum; species Adiantum capillus-veneris. The sequence continues at coordinate 31,766,950 of NC_140958.1, read as the reverse complement.
CCGGTGATTGATGCTGGATCTCTTGTGACTTGTGATTTAGCTATCCCAGCTAGCTGCTTAGTTCACACCGTCAAAGGACTTTTAACATAGCTATTGGAGATCTTCAATGAAGCTAACCCTAAGGTCTTTATGCTCCATTGGTTACCCTTGCTCTTTGATAGACCATGTCTCATTTGGGACCCATTACCATTGGCCTCGTGTCGAGTCGAGATAGATCTATGAGCACATGTCTATATCCTAACCCCTGTTCCCGTTTATTATCCCACATTAAATGACCAGTTTAATATGAGAAAATCATTTGAGCTGGTTAGATATTAAATTTTAGGACATCACCTCTCTCTTGAAATCATAGTCGTCCTCGACTATGAGGTAGAAGAGATAAAGCCTTAGTCATTAGTCAATCTTACTTAGCAGGTAGAGGATCCCTTTTTACCCTACGACATCATTCCAAGATGGATGACTAATCCATTTGGTACTTTGGAGACGTAGCTGCCACAAGCATGTCTACTCTTTAGTCCATTTCAAGTTCTTGTGAGCCCATAAGACAGCTTTGTACATAAGAGACTCGTTGTTCTAGATCTCTTCTAGGGATTCTCAAAAGTTGCTTGGTATTAGGACCTCAAAATATCCAAGGACATGAAAGTCTTTGATGACAAACCTAGTGTCAAACCATTTTTCAGTTCGATGACATGCATCAACCTTTGTTTCACTTCAATCGTTTTTATACATCCTAACTATCATTGACCGGAAGATAGTCGACCTTGGCTTGCATCATCAATTTGCCTAATTTATACTTTGCTTTGGCGGTGATTCTTGTTTGAAGCTATCATTGTTGGCGGGTATACTCGCTTCGTACTTGAGACCGTGTTTTTGAATATGAGATTGAAAAATGCTGAGAACCAGCTGAGCTCATTTTGTACACGCTAATCTCATTGTGGCATTGCATGGGAGTCAAAACAATAATAAAGCATGCTACCTTGTTATTGTAAGATAGGATTCCTATTTATTATTTTGGGACATGACATCATATATTGTTTACAACTTTACGCTCTACTACTTCAAGAGTAACTTTGATATATGACAGTAAACTCTTCAAAGAATAGCTTTGCAGATTGATGGCTGTGGTAGTGATATGAATATGATTGTGGTTTAACAAAAGGAAGAAAATCACAGGTTTAATACTGTACAAGTTAATATCTGCAACAGATTGCAAACAGTTTTATTCCAACTATTGCAGTTTCAATGATCGCATACGTGATAGTGCAATTGGTGGCTCACCATTCGCTGATCCTCGTCAACAAGGATTTTTGACAGGACTATATTTACAGGTATCTAATAGGACTCGTGACCTTTCTTTTTGTATTTTAATCTCATGTTTTGAGTTTTGTGCAGTTCCTGTAAGTGTATAAACTTGTCATCCTAAAAATGATAGTCACTTTATTCTTTGTCTAGTGTTTACTGCGTTAAGGGAAGAATTGGAGCCGCCTGGGTGTAGGTGAAATCAAGGGTACAAATGTTTTCCTTGTAGTTTGGACACTGGCTAACCTGGTGAAGACATCAAAACGTTCTTGATGGTAGGGATTTTACAGTGTCTACATCATAACAAATGGGAGAGGAAAAGAGCCAAATAGGTGGCCTTTATGCCAAAGGAGGCCATCCTCCATTGTAAAGAAAGGTCATGGTGGGAAAGGGCTATTGTAGGCCTGGTGATGCCTCTTGGCTCGATCTGAGCTGACCTGGATGCTATCAGACCTGAGTCCAAGAAATATGTGTCAATTCAAAGCCAGAAGGTTTGAGCAGTCACTGGAGGTGGCTTGAGCTACCCCTTGAGATCTCAGAAGCGTCGAGCCCTCCAAATAAACCAGATGTGAGGGTTGTTGATCAACTCACATTGTAGATCATTCTCTAGGGTCCATATATGTGAAGAAAAGTCTGGTGTGAGGTGGCACTTACAAAGGCACCCATCAAAATTGGATGGTCAGGCTGCCCAACTCCGTCTTGTATTCAAGTGTTGGCCAGAGAGAGCTGACCAGACACTCCCCAAGCGTAGATGATGTTTGGGAGGACAGAAACCATTAGGCGAGGAAGATTGAATCTGAAGAATCTTGATCCATCACTTTCTGTTTGGACAAGGAGTGGAGTTTAGGTTTGTCATGTTTTCCAAGATAGAGTGAAAATTCATTGTCTAATGCTCCATGCAAGGTCTGTTCATTTGGGAATCTCATTTTGATTGTTAGCTCAATTTTAGGACTTAAAGTTCCACCTTTGTTTTATGTCGATGTTGTAAGAGTTGAGGTTCACAAAATTCAAATTAGCATCTTTGCACTTTGTCTCGTTTCCTTGGTGTGACTGTTTTAAAGTTAAAAATGTTTGCAGTTAATAGATGAATTTTATACCAATAAGCTGCTCTCGACTATTTTAGGTTATTTTTTTTGTGTAATTCAAACTTAAGTAGGGTATTTTGTTCTTCCTCTTCTTCTGTTTTTTTATTCTTTTTCTTGGTTTAGTTTGTTTCTTTTCAATAATGAGTATACAAATTAAGCGTTTGATCTAATTGAGTTTGTGTCTCTCTTACTTGTTTTGTGCATGTCTATAAGCCCTTCTATAGTCCCTAGTTCAAATGTTTCTGATCTTGTGAAGGTATAGGATCATGTGCTGTACTTGTTTCATGAGTAGTTTCACAACCCTGAGAATCATGCAAAGATTCTCGAATAGATTAAGCTTTACCTTAAGGACCGTAAACCAAAGAATGCCTTGGCAGTTAGAACTAGACCTTTCCTCTCTAGGAAGGCCAAAGATTGTATTACCTACTATGGCAAGTATAAGTGAACCTCACCTCACTGTTTTTGCAGACTCTTGCTCTCTCACAAGGATTGGAACTAACCTCAGAGCCCCTCTCAGTGGCCACTTCTCTTGTTCTCAGATTTATTAGCAGCTTGGATGCTTCGCAACTAATTTATGATTTGGCACTTACCTCTAACAAAAAATTACCTGCTTAACATATGCCGTCTTTTAATGATTGGGTTAAGATTTTAGCAACTTTGGACAAAGACTCCATGGAAGGAGTAAATTTAATTTCCCAATACATTGCCCTGCTTCCTCTATTATCCTCACAATATCAGCAAGAGCTTGCTCTGTTCTCCTCCTCTGGTGCAGATATGTCTAGCTTTCTTAGGAAGTTATGTGGGCTTAATCCCTCTTTTGTTTGTGCACCAACCACCACCGCTTCTATTCCACAAACTGGTGGAATCTTCTGTGGGGATAGTGCAACCCTTGAAGCAGTTAAGGCATTTCAGAGTAATCTTTGCTCCCTCAATGACTCAAACCTCCTCGAGATGGTGCCCAAAATCTTTAAAGTTTTTCATGTCTTGCCCGTGAGACAAATTGAAATTGAATCCCTCGGGGTTGACCATCAGCTCTGGGTCTTGCCCAACAAAGCTTTCTTAGCTCCTATTTTAAGTGAGACCTGGTTTTACCTTGCCAACCTTCCTGCCTCTACTGTGGAAGATTGCAGACTCAATATTCTTAAAGGAGGGCAATTCTTGGATAAAGGTGTGCTCATCAAAGCACCCTTCAATTTCAATCTCATCGACCACTCCAAGTGCCCCTCAAATATAGGCCTGTACATCCGTACCAAAGGAAACATGGAATTCGCCAAGAGTAACCTTGATTTTTACACTGAGTCCATCTGGAATGTTTTTTGTCCTTATGTGAAATGTGCCTGCAGATTTCTTGACCCTAAAGCCTCTTGTGAATCCAACATCATGTGGTTTGATCATGCCATCTGGTTTATTCTCAACCATTTAAACTTACTGTTCCCGGAGAAACCTGTGGACTTTCATCTTTCCCTCATTTTCTCTTGGTTAGGTGGCCAAGCTAAGCAGATTTTAATTGCATAGATTGCCTTCAACATCTTCCATGGACTTATGCTTGATATCTTGAAGGAGTTAAAAGCTGATAAACCTGGCATTTACTTAACTACTTATGCTAACTTTAAAGGTGTTAAGCTCATCACTACTCTTCTTAAACCTTGTATTGATGAGGATGACTCCCCTGCTCTCAAAAGGGCTAACTCTTTGATCACCCCCAACTCTTTCACTTCCTTCTTAACACCTAGTTCATCCTCTAACCGAGGAAGAGTTCGTAGCTCTACAAGAGGAAGAGGCAGATCTCCCCCCATCAGGAACTTCCCTAAATTTTAACCCCTGGGTGTATTGCAGGTTGCTACAAGCCCTTGCGGAAGAAGAAGTCTCAACAAAAAGGATCCGAAAAATGGTTTCATCTACATACAGTGTCTCTTTCACACTGTACTCTTCGATTGGATTCAACCAAAAAATCTTTTTTGTGAGTGCTTTGATCTATTTTTTGGTAATTAAAAAATACTCGACAATATACTCATAGGATGGAAATATCATCATCCCGTAAAAAGGTTGATCTATAATAATGACTTCCTTCGGCAGGATTCTGTCCCTCATTGTACATGTGTTCAATTTACCACTTTTTGCAAAAATTTTGAGGATTTTGGTAACCATGTTTACACTTGTGATCTTAGCATTATTGAAAATACTAAAATACGTAGAATTTTGGCCAAAGGGCTCAATCATATACCTAAGTTTCCTAAGAACCCATACCTTGCCTTATGAGCTATACTAAGCTATCTCACTGACCTTGTCCAGTGCTCTCCGACTGGAGATGACAGTCCTACCGGACTTAAGAAAAGTGGTGAAGGAATGCTTCCTTCATAAAATTTCACAACTTCCTAGTAAATGGTTATCATCTGAAGACTCTTGGCTTACTTCTCAGCTAACTCTTGATTTTCAAAAGATCTCTGATAAATGGTTTGTTGTCGGGCTTGACAAAAGCTCTAACTGTCCCACTATTGTTTGCAAATACCTGGCTTGGGAAGACGCTCAAAATCAAGTATCTGGTAAGGAATTATGTCATATTAATACTACACCTCAAACTATTTCCAGTAAAATTGCTAAACACTTAGGGCTGCTAGGCTACTCAGTGCTGAATACTAAGCTACCAGTACTTTTTTCCACTTATAAAATCCATAAGCATAAGTTCAGGTGGATATTTGATGCCTCCAATTGTATCTTTACTGATATCACCAAGGATATTACTTTTTGCCTTGACCTTATTTTATCTAAATTTGAGCTTATTTGTGCCACTAAACAGAAAATCTGCCAGGACTTCTTACATGTCCAGTATAATCCCTTATGGCTTCCTAAAAACTCTACGGAGGTCTCACTTAACCTTCCTCAGCATATCTTCCACATCTTTACTACTGACATCACACAATGTTACGAAAATATTCCCCTTGATGGGGATCTTGGCCGGCTGTTCTTGCCAAGGTGATAAATTGGCTTTCTCCAATGCTAGAAAGAAGAAGTTTTTCTACATCTCTCTTTCCAAAAATCCTAGGTGTATTCACTTATCTCACTACGTACACCCCCTACACTTTAATGAAGCTAAGCTTTGCTCTTACATCTCATGGCTGCTAAATAACTGCACTATTGTTTCGGGTGGTCTTTGCTTTAACCAATGCCTTGGCATCCCCATGAGTTTTTCATGCTCTCCACTTATGTGTAATATTTACCTTGCTTTCTTTGAATACAAGTGGTGTCTCAAGACAATGGAAACTTACAAGAATAAACTTCCACAGTTCAAACATACTTATAGATACATGGATGACATACTAAGTGTCAACAATAGGGACTTCCCCAATAAATTTGTCTGATTTACCCTCACTGCCTGAAAGTTGAACCTACCTCTCTCCATGAGACCACCACACCCAATGGGGCTTTCTGCACATCTGTTCAATTTATTAACCTCTCAATATTTCTTGACACCCCATCTATTGGTGGGTATGATCTTAGGTTTGTGTGGAAAAGGGATCTCCTAAAACTACCACTCATAGAATTCATAAAAAAGAATAGCAATAGGCCCTACAAGGCTGCTACAAGCTCTTGTGTCTGCCTACTACACTTAATTTGCTATTCTTCCTCTAGCCCTTCCCTTGCCTGGGAGGAGGTCTTTTTGCTAATAAAAAAGTATTGCCTTAACGGGTTTAATAGAAATCAGATCTGTAACACTGTCATACAGGCTCTCACCCATCATAACTGGCCTGGGTTACATTTTAAAAAAGAGAATCTCATTTCTCCTATTAGGTAGTAGTCCCATACACAATGGGCCTACTACCGACCCATTGTGTATTGCGCCTGGGATAGGGCGGGTACACACACACACACACACACACTATGGTACTATAGGTATTCTGGTTACTATTTTTTCTCTCGCCCCCCCCCCCCCCCCCCCCCCCCCCCCCCCCCCCCCCCCCCCCCCCCCCCCCACACACACACACACACACACACACACACACACATTGATCTTGCCCGAAAATTGATAAGATACTTTTTATTGCTCAATAACATGCCATATAAAGACTATGGGACGCGGCCCTTGAATAATAAAGCTTATAATGTTTTCCCTCGAGTGTCAAGCGTGATTAAAGTCTCTGTTCTCATTACGCCGAGAAGGCGGCCTCTTGTCCTCGGCTATGGATCTCCCCTCTCAAGGGTATCTGCGTGCCATTTGATGATACCACACATTCACAATGGAGGGCGAATCGGTTCACTCATTACTCAAGCTCAGAGGACTGGAAGTCCACCCTATTTAAACAAGGTGAGGGCGCACCTTGCCCCTCACTTAGCCAGTGATTATTTTGTTGTGTTTTTGTCTACAAGGACTTACTGCCTGCTTCATGGATAGAGCTATGGAGCTCACCACTCAAACATCTCAGGTTTTTTATGGCCTAAACTTGCCTCGCTGTCGGTTATGATTGAAATTCTGAGCAGTAAGCAATACCCTACCATTATGTTAACACATTAGGGAATGAGGTTTTCAATAAGGATTGTGGTGGTTTTTGCTGCTTGCAGTCGAGACTGGTTTTTTCAACAGTTGTTAAACTGTGGTTCTTGTACACTATGCATACTACTCTTGAAAGTTAGGATATTATGGTACTTAGCATGGGATATGGTTGCCAAAAATGGTTGGCATCTACTATTTGATTATATTCGAGGGGAATTAAACAGGGTTTCTTCCTACTGTTTTTCTGGTAGGAAACTGTGCGCAACATGGCTTTATACTACTATGTGACCATGTAACTTTGGATTTTTTCAAAGCCGCTGCAGGGTTTTATCGACTGCAGTCAATTATCGATTTTCGACAATAACTGGTTTTTTTCAATAAAAAGGGGTTAATCTTGGCCTTTGTAGCATCTAAGGTGCTGGATACCTTGTAATACTATGCGTACTCACAGTCTGAGAAAAGTGGACATCATTTACACTTGGCAATATGGCTGGGTATAACCCACCGTTTTTGGGGGCTGCTAATGGTTGATGAAATGGTTCTCTGTTCTACTCTTTCTGAAGGTAAGTATATGGCAGTTTTTGGCTTAGCATGTGTATGGAAAGAAACTAGCAAGGGCTCTGAAAAGGTTGTACCTCGTTTAAAGGTTGGATTCCTACTATTGATTCAGCCGTTGGTATTACTATATGGCATGTTGTCTACCGCTTTTGTCAGTTGGAAAAACCTGCCGTATGGAGGAAAGGCTAAACTATTGTACCAATATTTTCGGACCCATGTACTAGGTTATGTTGCTTTCATGGGTAGGAATATGATCCGTTACATTCTTTGAACAACCTGATCATTATGATTGATTGCAACAATGCTTTACAGCATTTGCATTTACCGTTTGTCCTGGTTTTTTTTGACGGGCTAGGCCTCTACCACTTGACGACCTATTAGTTTATGACTGATAAGGTTAGATTGCATTGGACTACATTTGTAATGGTATTACAACATCAGTTCTATACTTAGAAGGAATTTTTTTTGCTTAATTATCAGTAGAACCTCAATAATATGACATATAAATAAACTCAATGAAGTTTTGTTTTCTTGGGGGATTATACCACCTAGATTAGAAGAGGAAATTTGTTACTTAGATTGGAAGTAATAGTTAAACTTATAAACACAAAGGTTTTACTATGGACCAAGCTTGTTTAAAGCAAAAAAGTTTTGTAAGATGGACATGGATAACAACTGGTATGGTCCATTGATACCTGTAAAATACATCCAAGGCTAACTGAAATTGTTGTTTTGTTTGGATGGATGCAGGTAAGGACTCTATCTTATCTTGGAAGGTTTTTTTACTTTGGCAAGCTACCCTACTCTGTATGGAACACTCACTGATGACTTGGGAAGCTCTTTTACTTTCTGCATACTGAAAGGGGATCTCTTTCCTACAAACATTGTACTTAAATAATTCTAATACTGAGTTGTTTTTGTATATATCTATTCCTTGATTCCATTGCCAGCTGTCTTTTGAATGTAAAAATTCAATTATGTCTTATTATTTAAGATTTAACAGCTTCACACACACACACACACACACACACACACACACACACACACACACACACACACACACACACACAGAGACACACACTCTAGAAATATAAACATACAAACAAAGAGACAAACGTAATGGACAAGAAAAAAAACATATAGCTAGAGAGAGAGAGAGAGAGAGAGAGAGAGAGAGAGAGAGGAGAGACTAATAGAATTTTTTTTTCTAACAAGCATTGTAGAAACCTCTGAAAAGACTTCGACAAGTTTGGTTGAATCAACATTGGTCCTAGCATCAATTTCTACTTGAGCCGTCCAAATTTCGTAATTTGTGTAGGTCTCCAAGTGAATGGTACCCCTTTTTGGATAAGGTTCACAAAATTCCTGATGAATTGTAACATAAGCCCAAGAAGCTCCGTACATCATATAGCCTCAACCTTGGCTAGATCCACGTTAAGACCCTTGGACAAAACAATGTGTCCTAGGCAGTGTAATTCTGCTAAAAAAAACTCAATATTTTTTCTGTTGATCACCTATCTGTGTACCCTCAACACCTTGAACACTCGTGTCTGATGTAGATGTTGCCAAAGAATGTGTTCACGTAATACCAATGTTCTCTAAAGATCTTTTCCATCGTCGTGTTAAGTGTTGGAGGAGCATTAATGAGCCCAAATGACATCATCGAAAACTCGTACAATCTAAAGGAAATCTTTTTATGACGGGTAAAATGAAAGGGATATAACAATCTTTATAGACACAGTCGGAGCCATACCGTCAAGAGTGTTTGAAAGCCTTCATCATCAACCCTTCTCCACTCGAATCTTGGAGGTATAAGTGCTTTCAACAGTTATGAGTTACCCCCTCCCTGCAGTTAGAGTTTGGAATGCAGTTAGAGTTTGGAAATCTGAGTTACCTATGTTGGCCAAAAGGTGAGGCCGTGAGGGTCCTCTCGTAGAGGCAAACACGTGTCAACAATCTACAGTCGCGCAGTCACGCGGACGTTTAGCAAACATAAAGGTTCTCTACCACCAATGGCTACTTAGAGCTTCTTGCTCGTCTCCACTCTGCATCAGTGGAGGTGCTATGGCGGTCTGTTCCTTCCCCAAGGCTCCTTGCTGCCCTGCCTCCTATTTAGTAACCTTCTCCCCGAAGCAGGGTCATCCTAAATTACACAACCTTTCTCCCACCTCATTGTTCAAAGTAGGAGCGTCCACCCCGCCGTGCTTCCTGCCAGACGTTGGAAGAAGTAGTGCATCAAACTTGCGTCAGGGTCTCCGCATTTCATCTTGCATGGAACCCTCCCAAGGTGCATTGCCTCTGCAGACAGTTCGCATTCATTACCATAGGTAATTTTTATTGTTCTTTGTCTATATGCCGAAGTGTGTGTCAACAAAATCCGATTCTTAATTAAGTGTTGGTACCATTATATGTACACTCAAGATGATGGCTGATGGTACCATCTTTCTTTACTTATGTTCAAAGTATTTCATCACTGCATGGTACACGTAGATGTACAAAACTTCTTAAGAGCTGTAACCGACTGATTTATAGAGCTGAAAAGAAAATTGATGGCTGAAAATGGTGCTGTAAGAGAGCTGAGACTGTTTGCCAACCAGCTAACAATTGTGTGGTGTAGACCGCTTTCTCGTTTTCTGAATAGAGCTGGCTGAAAACTGTTAGTTCCGATCTTCCTTTCTGCAAAGGAAGGTAACTTATTAGTGGTTGATGGCTGAAATACCGATTTTCTTTTTTCAGTGAAAAAAAAAGGTTTGAAAGGCTTGTAAACAATCAAGAATTTTAATTTTTCTATTCTTCTTCTTCTTCTTCTTCTAGCTGGCTCATTTGGACTCCATTTTAAATTTTGACTTGAAAACTTGCTCTGGAATGCTCAGGCAACGAAACTTGCTTAGAGACTCTTCCTTTGGAGGTGCACTTTCTTTATGCTTTGTATTGCTGATTTTTCATGTTTTTCTTACGCTGAATTGGCCCTTGGTTGTGAGTTGGCCATCTGTACACCATAGGCCATGTGCATCTGAGCGACCACGAGATGGGCGTGTCTGTGGTACCCAGGCCCAAGAAAAGCGTGAAATCTGTACGGCTGCATCCTCTGTCCAAGAATCCTCATGTACAAATATTATAGCGAGGAGCACTTTGAGTGTCTGCAAAGAAGTATACCACAATGTGTCTACATCTAGATGAATTAGATGGTGTCACACTGAACTTGGCTAGTAGTCAAAGTGTCTGAATCAAGTCTATCACTCCCAGGCATAGTCACAAGGGACTCGTCCCGAAGAGTGGGGACGAGGCTTAAATGGATTTTTAGTGTAAAAAAGAGGGTGGGATGGCAACTGGGGACGGGAAGCCTAAAAATGGGCGTCCCCTTTGACTATGCTCCTAGGTCCCCTGTGTGGTGTGAAAACTCTAGATCCTCGACTTGGATCCAATCTAGGCAATGGATCTCTGCCACATAGCGGGAAGGAGAAGCCAACTGCTGTGTCTAAAGCCTCGGTGCCTCTAGGGGGGAGAAAGAGAACGCGTACTCTGCAAAACAGGTTGCCTCGAGATCGGGAGATGGGTCGTCGAGGAATCTTGTAAAGCTGTAGTCATCCCATTGTCGACGAATGTCAAAACTGGTCAGCCCGCAAGGGACTGGAGTCTGACGCAAAAGGAGAGGTCGCACAGGTAGGGTTGTCCCTCCCGAGCCAAATGGCTAGTAGCGAAAGCATTGCAAAGAGAAAGCCGAGCTACGAAAGAGAATCCGGTCCCTTGTGCCTGAGGGGGAGTGCGAGAAGGGTCAGGAGAAGAAGCTGAGGCCTCACTGGGGGGAATGGCGGGGGCGGAGGAGGGGCAGGGGGAGGTGGGCGTGGGGCAGAGAGTCAGTAGCGGGAGAGGCGGCAGAGGAGGGACGAATGGCGGTGAGACCGAGGTGGATTGGGGCTCCTCAAGGGTATCCTGTTGTAATGTGTCAAAGCGGTTCCCTACAGGGACCCATTGCTGCTGAACTACCGTAGGTCGCCCTCTAGGGGGGATAGTGTGGCGAGCCCGACCTTGTCGGTCGCGGTCGTTGGGGACGGGCACCACTTGCCAACGGAAAAGAACAGACTGAACAACTTTATGCACTTCAAATAACAATTGAACTGAAAGAGATGTACGACGCCCGAGATGTGGAGTGGCGGAGTTCCACCCCAAGAGAGCACTGGCCCCAAACGTTGGTGCCCCTTTGGTATTTCTTTATATTGCTTGAACTGAGTACACTGCTGGTACTCCATCCTCTTCACCTTTGAGTAGAAGCATGCCAGAGAATGAGCCATCTGCATATATTTAAAGGCCCTTGGTCTTGACAAGCAGTTACATGAAAAGCATTAAACTCTAAAAGCATCTAGCCCAAAAGCTAAACATCTGCCAGTGCAAATTACAAAAATTTGTACAGCTGCCATATCAGCACTTACAATGTAAAACGTGGAATTCCGTATTGTCTGCCACGTCAGCATACCAACGCAAATTCTAGGCTGTCCGTACAACTGCCACATCATCATGGCTCAACACAATTGAGTGTGTGTGTGGGCTCTGCTTCATTTAATCTCTTTAGGTCACTTAGGCACCATCGGATGGGGCCTGTCACAAACGGGAGCGCATTACAATATAAAATATACTCAGATAAATAGAATTTATCACTTAATATTGAAGCCAAAGGATATAGAGAGAGATAGATAGAGAGAGAGAGAGTGAGAAGATCGACACAGTACTGGGGACCAGAAGATGGGCTGGTCCCCCCCCGTAATAGTATCTTTATTACTGAGGAGAAGTCTATACAAGCACTTGAACCGAACGTACTACCACGTTCGTTCTAGAATAAGACTTGATGGTTCCCGGAAGCCTCAGCTTCCGATTCCTAGGGCAAAACCCTATTCCAAGGAACTTTCGTTCCTTATTCCAATTCCTCGAGAATCAAGGTTCTCGCCTCTGGATCTCACCTTCCAGACTCGGGGCATGGCATCCCTGCAACTCTTTTCGAACTCTCTTTCCAGAGTCCTCTTCCCGCAGAACAACTCTGCTTTCCCGGACACGAAGTCCTTACTTGGGAATCCCAACTTCCGGATCGCAACTTGAGAGACTACCTCTCTCCGATCCGTGGATCTTCTTCCCAAACTCGGGTACCAAAACCCTTGGGCTGATCTGGCTCTAGTTCCTCAGAGCGCTTTTCTCCTGCAAAGGCTCATGCCTTCCTCTGCTCCTACTCCCTCACGAAGAGGAAGTACACCTGCAATCAAATACTCAAAGATCATAACATGAAAAACGTTACCTTCAAAGTCTCGACGCTCGAAACGCAACTCCGTTCTCGAAAAGCAATTCCCCGGAAGAGATCTTTACATAGAAAAATCCTCTCTTCCAATCCTACACACAAAAGAGGTGTGTTGTCGGGTTCCTTCTCGTAAATCAGCCCCGTCTACGACGTTTATGGGCTGAAAACAGAGAAAAACAGCAACTTGTCGCGATGGAAACACGCTTCGTAGGCACTTCTTCGCGAGGGAACTCGCGCACTGGGTCTTGGCGACATCTGGTACACTTGGGGCAGCCATGGGCATCACCGGCAATGTCTTCTTTATGGCTGAAATCTGCAGTAGCATCTCCTCCTTGCAAAGATTGGTCCTCCCCTCTGAGTGAGGGCATGTGATGCTTTTATAGCCCCTAGCCACGGGCACGAATAGCTGCTCGCGTAGAGATTGCGGCCGTTTTTTTTTTTTTTTCGTTGTTCTTCCATAAAAAGAGAGAGAAAACGCTGGCTTATCTGTTGCCTTATTTATCAGATTGTTGCCCACTTATTAAGTGGGCGGCCGGCATATTTTAAAAATAGTCTGAACCTGCCCAAAAATTCAATAAAACCTTATAAGTTAAAAATAATGCTTTCACAGCACTTCCCAGGCGTCCCTGGATGCAATCACATGCACAGTTGCAATGTAGACATAGAATTCCTCGCGGGAAAGCAGATGCTTTCCCGAAAAGCAATCCCACTTTCTCAGAAAGCATCTGTTTTTCCTCAAAGTTTCCTCTGAACCCATCTTCATTCAAGTGCTTGCTTTTTCCTTGTGCACAATTCTAACACAGTTCGGAATTTCCTCCCGACTATGGATATTCTCTTTCCGATGCACCCGTCACCCACCTTGTGACGCATCAGGAATACCCATCACCTAGTCCTTTCCTACCGAACTTACGGTACAATCTCCTTCACGATGCTCTATGTCACCCATCCTATGACGCATCAGAGATGTCCGTTCCCGGATGGTCGGATACTTCTTTCCGATGCTCCCTATCACCCATCCGATGTGACGCATCAGAAGTACCCGTTCCTGGTGGCCTTACAGATATTCCCTTTCACGTTGCTCCCGTCATTACTCTAAATGACGCACTACGAATATTCTGTACTCGGATGTCTCCAGTGAGAAAAACCCTCTCACTTAAAATTCCAATAATTCATTTAGAATTATTTTTCCTTGGTGTTCCAAGCGAGAAAACCCTCTCACTTATAAATCCAATAATTTATTTAGAATTATTTTTCTGTCAGATAAAGCCAATTTAGCAACATCCTCTCACTTATAAACAATTGTCCTCAACTGTAGAGGTCCAACTGAACTGCCGGGGAGAAACCGGAAAGATTGCAAATCTTGCTCGATGGTGAGTTGAGCTAGTCCTTTCTTAAAAGAGAACTTAAAAATTAAATTAAACAAAAATTTAATAATTCAATACTTAGCTTACTAGTTCATGTCCTTCCTCTAGTACCTCGAGGATATCCTTCACCATCATCAAACTTACGAGCAGTGGAAGAACTCGTCATTCGCGTCTTTCCAACAGATGGAATGTTTCTGTCACAAAGTGATGACGGGACGGACAGCAGAAACCCTAATTTCTGCCAGAAACCCTAAAATTCCTGCAAACCCTAATTTCTGCCAGAAACCCTAATTTCCGGATATCGCGGAGGCGGATTATTAATTTTTTTTTTTTTGGAAAATTGATGAGCGACGCAAATTTCGCTTTTTCTCTACTTAAATGAGAAAGAGAGAGAGAATGCTTTTGCTTTCATGTTTTGACTCTGTGAGAGAGAGAGAGCAATTGCTTTTGATTTGAAGCTTTTGGGGCTCTGCTTTTGGGCATCCCTTGTAACCTTTAAATTAGTGGCGAGGGCCTCACTTCTCAGAGCATCTGGACGCAGAGTCTGAGAGTGAAACCCTAACCGCTCTCTTGTACTTTGATGATTGATTAATACAAAAAGAAATACCGAAAGGGGCGCCAGTCTTTGGGGCCAATATCTCTAGGCACGGAACTCCGCCGGGCCAGTGCAAATCTATTGTGATCTGTAAATTGTTTTGAAGTGGTTATTTGGTGCTGTCGCGGTTGATTCTTGACTTGGAGTGTCCAAGTTTGTTACAGTTTCCTCATTCGAGAGTCTGTTAACTCAATTCCACCTTCTCAATCCGAGAAGAATAATCCTCCTAGAAATCAATCTAGGTATTTGTCCTTGCGCATAATCCTGCGCTGTTAGTCCGGAGGGTATTAAACCTCCCTTTCGCCTTCTCAACCTCGAGAAGAATAATCCTCCTAGAAATCAATCTAGGTATCTGTCCTTGCGCATAATCCTGCGCTGTTAGTCCAGAGGGTATTAAGCCTCTTGTGTCCTCCCATATAGGGAATGCTCAAGTCATAGAGCATTAAGCTCGATGTCTTTCTTTCACAAACAAAGTTTGCGATCACCTTAAAGAAGGTTCTTGTTTCGGGCCGTCGCTCAACGTAGGCGGACGGTTCCAATTCGAAGATTCCTTGTGCACGGCGGCACTTCCTTCCAATCTTTTCCTCCTGCGAGTTATTACCACCAGCAATGTTTCCAAACGCCCATTTCCAAACGCCCATTAGAGTCTCTTCCTTACAGAATCATAAAAAATGATTCACCTTGCGAGCATCAATGACGATTTGCAAAATCTCAGGCAGATAGGATTCTAGCCATAGCATTTTCTGAACGTACGTTCAAACCCGGTTCACAATAGAGCGAACCCTCTTTGAATCTCAGGGATGTTCTCCCATATGTAATTCTTACCATTTTGAAACGGTTGACGAACTATATTCTTACAAACATAATAGTTCGAATTTATTCCAGCAGCGTGTAAATGCTACTTGACCTGCTCATGGAGAAACATATACCGCAACCAAAAGTTGCTATTGTAATGGTAAAGGCACATAGCCTACTCAATGATCAACGACCATCAGAAAACCTCTTCTGCGTAGAGAAACTCAAATTCCTTCTACCAAACACATCTCAAATAGAGATTCTCGTGTCGGAATATCCTTGCGCGCAAAAAGGCGCTCAAGAGAGTATAACAAACTCTCGTCCAGTTCCTTGGCATAGGTCTGCATCTTCGTGTGTTATCCATGTACTCAAAAGTGTACATAATTCTTACGCTGTCTTAGAGTTTCAATGAACCTCCCTTCGTAAGATCCTTAGAGCGAAGACGCTCAATCTTACGATCTCTTGGCTCGATCTTAGAGCAAAACCCGGTCATCAAATAATCTAGGATTTCAATCCTTGGATTCCTCGAGCACAGGCCGTAGTTGTCACTTGTTCCTTCCCTCGTAAAGAGAGTGTTCATTCACTTGTGCGAAAAGCACTACCATGTCTTCCCTGACCGGGTAGGGGGTGTGAGCTTAAAGAGTATTCAAGCTTGATGAAAGCTTTTCTTTGCTGGAAAGCTCATAATGGTTCCTTCATAATTTTCCTACCCGCAGTAGCAGGTAATCTATTCGGGAATTACCGGATACCAGATCAATAGTCGACCTTCCGACTAGTTAAGCAAGCCAATTCATCTCAGAAAACAATGTTTCAGTTTGATCCTGCTCTCATAAACACTCGAGAGTGGTAGTCCCGGTTAGAGATAACCATATCTTGTACAAAAGAGCAAACAAGCACAATGCACTTTATGATTTCCTCAAAGATGTAACTTTGATTGAAAACCTGCCCTCTCACTTAAAGTTCGAGGGTCTTCTATTCAAGAACTCAGGAGTTAGATTGAATTCCCTTACTCCAAACTTTCTGTGTTCAATGATTCCCGTCCCACTACGGGGATTGGATTCTATGTACACTAAGGTGTACACTTTCAGCTTTTATTGTTGACTCTACCATCTGTTGCAAAGTATTTTGCAGATGCGTCTACAAAATTCAGGCAAAAGTCCTTTGTTGAATTTCTTCATCTTTCCTTCCTCAGAGAGGATCGAGACTGGAGCTACCTTGGCAAGAGTGAACCACTACTTGCTTTGACTCACTCGTGTTCCTATTGGGCAAACCTATCCCAATCTTCTTGGATACCTTCCTCAAAGTGTGGAGGAAAAAAATTTGTCAAAAAATTCAGCCTTGAATTGAATCCAAGTCTTGTTGTAAGTTCCTTGCAGAGCTTTGGTATACCACCAAGTACTTGCAATCCCCTTGAGGTGTTTAATCACATGCCTCATCTTCGACGCTTTTTCAGAAATTGCCGTTTGCAAAGGCAACTTCAAACTTGTCGAATCAATGCGGTAGCTTTCGGGGCATCTTCCCTTCCGTCAAAAGTATCAAACTTGACTGGAAGTGTTCCTAGGTCTAGAGACCTTCTTCATATCCTTCCCGGAATGACGGGATTTCATGGCTATAGTTCTGGATTGACGTTCATGGATATTTTCTGGGTTCTGAAGAATCTCGAGCATTCCGCTCCTTGGATTCTCTAGGTTCTTGAGCATCATGCTCTTGTCGCCTTCTCAGAGAATCCCAAGCCTTGTGTCTACTTCTTTTAGAGAGAAAAAAAATTTCCAACTCTGCGAGCTTTTCCTTGCAGGACTTAGGGTTCCGCTTGCTTACTTCTCTCTTGGCTTGTCATGGCTTCTTCCCGTATCTTCCCAGAGTCGTCCTCCTTTACAGAGAAAGAGAGGAGACCATGCTCTGATACCACTGTCACAAACGGGAGCGCATTACAATATAAAATATACTCAGATAAATAGAATTTATTACTTAATACTGAAGCCAAAGGATATAGAGAGAGATAGATAGATAGAGAGAGAGTGAGAAGATCGACACAGTACTGGGGACCAGAAGATGGGCTGGTCTCCCCCCGTAATAGTATCTTTATTACTGACGAGAAGTCTATACAAGCACTTGAACCGAACGTACTACCACGTTCGTTCTAGAATAAGACTTGATGGTTCCCGGAAGCCTCAACTTCCGATTCCTAGGGCAAAACCCTATTCCAAGGAACTTTCGTTCCTTATTCCAATTCCTCGAGAATCAAGGTTCTCGCCTCTGGATCTCACCTTCCAGACTCAGGGCATGGCATCCCTGCAACTCTTTTCCAACTCTCTTTCTAGAGTCCTCTTCCCGCAGAACAACTCTGCTTTCCCGGACACGAAGTCCTTGGGAATCCCAACTTCCGGATCGCAACTTGAGAGACTACCTCTCTCCGATCCGTGGATCTTCTTCCCAAACTCGGGTACCAAAACCCTTGGGCTGATCTGGCTCTAGTTCCTCAGAGCGCTTTTCTCCTGCAAAGGCTCATGCCTTCCTCTGCTCCTACTCCCTCACGAAGAGGAAGTACACCTGCAATCAAATACTCAAAGATCATAACATAAAAAACGTTACCTTCAAAGTCTCGACGCTCGAAACGCAACTCCGTTCTCGAAAAGCAATTCCCCGGAAGAGATCTTTACATAGAAAAATCCTCTCTTCCAATCCTACACACAAAAGAGGTGTGTTGTCGGGTTCCTTCTCGTAAATCAGCCCCGTCTACGACGTTTATGGGCTGAAAACAGAGAAAAACAGCAACTTGTCGCGATGGAAACACGCTTCGTAGGCACTTCTTCACGAGGGAACTCGCGCACTTGGTCTTGGCGACATCTGGTACACTTGGGGCAGCCATGGGCATCACCGGCAACGTCTTCTTTACGGCTGAAATCTGCAGTAGCATCTCCTCCTTGCAAAGATTGGTCCTCCCCTTTGAGTGAGGGCATGTGATGCTTTTATAGCTCCTAGCAACGGGCACGAATAGCTGCTCGCGTAGAGATTGCGGCCGTTTTTTTTTTTTTTTCGTTGTTCTTCCATAAAAAGAGAGAGAGAAAACGTTGGCTGATCTGTTGCCTTATTTATCAGATGGCTGCCCACTTATTAAGTGGGCGGCCGGCATATTTTAAAAATAGTCTGAACTTGCCCAAAAACTCAATAAAACCTTATAAGTTAAAAACAATGCTTTCACAGCACTTCCCAGGCGTCCCTGGATGCAATCACATGCACAGTTGCAATGCAGACATAGACTTCCTCGCGGGAAAGCAGATGCTTTCCCGAAAAGGAATCCCGCTTTCTCAGAAAGCATCTGTTTTTCCTCAAAGTTTCCTCTGAACCCATCTTCATTCAAGTGCTTGCTTTTTCCTTGTGCACAATTCTAACACAGTTCGGAATTTCCTCCCGACTATGGATATTCCCTTTCCGATGCACCCGTCACCCACCTTGTGACGCATCAGGAATACCCATCGCCTAGTCCTTTCCTACCGAACTTACGGTACAATCTCCTTCACGATGCTCTATGTCACCCATCCTATGACGCATCAGAGATGTCCATTCCCGGATGGTCGGATACTTCTTTCCGATGCTCCCTGTCACCCATCCGATGTGATGCATCAGAAGTACCCGTTCCTGGTGGCCTTACAGATATTCCCTTTCACGTTGCTCCCGTCATTACTCTAAATGACGCACTACGAATATTCTGTACTCGGATGTCTCCACTGAGAAAAACCCTCTCACTTAAAATTCCAATAATTCATTTAGAATTATTTTTCCTTGGTGTTCCAAGCGAGAAAACCCTCTCACTTATAAATCCAATAATTCATTTAGAATTATTTTTCTGTCAGATAAAGCCAATTTAGTAACAGGGCCTAAGTGACAGTGACCTAAAGAGTCCCATAACTTATGGGGTCCCATAAGTTGGTGGGAACTCTTCGTGCCTCGACCCCGGATTTATTAGCCACTCCCACCCTTACTTCATTGCGCACCGGGCGCGCTCCTGTCTTCATCGCTCTGTCTTTCAGGGCATAAGCCATAAAGAATCCCAGATTACACATGGGTTCTCGTTGAGAATCTCACAAAGGTAACACCTCTCAGAGGAGATATTACAGGGGCAAGGAGATACTCGCTCTAGAACAGATTTTGGAAAGAAAAGTGAAAGGGATATGAATATTTTGTTGTCTGTGTCCAGATAACTTGTAGGAGCAAGGAACCTGCATATGAAAGCATTTGGAAACATGGAACTGGACCTAGACTCTTTTGCAACGAGGTGAACCATTTGCTTAATATTTTTCTTGTTTTGTAGGTGAAATCGAGAATAAGTTGACGAAAAATTGGGAGCGACGACAGCTCCGGAACCTGATCACGATTCGAGATAAGAATTATGAACTTTGAATGAATGATGATGATTCTAGTGCATCAAGATTCCCATATGAATGAGATGACTAGATACTGCTGTGAGCGCATCAAGAGTTTTTGCAGGATAAGATGGCTACACAAGGATCTAGGTGCATCAAGACTTCTGGACGGATGAGATGACTAGATGATTGAAACACTGTGAACTAAGTGTGTGAATGAAGAGCTTTGAAATAGGGATTTCCGAAGATGCATCTGATTTATATATGAAATTAGTGTTTTCTGGAAGAACTTGCTATATGTGTGCAGATAACAGATGAAATCAGTGATGATAATGATTTTGGAGCAATGGCCCGAATGAACTTGTGTCACGTGACACATCCAACCTTATGTGTCTGTGGACAAGCTACAGCATGACAAGGGTTCAGTTCAGTCAAGTTAGTTTAGAATAGGAAGTGATCTGGCACTTGTGTGAGTTTGTTCGCAGACCGTGCATGTCTAGACACTTAGTGTAGATGCATATCCTCTGGTTGCACACAGCATGATCATAAGCATTCCCATCAGAATCCTTCAGGGGAATTTTCCAGTGCATTTAGCCTATTTTCCCTATTTGTGACATTTTTCACTTATTATTTTTAAGTGACTTTTGTTGGAAAGTAAGTAGGGCAAATTGAGTAAGTTTGTATATAAGCAAACCTAGGCTAGCACTAATTGGCAGAAGAGGCAGCAGGAGCACCTTGCTCAACAGGCAACTTCTCAGCAAGACCAACCCCCGCAACTACTCTGGCGTTTTCTCCACATAAGACCCAGCGTTTTTGCATTAGATCAGCCTTGGCGATTCGTGCACAGCAGATCAGCCCCGGCATCGTCAAGACACAGCAGATCAGCCTAGCGTTTTGCTTTTGCAGAACAACCGGCGACAGCAGCAGATTTTTAGTCCTAGCGTTTTTGCATCTACTTTATACCCCAGCATTTTGCAGAGACAGAACCTCAAGAACCACCAGCGTTTTCAGTTTTCAGCCCTTAGACACCGCATATCAAGTCCTGAACCTTGCAGATCTCACCTTCTCGCAACAGTTCCTCGCCGCACGGTCAGTTTCCGCAAGGTTTACAGATTCAGCTCGGAAAACGCAGATTTCAGCATCTGCGTTTTCAGCGCGTTGTCGTCGCATCGTCGTCATCGACATAGAGTCAGACTTCAGCAGATACAAGATTTGCAGATTTCAGCCTGTAGTAGTTTCAGATTTCAGCCCGTCTCGTCGTCGTCCTCATCGCCATTGGCATCCGGCAAGTCCAAGCATTGTAGAGATTTGTGCAATCATAAGTAGACCGCTCTCGCCATAGAGAGTGGAGCCTTCGGAGGAGGGTTTTACAACGTCTCTGGTGTAGTATTCTCTCTCTCTATCTCTCAGTCTCATGCACTTTCATGCACAGAGTCCATTCACTTTGTTTGTGTCCATTGCACTCTCTCATTAAGAACGGAAGGCTCTCCCTTCCATAAGAACAAAAGGAACCTTGAGTACAGTTTGGAGCACTCATCTTGAGCAAAGCGCAAACATTCATTCCACTGTACCTAACATTGGTATCAGAGCTTTGGCAGTGTTCTGTATCACTCAAGGAAAGAACCACAAGAATCACAAGATTTTTTTTTTTGCTTGTTGCGGTCGCACGAACCCAAGTTCGCTTGGGCGTGTTGATTCTTAATCGTGTTTTTTGAAGAGTGACAGGAATCCCAAGAAAGAAGGGCTTGTCCAGCCTCCCCTTGTGTCTCTTTTCACTCATTGAGAGCGGACCGTGCACTTAGCGGCCGGCCAATCGACGTGAGGTGGGAAAAAGCAACCTTGGTGTGAGCGCAAGGCCGCCAAGGGGTGCGCCCGCGGAAAGGAGTAGAACTCGGGTGAAGAGAAGATCCTTCGCGAACACGGTTTGCAAGCGAAAGAAGAACCTCAAGAACCTCAAGACCCGCAAGAACCTCAAGACCTCAAGACCCTCAAGAACCCAAGAACCCAAGACCCGCAAGAACCCAAGTTCCTCGTGAACTTAAGAACCCACAAGAACCCACAAGAACCCACGACTTCAGAATGGTCATCACTCGAAGCGGAATGGATACTTCGCTTGGAGGTGATGAGTATGAGAGAGGCGAAGAAGAATTTTCCCTACCAGGAGGTTTTTCTGACCCTTCCCCATCTACGACAAAGATTGCACTAACTCCCATGGCGGAGTTGAAGCAGTTGTTTATGGAAAGAAAGCTAGAACGCGAAAGAAGAGAAGCAGAAAGAAAGGCCTACGAAGAACGAAGGGCAGCCATAGATCGTGAATACGAAGAAGGAATGGCAGCCATAGAGCGTCAGTACGACTTGGAAGAAAAAGAAAGTCAAGCCAAATTTGATCGCGAGAACAAAGCAAGAATGCAAGAGATGTTGCGACTCTTTTCTTAAGTGCAGGCACAGATGCAAGAGATTCGGGAAAAGGAGTCTCTCTCACTCTCTTCTTCTCCAAAGCATGACACACAGGATTTGCATGATTGTGGGAAGCATGATGATTTGAATGACAATGATTTGCATGATGATGATTTGATTGACAATGACAAGCATGATGATTTGCATGATGATGATTTGATTGACAATGACAAGCATGATGATTTGCATGATCAAGATGTTATTTCTCACAAGCATGACGAGTTGTATGAAGATGATGTGATTGTTAACAAGGATGATGTGTTAGTGGATGCTTTTTCTAGCGAAGCTAACCTCGTTGTAGATTTGATCAATCACGAAGAACCGATCTTGGCTTTCGAGTCGAGGTTCAAAGAACCCCCACAGGACGATTCGATCATTCAGGAAGAAGCGATCTTGGCTCTCGAGCGTCGGTCCAAAGAACCCTCACAGGAAGTATTGTGTTCGCATGATTCATACGCACGCATTGTTCGAGTGTTTCATTCGTGATCAGTTCCTGTATTTTCGTCAGCGTCTTTATGTGATCCCTTTTACTAGGCATGACATATTGTACGTTGAGCACTTCTTACTCATGAATGAACACGAAGGTATGCGGATTGTTCATGAAAAGCTGAAAAGTATGTATGTAAGGAAGTCACATTCCATGTCTCTTCCTTGGCATGACACATCTGTAGAACGAGCACATGAAAGTATGAGCACCAAGAATGGGCATTTCCGTTGTAAATTGCCATAGTTGATTGCTTTAGATCAGAAGAGAAAGATTCGATATCATTGTTTGCGTGTGTGTGGTGAACGGTTTGGCACTCCATCTCTTTGTTTATCTACATTGCATGCACAGTCGATTAGGACGACATGATTTTTTCCACTCACTTTACATGAAATAGGTGTGTTCATGGTTTTGTGTTGGAAATGGTTTCAGGAATTTTCAGCCATGGAGATTCTTGAAAAAGAAAGAAGCATGACTCTTGACGAAGTTGAAGCATTGAAGGAGCCACAAAAGACTGTCGCTTTCGGCGCGGCCCAAAGAAGCAAGCGTTGCAGACCTTTATGAAGTTCGAGTACCACACGACCCACACATCAGAGTGGGCCGATGAAGAGTCCCTTCCAGGATTCTGGATGCTATTGGCGATCTCCGTCGACGCCATACAGTTTGGTACCAGTACCTCACTTTGAAAAGGAGGGGATGTCACGCGACACATCCAACTTTGTGTGTCCGTGGACAAGCTACAACATGACAAGGGTTCAATTTAGTCAAGTCATTCTAGAATAGGAAGTGATCTCGCACTTGTGTGAGTTTGTTCGCAGACCGTGCATGTCCAGACACTTAGTGTAGATGCATATCCTCTGGTTGCACACAGCATGATCATAAGCATTCCCATCAGAATCCATCAGGGGAATTTTCCAGTGCATTTAGTATATTTTGTCTTTTTTTGACATTTTTCACTTATTATTTTTAAGTGACTTTTGTTGGAAAGTAGGTAGGGCAAATTGAGTAAGTTTGTATATAAGCAAACCTAGGCTAGCACTAATTGGCAGAAGAGGCAGCAGGAGCACCTTGCTCAATAGGCAACTTCTCAGCAAGACCAACGCCCGCGACTACTCTGGCGTTTTCTCCACAGAAGACCTAGCGTTTTTGCATCAGATCAGCCTTGGCGATTTGTGCACAGCAGATCAGCCTCGGCGTCGTCAAGACACAGCAGATCAGCCTAGTGTTTTGCTTTTGCAGAACAACCGGCGACAGCAGCATATTTTCAGCCCTAATGTTTTTGCATCTGCTTAATACCCCAACGTTTTGCAGAGATGGAACCTCAAGAACCACCAACGTTTTCAGTTTTCAGCCCTTAGAAGACCCCGCAGATCAAGTCCTGAACCTCGCAGATCTCACCTTCCCGCAACAGTTTCTCGCCGCACGGTCAGTTTCCACAAGGTTTACAGATTCAGCCCGGAAAACGCAGATTTCAGCATCTGCGTTTTCAGCGCGTCGTCGTCGCATCGACATAGAGTCAGAATTCAGCAGATACAAGATTTGCAGATTTCAGCCCTTAGCAGTTTCAGATTTCAGCCCATCTCGTCGTCGTCCTCATCACCGTCGACATTGTCGGCAAGTCCAAGCATTGTAGAGTTTTGTACAATCATAAGTAGACCGCTCTCGCCATAGAGAGTGGGGCCTTTGGAGGAGGGTTTTACAACGTCTCTGGTGTAGTATTCTCTCTCTCTATTGCTCAGTCTCATGCACTTTCACGCATAGAGTCCATTCACTTTGTTTGTGTCCATTGCACTCTCTCATTAAGAACGGAAGGCTCCCCCTTCCATAAGAACAAAAGGAACCTTGAGCATAGTTCGGAGCACTCATCTTGAGCAAAGTTCAAACTTTCATTCCGCTGCACCTTACAACTTGATAAAGATTCATGAATTTTGAATCACTTATGATTCAATGGAATTGTCGTGAGCGCATCAAGAGTTCCTGCGGGATGAGATGGCCACACAACTAGAACTCAATGATTGAACCACTCTGTTCAGTATGAACTTAGTGTGTGATTGATGGATTGGGATCCCCGGAAATAATTACTCGTACATGACAATGCTCGAGTGTAGATGGAATGATTGACCAAATCACTGCAACATTTTGGTCTCGGAAATCTATGGACATGATCGCAATATGGGATTATTTAGTTTGACATCAGTGAGATCTGTGATAGATCTAGATACGATTGCTAAATACCTTGTCAAGAATCATGGTCCTAGATCAGAACAAAATCTATGGACGTGACGCAATATGGGATTAGTTAAATCGACATCAGTGAGGTCCGGTGCGGATGTAGATGCCATTGCTAGATACGTTGCCAAGAATCACGGTCCTAGATTCTATGTGATGTGATCTGAATGTGGTGTGATGTGACTGTCGTCTTTGTACAAGTACTGGATTTGTGTCGTCTAGTGCGTCGGTACTTAAGAGTCAACGAACTGGTTTATGGCTTATGTCTGATTTTGCAGGCGTAATCGAGGGCTATTACAATTCTTTCAAGAGGGGGGTATGCCACAAAATGATGACGTGGCAATATTGCCCGGACACACACATACACACACGGTAGATGACGTGGCATGACAGTACGGCATGCTGACGTGCTAGAAGGTACGGATTGATAGTACGACAAGCTGACTTGGCAGACAATATGAACTTTCGTGATTTGCGCTGACAGGTGCTGACAGTGTAACAAACTTGGACACTCCAAGTCAAGAATCTACCGCGACACCACAAATAATCACTTCAAAACAGTTCACAGTTCACAATTGATTCGACACTGGCCCGACAGAGTTCCGTGCCTAGAGATATTGGCCCCAAAGACTGGCGCCCCTTTTGGTATTTCTCTTTATATTTAACTGTGTTCAAAGTAGAAGAGTGCAGGCAGGCGCTCACTCTTAGACTCTGCATCCATATGGCCTGAGTTATGAGGCCCTGCCCACATATTTAAAGATTACAAGGAATGCTAAAAGCAGAGCCCCAAAAGCTGGTAAACTCAAAAGCCTTCTAAAATAAAGCATCAAGGCTCTCTCTCTCTCTCTCTCTCTCTCTCTCTCTCTCTCTATGAACAATGCGCCATCATGATACTCTGAACAATGCGCAGCCGGACATGCAGTAGCCAAGTGGACAATTTCCAGTAATGCAATTTGACGTTCAAACATTGCATGACCCAATCCACTTTTTGAGTATGGGTAACATTCCAACCAATGGGGTACCCCAAGTGCCTTACAATCACATTCGGAGGAACAATCTCTCCTGGCCACAAAAAATCATGCCAATCACAAGAAGTCAGTGATAGAAGCTTCGATTTGCAAAAATTGACTCGAAGACCCGCAACAAGCCCATATATCTCCAAAGCTTCCATGATCACTTGAACCTCAGTTTGACAATTACGAGGCATGAACAACGAGTCATGAACAATGAGTCATCAGCATAAGCTTGCTTGACGAAGTTGCGACTCCACGGTTACTGCAGGCCATCAAGAGAACCAGTGGAAGTCAAACGGTCCAGATGCATCAACAAAGGATGAGTGGCAATAGCATACAACAATGCACGAAGGGGACATCCTTGTCTAACCGAGCAACCAAGGGGCCAAGAGTCTGTCAGCTCACCATCAAGGATCCTCGAAGACGAACTGCAAGGATACAAGAAATAAACTATATCAGCAAATTTAGGACCAAACCCAAGACAACACATCGTGGTTGCAATGTAGTCCCATTGCACAGTATTGAAAGCCTTTTCAATATCCACCTGCATGACAAGCACATCCTGCTGCATGTACTTTGCGTATTCCATGCCAATCATCACATTAGCCAAGTTGTCATTAATTTGCCGACGTGGTATGAAACCATATTGAGATTGATGTATTCCTGCAACAAGGTGATCCTTAATTCTGTTCACCAACAACTTAGCCAAAATCTTATACACGACAGGCATCAACGTGATCGGTCTCCAGTGCGAGAAATGCTCACAAAGTGGTTGTTTGGGCAACAATTGAAGCAAGCCCTCTTTCCAAGAAACCGGCAAATCTTGTGTTTCCCACGCTGTATTCATCATGAAAAGCAGGGGCTCTTTTAAAGTCTCCCAAAAAGACATAAAAAACTCCACAATGAGCCCATCCCAGCCAGGAGATCGCTAGCGGCCCAATGAAAGCAATGCACTGTGCAATTCAGAATCACTAAAAGGTTCCTCAAGGGAAAGTGTATCTTGATAAGAAATGATCGAGCGTACATGAGAGAGGAGCAATCGTCGAGCTTGATGCACCGCTGACGATTCTTGAGGTGGAGCAGCAAAAACCTGTGTATAATGCAAGACCATGGCGTCAGCAAGTTCCTGTTTAGAGGATGTCCAAGCACCTGAAGGGGTCTTTACACGCTTGATGCTCTGAGAAAGTCTTGTGTGATGCAAATGCTAGAAAAATTGCTTCAAAGCACATCCTTTATCCATAAAAGCCCGTTCACAAGCCCGTGTTTGCCACTTTTCAAGCTTCTGTTTATCATCAAGTTGTATGCATACACGGGCTTCACACAACTCCGATAATTCATAGTCAGATAAAGGCCTCGAATTAGCCAATTCCTGCAAATGTTGACAAGCGTGTTTAGCATCCATAACTTTGCCGCGCGTCTAATGCAAATATTGTTTGCCATAATCTTGGATAGCACATTGCACTCGCACAATAAATTGAAACCACACAGCGTCAAGATCAAGATGCATGTGAACCATCAAGGGGGGAACAAGTCCAACAATCATATCTCGAAAAGCGTCAAGGGTAAGATAAGCATTATTAATATGCAGCAGATGCTTCCGAGAAAGAGGTCTATTACGAAGCGATTGTCCAGAGTACAAATTCAATATCACAGGGTGATGGTCAGACTCTGCAAAGAATAGTCTATTTTCATATTACATGTAAAGTCATCGTATTGCTTCATGTGTAGAACATACCATCTATCCAGACGTGCACGATACGAGTGATGAGCAACATGTTGAAAGGTGAAACTTGTGCCGTCCGGATAAAGAGAACGCCACAAGTCAAACATCTGTGCAGAAACCAAAAGTTGATCCCATGCTTGTCTCTCCACAAGCAACATGTGAGAAGTACCTGTGGTGCTAACATTAGGAGTACTATTAAAATCGCCACAAAGAAGTGGCATTGGATGTCCATGGATAAGAAGCAGATATCTCGCCATAAGGCAGCCCTTTGCCCAGAAGCTGTACATATGCATACAAACCTCCAATTTCATAAATCTGACCATTTAACAAGCATTGCGCAATCATCCAACGACCCCTCGAATCATTTCTCACCAGGATTGGTTGTAGATCATGCCTAACTGTCACAAAACGGGAGCGTACACGAGCACTTAGAAATCTGAAAAATATAATACTTTGCAAACATGAGAGAAGGGAGAAGATCGACACAGTATTGGGGACCAGAAGATGGGCTGGTCCCCCCCCGCTAAGAGTATTCTTTATTCAGGGAGAATTTGTATACAAGCACGAGAACCCGAGGAAACCCCTCCGTTCAGTAATCTTAGACCCGAAGGTCGTGCTTTCCCGTAAAGGGCTTGGGCACAAGGCCGTTCCTTCCCGTAAGGGACTTAGGCGCGAAGCCGTACTTTCCTGTAAGGGACTTAGGCGTGAAGCTGTACTTCCCGTGAGGGGCTTTCCCGTAAGACGGGAGATTCCTGCAAAACAAACCACACAAAGCAACAATTCTCAATGCGTATCAACACCTTATACCTGTCGCTCCTTGCTCGGAAAAGCGACCTCCGTACTCGGTCGTCACACGAACACTTGCAATTTCCGTCGCCAACCTCTGCTCCAGAATCCCAGCGCTAGCTTCCTCTGCTACTTCCGGCGTGTTAAAACTGGAACGCTGGCTACTACTTTATAGGGCCTGGCACCCGGCGGGAATAGAGCAGAAAAGCAAGACCCTGGCGCCCCCCTAGAGAGAGGAGAGAGAGAGATCGCAGATTCAGCCCCCCTGCGTAGCTTTTTAGCGCTGGCTTATTTTTAAGAAGAGCCTTGCTTTATTTTATTAATAAAAGGGTTGGTCACTTAAAAGTGACCGGCCACTTTATAAAATAAAGTGTGAACCTGTTCAAACTTTAAAAACTCACTCAGTTAGTGAAAATAATGCTATACGAACACATTCCAGGCGTCCCCGGGTGCAGAACACGGCACAGATGCAATGCTGACACAGAATCCTCGCGGGAAAGCATCTGCCCTCCCGCGAATGTTCCTGCTTTTCGTAAAAAGCTTCATTGAACCCATCTTTATTCTTGTGCTTGCGTTCTTACGCGTATTTTCTTACTCAGTTCGGATTTCCTCCTTAGCCTACGGGATGCCCCCTTACTGATGCACCCGTCACCCATCATTTGACGCATCAGGGGCACTCGTAACCCGGCCCTTTCCTTCGAACTTACGGAAACTCCTTTGCGATGTTTACCGTCACCCATCAAATGACACATCAGAGTTACCCGTTCTTGATGGCAGTTCCTGTAGCTACAATCTTTTAATAGTTCTTAGTGCACATAATAAAATATCCTAAAAAAGAGATTAATCATTAAAAATAAGAAAATAGTCCAATTAGCAACATCCCTCTGGCTTCTAAACAGTTGACCTCAACTGTAGTGCTTGGACATATACCTCCAGTATCTCGGGATAAGCTGCTAATTCCTCCTGCGTCATCCACTGAGCATCTAGATTCGAATAGTTCTTAAACTTAACCAAATACTTCCGTGTTATCTTTCCGGATTTGAGAGGCTGCTCCTGATGACTTACTATATGCTCCGGTTGGAGTATTTCTTCTGTTTCCTCAACCTCAGGAGGTTCCTCAGCACTAGGTTGGCTTGGAGGCGGTCCCACATATGGCTGGAGTAAACTGACATGGAAAGCATTATGAATCTTCCAATTAGGCGGTAGCTCTAATCGGAAACTGACATCATTCACTCGCTCAGTGATCTTAAACGGCCCATAATAACGGGTAGAAAGTTTTACCACTTTCCCCTTATGAGACGCTTGTTTCTTAAGTCTTACCTTCTCAAACTTGAGTAAGACTAACTATCCGACTCTTAAGTCTAGATTCCTTCTGTGCTTGTCTGCAGCTTTCTTATGCTTTTCTTGAGAGCGTAGAATAGCTCTCCTAACTTGCCCGTAGGCTGTGTCCAAATCCCGGACAAATTCATCTGCAGCAAAGATCTTATCCTTAGTTAAAAGGATGGGTGGAAGCAAAGGCTTACCATAGAGAATCTCAAAAGGTGCTTGCCCTGTCGATGAGTGTATGGTATTGTTATACGCATACTCGACAAGAGGCAAATATTTCTCCCAATCAGATTCCCGGTCTGACACATAAGCTTTTAACATATCCAATACTGTGGAATTGGCTATCTCACTTTGCCCGTCCGTTTGAGGATGGTAGGCAGATGAAAAATTCAGCTTCGTACCAAGATTATCCATCAAGGCACGCCAAAAATTTCCTGTCATGCGAGGATCTCGATCACTCACAATAGACGTAGGCATTCCATGATGCTTAAAGATCTGTGCCAGGAAGACCCTAGCTATATGATCTGCTTTGATCTTTTTCTTGACTGGTTTAAAGTGTGCTTGCTTGCTTAACGTGTCCACAATGGTCCAGATCGCGTCATTTCCAGTATGAGTTCTAGGAAGGTCCATGATGAAGTCCATGGCGATACTTTCCCAAGGTTCATTAGGCACAGGCAAAGGTTGTAGCAACCCAGGCGTCCTATGCCGATCATACTTCACTTTTTGGCAAACCAAGCATTCCCTGACATACTTATCAATGTCTGCTTTAAGGCTAGGCCAAAAGAAATATCTTTCCATTGCTAAGGTCGTAGGGAGAATACCCCGATGACCCGCATCCATGATCTTCTTTCTTAATGGTTCCGCCACACATATGGCCTGATGGTGGTAGAGATAACCGTCCCGAATGGAATAGGGAAACTCATTCTCTCCACGATGTAGCTTTCCCCAAATGGTGGAGAAGTCTGGGTCATTCGGATACCAATCCGGTAGTACTTCTAATTCTTGGTGATACACCGAAGTGATAGCGTTCACCCTTGGCCGCCTAGACAATGCGTCCGCGACCACATTCTTACTCCCAGCCGTATGAAGGATCTGGAAGTGAAACATAGACAAAAAGTTTGCCCATCTCATCTGCTTCTCAGATAGTTTCCTTTGCGTAAGAAAATACCGCAAACTCTTGTGATCAGTCTTGATCACAAAATCCGCTCCCAGAAGATAGTGCTTCCAGTTGGATAAGGCATGAATCATAGCCGTGAGTTCTTTTTCGTAGATTGATGCATGCAACTCTGCATGCTTAAGCCGTCTGCTTTCGTAGGCCATTGCATGGCCTTCTTGGTTGAACACTGCTCCGATGCAATCGCCTGAAGCATCGCAGTGAACCTCAAATGGTTTCCTTAAGTCAGGCACTATCAAAATAGGTCCATGGCTTAGCAAGTACTTGAGCCGATCAAAAGCTCCTTGTTGCCTCGATCCCCATCTGAACGGAATCTTCTTCTTTGTCAAATCATGAAGTGGTCCTGCTACATGAGCAAATCCTCGGACAAACCTTCGATAATACGAACATAGTCCCAGGAAGCTACGTACATCATGTACCGTAGTGGGAATAGGCCAATCTTCTACCACTCGGATCTTGGCAGGATCCATACTCACTTGATTGTGAGAGACTATATGGCCGAGATAGTGTATCTCTGAGAGAAAGAACTCGCTCTTCTTTGCATTCACATGCAACTCATGCTTTCGCAATTCTTGAAACACTAAGTCCAAGTGCTTCCGATGTTCCTCTTCTGACTTAGAGAAGATGAGTATGTCGTCAAAGAATACTCCCGTAAAAGCTCGATACGGGCTGAAAATGCGGTCCATCATGCGATTGAACGTCGCAGGAGCATTGGTCAAGCCGAAAGGCATTACCAAAAATTCATATAGTCCAAAGGTCGTGCGGAAAGTAGTCTTATGGACATCCTCAGGGGCGATCCGTATCTGATGATACCCACTCTTTAAGTCTATGCGACTAAAGACACTTGCACCCTGCAACTTATCAAGTATATCATCAATCCGAGGGATCGGAAAGCGATTCTTGATCGTGATCTTGTTTAAAGACCTATAGTCTATGCACATTCGAAACGTGCCATCTTTCTTCTGCACGAGTAGAACTGGAGAACAGTAGGGTGAAGCACTTGGCCGTACTAACCCTTTCTCTAGAAGCTCGTTGACTTGCTTCATAATTTCCTCTTGTTGAGCATGACTCACCCGATAAGGGGGTTGATTGGGAGGCGAGCTACCCGGTATGAGATCTATGCGGTGATCTTCTGGGCGTACCGGAGGGAGTTCATCAGGAAGTGTTTCCGTGAAACTATCTTTGTACTTTTCAATAAATTGAAGACGCTTAATTTCCAGACTAGAGAGAGAGTCCCTACTAGTTTTATCCTTCTCATGTGCAAAAATCAAGTAAGCAGAAACACACTTCTTCATTTCTTTCTTAATGGAGATATGGCTTACAATTGGAAACTGCCGAGCTCCTGCATCAGCATGTATCTTTATGTTGCTAATTGGACTATTTTCTGATTTTTAATGATTAAATCTTTCTTTTAGTATATTTTATTATGTGCACTAAGAACTGTTAAAAAGATTGTAGCTGCAGGAACTGCCATCAGGAACGGACAACTCTGACGTGTCATTTGATGGGTGACGGTAAACATCGCAAAGGAGTTTCTGTAAGTTCGGTGGAAAGGGCCGGGTTACGAGTGCCTCTGATGCGTCACATGATGGGTGACGGGTGCATCATTAAGGGGGCATCCCGTAGGCTAAGGAGGAAATCCGAACTGAGTAAGAAAATACGCGTAAGAACGCAAGCACAAGAATAAAGATGGGTTCAATGAAGCTTTTTACGAAAAGCAGGAACAATCGCGGGAAGGCAGACGCTTTCCCGCGAGGAATCTATGTTTGCATTGCATTCGTGCATGTGGTTGCATCCAGGGACGCCTGGGAAGTGTTGTTAAATGCATTGGTTTTAACTTATAAGGTTTTATTGAGTTTTTGGGCAGGTTCAGACCAATTTTAAAATATGCCGGCCGCCCACTTAATAAGTGGGCAGCCACTTAGAAGATAAAGCAACAAAACCAGCGAGCGAATTCTCTCTCCCTATTTCGGGTAGAACAGCGCCAAAAAAAAAAAAAAAAAAAACGGCCGCGATCTCTACACGAGCAGTTATTCGTGCTGTGGCCAGGGAGCTATAAAAGCACCACATGTCCTCACTCACGGGAGGTACCAACATCAGCAAGAGAAGACTCTGCCGCAAGAGATCGCGAGACTATGAAGCACGGAAGTCGCTTTTCCCGCGCAAGAACGACAGGTATCTATTGTGGATTCGCCATACGAATTGTTGTCGCGTGTTTGTGTGGTTTGTTTTGCAGGAATCTCCCGTCTCATGGGAAGGCCTTTCACGGGAAGGTACGGCTTCACACCTAAGTCCCTTACGGGAAAGTACGGCTTCATGCCTAAGTCCCTTACGGGAGAGTACGGCTTTGCTCCTAAGTCCCTTACGGGAAGGAACGGCCTTGTGCCCAAGCCCTTTACGGGAAAGCACGACCTTCGGGTCTAAGATTACAGAACGGAGGGGTTTCCTCGGGTTCTCGTGCTTGTATACGAATTCTCCCTGTATAAAAGAATACTCTTAACGGGGGGGGACCAGCCCATCTTCTGGTCCCCAATATTGTGTCGATCTTCTCCCTTCTCTCACATTTGCAAAGTAATTTAATTTTCAGATTTTCAAGTGCTCGTGTACTCTCCCGTTTTGTGACAGTGGTATCAGAGCTCGGACTCCTCTCTTTCTCTGCAAAGAAGGACGATTCCGGGAAGAACGGGAAGAGCCATGTCGAGCCAAGGGAGAAGCGTTGAAGAGGAGCTTCAACAAGTGCAAGCTCAGCTTGCGGAGTTGCAACAAATTTTACTGTTGCCAGACGTCCAAAAGCTTTTGGGCGGAATGAAGAAAATGGATGGAACTGATGCAGTGAAGCATCCAGACAACACTGTTGGCTTGAGACCACGGGAGGCAAGAGAAGAAGAACGTGCCGAGGTGCACACAGGATCTTCGGATCGTAATGAACGGCCTACTCCAAGGAAAGGCCAGGAAAAGGCGCTCTCTTTGCTAGACGAGAGCAAGGACATCTCTATCTCATCTCCATCTTACTCTCTTGATTATACTTCTACTTCTCGATCATCTCGTCAGAAGGAGGAAGCCGCTACTACTACTAGTCCTCATCAACCTAAAGATAAGCCTCGATTCAAGAAGCATGGTCGCAAGTCTCAACATCGCATGAGAGTCTTCAAATCGGGCGACAAGGACATCAAGTTCGAAACCTACAATGGACGGAGAGACATCTCCAAAGCATTGTCCTTCATCAGACAGTTTGAAGTCGCCTTTACCAATGGGCACTTCACAGAAAGATCCAAATTACGCCATGTGGGGATGCACCTCAAGGAAACGGCAAGTAATTGGTGGCTAGCCAAGTTTCTGGAAGGTTCTCAGGCCAGAACTTGGGAGAGCTTCAAATCTGAATTTTATGAACAATTTCTTCCACTTGACTTCGAGCAGGACATACGGAAGGAATGGGACTGGCTTGCCCAGAAGGAACATGAAAAAGTAACGACCTATGTGGACAAGTATTGGTCGGTTCTTCTGAAGGTCACTCCCTTCATAAAGATTGCCGACGAGGAGAAGAAAAGAAAGTTCGAAGCGGGTCTCCAACCGCGGCTTCGAAAGAGTATGAAGGTGTATCCGCATGATACTCTTCAAAGGATGATGGAGTCAACAATCATTGCTGAGGATTTGCACTCAATTGGGACGCCCAGAAAGATGGAGCATAGCACTTACTGTGCAAGACAAAGAGGGATCTATGATGACCAAGGGGGCCAAGGAAGAAAACGTCCTCCATCTAGGGACGATGATCATTCTAAGAAGCCAGAGGGCACTGGCAAGCGAACTAAGTATCTTTCTCCTACTCAACTTCAAACTTTCAGAGAGGAAGGAAGATGCTTCTACTGTAGCGAGAAAGGACATATGAAACCGGATTGCCCGCTAAAGCAGCAACGGCAAGAACAAGCCTCTACGAGGTAAGAGAAAGCAAGGAAGGAACCCGCACCGCCAAGCTTGAACTCAATTCCAGATGTTCAAGGAAACACAAAAACGGAGAAAGGGAAGCGTCAACTTCTGAAGGGCTGGGGGTCTTTGAACAACCAGCGAGTACTGATTCTTTATGATCCAGGATCCACGGATAACTCCATCTCCCTGGATACTGCGGAACGATTGTGCCTCACACCGGCTCAGCTTGGCACACCGGTTACATCCGGATCGGCATTCGAGGGGTTGACAACCAATGCAACTCCCGTGCAAGGACAGCTCAATCTTCGGATCGGCGAGTACAAGGACCGCGAATCATTTTTGATGGCACCCATCGAGGGATGTGATATCATCTTGGGTATGCCATGGCACTTCCACATGACACCTATTCCCGATTATGTGGAAAAGACCCTCACTTTTGATCATGGGGGTAAGAAAATAAAGATTCATGCTGATGCAGGAGATTGGCAGTTCCCAATTGTAAACCATATCTCCATTAAGAAAGAAATGAAGAAGTGTGTTTCTGCTTACTTGATTTTCGCACGTGAGAAGAGTAGGGACTCTCTCTCTAGACTGGAAATCAAGCGTCTTCAATTTATTGAAAAGTACAAAGATTGTTTCACGGAAACACTTCCTGATGAACTCCCTCCGGTACGCCCGGAAGATCACCGCATAGATCTCATACCGGGTAGCTCGCCTCCCAATCAACCCCCTTATCGGGTAAGTCTTGCTCAGCAAGAGGAAATTTTGAAGCAAGTCAACGAGCTTCTAGAGAAAGGGTTAGTACGGCCAAGTGCTTCACCCTACTGCTCTCCAGTTCTACTGGTGCAGAAGATAGATGGCACGTTTCGAATGTGCATAGACTATCGGTCTTTAAACAAGATCACAATCAAGAATCGCTTTCCGATCCCTCGGATTGATGATATACTTGATAAGTTGCAGGGTGCAAGTGTCTTTAGTCGCATAGACTTAAAGAGTGGGTATCATCAGATACGGATCGCCCCTGAGGATGTCCATAAGACTGCT
This sequence comes from Adiantum capillus-veneris, assembly GCF_014529385.1. NCBI lineage: Eukaryota > Viridiplantae > Streptophyta > Polypodiopsida > Polypodiales > Pteridaceae > Adiantum > Adiantum capillus-veneris. The sequence continues at coordinate 31,730,957 of NC_140958.1, read as the reverse complement.
TTCCGCATGACCTTTGGACTATATGAATTTTTGGTAATGCCTTTCGGCTTGACCAATGCTCCTGCGACGTTCAATCGCATGATGGACCGCATTTTCAGCCCGTATCTAGCTTTTACGGGAGTATTCTTTGACGACATACTCATCTTCTCTAAGTCAGTAGAGGAACATCGAATGCACTTGGACTTAGTGTTTCAAGAATTGCGAAAGCATGAGTTGCATGTGAATGCAAAGAAGAGCGAGTTCTTTCTCTCAGAGATACACTATCTCGGCCATATAGTCTCTCACAATCAAGTGAGTATGGATCCTGCCAAGATCCGAGTGGTAGAAGATTGGCCTATTCCCACTACGGTACATGATGTACGTAGCTTCCTGGGATTATGTTCGTATTATCGAAGGTTTGTTCGAGGATTTGCTCATGTAGCAGGACCACTTTATGACTTGACAAAGAAGAAGATTCCTTTCAGATGGGGATCGAGACAATAAGGAGCTTTTGATCGGCTCAAGTACTTGCTAAGCCATGGACCTATTTTGATAGTGCCTGACTTAAGAAAACCATTTGAGGTTCACTGCGATGCTTCAGGCGATTGCATGGGAGCAGTGGTAAACCAAGAAGGCCATGCAGTGGCCTACGAAAGCAGACGGCTTAAGGATGCAGAGTTGCATGCATCAATCTACGAAAAGGAACTCACGGCTGTGATTCACGCCTTATCCAACTGGAAGCACTATCTTCTAGGAGCGGATTTTGTGATCAAGACTGATCACCAAAGTTTGCGGTATTTTCTTACGCAAAGGAAACTATCTGAGAAGCAGATGAGATGGGCAAACTTTTTGTCTATGTTTCACTTCCAGATCCTTCACACGGCTGGGAGTAAGAATTTGATCGCGGGCGCATTGTCTAGGCGGCCAAGGGTGAATGCTATCATCAAGAATTAGAAGCACTACCGGATTTGTATCCGAATGATCCAGACTTATCCACCGTTTGGGGAAAGCTACATCGTGGAGAGAATGAGTTTCCCTATTCCATTCGGGACGGTTATCTCTATCACCATCAAGCCATATGTGTGGCGGAAGCATTAAGAAAGAAGATCATGTATGAAGCACACGCTTCGCCTTATGCGGGTCATCGGGGTATTCTCCCTACAACCTTAGCAGTGGAAAGATATTTCTTTTGGCCTAGCCTTAAAGCAGACATTGATAAGTATGTCAGGGAATGCTTGGTTTGCCAAAAAGTGAAGTATGATCGGCATAAGACGCCTGGGTTGCTACAACCATTGCCGGTGCCTAATGAACCTTGGGAAAGTATTGCCATGGACTTCATCATGGACCTCCCTAGAACTCAGACTAGAAATGACGCGATCTGGACCATTGTGGACCGGTTTAGCAAGCAAGCACACTTTATACCAGTCAAGAAAACGATCAAAGCAGATCATATGGCTAGGGTCTGTCTAGCACAGATCTTTAAGCATCATGGAATGCCTAAGTCTATTGTGAGCGATCGAGATCCTCGCATGACAGGAAATTTTTGGCGTGCCTTGATGGATAATCTTGGTACAAAGTTGAATTTTTCATCTGCCTACCATCCTCAAACGGACGGGCAAAGTGAGATAGCCAATTCCACAGTATTGGATATGTTAAAACCTTATGTGTTAGACCGGCAATCCGATTGGGAGAAATATTTTCCTCTTGTCGAGTATGCGTATAACAATACCATACACTCATCGACGGGGAAAGCACCTTTTGAGATTCTCTATGGTAAGCCTTTGCTTCCACCCATCCTTTTAACTAAGGATAAGATCTTTGCAGCAGATGAATTTGTCCGGGATTTGGACACCGCCTACGGGCAAGTTAGGAGAGCTATTCTACGCTCTCAGGAAAAGCATAAGAAAGCTGCAGACAAGCACAGAAGGAATCTAGACTTAACAGTCGGACAGTTAGTCTTACTCAAGTTTGAGAAGGCAAGACTTAAGAAACAAGCGTCTCATAAGGGGAAAGTGGTAAAACTTTCTACCCGTTATTATGGGCCGTATCAGATTATTGAGCGAGTGAATGATGTCGCTTTCCGATTAGAGCTACCGCCTAATTGGAAGATCCATAATGCTTTCTATGTGAGTTTACTCCGGCCGTATGCCTTCGAGCCAGCCTAGCGCTGAGGAACCTCCTGAGGTTGAGGAAACAGAAGAAATACTCCAACCGGAGCAGATAGTAAGTCATCAGGAGCGGTCTCTCAAATCCGGAAAGATAACACGGAAGTATTTGGTTAAGTTTAAGAACTATTCGAATCTAGATGCTCAGTGGATGACGCAGGAGGAATTAGCAGCTTATCCCGAGATACTGGAGGTATATGTCCAAGCACTACAGTTGAGGTCAACTGTTTAGAAGCCAGAGGGATGTTGCTAATTGGACTATTTTCTTATTTTTAATGATTAAATCTCTTTTTTAGGATATTTTATTATGTGCACTAAGAACTGTTAAAAAGATTGTAGCTACAGGAACTGCCATCAGGAACGGACAACTCTGATGTGTCATTTGATGGGTGACGGTAAACATCGCGAAGGAGTTCCCGTAAGTTCGGTGGAAAGGGCCGGGTTACGAGTGCCTCTGATGCGTCACATGATGGGTGACGGGTGCATCAGTAAGGGGGCATCCCACAGGCTAAGGAGGAAATCCGAACTGAGTAAGAAAATACGCGTAAGAACGCAAGCACAAGAATAAAGATGGGTTCAATGAAGCTTTTTACGAAAAGCAGGAACAATCGCGGGAAGGCAGACGCTTTCCCGCGAGGAATCTATGTTTGCATTGCATTCGTGCATGTGGTTGCATCCAGGGATGCCTGGGAAGTGTTGTTAAATGCATTGGTTTTAACTTATACGGTTTTATTGAGTTTTTGGGCAGGTTCAGACCAATTTTAAAATATGCCGGCCGCCCACTTAATAAGTGGGCAGCCACTTAGAAGATAAAGCAACAAAACCAGCGAGCGAATTCTCTCTCCCTATTTCGGGTAGAACAGCGCCAAAAAAAAAAAAAAAAAAAAAAAAAACGGCCGCGATCTCTACGCGAGCAGTTATTCGTGCCGTGGCCAGGGAGCTATAAAAGCACCACATGCCCTCACTCACGGGAGGTACCAACATCAGCAAGAGAAGACTCTGGCGCAAGAGATCGCGAGACTATGAAGCACGGAAGTCGCTTTTCCCGCGCAAGAATGACAGGTATGTATTGTGGATTCGCGATACGAATTGTTGTCGCGTGTTTGTGTGGTTTGTTTTGCAAGAATCTCCCGTCTTACCGGAAGGCCCTTCACGGGAAGGTACGGCTTCACGCCTAAGTCCCTTACGGGAAAGTACGGCTTCACGCCTAAGTCCCTACGGGAGAGTACGGCCTCGCGCCTAAGTCCGTTACGGCAAGGAACGGCCTTGTGCCCAAGCCCTTTACGGGAAAGCATGACCTTCGGGTCTAAGATTACAGAACGGAGGGGTTTCCTCGGGTTCTCGTGCTTGTATACGAATTCTCCCTTAATAAAAGAATACTCTTAACGGGGGGGGACCAGCCCATCTTCTGGTCCCCAATACTGTGTCGATCTTCTCCCTTCTCTTACATTTGCAAAGTAATTTAATTTTCAGATTTTCAACTGCTCGTGTACGCTCCCGTTTTGTGACACTTTATTTTCTTACCCCATGATCAAAAGTGAGGGTCTTTTCCACATAATCGGGAATAGGTGTCATGTGGAAGTGCCATGGCATACCCAAGATGATATCACATCCCTCGATGGGTGCCATCAAAAATGATTCGCGGTCCTTGTACTCGCCAATCTGAAGATTGAGCTGTCCTTGCACGGGAGTTGCATTGGTTGTCAACCCCTCGAATGCCGATCCGGATGTAACCGGTGTGCCAAGCTGAGCCGGTGTGAGGCACAATCGTTCCGCAGTATCCAGGGAGATGAAGTTATCCGTGGATCCTGGATCATAAAGAATCAGTACTCGCTGGTTGTTCAAAGACCCCCAGCCCTTCAGAAGTTGACGCTTCCCTTTCTCCGTTTTTGTGTTTCCTTGAACATCTGGAATTGAGTTCGAGCTTGGCGGTGCGGGTTCCTTCCTTGCTTTCTCTTGCCTCGTAGAGGCATGTTCTTGCCGTTGCTGCTTTAGCGGCCAATCCGGTTTCATATGTCCTTTCTCGCTACAGTAGAAGCATCTTCCTTCCTCTCTGAAAGTTTGAAGTTGAGTAGGAGAAAGATACTTAGTTCGCTTGCCAGTGCCCTCAGGCTTCTTAGAGTGATCATCGTCCCGAGATGGAGGACGTTTTCTTCCTTGGCCCCCTTGGTCATCGTAGACCCCTCTTTGTCTTGCACGGTAAGTGCTATGCTCCATTTTTTTGGGCGTCCAAGTTGAGTGCAAATCCTTAGCAATGATTGGTGACTCCATCATCCTCTGAAGAGTATCATGCGGATACACCTTCATACTCTTTCGAAGCTGCGGTTGGAGACCCGCTTCGAACTTTCGTTTCTTTTCCTCGTCGGCAATCTTCATGAAGGGAGTGAGCTTCAGAAGAACCGACCAATACTTGTCCACATAAGTCGTTACTCTTTCATTTTCCTTCTAGGCAAGCCAGTCCCAATCCTTCCGTATGTCCTGCTCGAAGTCAGGTGGAAGAAATTGTTCATAAAATTCAGATTTGAAGCTCTCCCAAGTTCTGGCCTGAGAACCTTCCAGAATCTTGGTTAACCACCAATTACTTGCCGTTTCCTTGAGGTGCATCTCCACATGGCGTAATTTGGATCTTTCTGTGAAGTGCCCATTGGTAAAGGGAACTTCAAACTGTCTGATGAAGGACAGTGCTTTGGAGATGTCTCTCCGTCCGTTGTAGGTTTCGAACTTGATGTCCTTGTCGCCCGATTTGAAGACTCTCATGCGATGTTGAGACTTGCGACCATGCTTCTTGAATCGAGGCTTATCTTTAGATTGATGTAGGGTAGTAGTAGTAGCGGCTTCCTTCTTCTGACGAGATGATCGAGAAGTAGAAGTATAATCAAGAGAGTAAGATGGGGATGAGATAGAGATGTCCTTGCTCTCGTCTAGCAAAGAGAGTGCTTTTTCCTGGCCTTTCCTTGGTGTAGGCCGTTCATTCCGATCCGAAGATCCTTTGTGCACCTCGGCACGTTCTTCTTCTCTTTCCTACTGTGGTCTCAAGCCAACAGTGTTGTCTTGATGCCTGGCTGCATCGGTTCCATTTGTTTTCTTCATTCTGCCCAAGAGCTTTTGGACATCTGGCAATAGTAAGATTTGTTGCAAATCCGCAAGCTGGGCTTGCACTTGTTGAAGCTCCTCTTGAACGCTTCTCCATTGGCCCGACATGGTTCTTCCCATTCTTCCTGGAATCGTCCTTCTTTGCAGAGAAAGAGAGGAGTCCGAGCTCTGATACCACTGTCACAAAACGGGAGCGTACACGAGCACCTAGAAATCTGAAAAATATAATACTTTGCAAACATGAGAGAAGGGAGAAGATCGACACAGTATTGGGGACCAGAAGATGGGCTGGCCCCCCCCTCGCTAAGAGTATTCGTTATTCAGGGAGAATTCGTATACAAGCACGAGAACCCGAGGAAACCCTTCCGTTCTGTAATCTTAGACCCGAAGGTCGTGCTTTCCCGTAAAGGGCTTGGGCACAAGGCCGTTCCTTCCCGTAAGGGACTTAGGCGCGAAGCCGTACTTTCCCGTAAGGGACTTAGGCGTGAAGCCGTACTTCCCGTGAGGGGCTTTCCCGTAAGACGGGAGATTCTTGCAAAACAAACCACACAAAGCAACAATTCTCAATGCGTATCAACACCTTATACCTGTCGCTCCTTGCTTGGAAAAGCGACCTCCGTACTTAGTCGTCACACGAACACTTGCAATTTCCGTCGCCAACCTCTGCTCCAGAATCCCAGCTCTAGCTTCCTCTGCTGCTTCCGGCGTGTTAAAACTGGAACTCTGGCTACTACTTTATAGGGCCTGGCACTCGGCGGGAATAGAGCAAGACCCTGGCGCCCCCCTAGAGAGAGGAGAGAGAGAGATCGCAGATTCAACCCCCTGTGTAGCTTTTTAGCGCTGGCTTATTTTTAAGAAGAGCCTTGCTTTATTTTATTAATAAAAGGGCCGGTCAGTTAAAAGTGACCGGCCACTTTATAAAATAAAGTGTGAACCTGTTCAAACTTTAAAAACTCACTCAGTTAGTGAAAATAATGCTATACGAACACATTCCAGGCGTCCCCGGGTGCAGAACACGGCACAGATGCAATGCTGACACGGACTCCTCGCGGGAAAGCATCTGCCCTCCCGCGAATGTTCCTGCTTTTCGTAAAAAGCTTCATTGAACCCATCTTTATTCTTGTGCTTGCGTTCTTACGCGTATTTTCTTACTCAGTTCGGATTTCCTCCTTAGCCTACGGGATGCCCCCTTACTGATGCACCCGTCACCCATCATTTGACGCATCAGGGGCACTCGTAACCCGGCCCTTTCCACCGAACTTACGGAAACTCCTTTGCGATGTTTACCGTCACCCATCAAATGACACATCAGAGTTACCCGTTCTTGATGGCAGTTCCTGTAGCTACAATCTTTTAATAGTTCTTAGTGCACATAATAAAATATTCTAAAAAAGAGATTAATCATTAAAAATAAGAAAATAGTCCACTTAGTAACACTAACCAATATCATTACTCGAGAGTAATCGTGCAAACCAACATACTCAATCCAATAACCCGCAAAATAAGAGCATTGAGCGCCATTTATCAAGGTTACATAACCCACGCACAGTATATGAGATGCATCTAATGCGATCCTGCATTAGAGATCATATGTACAAAGGCAAGAGAAGAGGAGGAACTACGTAGACGTGCCCATGTGCACGTCTTCCACCACATTTGCGCAAGAGACAACAGGTTGATTCAATGCGGAACAATTGTCCGCAGGGTTTAAATGCGAGGTAGAGGTCTCACCCGTGAGTACATATTTATAATAATGCATTGCTTTTTCCGATGCATCAATCAACGTACGATTATCATTACATGGGAGTTGCTTAAACGATGCATTCTTATTCGTATTGCAGATGGAACATAATTACGAGAGGAGAGGGGTGTGCGAATCTTCACCGTCCTTTTTGGCGTCACCCAAGCACCAGAATCGCTAGATCCCATAGTTTTTCCCTTCACAACATTACCAATTCCCGGAGCTGCAGACTGTAAAGACTTGGCTTTTCCTTTTTCCACATTAGGAGCTACATTAACAACCAAACTTCCATTTTGCTTGGACTCGCTGAAGGTTTTGCTTGTAGAAACAGGAGCAGTAGACGGAACTGCCGAAGGGGGTGGATGGAGAACGGGTTCAGGACATTCAGATTGCATGTGCCCAAACTTACCACAACGGAAACATGAGTTTGTAAACTTGCCCCATTTAAGTTTGAACGGGCGCTTGCCCACCCACGGATCCCCCGAATCAACCATGATACCTTCTGGCGTAGGTCTGTCAGTGTCCCATAAAATACAAAACCTGTTGGTATTTGCATCCAGCTTTGGAGGACAGATCACCTTCCCAAATTGTGCAGCCAATAGCGGCAAAAAGTGTCTCCAAGTTCGGGGGAAATCTACAATTTCCACCCACACAGGACATTTATGACGAATAAGACTTCGATAGTCCTTTGTCAATGCGCATGGCAGGACATGGGTCATTTGTGTACCCAAAAACAACGGAGACATTTCCAATAACAGGTTTCTGGCTTCAGTATCCGCCAAAAGGACTTCATAAAAGCCACGAGCACCAAAATAGACACCTCGGACAACCTGGCGTTTGAGCAGAAATCAACCCATTGTCCAACATCTTGCGCAGTAGGCATTTTCCCCGGAAAAAACTGCATTCATTGCATATTGTGCAGCCGGGTCCATGAGTTCCAGCACAGGATTACGAACTTCGAGAAGAGGGGGTTGTGCATTCCAGGCTTTCCGAGCCGCCTCAAAAGTTTTCATACAAACAGGCTTTCATCTTAGACGAGGCCTCCGAGAAGCTTCTCATGGCTTTCCGACGCTTAAACACACACAAAGAGTCGAACATAAAGCAGGAACACCTTACTATAGCAACGAGCACCCAAAAAACCAGCAGATTTTTGTTTCCACTTTTTTAATCCATCAAAATTTTCTGTACAAAACCAGCAGTAGCTGTACAAAAGCCTGTCACTGCTCAGCAGACTGCGTACAGAAACCAAACACAAATTCTACTTCTACACCACTAAGTCATTGCTGTACACAGAGCTCCTGCTGCACGCAGAGGCGAACTGGTTGATAGCTTAGGAGGATCTCCCACACTGAAGCTGACAGTAGAAAAACGAACACCCTGCAGCAAATTCCACTGACAAACTCTGGAACAGAACTCTGCGCTATCCAAATCCCTGCAGCAGAAGCGTGAAATACAGACAGGCAGACGGCAGCAAATCTGCAGGTCGCGCAGGAGAACAGAAGAGGGCAATGCACGCAGAGGCTGAGGGGGATGCTTCTTGGCAACAGGAGGCTCTGCAACAGAGCTCACTGGCGACAGAGATCGCGCACAGAGGTTGAGCAGGGTTCGCACGTCATTTTTCTGCTCTCTCTCGCCACATCGAACACACACACCCACATACATGCATGGACACACAACGCCACCACCAGCATCACCAAAGCCTATCTATCCACTATCATCAATTACACTTGAAAGGGGAGGGTAAAGGTTCGGGGGAAGTGTTCCCTATTAGATATACATATCCAGGCTGCCTTTGAGTAGGGCAGTCCCAACAACAATAACAAGTAAAAAATAGCCACTGCTACCTACTGATATACCCGGGCCTGTGTCTGAGTAGGCCAGCCCCAATCACATGTAATTTTATAAAAATCACCAAGCTTTCCATAAAATCGAAGGTGTAAGGGGATGTTTGAAAGGTCTCACCACAAAACATCCATGAGATGCGCTCCTAGAAAAGCGTGAGCATCCAAAAGAGACACTGTTTCCTGCTAACACCATTCACATGTTTTACTCCTCTTCTCTGTTTATTCAGGTCCCTTTGTTAGTTGTTAAGCATTATATCTTTCTTCTATGGTTGCTTGAAAATGTATGAGATGGGGAGAGAGTAGTAACATTCTGAACTTCCCTTACAGGAAATTTGGAGACTATGAAAATTGGGGACTACATGTTTGGGGAGCTGTCAAGGCTCCCACCTCATGGGAGAGCCCGCTTTTTCCTTCTGGAGAGGATGACTTTGGCGTTTATTGGGATATTGAAGGCTACTCTGATGACAACTTGAATTTTCTTGTGCATCAAGGAAATCTTAAGGTTTGAATCTGTATCCTACAGCCCCTCTATGTTTGGGCTTGTTGTAAATTTGTCTCTAGTTTCTGCTAGTATTGTTTCTCTGAGGTAGAGTGCTTGACTTCGGAGGTAAATGCTTGATATCTAGCACAAACTTGAAGATGTGATGGAGGAAATCTGTACACATGTAAAATTGATGGACTCCTTTTGCTTTTGAATGGTCTATGGGAAGAGCATAGGCAACCAAATAAATGTGGGGGACATCAAGCCACGACGGACATGTCATTTAAAAAACTTGGTCCGGGGGGATCACATTTTCACATGTGCAATAACTTCTGGTACTCTGCAGTAGTGAAATTGTGCACAATGATATACTCTGCAATACACAATGTGCACACCAAATCTTATAATGACACTTGTCCCTGTGGGTGGAGAAGGGTCTTGCTGGACACCCTGACACTTTCAAGCAGTCTGTTAGTGCTAGCCAGCTTTGTGATGACATTTCAGGCAAAACCATCCAAAAGAGACTATTACTAGCAGGGAAAAGAAATTAACAAAAGCACTTCTATCAGGTCCTCAACACACTCGCAAATGCATCCCCCCCTTGCCATGCATGTCCTCCATGGTGCGATGCTTTTTAAAAACTCGAAGATCACCCTTGCTTTTCCATAAGCTGAACCAGAGTGACTTTGAAGCATTGCTATTCTCCAGTTGAAGTCCTTTTTTGAAACTGTGGTTTTTGGTCATTCTGTTAAAAAGATTTTTTGGTGCGGGGCAGGACTGTGGTGGTTCCATTCAAAGCTTTGATGCAGCATCCCAGCAATTATGGCTAGTCTCAGAGACTGATGAAGTTTTCTCTAAGAAACCAGACCTTGCAAAAACACCAAAGGTTTGGATCTTATTGATTTTGTCAAATTCAGTTGGCTGTTTGCTCATGCTGTATATGTTGGTGTTGCCAAATTGGAACCACCTTTGAAAATGAGCACGTGAAGCAAATGGATTAGGAGAAAAGACTGTTCAAGCAGTCTAGGTTTTAATCAGCTGCAAGACGTGGGATTGGGCTGAGGCACTGAACATTGCTGAGGTGCTTAAGAACAGCGTAATGATAGGTATGTCTATTGACGAAAGAACACACTGTGCAAGAATCATAGTAAATGGATCATTCTAGATTGAGGAGGAGGAGGCGCTTAATGATGAAGACAACATTCTTCTACACCAAATATTGGATGCACTGGTTCTGACTTGCCCTTTGCAGCTTTTATTGTTCAAATTAGAAAATATGCTGTAGGCCATAATTGCTATTTGTACGCCTTGCTGTTTGGTACAGCTCAAATAAATGCATATAATAGACATCAGAAAGTTGTGAAATGCATGGTGAAAAAGCAACAGACAGGCTTCCTTGGGTACAAATTTTAATAGAAGCAATCACACAAGCCGATTTCCCCCTCTAAGACTAGTAGTCCTTGTTTTTTATTTCCCTCTATTTAGGGCAGTCTAAAGCTGGCAAGGGCATATTGGGTGAAGGAAAACTTAGTCGCTTGGCCTTCATCTGTTGAAGGTGCGGAATTTTACCTGCATGCCAGTAAGTCTGCAAATTTGCTGATTTCTGGAAGTGGAGTTGAAGGTATGGGCTTCCCTGATGTAGAAATTATGAGCATTTATTATGAAGTTATTGTGCATGTTTGATCCCAAGAGTCGTTTCTTGCTTCAGGTTCTGATAGTACAATAAAACTTGACAAGGTTTCAGGACTTCCAATAGAGGTTTGCTGCACTCTTTTGATTTTTTGTTTCGGAGGCTTTATTTCCATGTTTAAGCAAGTCATTTGTCAACTTTTGTGGGCTCTGTTTGAGCAAGTCATCTGTCACCTGATCTAAGTGATATGTTGTAGGTAGTGTATAAATTCCCACACATAAAGAGTTACATAGCTCTTAGGATTCCTTCTCCTTTTGATGTCAAGGAGCTGGTAAAATGCCAACTAGCTATTGCCATGCAGAATGGTATGGCCTACCTCATATGGTAAATGCTGTCTAATAGTCAAGTTGGAGTGCTGAATACCATTCTTTCTTGCAGCTGATGGAGGCCCTTTGGATGTATCTGGAGTCCAACTTCCTGGGGTTTTGGATGATGTGTTCTCTTATGATGGCCCTCTGGGCCCATTGTTCACAGAAGAGGGTGTATCCCTCTCTGTATGGGCTCCAACATCCCAGGTACTTAAGGATTCTGGATTGGATGGTTTTTCTTTTAATGTTCATTCGATCACAAGTTGGAACGCTAAGATTGCTTGATTTTTGGATAGCAATCACATCTTTTTCATCTATTTTTCCACCATTTTTTTTGCTAGGTCAAAAATGTCTGAAGTGAATCCTAATTGTTTCTTATTTCTCACTATACCTCCTAACATAAAAACTTCATTACACCAATATTCTAGTTACAATCCTGCTTAGAATGGTATTTTAAAAGCAGTTTCTTGTTTTTGTAGAAATAACATAGGTGTGTGCAATTGATTATCATGTGTATATTGTCTACGTACATTTCTGACATAGCCTCAAAAAGTATAGAACTGCATGTGCACTGTAGAGCAGGGTCCTTACTGCTGTTCACATGCTTGCACGCTGTCATCTATTTGATCATTCTTTGCCCATCCTTCTTTGTGTTATGCCTCTTATTGATTACCTTGGGAACAGAGGGTCAAGCTACTGCTCTACTCCTCTCCTTCAGGTGATGAACCCATAGAAGTGGTGGACCTACATGAGGAAAAAGGTGTTTGGACTGTACGTGGGCCAAAGACTTGGAGGGCGCAATATTATTTGTTTCAGGTCGAAGTTTTTCATCCATTGACACAGAAGATTGAAACATCATTAGCGAATGATCCCTATTCTCGTGGGTACGAGTGTTGCAATTGAGAAAAAGTTTTCAATCTGCATAAATAGTTGTTTGCTTGCTCAGGAAGCTGATAGGGTTACAGTATTTTCTTGTTTGAAGCCTTTCTGCAAATGGTGAGCGGTCTTTGTTGGTGGATTTAAATGACCCAGAGCTGCAGCCAACTGGGTGGACAGAATTAGGAAATCAGAAGCCAATTTTGAAGAGTTTTACAGATATTTCAATCTATGAACTTCATATAAGAGACTTTAGGTGAGATTGAGAACTTTTTCCATTGTATACTAATAGAACTTTGGAATAATCTTGTGTTGTTCTAACCTGCTATGGAATTGGCTAATGTGAATAACTTCAGTTGCTTTTAAATTATTTGAGCCTCAATTAAGCTAGGAGTTTTCCCGGAGGCGCTATTCTTTCAAAATTTCATGAAGTATTGTTTTTTAAAAAACAAAATTCAATTGCCGTATTGCCAGTCTGCTTTGCAGTCAACAATTTTGCGAGTATGCATGGTAGTTATGTGAAGTAAGTGATGAAAATTTTGATAGAACCATTGTACTCCAGCAAACTCTCACAATCATTAATAATTGCTCAAGTAAAAGATCTGGTTTTGTCAAATCATAAGAGGCATATCTTGAGCTCTTTAAACTTTAATTTGAAATGATGGTGAAAAGATGGCTTGCAAAGAAAGAAAGAAAGAATTTTTTAGGACACCTTGCAAAAGGCTAGATGACCTGTGAAACTAAGGATAAGCTTTTCAATTTTCTTATATGACCAAAACGCAATTATGCAATTCATATGTGAAGGTGGTAATAGCTGAAGGCCTAACAAGTACATCAAATGGGTGCAGTACACACATAAAGTGGCTGGCCAGCCAAACTGACAGATATTAGCACTATGACTACATTTGTAGATTATAAAGAGCTCTATACTAAAGTACAACAACCGGGTCATGAGGGGATTTAGTATGACAAATAATACAAAGGGGCTGAACAGTTGAGCAGGTGTTGGTCTGGATGATAACAGCTTGATTTTGCCTCTAGTTTTGTTGAATTGGTATCAGAATTCTTGGTGTAAATTAGAATCTTAGGAACAACTGCAACTGAGGCCTTCTAGGAGGTATTTGTGAGAACAACTAGAAAGAGGAAGTTGAGAGCATACCTGGAAAAGATAGACAAGCATTATGAGGGTACCTGCTGGATTTGATGGAGGAGAGGATGGAGTATTTATGTGAGTTAATCATATAGGACTAGGTTGTGTGGAGATACGTCTTTTTTCAAAGTCCCTTGCAAGACAGGACAAGTACACCCAACATGCTCTTACTCTACCAGAACATAGAGTACCGGTTTACTCAGCATCTTATTATAATGAATTTAGTTTTCTGATTCCGCATCAGTGTAGTTCTCACCTTGACAGAACATACATGTTTTCTTTTGAAGACAACATGCTCATTGTTATTTTCTTTGGCGATGTTTGCCTTTCCCCATTTATGGGAACTTTGATTTGTGCAGTATTGCAGATGAGAGTGTCGATAGTCTGTTTCAAGGAACTTACCTTGCATTCACATCACAGGTAAAGTTTTTTGAGACTTATGTCAAACAGACTATTGTTTCGTGACATGTCATTTCTCATGGTTAGACATCCAGAGGAGTGAAGCATTTGAAAGAACTAGCAGATGCAGGGCTGACACACATCCACTTGCTACCAAGTTTTGATTTTGCAAGTGTGGATGAGGTCAAAGAGAATTGGAAATCTGTTGGTGAGGTCTATGCTTTCAGTCAACTTGCTCCTTTCTAGAAGAACTAGTTCTCATAACATGCTGGATTGTACGTCAATTGTAGATAGCCAAAAATTGGCAGCTTTCCCAACTGATTCGGATAAACAACAGGCAGTAGTTGTTGCAATTCAAAATGAAGATGGATATAATTGGGGGTATTGCCAGGATTCTAGCTTTCTTTTAGGGTACCACTATAGGGAGTTGATCTGTTACTCAATAAAGTCATCTATCTGTTGGCAGTTATGATCCAGTTAATTGGGGTGTTCCTGAGGGAAGCTACTCCACAGATCCGTCCAGTTCCAAGCGCTGCCTGGAGTTTAGGCAAATGATTCAAGTAATGGTCTGGTAATCCTACAACAAGAACAGCTTCATAAAGAGCTGCATTTTAAATTTCTTACGATTTTCTTAGGCAATCAACTGTCTTGGTCTACGAGTAGTTTTGGATGTTGTTTACAACCATTTGCATGGAAATGGACCCCATGACAATTATTCTGTCCTTGATAAGGTAAATTGTATTACAATGAAATAAACGTTGCAGGAGCCACTATCAAATGATACAGAGACTAAATTGCTACTTAATATGTCTGTGAAAAAAATATAAATGAAACATCCATACAGGTGGTGCCAGGGTATTATCTTCGTTTAAATACAGATGGGCAGATTGAGAACAGTACTTGCATGAACAACACAGCCAGTGAACACTATATGGTGGACCGATTGATTGTTGATGATATTCGTCATTGGGCTGTAGACTACAAGGTTGTGTAGGATTGATTGGTGTTTCTATTGCTGGGGAGTTCTGTTTAAAGTCAAAACGTGTACGTTTTCTTTTCAGGTGGATGGATTCAGGTTTGACCTCATGGGTCATTTGATGAAGAGCACAATGGTAAAGCTATTCCACCCTGTTTCTGATGTATTTAATGCTCCATGACACTGATAGTGAAAGGATGGCTGAGTGGCATGTCTACGGTCAAATGAACAAACATTTATATAATGAATATGTAGACCTTCATCGTGTCCAACTCATTGTTTTGTCTGCTCATTGCAGCTTCGTGCCAAGGATGTGCTTCAAAGCTTAAGCGTAGACCAGGATGGCATAGATGGATCAAAAATTTACCTGTAGGCAAACTTTCTGCTCATTATTTGTTGCAGCTTGACAATATTATCCAAAATAATTTTTAGGTTTTGGTTGATTACTATTTTTACACATTGATTTTTTTAAAACTTGGGTTATTATTAGTCATTCAAGATGCGGTGGTTGTCGTTCTAGTCTCCAAGTTAATACCAAGATTGGACTCGTATATGCACCTACTTGCAAGCTTGTTAGTGTTTCTATTGTGTGCAGCTATGGGGAGGGCTGGGATTTTGGAGAAGTAGCCAGAAATGGTCGAGGTGAAAATGCATCACAAAGCAATCTAGCTGGAACTGAAATTGGCAGGTAATAGCACATCCATTTCTATAGTAGATATAATAACTTCAAATGGATGACTTTGGCACTTGCACAAAAACCAATGTATCGAGTCTTTTTTCTTGTCATTCCCCCTGCAAAAGGAAATTTCTCAGAACATTCTACACTCACATACAAATTTGATAACTTTCAAGGACTCCTTAGGCATGATCTACACCTGGAGAGCTCTGTTGTGCTTGACAACCACACAACCATAGAATCTTGTCCTCCCAATTAGCTCTCTTAGCTCATGTAGGATCAAGGTGGATTAGAGAGAGAAGCATTCATGGTGTTTTCACATGCTACCACATGGTTCTGTGCCACATATGCATCCTAATAGGATAGAGGAGATACACACCAACATAGGACAAAGCTCACGCCTTACAATCCTCCCCTTGAGGTTTGAACTACGACAAAGAAAATAGCTACGCCAATCTAGGCTGACCATCATCCCCAATCTAGAGGACCATCTCCAATCCAAGAGACCACTGATGATAAACACTCCAATCTAGGAGCACAACTCCAATCCAGGAGACCAACACACAGCTCTAGTCCAAGAGTGTGCAAGACTTTCATTGCCACAGCTTTATTGTTTTGTCCTCCTCCACTCCTACATCTTTGTCTTTCGACTCTGCTACCATCTTGGTGCTGCTGCTACCATGGTTGATGCCGTAGCTTGCTCAAGAGCTTGATTGAATGAAAATGCAAAGCTAAATAACATAATGCAAAACAAAAACTTGATGCTAATTCTCCTCCCCTTGAAGGTAGATCTCTCCTTTGCTCTCCCATTGTGCCTTAGAGCGGTCTTAGCGCTTGGTTTTTATGCGAAGGCGAGTGTCTAAACTTCGTACAGATGCACACGATGAAATCCTTAATGATAATTTCGCCATACATTGTGGTAGGTTGTGCCATGGATGCAAAAATTTTAGCTTTAAAATACAAGAAGTTTGGAGATTTTTTTTTTTCTTGGAGCTTCGGAAGAATAGAGTACGAGAGAGAAAATTCTTTTGTTCTTCAAGCCCGAGACAATGTAGCGAGGAAAAGGTGTCGTGCTCTCTAGAGTGGGTGCTCCTTAGTGCAGTATGCATGAAACCTCACTCCAATAGACCACACAGGAACCTGACTCAAACATAGAAGTGGGATATGACTCAAGACACATTACGACTCAAAACACAGCTGCAACTCAATTCAATGGAACTCGACAAGCTTAAAGAACCATACAACCGTGGTTGGCAGCACACACAACTCCAAGCTCAGGACTCAAGGTACAATGGGGGTGTCCAGGCTCCAATGTGCAGGGATGGTGCAGATGTGCTGTGTATAACTCAAGATGGTAGATTTTAGACGACGGACCACACAAAAGTAGATGATATCGATTGCGTATCCGACCCTAGACCCAACCACTCATATGTAAGGAGCCACCAACGGCTAGCAGATATCCCAATCTAGCTAAGCCTATTTCCAAAGTCCAAGTGTCAACTAGACCACCATTCGTATCACTTGCCACCTGTCAGTGCCTAGGCGAGAGTCCGTCCTGTGTGAACTCCTGACCAACTGAACTAACTGTCTGTCCTTCATCAGTGACATTGTAGCCTTGCTACAGGTTGCCCTCCACAAGCACTCTCGGTGAGAGAGAACACTGAAACTAGAGAGAACAGTGAAACAAGCAGGAAAACGTAGTACACTCTGACTGAAGAAGGTGATGTTTGGAGAAGATTTTGAGTTCGTAGGAGAAGATACCAATGAAGCAATGTAGATATTTGCAAGATATGCTGAAGAAGCAATAACCCCGCCTCGATGTGGTAAGTTGTCAGAAGGTAGAAAGTGAAGAGTGACCAAGATGAACAAATCCCAGCAAGTCACAACGCTAGTGTAAATGTAGTAGTTGGCTACCACGAATGGTATTTGTCCGAACAAAAGACCATAAGGGAAAACTTGAAATACTCCCGGTTTTAGATAGACACATGGAGCCTCCGCCACAATGAAAATTTGTGAAAATGTCCCGGTTTTCTTCAAGGCAATGCTCAAACTCTGACTTGAATGCGCCTGTAGCAGTTGCTTGTAACATTGGAGGGTTGAAGATAGGGTTGAGGGGGTTGATAGTGGTCTAGGGAGTGAATAGGGCGAGGGGAGAGAGAATGGGTTAGGGGGAGGGTAGGGGCGAGAGGGAGTAGGTATGGACGAGGGGAGGAGAGGGGGTGGGTAGGGGCGAGGGGGTTTGGGTAGAGGCGAGGGGAGAGGGGCACTAGGTAGGGTCGAGGGCATGAGGGAGTGGAGAGTGGCAAGCGGGGGTGGGGGGTGGTTAGGGGCGAGGAGGGAGGGAGGGGGTGGGTAGGGCGAGTAGAGGTGTCACGTGACACATCCAACCCTATGTGTCCGTGGACAAGCTACAGCATGACCAGGGTTCAGTTCAGTGAAGTCAGTCTAGAATAGGAATTGATCTGGCACTTTTGTGAGTCTGTTCGCAGACCGTGCATGTCCAGACACTTAGATTAGATGCATATCCTCTGGTTGCACACAGCATGATCGTCAGATTCCAGTCAGATCCCATCAGTAGCATTTTTACAATGCATAGACCTATTTTCCCTATTTTTGACATTTTTCACTTATTATTTTTAAGTGACTTTTGTTGGAAAGTAGGTAGGGCAATTTTGCTAAGTTCGTATAAATAGAAACCTAGGGCTAGCACTTTCTGGAAGAAGCGGCAGCAGGAGCACCTTGCTCAACAGGCAACTTCTCAGCAAGATCCCTCCCTTGGTGGCGTTTTAACTTTTCCCTTCAAGCAAGAACCTCAGCATCCTAGCGTTTTTCATCAAGTCAGCATCATGAAGATCTCGCATCCTCTGGCATTTTCATCGACAAGTCACCATCGCCAGAGCCTCCCCAGCCTAGCGTTTTTCATCATAGCCTCATCGCCAGACAACCTCAGCCCTAGCGTTTCGAGAAACCCCAAATCGCCCCCCTTTTGCATGGCGTTTTCAGCAGATAAAGTATCAACAGAATTTCAGCCTTTGACAGCCTAAGAACCAGCAGATTTCATCCAGCAGAGACCCGCCCACATCAGTGTTTTTGGTTCCAGTGATTTTCAGCCATTAGCGTTTTTGGGATAGTAGCAGATCGGCATCAGATTTCAGCCAGTAGTGTTTTTGGACAGCAGTAAGTTTGCATCAGTCACATGCATTCACTTTGTACCAGTTTGTGCAATAAATAGTAGACCACTCTCGCCAACGCGAGTGGGGCCATCGGAGGAGGGTTTTACAATGTCTCTGGTGTCGTATTCTCTTCTCTCTCTATCTCTCAGTCTCATACACTTGCATGCACAGTGTATGAGACTGAGAGATGGTAAAGTGAGTGGATAACAGCAAGAGTGTCACTTCTAACACTCGCATCTAGTAGCAGCATGTCATAGAGGGACACTTGCTCCGGGGTAAAGTGAGTGGATAACAGCAAGAGTGTCACTTCTAACACTCGCATCTAGTAGCAGCATGTCATAGAGGGACACTTGTTGGAAGGTGTTCTTCAAGATTGTCTCTGCTGTAAGCTTTTCTTTTTCTACCAGTGATTTCTTTGGTACCTTGATCTTCTGTAGATCAGAAACTGCTTCCAAGAAGGCTTCATCAATATCGGAGAGCAAAGATCTGGATTCTTGCTTGGCACTGGGACAGATTATCCACTATTGTGAGAATGTGTGGGGGGGTTGAACATGCTGGAATGCTAAGACCGAGAGCGGCTCTCTGGGCCCGAATGAGGACGCCCACTGGCAACTGCAGCTTATCTTGAGGGGTAACCACATGGGCAGAAGGGGGTGGCTGAGGAATGGTGCTAACTGCTATTAGATTGAGCTTGGGAAAGGTAAACTCATTTTGGATTTGACTTGGGTTTGAAGCCGTGGATGCACGAAGTTTAGGACAATCCTTACTGTAGTGATCCTTCGCTTCAGGGCAATGACAGCAAGGAGGGGACCCTTCTACTAAGTACTTCAAAGGACTTAGTAGTGGGCTTTGTCGCTCTTTTGACAGCCTTGTATGTGTCATGCAGTAATCAAAAGCCTCCCCAAGCTTTGAGCATGATGACCTTTACTTACTGCCCACTGGTCTAGACTCCACTAGACCAGGGCGAGTGACTAGACCTTCTGGCTAGACCTGGACGAGAGAGGACTAGACCCAGCCTACTCCTCGCTAGACCTGGACGAGAGAGGACTTGACCCAGCCTACTCCTGGCTAGACCTGGACGAGAGAGGACTAGACCTAGCCTAGAGACTACTAGACCAGGACGAGAGAATAGACAAGCAGGTCTGGACGAGTAGGTTGAAAACTATCAGGTCGAGGGAAAACTAGACGAGACCAAGCTGAGGCAGGCCCATACCTGTGTAAACAAACCCAGTGATACAGGGAGTTGAAGTAGATCCTTGACTCCAACTTTCGATGGAGTGAGACTTCAGTTGAGGTCCCACAGGGCGTGCCAAAAATGAGAGTACTTGTAGCGAGGAAAAGGTGTCGTGCTCTCTAGAGTGGGTGTTCCCAATGCAGTATGCATGAAACCTCACTTCAACAGAAGAAACATCACACACGAACCTGACTCAAACACAGAAGTAGGATATGACTCAAGACACGTTACGACTCAAAACACAATTGCAACGCAACTCAATGGAACTCGACAAGCTCAAAGAACCATACAACTTTGGCTGGCAGCACACATAGCTCCAAGCTCAGGGCCAATGGGGGTGTCGAGGCTCCAATGTGCAAGGATGGTGCAGACGTGCTGTGTATAACTCAAGATGATAGACTCTAGATGATGGACCACACAAAAGTAGATGAAATCGATCGCGTATCTGACCTTGGACCCAACCACTCATATGTAAGGAGCCACCAACGGCTAGCAGATATCCCAATCCAGCTAAGCCTATCTCCAAACTGAGGTGGTGGTGATCTGGCCTCGGTCCTGACCAACTGTGACCAACTGAACTAATTGTCTGTCCTGCACCAGTAACACTGTAGCCTTCCTACAGACAAAATGCTTGAAGTTTGAATTAGGTGTTGATGTTTTGCTCAAGGTTCAAATGTTGACTTCGATGCCCTTCCTTGAAGCTTCGAAACCTTGTAGCCTTTGAATGCTTAAAATTCTGCTTGGAAGCTTGTCTTGAAGTTTTGTTTTAGTTCTTGTTGAAGCTCTCAGAGTTTTGAGTGCCTTCCTTGAGATTTCGAAGCTCTTTGAAGAGTCCTTTTGAATCTCAAGCCCTTTTGGAAATCTGAGGTGCCTAAAGCCGTCCACTTGAAGCCCTTTAGAAAATGCTTGAAGATGCTTTGTTGCAGCTCGGTGGGACTCTCCTCTTAGTTGCCTGAAGCTTGCCTCCAGAGAAGAGGTGTCGCGGGACTGGGCCCTATGGGGGGGGCCTTATGAGATCCTTGGGGCCAATGCCAAAACGCGGGAGCGCTCCCTTGTGGGGAATGTGGCTCAAAAGCTTGAAGCAAACCACGCCATGGGAACGTCCTTCTATGGACCTGAAATTTTCCCAAGTCTCCCTTCAATTCTCGGCGCGCATCCGTATGCAACCTTTTGGAAAAACGGCCTTGGCGCGGGTAGGGCCTCTTGCGGACCCGAAAATGCCAATCAACCGGAATGGAGCCCAGTTTTAACATCCGCCCACAATGCCACTATCACAAAGCCTCACACACACACACACACACACACACACACACAATTTTTAGTGTAGTGAGCTAAGCCAAGTGGGCAACCAGCTCCTTGTGAGGGAATGCAACAAAATCAAGTTTTATTTCTGCCTCGACAGTCCTTTCCCACACACAGACACCTAATTATAGCCAAGTTTGATGGTTAGGGTTTAGGGGGTTCCTGGTGTTGGATTGAAGAGATTATGGGCTCGACAGGAAGCTTGCGAGAAGCACTTCGGGATGAGATGATTAATGCTCGATGAATGCAAGAAGGGAAAAACTAATTGAATGTGCAAGCAACTAAAAAATTGACATAAAAAAACTTAAATGCAAACACATAATTGGATACTAATCCTCTTCCCAATCAAGCCTCCTAGTCATGGAGGGTAGGGGCCTCTTGGGTGTGCCAAGGACATGCCCACACATAAATGGGTTAGAGCTCAATTAGTAAGAGGTACACATAGCAGAGAGAATTCTATTCTCACCAAAGCTCTAATACCAGTTGTAGGATCAAGGTGGATTAAAGAGAGAAGCATTCATGGTGTTAATGCATGCCAGTGACAATGTTAAATACACAATAGAGTACGCAATGGAGATAGAGTAGAGTGTAGGCAAAACTAAATTGATTGACTCAACCGAAAGTGTGTACAAAGTGCTCATGAAATAGAGTTGGCTTAGGCATTTCATCTGGCATCACTGATGACATCATACAGGGCTTCCAAATGAGCCCATACAAGTTGCAAACTTGTGGGTGATCTTTCAAGCCACTCTGAGGATCCATTAACTAACTCTATGTAAGTCCACACCCTCTAGTAATGACCCCCATGGGTACTCAAGGTACCCACACCTTTGAGTACCTTTTCCACATGCTACCACATGGTTTTGTGCCACATATGTATCATAGTAGGATAGAGGACATACACACCAACATAGAACAAAGCTCACACCTTACAGCTCACTATTCCCGTGAAAATTTTCTTGGGAGAATTCTATCATGCACCTACAAAGTTGAAAAACAACCATGCCTATGACACGTTGGTTGGTACCAAGAAACTTTCAAGGCGCAGCTTACAACTCGGAGCCATTAAGGAGCTTCTTTTTAGCTCACTCTGTAATGGTTAGCTTTTAAGGATTTTACACTTTCTTTTTATAGATTAAGAAAAAAGCTGACTATTCTGGCTTTAGGAGACGATAATCTTCTTTCTTTCTTTCGTTTGAGATTGAAAATTTGTGAGCCATCAGTGCAGATCTTTTGGGGAAATTTTTAATGTGATCTCAAAGCAATATAGCCACACAAATAAGCAGCATTCCATGTCACAAGACGGGCACCACGTGCCAATAGAAAAGAACAGACTGAACAGACTTTTAGCACTTCAATAACAATTGAACTGAAAGAGAGAGACGACACGTGACACAGAGTGGCGGAATTCCACCCCAAAGAGTATTGGCCCATACCTTAGCGCCCCTTTCGGTATTTCTTTATATTGCATCAACACAGTACAAGCCGGTACTCCAGACTCTGCACCTTCGCCAGGAAGCATGCCAGAGAATGAGCCCTAACCTCATATTTAAAGGCCCTTGGCGTAAAAAGCAGCTATAGTGAAAAGCCTTCAAAGCTCAAAAGCATCTGGTCCAAAAGCAAAGCCAAAAAGCTGCCAGCGCAATTTACGGAAATCTGTACAGTCCTGCCACGTCAGCACCTCCAGCGTGAAAAGCGGAAATCCGTATAGTTCTACCACGTCATCAGCCAGCGTGACTTTCAAAAATCTGCCACATCATCAGCCTGCTTCGCAATTTTCGAAAATCTGTTGCTGCTTCTTCTGTTGCTTCTGCTTCTTCTAGGGTTTAGGCCCCTTGGCCGGTAGCTCTGTTCTTCAGTAGGTCGACACATCAGCAGTTTGTTACATTACACATAGGAAATAGTTGAGAAAGTATACATGATGCTATACACACTTCACTAATAAGAAGGCCATAAAATGCGAATGGTAGCACAATAACACTCATTTGAAAGCTTTTAGTGATGGGAATTTCATAGATCTGATGACAATATAATCACGTATACAAGGGTGACTACAATGCATCATATTTAGTGAGCAAGCTTTTAAATAGCATGCTGATAGCTCTATTAAATCCGAAAACGTCACCAATACTCGGCAATGCATAAGCAATGTATTGCAGCTATTTTCACAAGACAGGCACCACATGTCAATAGAAAAGAACAGCTTGAACAGACTTTTAGCACTTCAATAACAACTGAAACTGAAAGAGAGAGAGAGAGAACACACAACAGGGAGTGGCGGAATTCCACCCCAAAGAGTATTGGCCCCAAATCTTGGCGCCCCTTTCGGTATTTCTTTATATTTCAACAACCGAGTACAAGCCGGTATTCCATCCTCTGCACCTTCCAGAAGCATGCAAGAGAATGAGCCTATGGCCTCATATTTAAAGGCCCTAGCCCAAAAGCAACTGGTCAAAAATTGCCAAAAGCTGCCAGCACGTTTTGCGGAATCCGTTCAGTTGCCACATCATCAGTGAAAAATGCGGAAATCCGTACAACTGCCACGTCAGCACTGTCAGTGGAAATTGTGGAAATCCGTACAGCTGTGACGTCAGCATGCCAGCGTGAAATCTGGGATTCTGTACATGTTTCCCACGTCATCAGTTCCCCACGCAATTCTTCTTTTGCTTCTTCTAGGGTTTAGGCCCCTCGTCCGGGATCTGCAAGTCGGCTTCCTTCTTCAGTGGCTTGACACATCAACGATTTGTGACATCCCGTCTTCTTGAAAGAGAGTAATCGTCCGCAATTACAACATATCTACAAAACAACTCAAGTTGGCGCAAAAATTTCCGAGGAACATTCCGAGGGACAATTTGTTTGGTTTTTTTATTTAGGAGCTGGCTTCTCCTTTCGTCCATATTGGAACTCTTGATATTCCGGTGTAGTAAAATTAGCCATCAGACCCAGACTGCACTGATCTTCCACGGGTGTCTTTATGCACTAAAATTACATACCCAGTCAATCTCAATTAATTAGGAATATTCAGTGGTTGGCACATCACAATGCAACACAAATGCTCACATATGCATGTTACAGACACAAGAAACAACGCCATTGAGCACTCCCTCAAGACAAACGGTCTGGACTCTGCAGTATGAAGCTACTCAATGACTACCTCGTCATTGCCCCCGCAAATAACCTAATAAGGTCCGGGCCATGAGCTCAGAGGACTGTACAACCAAACGCTCCCCAGACCGCAACCTGCGTCGCTTGGAGGTTCAAGCATACAACCAAATACTCCCTAGACATCTCGTCTGCGTCGTTCAGAGGGTTTCTAGCAAACAACGAAACGCTCCTCAGACATCCCGTCTGCGTTGTTCCAAGGTTTTCAAGCAAACAACGAAACGCTCCCCAGACATCCCGTCTGCGTCGTTCCAAGGTTTTCAAGCATACAACCGAAGCTCCCTAGGGCCCAAACATCCCGTTTGCGTCGTTTCGAGGTTCAAACAATACCAAAACAGTATTTCTCATTTCTCCACCCGAGAGTACAATCACCAATCAACGAAACCAGTATAAAACCAGAGTCAAACAATTCAAATCGGCACCCATACAGGTTCAAAATATATACCATCTATTTCAAACAAATTTCAAACAGGATCATCAAACAAGTTCTCAAATAGAACTCAAACTTAAAGAGCAATCTCGACATGAGCCGAGCTCGAAAAGCCGACCGACTTTCCATCTTGAAACTTGCACCAAAATTAGGGTTAGGTTCCTTCCATGAGGTCGTAGCCGACCGCAACATGATCCACAAACTCTTGAATAGTCGAAACAAGCCTTGACAAGCAATGTTCCTGTGGCAGTGATGGTCCCAAGACATGGCAATCACACTGGACCTCCAAGGTTTTTAGCTCGGAAAGAGACACCTACTGATATATGTCGAGAAATTTCAAGTTATAATTTGCTAGTGTTTCCATGGCAAGCATTTTAGGATACCCCACTCTGCCAGAAGTTGCACTTCGAAGGAAGATGTCAGAAACCATATAACTTCAGGCAAAAATTTTCTTAAAAGCTTGCCAAGTCCTTGAAGTGTGCGGCTTGGTAGCTATAGACATCAACATCTGCATGGCACTGGTTTTGAAAAAAACAGTGACTCGAAATAAATCTTGGATTCTTCTCTTGCAAGTGATCTTTATGGCTTATGCCCTGTAAGACATGAGCAATGAAGACGGGAGCGCGCCCGATGCGCGATGAAGTAAGGGTGGTTGTGCTTAATAAGTCCAAGGTCGGCCCCCGAAGATACTTCAAATAAAATTCCAGTAGTCTATGGTTTGTTCTGTCTGCTCTTTTGTAGGACTGGTATGCTTCAAGAAAAGCACACGCCTGATGCTCTGATACCATTGTCACAAGACGGACACCACGTGCCAACAGAAAAGAACAGATTGAACAGACTTTTAGCACTTCAATAAAAACTGAAACTGAAAGAGAGAGAGAGAGAGAGAACATGCGACACGGAGTGGCGGAATTCCACCCCAGAGAGTATTGGCCCCAAACCTTGGCGCCCCTTTCGGGATTTCTTTATATTTCAACAACTGAGTAGAAGCCGGTACTCCATCCTCTACACCTTCGTCCAGAAGCATGCTAGAGAATGAGCCTATGGCCTCATATTTAAAGGCCCTAGCCCAAAAGCAGTTTTCATGAAAAGCTTGAAACTCAAAAGCAACTGGTCAAAAATTGCCAAAAGCTGCCAGCCCGTTTTGCGGAATCCGTTCAGTTGCCACGGCATCAGTGTAAAATGCAAAAATCCGTACAACTGCCACGTCAGCATTGTTAGTGGAAATTGAGGAAATCCGTACAGCTGCGACGTCAGCATGCCAGCGTGAAATCTGGGATTCCGTACAACTTTCCCACGTCATCAGTTCCCTACGCAATTCTTCCTCTGCTTCTTCTGGGGTTTAGGCCCCTCGTCCGGGATCTGCAAGTCGGCTTCGTTCTTCAGTGGCTTGACACGTCAGCAATTTGCGACAGCTATTATGTGTACAAATCTCTAATTCTCACCAAAAGCTTTACCTGAATCAAAAGGCATCTGGAAAAGGTGCACAGCGATCTTGTGCTATGTGCATTCTGAACGGGGCCTTAATCGCAACTTCAAAGCTTCTAATTAGAATTTTCATTAAGAATTTTCTCTTGTAAATTTTCTTAGTCTCCGGTGCTAAATCAATTGGTAATTGAGCTTGAATCGATCGACTAAAATTTGTGGAGCCATGTTTGGCACCTCCGTAAGCCAACACTATTTAGGGAAGCGCCCAACTACCCTGATAGCAGTAGCAGACCCTCATTCCTACATTATTGTCACAATTGTGCAAAACATTTAAACTAAGAAGAATGTTGGATGCTACCTATGGTATTTAGCTTTCATGAAGATAGGAGACTGCCAGACATATTTTTTTGTTTATTCACTTTATATTGAGAATAGTTTCGCTCTCTTCGTTCTTGCTTGATGTTTAACTTTTGCTTGGTAACTCAACAAGACATAAAAGTTTCCTTCGTGGTTTTGAAAAAGAATTTGTTACTCTTAGTAGGCTTATATAAAACCCATCTTCTTATTGTAAAATAAAAATTGCTTTTGAATCTGCTATTATTTGCTTGTTGTAATCAACAAAAGTAGATCGCTTCAGCAAATTGTCAAGGTCAAACCACTAATGTAGACACGACATTTTTCTCTTGACCAGAAGAATATTTTTTTTCCCCATAAATTTTGACAAAATTTCTGTGAAAAGATATAGCTCTTGCACCTTTTAAGTTTTTCTTCTTGCAAAATTGGTTACATAATTTGACTTTTACAATTCTTTTAAACTTATCCACAGGAGGCCAAATTGAAATCTATGAGCAAAACTGTGCTTCTCTTGCTCAAGATATGCACATCCTCACATCAGCTAGACATCGAGACAGGTAGATTTAGAGGAGTACCCGCTGAGTCCAGGATTTGTTAGGTGTGCCAGATAGAGACCGAGACAGAGCTACATTACATATGTCACTGCCCAATATACTATGAGATACAAGGCCACTTTCACTGTCTATTCAGAGGGTTTTGGACCACTTTCTAGAGTCATGAGATACAAGGATCATAGATTCCTTGGATTATACTTACTGTAGATTCACAGACACAGAGGACCTCTTGAAGAGAGGCACAATGAGAGAGATCCAGCGACAACGGCAGATTATAGATTTCTTTCAGCCACAGATAGTGGAGTTCGAGCAGCCCCCACAGCATAGCAGCACCAGAGGCACCAGAGGCATACTACCGGATCGGGCGATTAGAGTTGGGGTACTGCACATCATTGATGGAGGCTACATCAGAGGATTCGGATCACTTTGGCCCGACATGCACGACGCGCAGTCAGACTGCTGGACCATAGAGGAGATTGATGAGATCCGCCGGTGATTGATGCTGGATCTCTTGTGACTTGTGATTTAGCTATCCCAGCTAGCTGCTTAGTTCACACCGTCAAAGGACTTTTAACATAGCTATTGGAGATCTTCAATGAAGCTCACCCTAAGGTCTTTATGCTCCATTGGTTACCCTTGCTCTTTGATAGACCATGTCTCATTTGGGACCCATTACCATTGGCCTCGTGTCGAGTCGAGATAGATCTATGAGCACATGTCTATATCCTAACCCCTGTTCTCGTTTATTATCCCACATTAAATGACCAGTTTAATATGAGAAAATCATTTGAGCTGGTTAGATATTAAATTTTAGGACATCACCTCTCTCTTGAAATCATAGTCGTCCTCGACTATGAGGTAGAAGAGATAAAGCCTTAGTCATTAGTCAATCTTACTTAGCAGGTAGAGGATCCCTTTTTACCCTACGACATCATTCCAAGATGGATGACTAATCCATTTGGTACTTTGGAGACGTAGCTGCCACAAGCATGTCTACTCTTTAGTCCATTTCAAGTTCTTGTGAGCCCATAAGACAGCTTTGTACATAAGAGACTCGTTGTTCTAGATCTCTTCTAGGGATTCTCAAAAGTTGCTTGGTATTAGGACCTCAAAATATCCAAGGACATGAAAGTCTTTGATGACAAACCTAGTGTCAAACCATTTTTCAGTTCGATGACATGCATCAACCTTTGTTTCACTTCAATCGTTTTTATACATCCTAACTATCATTGACCGGAAGATAGTCGACCTTGGCTTGCATCATCAATTTGCCTAATTTATACTTTGCTTTGGCGGTGATTCTTGTTTGAAGCTATCATTGTTGGCGGGTATACTCGCTTCGTACTTGAGACCGTGTTTTTGAATATGAGATTGAAAAATGCTGAGAACCAGCTGAGCTCATTTTGTACACGCTATTCTCATTGTGGCATTGCATGGGAGTCAAAACAATAATAAAGCATGCTACCTTGTTATTGTAAGATAGGATTCCTATTTTTATTTTGGGACATGACATCATATATTGTTTACAACTTTACGCTCTACTACTTCAAGAGTAACTTTGATATATGACAGTAAACTCTTCAAAGAATAGCTTTGCAGATTGATGGCTGTGGTAGTGATATGAATATGATTGTGATTTAACAAAAGGAAGAAAATCACAGGTTTAATACTGTACAAGTTAATATCTGCAACAGATTGCAAACAGTTTTATTCCAACTATTGCAGTTTCAATGATCGCATACGTGATAGTGCAATTGGTGGCTCACCATTCGCTGATCCTCGTCAACAAGGATTTTTGACAGGACTATATTTACAGGTATCTAATAGGACTCGTGACCTTTCTTTTTGTATTTTAATCTCATGTTTTGAGTTTTGTGCAGTTCCTGTAAGTGTATGAACTTGTCATCCTAAAAATGATAGTCACTTTATTCTTTGTCTAGTGTTTACTGCGTTAAGGGAAGAGTTGGAGCCGCCTGGGTGTAGGTGAAATCAAGGGAACAAATGTTTTCCTTGTAGTCTGGACACTGGCTAACCTGGTGAAGACATCAAAACGTTCTTGATGGTAGGGATTTTACAGTGTCTACATCATAACAAATGGGAGAGGAAAAGAGCCAAATAGGTGGCCTTTATGCCAAGGGAGGCCATCCTCCATTGTAAAGAAAGGTCCTGGTGGGAAAGGGCTATTGTAGGCCTGGTGATGCCTCTTGGCTCGATCTGAGCTGACCTGGATGCTATCAGACCTGAGTCCAAGCAATATGTGTCAATTCAAGCCAGAAGGTTTGACCAGTCACTGGAGGTGGCTTGAGCTACCCCTTGAAATCTCAGAAGCGTCGAGCCCTCCAAATAAACCAGATGTGAGGGTTGTTGATCAACTCACATTGTAGATCATTCTCTAGGGTCCATATATGTGAAGAAAAGTCTGGTGTGAGGTGGCACTTACAAAGGCACCCATCAAAATTGGATGGTCAGGCTGCCCAACTCCGTCTTGTATTCAAGTGTTGGCCAGAGAGAGCTGACCAGACACTCCCCAAGCGTAGATGATGTTTGGGAGGACAGAAACCATTAGGCGAGGAAGATTGAATCTGAAGAATCTTGATCCATCACTTTCTGTTTGGACAAGGAGTGGAGTTTAGGTTTGTCATGTTTTCCAAGATAGAGTGAAAATTCATTGTCTAATGCTCCATGCAAGGTCTGTTCATTTGGGAATCTCATTTTGATTGTTAGCTCAATTTTAGGACTTAAAGTTCCACCTTTGTTTTATGTCGATGTTGTAAGAGTTGAGGTTCACAAAATTCAAATTAGCATCTTTGCACTTTGTCTCGTTTCCTTTGTGTGACTGTTTTAAAGTTAAAAATGTTTGCAGTTAATAGATGAATTTTATACCAATAAGCTGCTCTCGACTATTTTGGGTTATTTTTTGTGTAATTCAAACTTAAGTAGGGTATTTTGTTCTTCCTCTTCTTCTGCTTTTTTATTCTTTTTCTTGGTTTAGTTTGTTTCTTTTCAATAATGAGTATACAAATTAAGCGTTTGATCTAATTGAGTTTGTGTCTCTCTTACTTGTTTTGTGCATGTCTATAAGCCCTTCTATAGTCCCTAGTTCAAATGTTTCTGATCTTGTGAAGGTATAGGATCATGTGCTGTACTTGTTTCATGAGTAGTTTGCTATCAGATGTTCTGATCATGTTTTGTGTTTGTTGATGTCTGCATTAAAATCTTGGTTCTTATGCCCTGATTTCATCAGTTGTGTGTTGGGATATCAAATCGCAAGAAGGGAATGTTGAA
The DNA here is from genome assembly GCF_014529385.1 of Adiantum capillus-veneris. Classification (NCBI taxonomy): domain Eukaryota; kingdom Viridiplantae; phylum Streptophyta; class Polypodiopsida; order Polypodiales; family Pteridaceae; genus Adiantum; species Adiantum capillus-veneris. The sequence goes on along the minus strand of NC_140958.1, from coordinate 31,700,657 downwards.
GATTAACTTGCAATTGCTTTTGTCTTGCAGCCAAATGGATTTGATCAAGGTGATGAGGAGGCCTTGAGAAATGCATTGGCTGCAACAACTGATTGGATTCGTGTATGCTTCTCTCTTTCTGCATGCAATTTATGTATCGCTAGCCCCTCTTATCTCTCTCTCTTCTTTCTGCTTGGGAGTATTAACAATCTCAATCTGATATTGTTTTTGCTCAAGTTTAAAGTGTAAAAAGCGGATTGATAACTTGAAGCACTAAGTAGCACTCATTTGTTAGTAATAAAGGAAATCTCCTCCTTTCTGATTTAAGAGATTAGCATTTTTGACGTATTGCTGAACATGTTCTTAGGTTGGTCTTGTGGGAAATTTGAAGGACTTCAGCTTTCTCAATTACCAAGGGAAACAGGTATTTATGATTATTGACAAGGGTCGGGTTTTGAGAGCTCTTCTAAGTAATTACATGTTTCTCTTTGATAGGTTACTGGAGAAGAGGTTCTTACTCATGATGGAAGGCCGGTAGCTTATGCAAAGAATCCAGTAGAAACTGTAAGTAAAGCTGTGAACTTTTCAAGTTTACTTGAGCAAATAATCACTTATCCCATGTCGAACCTTTTTCTGCATCTTGGTGAAAATGGTTTAACCTTTTGCCTAGGAACATGGACAAAAACCTGTTACATGGCCTAAGGTGCAGCGTTTATCAGACTTCATATCATCAATTTTGCATTAAGAGCAGTGATACCTGGGATTAGACTGCAGTGTGTTCTTTAGCAAACGACCCTCATCATGCAGCAGAGCACTTAAAAAGACGTTTACTAATCAGAGGATTTCTATAATTACCATATATGCCAGATGGAATAGGCACATCTGTATCCAGCATTTGTGTGAGTTAGCATCCGTTTTGGGAGGACAAACCAGTTTCCCCATTTGTCCAGCCAAAAGCAGAAGCAGATATTTTTCACATAGGCAGAAAATCTTCAACCTCCATCCAAACAGAACATTTATGTTTAATCAAACTTTGATAATTTTGAGTTAGGGCCCATGAGAGAACATGAGTCATCTGTGTATTGAAAAAGGAATGGACATTTCCAATAACTGACTACGAGCTCTTGTAGTGGCCAAAGGTACTCCTTAATAACCTCTATACCAAAAAACACACCATATATTACTCATCATTCAACACATTGTGCTACAAAAACTATAGAAGGCGTTTTTCTGGGAAACTAGATAATGATCACCTTCAAAGCATATTTCATAATAGGATCGATAAGATAATTTTATGGGATGAACAAACATTTCGGGTATTTGCTCAAGCTGCACAGGCATAGAAATGTAATACTAACGTCTTCAAAAGGCCAAAATGACCTATGAGACCAAAAGGTTACATGTGGTGAATCTAATACCAGGTCTGGGTACAAAAAGTACAAAGAACTGAAAAGAAAATAGTGGGTAGGGTGGGGTGAAAGCTGATAGAAAGGGAAGACAAAGGGTGATGGAGCTCTCTGACAGTCGAGGCATCATATGCATATACATCAGTATCCGGGACGGCTCCTATGTCGTGCCAGTATGGTATGAATTCTTTGTCGCAGTTTGTGTCAATATCGAGAGGGCCCTCTCATCAGTGGGTGACGGGACCGCCCCAACTCTATCGCCCGATCAAGCAGTATGCCTTTGGTACCTCTGGTGTTGTTATGTTGTGGGGGATGCTCAAACTCCTCTGTCTATGACTGAAAGAAATCTGTGACCTTCCGCTGTCGCTGAGTCTCTCTCATTGTGCCCCTCTTCAAGAGGTCCTCTCTGTGTTTGCGAATCTCCAGTAAATATAATCCGATCCATCTCTTATCCTGGTATCTCATGACTATAGAAAATGGCCCAAAACCCTCTCTGAATAGACAGTGAAAGCGGCCTCGTATCTCATAGTATACAGGGCAGTGACATATGTAATGTAGCTTTGTCTCTGGCTCTATTTGGCACACCTCACAAATCCTGGACTCAGCGGGTACTCCTCTAAATCTGCCTGTCTCGATCTCTAGCTGATGTGAGGATGTGTGTATCTGACCAATAGCACATCGTATCCCGTGGGATAGATGAGTATCCACGTATCCTGGTCTGATCACAAAACTATCCTCCGTGAGTTGGAGAAGATGCTCTCTATAGAAAGTCATCTTCGTACCTAGCTCGTGTGTAGGTTGTATCCATGTCCTCTTTGTATCCAACTGAATCAAGTCCTGTCTGATGAGCCTGGTAATCTCTACCCTTGTGAGGGGGATGGAGGGTGCATCTAGAGAGTACTGAAATGGGGGTAGCCGGTCCATACTAAAGCCATGTAAGTGAAACCAAGATGCTATCTCTGCATACCAACATGATCTATCTTCCTGCAATGCCAATTATCGTGAAGACTCTAGTGCTAATTGAGCATATCTGTCTCTAGGGAGAGCCCAAGTGCTATGCATAAATGAAACTGATCGAGTGAGTGCCTCCACTACCAATGGAGGAGCAGCGAGCTCCGCCCTAACAACGTCATGTGGTACCGAGGCTTTGGCCCTAAATTCATTCGAGAAATTATAGACACCAATGGTTTCTCCATACATCTCCATCCATCAGTACTGCCAGCTCTGCTATGATGATCAATTGAGGGGCCCCATATCTCCACTCTGTACAGCATGGCCAAAGTGACCAAAGTGTCAAAGAGCCAAAGCTTTGTCGGAGGTTCTTGGAACTGAACCTGCGAACATATCCTCTCAAGTCTCCCCAATGCTGCATAGGGTCTGGTCAATCGCGTATCTGCTGCACACCTCAGGGAAAATATTGGACCACTGAAAACCGCCCCAAGATAAGTGTATGTATCTGCATACTCCACAGTCTCTTGACCATATGTAAAAGTGGGGGACGGACCTCCTTACCCACTGTGCCGTGGTGTTAAACACCATTACCTTGCTCTTACCAAGGTTCATAGACAATCCACTCCGTGCAAATACATGCAGTGCATCCAAATGACGCTGCATCCCTTCTGGAGAATCGGAGATCAGCACAATATCATCATCATATAATAGCAACGGAATCCATGTCCCCGCAAGCTGAGCACCTCTATCACCCTTTGTATATACATAATCTAAAAACTCATCTACATATATCCCAAAGAGAGTCGGAGATAGAGGACAACTCTGCTTCACCCCAATGGTGGAGTGAACCATGTCGGACATGCCCTGAGTAGTGCGTACTTGTCCTACCACTGTCCTGTATAAAGCTAAGATCCCCCAGATCAGCTCTGTGGGCACCCCCATGTCTTGTAGTCTGCGTATGAGTCTGGCTCGTGGCACTGTATCAAAGGCTTTGCGGAAATCCACAAAGCTACAATATATCCTCCTGCCACGTTGTCTACCCTCCTCAATAATGGCTCAGAGTGTTAAAATCTGGTCAAGAGTGGAGAAACCTCTCCTGAACTCTGCCTGTCCTGCTGCCCGTATGCCCTCTCTCTTTGCCCATCCACTTAACTCATGCTCAAGAATTGATGTATATAGTTTAGCCAAAGTGTGACCAACCATGATGGTTCGGTAATTCCTGGGAAGCATAGGATCTCTCGACTTAAAGATAGGCACAATAATGGACATACTCCAAGTCTTGAGAAACCCTCATACATGGCTCTATTAAACATCATAGCAAGAGGCTTTGCAAGCATATCTCTGGCATGGATAAAGTGCTCTGCTACCAGACCATCATGATCCTGTGCTCTTCCTGTCTTCATCTTGTCAATGGCTTTCCTCACCCTCTCAACAGTAAAGAAAGTACATGTTTTTGGGCATGCCTCTGGAGGGTTAGGCAAAGGTGGCTGCCCCAATGCTGTATAGAGAGATATAGCATATTCCCACCATGTCTCTGTGGAAGTGATGGCTGGCGGTGGAGAGTGCTCATTGAAAAGCCTCCATGCCTCGCTTGAGTCCCGACTCATAAACAACTGATACAGACCACGCTCTAATTGAGATAGGTAAGTCCTCTTCTCTCGTCGCACTAGGCGGAAGAAGATAATACGTGACTGTCTATGTGTAGTAGTACCCATGAGCACCTCTCTCTGTAATCTGATCCTCGTTCTCTACACTCCTCATCATACCAACTATTCTGAGGCATGCTCCCAGATCGTCTGCGTGTAGGCTGGATATGCCTCTGATGCTGCATCATGCAGCGTCTCTGTCAGAATTTGGGTGAGCTCATCTAGTGGTCCTTCTGGCTCTTGAGTGCATAGATGCCTGTATATCTCGTCAGTCTACACGTGATCCGTCTCCCTCGTGAAGGTATACCGAGTATGTGTGGAGGCCTTTCCCAATGGAGCTGTGTTGAATTGGAACTATAGAGTGAAAGACAAGATAGCATGATCGACTGCTACCCCAACCGGTCTAGTTCCCACCACGAAATCCTGAAAGGAAGGAATGAGTCCTGGCGGAGCCAGGACTAGCGCCATGCCGATGTGGAAAGCATGTAAAACCATCAGCTGTTGCAGGGAATCTATGTAGGCCATTCAAAATGGACAATCCATGTGGAGTCCCCATATCAATCAAGTATCTGCCATACTCAGTGTGCTCATCCTTTGATAATCTAGATAGGTCCATTTCTGTAATATCAAGCTCCCGCATCAACTCCTCTGAGGTATCATAGAATACTGTCTGGTGGTGGGCAGTCCTAGCATTGAAATCCCCCAAGATAATAATGTCGCCATCTCTAGAAAACTCCCATATATCATCATCTAAAATAGAGAAGGGGGAGTGTCCTCTAGGTGATGCATATACTGACGTACTAGGAGGAAAATAGCAAATAGCGATGTAGAGATATCTGTCTGTCTCTGCCTTCAGTCTCACCCACATGTACTCGCATGCTCATCCCTCCGAGCTATATGTATCAGAGATTGTAGCTCTTTCCTGAATAAGACTGCCGCTCCTTCTGAACCTCGTCCTCTGCGCTCTGATCGAGTCTCCTGTCTGTAAGTTGTCTCCCATCTGTATCCGCTCACATGGGGCATGGACTGCCCCGGGGCTTGATGCGTCTCAGAGTAGAAAATGATGTCTCTCCCTGTGAAAATATCCTCAAATTCCCCTACATCAAGGCGCAAAGATTCATTACAATTCCATGTAGCGCTGATACTGCATCAGCTATCCAGTAGCCCGTAAAGTAAGAAGTTTTTCCTATAAATTGGTGCTAGTTATGCTCTTGAAGAACCACAATGTCTGCTTTACATGTATGTACATAGTGCCAGGTAAGCTGCCACTTGTCGTGATTGCATAACCCACGCACATTATAGGAGATGCAATTCAAAGAACTATGCATTCTTTAAGGTATATACAGTGGACGAGGAAACAGGGAAAGAAAGTGGGGAATAAAACTCAAGTACTTGTGCCCATCGACACATCCTCCCCAGCTGAAGGTGCCTGAGAAGGTGGGTCAATAGTAGGACCTGGATAATTGAAAGGAAATGCACCTTGCGATGAAGAAGCTTCTCCACTAACAACCTCCTTGTAAGAACGAACAACCTTGTCCCAAGCTTCAGCCAAAGAAGTGTTGTCATTACAAGGGAGTTTTTTTTGAGCAACATTCTTCAAAGGAGGCACAGAATTACGAGAAGATGCCGGAACATGAGGTGTAGCAGCTTTGACTGGTTTCTTGGGCACTATCCAAGTTTGAGAGGTCGAAACCTGTTCTTTTCCCTTGTCTTTAATATTTGGAGAAGCAGAAAGTGCAGACAATTGTACTTGTTTCCCCTTGCCTTTAATCGCCCCAGCTGAGGGGGAGGAGGTTGAAACTCCTTTAGTTTGAACCTCAGTAGAAGGTTGTGGAGGCGAATGATGTTGAGGAGCAGGGACGGCTGAAGGAGGTGGTTGCAGATTTGGTTCTGGACATTCGGACTGCATATGACCAAATTTGCCAGAAGCAAGAATTTGCAAATTTGCCCCATTTAAGCTTAAATGGGCGCTTTCCAACCACTATATCCCCATAATCGATCGAAATACGTGTTGGTGTGGGGATATCCGTGTCCCACAAAATACAAAAACGGTTTGTGTTTGCCTCCAGCTTAGGAGGACAAATGACTTTGCCTAACTGAGCAGCCAACAAAGGAAGAAAATGACGCCAAGTGCGAGGAAAGTTGACCACCTCAACCCAGACGGGACACTTGTGACAAATGAGACTCTGATAGTCCTTGGTAAGAGCCTAGGGCAGCACATGAGTCATCTGCGTATTGAAGAAAAGAGGAGACATTTCAAGCAGAGCATCCCGAGCATCCATGTCATCTAGCAAGACTTCGTAGAACCCTCGCGCACCAAAGTAAACCCCTCGGACTGCTTGCCGTTTGAGTAGGAAATCAACCCATTGGCCTACATCCTGAGCGGTAGGCATTTGACCTGGGAAAAAAAGAATCACAGTGTTAAGTGCATATTGAGCAACAGGATCCATGAGCTCGTGTATACGGATGCGCACTTCCATAACAGGAGCGGATCCTTCCCAGGCTTGACGTGCATCCTCGAAGTCCTCATGCAAACATTCTTTGATAAGACTCAAAGCATCCATCTCCGAAGTTTCCATGGCTTTTCGACGCTTATATATACACTGATCAATGGAATCCATGTGAAGCTCTCACACACACACACTCTTATTTTTTTTGGCGTTTTTGATATATGATTGCTATATACACAGGCAGACACACACACCGGCTAGCTGTACAAAAACACACACCCCTCTCTCGCACACAAGACGACGGAAGGACCGCGTGCAGGCGAAATCAAACTTCCACCCCCGACGCGCTGTGAAGGGCCTGCACAGGGTAGATGTTGTGCAGAACAGAGTCACGCGACAGACGAGGCCGAAGGATTCACCACACCCAAATCCCCCACAAGCGTACACTCACACACACTCGACATAGACACACACACACACACACACACACACACACACACACACACACACACACAAGGCGGTTGTAATGCGACACACCACACAAATTGCAAGGCTGACCAACACGTTCGTGACTTCTGTGCCTTGCTGTACTTTGCCTATAAGACGCTTTCAATACTTCTCTCTCTCACACACACACACACACACACACACACACACACACACACACACACACACCAAGCAGGACTGCACAGAGCGCTCACTGCAGTAGCAGGAAGCGCAGGTCCTAGGGCTCGCGCAGGAGGGTAGAGGGCACGGGGCAGAGGCCAGAGTGGTGCGCAGAGCTGCATAGCACGCAGGTGCTGCAGCGCGCAGAGCAAGTCAGCGTGCAGGGGTTAGACAACGCGTAGGGGCTGTAGCGTCTCTCCACACACCTCTCTCTTGCTCTCTCTCTCTCTCTCTCTCTCACACACACACACACACACACACACACACACACAGGGTGGCCCATTGTCTCCTACTCTATTTGGTATGTATGTTAATGAGGTGTCTGATGACATTGACAGAGAGGGTGATAGAGGTGCCCAGGTGGCAGGGACGTCGATCCTATTGTTATTATATGCTGATGATATTGTGTTGATCTTTGACTCACCAAAGGGTAAGCAGCGACGGGTGGATGCATTAGACACTAATGAAAAGGATAGTGGATTGTCTGTAAACCTTGGTAAAACCAAGGTTATGGTGTTTAACACCACACCACAGTGGGTCAGGAGATCAGCACCGAATTTCACATATGGTCAGGAGATTGTAGTGTGTACAAATGCATACACTTACCTTGGGGTTGTCTTCATTGGGCCGAGGTTTTCTTTGCAAAGAGCAGCAAAGACTAGACTGACTAGAGCTTTTGCGGCTTGGGAGGCCCAGAGAGGATGTCTTCGCAGGTTTAGTTCCAGGAACCTCGGACAAAGTTATGGCTCTTTGATACTTTGGTAGCCTAAGCTATGTTGTATGGGGTGTAGATATGGGGACCTTATGTAGGCCAGGATGGTTGTAGGCGTATGGAGAGGCCCTTGGTATCTATGATCTCTCGATTGATCAGAGCCAAGGCCTCCGTACCCCAAGCCATCATTCGAGTAGAGCTAGCTGCCTCTCCTATGGAGATTGAGGCGCTTACCAGATCAGTCTCCTTTGTGCACAACTTGTGGGGTACTACTAGAGACAGATATGCTAGATTGGCACTCGAGTCTTTCGGATAGTTAGCTCTTCAGGGGGACACTTCATGCAGGTATGCACAGATGACATCATGGTTTTAGACGCATGGCTTCACCATGGACAGTCTGCTCCCTTTCCAGTACTCTCTTTAGGCACCCTCGCTGTCTCTTACACGGGTGGAGATTACTAGACTCATTCGTTAGGACCTGATCCAGCTGGATACCAGGAGGACATGGATAGAGCCACGACAGGAGTTGGGCACGAAGATTGCTTTCTATAGAGAGCATCTTCTCCACCTCGCAGGAAGATGGGTTGGTGATTCGACCCAACTACTTTGACACACACAAGTCTCATGGTTTGCACTGTGCCATTGGTCAGATACGTACTGTTGCCAAATTGGCTTTATCTGACAGAAAAATAATTCTAAGTGAATTATTGGAATTTTAAGTCAGAGGGCTTTTCTCACTGGAGACATCCGAGTACAGAGTATTCCTAGTGCGTCATTCAAAGTAATGACGGGAGCACTGAGAACGGGAATATCTGTAAGGCCACCAGGAACGGGTACTTCTGATGCGTCACATCGGGCGGATGACAGGGAGCATCGGAAAGAAGTATCCGACCATCCGGGAACGCACATCTCTGATGCGTCATAGGATGGGTGACATAGAGCATCGTGAAAGGAAATATCCATAGTCGGGAGGAAATTCCGAACTGTGTTAGAATTGTGTACAAGGAAAAGCAAGCACTTGAATGAAGATGGGTTCAGAGGAAACTTTGAGGAAAAACAGATGCTTTCTGAGAAAGCGGGATTGCTTTTCGGGAAAGCAGATGCTTTCCCGCGAGGAAGTCTATGTCTGCATTGCAACTGTGCGTGTGATTGCATCCAGGGACGCCTGGGAAGTGCTGTGAAAGCATTGTTTTTAACTTATAAGGTTTTATTGAGTTTTTGGGCAGGTTCAGACTATTTTTAAAATACGCCGGCCGCCCACTTAATAAGTGGGCAGCCATCTGATAAATAAGGCAACAGATAAGCCAGCGTTTTCTCTCTCTCTCTTTTTCAGGCAGAACAGAAAAAAAAAATTATTAAAAAAAAAAAAAAAAAAACCGGCCGCGATCTCTACGCGAGCAGCTTTTCGTGCCCGTGGCTAGGAGCTATAAAAGCATCACATGCCCTCACTCAGAGAGGAGGACCAATCTTTGCAAGGAGGAGATGCTGCTGCAGATTTCAGCTGTAAAGAAGACGTTGCCGGTGATGCCCATGGTTGCCCCAAGTGTATCAGATGTCGCCAAGATCCAGTGCGCGAGTTCCCTCGCGAAGAAGTGCCTACGAAGCGTGTTTCCATTGCGACAAGTTGCTGTTTTTCTCTGTTTTCAGCCCATAAACGACATAGACGGGGCTGATTTACGAGAAGGAACCTGAGAACACACCTCTTTTGTGTGTAGGATTGGAAGAGAGGATTTTCTATGGAGAGATCTCTTCCGGGGAATTGCTTTTCGAGAACGGAGTCGCGTTTCGAGCGTCGAGACTTTGAAGGTAACGATTTTCATGTTATGAACTCTGAGTATTTGTTTGTAGGTGTACTTCCTCTTCGTGAGGGAGTAGGAGCAGAGGAAGGTATGAGCCTCTGCAGGAGAAAAGCGCTCTGGAACTAGAGCCAGATCAACCCAAGGGTTTCGTACCCCATTTTGGGAAGTAGATCCATGGATCGGAGAGAGGTAGTCTCTCAAGTTGTGATCCGGAAGTTGGGATTCCCAAGTAAGGACTTCGTGTCCGGGAAAGCAGAGTTATCCTACGGGAAGAGGACTCTGGAAAGAGAGTTGGAAAAGAGTTGCAGGGATGCCATGCCCCGAGTCTGGAAGGTGAGATCCAGAGCCGAGAACCTTGATTCTCGAGGAATTGGAATAAGGAACGGAAGTTCCTTGGAATAGGGTTTTGCCCTAGGAATCGGAAGCTGAGGCTTTTGGGAACCATCAAGTCTTATTCCAGAAGGAACGTGGTAATACGTTCGGTTCAAGTGCTTGTATAGACTTCTCCTCAGTAGTAAAGATACTATTACGAGGGGGGGACTAGCCCATCTTTTGTTCCCCTGTACTGTTTCGATCTTCTCACTTTCTATCTCTTTCTCTATTTATTTCTCTCGATATCCTCTGGCTTCAGTAATAAGTGATAAATCCTATTTATCCGAATGTATTTTATATTGTTATGCGCTCCCGTTTGTGACACGTACATCCTCACATCAGCTGGAGATTGAGACTGGTAGATTTAGAGGGATACCAACAGACAACAGGATATGCCGCTTATGCGAGCTAGAGCTAGAGACAGAGCTACATTACATGTCATTGCATAGTGTACTATGAGATATGGGGCCGTTTCCACTACTTATTCAGAGAGGGTTTCTCTAGGGTCATGAGTTATGAGGATTAGAGATGTCTTGGGCTATATCTACTTGAGTTACACAGATATAGAGACACTTTAATGGGGAGAGATAGAGAGAGACAGTCCTAGACACAGATTATAGATTTCTTTTCACTAGATATGGGACAGCCAAAGGAGCAGCCATAACTGCAGAGCTCGGCCCACACTCATTCGACCACTTCCGGCAGGAGAGGGGCTACATAGCATCGATGGAGACTACAGCAGAGGATTCGAACCATACTTTCTTGACATCCAGAGTGCAGATGTGGATGTATCCTAGAAGTAGTATCTTTGTTCTAGTTCTTTTGTTCACCATTTTGTAAGAGATTGGTCTCATAGGTTATTTTGGCCTTTTTGAAGACTTTAATATAACATTTTATTTCATTCATTTCTCTCTATTCAAGTTCAGTTCAGTTATTTGCAGATTTTCTACGTGTGTTGCTATTGATTTCTTGCTTGGAGTGTCCAAGTGTGTAACAGCCTCTTCGAAGAATGAGGAAGTGACTGCTTTGGCGATGCTTGATTCATAACTGGCAACAATGGCTTCTCGAGTGTATCCCAAAACTGAACAAACAAATTAACTTATGAGACCATCGTGTCTAGGAGATTTCCAATGACCAAGAGATAATAGCCTCCGCTTCAATCCTTTTTATGTGAATTTCTTTCCAAAGCCAAGGCATCTGCTGAAGACAAGATGGCTGTAACATACAATTGCAAATTCCGTTAATCATGTAAAACAACATAGCTGGAGAAGCTGCAAAAATGGTTTGATAGTGGGAATACAAAGCATTCATAAGCTCTTGGTTTGCATTAGTCCATTGCCCATAATCAAGCTTCACCCTTTTGATGGCATTGAATTCATGTGAATAATGTAAACTTTGACAAAATGTCTTTGATGAACAACCTTTATCATGACACTCGACTTCGTGTCAGACCATAAATCCAAGAGGTTAAAAGGAGCAATAAAATTATCGAAAGCCAAATATTCGCTATGCTACATATGGGAGTGTCCATATGAAGTATCATGTCTATCAAGAACATTATCAAATTATCGAGCCAATCAAGGTAGGTTATGACCAATGTACAGATCCATTGTACCATACGTAATGTATGGTATGTGGATCCATATGCATGGATCATACACTCTCACCAAGGGCACACACTCACTCTCAGAGGTTCTGTACAGGACTGAGCAGAAACAGAAACTGCGCGCGCACACACACACGCTTGCACATACTTGCAAATTATTCTCCATGATGGTTTATCCTATTAATTTATGGGCTTGTTTATGTACACATGATGATCTTCTTCATAGTGAAAGTCACTCTAAAAGCTGTGATGATAGTGAACATTTTTTGTGCAGATAAACTACGTTTCAGCTCATGATAATGAAACGTTGTTTGATGTCATAATGCTCAAGGTAATGATTTTTGTTGCTGTGAACTATGTCCATGCTCTTGCCAGCCTAATGTCCTCTACTTTTGTACTTTTTGGATTAATTTTGAACCACAAGAAAATGAAGGGTGACTTTAAGCATAGCTTGCAGTCCACAGATACAGGATGCAAGCGCTTTTTACATGAAGGCAACTCCTAGGAATGACGTACTGTACCAAAATCATGTGATATAAAATGTTTTGACGATAATGCATTTTGTTTTGTTCATGCATCTCCTTGATCACCCTTTTTCATCAATTATACTGCTTAATTTTTGCTTTCATCTTTGTGGATAAATTTTACTGCCACCTTATTGACTAGTGCATGCAGGAGCCTAACCTTCACAGAAAAAGAAAGGACTTCGTAAATATCCTTTTTTAGCTCTTCAACACAACATGCATCCTTTAAATGTGAAAATATTGAAACAACAATCCGTCCAAAGCCTAGTGAATGAAGTTTAAACTAATCTGCTCCTAATTTTCATGGGTCCTTCTTACATTCTCCTACTTGTTCGAATCTGCTAATCACTACTACAAAGTCTTCCAGTCTGTGGAATTGACTCTGTTATGAAATTTCACGAAATTGACTCTGTTGTGAAATTTCTGAAACTTGAACATAGTCATGGGCTCCAGTAGTTTTCTATTTTTGCATCCCCTGTTGGGCTGTAGAAGCTAAGTGATTAGGATGTCCTGCTGACAAACCGTCAAAGTGATGATGACTGACTAGTATGGCACACTAGAGGAAACATGTACTCCTAGTTAATGTTTTTCAATGTCGCCTTTTTTTGCATTTTTTTACTTGTACGAACTTCCGCAAATATGTTTGTACAACAATTCCTGAAAACAGTCAGTGCTCTTTTTTGAAACTAGGACTTGAAGCAATTTGTGTTTTTGTTTTATGCTCAGACTGCACGAAGTGTTACTTTAAAAGAGAGATGCAGAATCAACTCTCTAGCATCCAGCATCATTGCGTTGTCACAGGTACTGTTTGTTGGACTTTGAATGCCTGAAGTGTTAAGATACAAGGTTGTGTAGCTCATTTCTGCTTCAAAGTGCAACTCTGAACATGCTGGCAGTACCAACGAGCTTCAATTCTACTTTGATTCTGGATTCCCAGAGGACACACATGTATACATCGTTATATCTCATAGGCCACGGACTTCAGCCTCTGGCAGAGTTCCACTCCCATATGCACTGGCCCCGAATCACTGAGTACCACTCTGGGAGAGTTACTCTATAGTTCGTGCCTCCAAGCTGACTGACAGAAGTGACCCGCATTGAAAAGCAACTGATGCAAAAATCTCAGTCACTCAAACGCAACTGCTATTAACAGCTACCACCCAAAAGATTTATTTTTTAACGCAAAACTGCTATGTCAGCTTTTATGGGTTTTGTGCCGTAAATCGGGTGGTTGACATGTCAGCAGCCATATACAGTAGGTGCCACATCATCATCTTACGATCACATTCTCTCTCTTCTCTTTTGCCAGTGGTTGCCATGTCATCACTTTCTGACATAAACCACAACCCCCCCCCCCCCCCCCCCCCCCCCCCCCCCAAACCCCCCTAAAAGTGTGGCTCCCCTATTGTGCCACACGCACCGCACCATATTCAACCCCCTAATTCAACATGCACTTCTGGAATACTTGGAGCTAGACCAAAAGCCTCAAGGTAAAGCTCTAGTATTTGAGGAGTATGTGCGACCTCCTATTTTGCATCAAGGTCTGGATAATTCCTGAACTTGAGCAAATATCTGTGGACCAGCTTACTTTTTGCGTTCCTGGTGTGATAGGACTTGCTCAGGTATAAGAATCTCCTTGGTTTCTTCTACCTTTGATTGCTCCTCTAGCTCCTTGTTGTTTGGCACTTCACCTTTGAAAGATCTCAATAGACTCACATGAAATGCATTGTGAATCTTGCATACCCGAGAATTTCAGCTGTAGCAAGAGCTTTCTGATCTAGATTTAGCCAGATTCACGCATTTAATGTTAGTTTTCTTGCTTGGGCATTCAGGCGTAGGCTCTCTGGACCTTTTTGTGGTTTGTCAGCTGCATGGAAAATTCTGTGGTGTAGCTTATAGCTAAGGCTCTTTTAGGAACTTCCTTTCTAATCAGATCTCTTGCTGTTAGCTCTTTGTATGTCACTCTTTCTTGTGAGGAAACAGACTTTGGTCTCATGAGCCAGTCTGGTTTTGAGACAACATTAACACATCTTTCTTCTCCCTTTAAAGGTGAGTTTTTGAGTAAAGTCTTGTGGTTGCTTGCACTACAAACAGGGGATACCATTCTATCATGCTGGAGATGACATACTACGATCCAAATCACTTGATCGAGACTCGTACAACTCTGGGGATTGGTTCAATAGGTAGTTATGACGCATTAAGTTCAATGTGGGTAAAATATAAGGGTAACCTTTTAGATGCTGATAGCTATTTTATATATTGCAGGCTCGATTTTACGTATGAATCAAACAACTGGGGTATCGGATTGCCACCAAAGGAGAAAAATGGAAGCAAATGGAACTTGTAAGTAGAATTTTTGGTGCGCATGGTTTGGTAATTTTGATAGTGTGGCCCACTAATTGAGTAGACATTTCTGGTAATCTATTTGGAAAAATAGAGTCTCTAAGAAGGACATGTAAAGTGAAATGTGCAAAATTATTGCCATTGCTTTGCCTGTTTATATGAGTCTGTGACAAGAGGCAGATAATGAGCAATGAAAGGGGTTCTACTCTTGACAAGATGTGCTTGCAATGAGTGTGGTATGCTTGTGGTCTTTCATTTCTTTAAGAAAAGTTGTAAAAAGCAATTTTCACTACATTCACCTTATTCTGCAAAACGTGCCGAGCGACAAAATCGAAAGAGTGAAGGAATAGAGAGAGGAGTGCAGATACACAAGACAAACTCAGAGAGAGAGATAGAAAGAGGGGCGGAAAATGAAATGAAATGAGATGAAATGTTATATTAACGTTTTCAAAAGGGCAAAATGACTTATATATGAGACCAAAAGTTCACATCGATGTGTGACCGAAGAGAAATAACTCAAGAAAGTGCTCATACAACTGGATGAATGAGAATGTAAAGGTAGTAGTTATATACTTAATTAGTGACCTAGAATCTATAAAATAGGGGGCACCCAAATTTGGTCTGACTAGCTCATACTTAAGCTTCCATACCATCGCGATCATGACGAGTAATATGAAAAGCTCACAAAAGTGCCACTTCACCTAAAATATGCCAGATTAGCTAAAAAAGTAATGATTAGGAAAAATGGGCTGTAAATGCATATGCATGGCCATTGTGGACATATACCCATGACATGCAACCTAGGATGCCATCCTGTGATGACATAGTTCCAACACCACTCTTCAGCGCCAATATTAGAGGCAGAGGCTTGGTGAGAAGATCCCCAAGATTGTCAATAGTGGAAGAATACTCCAAGCTGATATGACCATCCTCATCATAATCCTAATCAGAGGGGCAATGAACATTGATATGCTTAGTTTGTCCATGCACATCAATAGTCATGTGCTAAGCAATAGCACTGTGAGAATTGAATAAATTGCCTCTTTCAGTTCAGTTGTTATTTGAAGTGCTTAGAGTTGTTCAGTCTGTTCTTTTCCATTGGCACGTGGTGCCTGTCGATGTGGTGCACGTCCCCATTATAGTGGTATCAGAGCTTCAGGCGTGTGCTTTTCTGAAAGCATACTGGTCCTATCAAAGAGCAGAAAAAGCAAGATGGCGCTTTCAGATTTTACGGAAAATTTTATGAAAGAAGCTTTGTGTCCGACCCCGGACTTATTAGCCACTCCCACCCTTACTCCATCGCGCATCGGGCGCTCTCCCGTCTTCATCTCTCTGTCTGAGAGGGCATAAGCCATAAAGATCACTTGCAAGAGAAGGATCAAGGACTTTTTTTCAAGCCGCTTTTTTTCTCAGAGGCAATGCCATGCAGCGGTGGATGTCTATAGCTACCAAGCCGCTCACTCCAAGGACTTGGCAAACTTTCAAGAAAATTTTTACCCGAAGTTACATGCCTTCAAACATCTTTCTTCGGATCGCAGCTTCTAGCAGAGTGGGGTATCCTGAAAGGCTTCCACAGAAACCCTAGCAGATTATGACTTGAAATTCCTCGACATCTCTCAATAGGTGTCTCTTGTCAAACTGATAACCTTGGAGGTCTAGTGAAATTAGTATATAAGGGCTACCATCATCGCCACAAGGACTATCTGTCGAGGCTTGTTTCGACTATTCAAGAGTTTATGGACCATGCTGCGATCAATTACAACCTTATGGAAGAAATCTAACCCTAATCTTGGTGTAGGTTTTAGGATGGAAAGCCAACCGTTTTTTCGAGCACAAGTGGTGTCGAGATTGCTTTTAAAGTTTGAATCTGTTTGGGAAATTGTTTGGTGATCTTGTTTGGAAATTGTTTAAAATGGCTGGTATCTGTTTCGAACCTGTATTGGTGTCAATTTGAATTGTTTGACTTTGGTCTGAATGATTCGTGATTTACTCCGAGGTGGAGTAGTGAGAAATGTTGTTTTGATATTGTCGGAACTTTAGAACGACGTGGATGGGATGTTTGGGGAGCGTTTCATTGTCTGCTGGAAAACCATTGAATGACGCAGACACGATGTCTGGGGAGCGTTTGGTTGTATGCTTGAACCTTTAAACGATGCAAGCTGCGGTCAGGGGGGTGTTTGGTTGTAAAAGGCCTCTATATCTTCCGGCCTGGACCTTGTTAGGTTATGCGGTAGGAGTGATGAGGGAGCCATTGAACAACTCTACCCGTACCTGGATGCTTATTTGCGGGGGGAGTGCTCATCGGCGACTTTTCTCCTATGTCTTGTAACATGCATATGTGAGATGACACACGGAACGCGAGCTCGCTGCCGCTACGTTCCCCCATTTTCTTGCGCTCGCTTCCTCAGCCCATCTCCCCCACCATCCCCACCCCCCTCTACTGCCTTCCCGCTGCTCTGCCCTTCACTTTACGCTGCCTGCCTTCGCGCATCCAGCCCTGCCCGCCTCAGCCCCAGCCTGCCTCAGCCTGCCCGCCCCTAGCTCTCTCACCTTCAGCCGACCCCTGCGCCTTAGCCCCCCGCTCGCCTGCCCCTTACATTCCCGCATACATTACCTCCCCTCCCCCCCCCCCCCCCCCCCCCCCCCCCCCCCCCCCCCCCCCCTTTTTTTTTTTGCTTGCAGGAGTCTATCCCCACGGCCTTCTGGGAGCTTCGCGTCCTCTCGCCTTCTTCGACTCAGCAGCAGACACAGAATGGCGGCTTCTGCTCCACCTCAGAGGGAATCCAGTGAAGCCCCCTCACCCGACACCGCGAAGTCGACCCTTTGACTTGCTCTTTCGCCAGAAGAGCAAGTGAGCTTGATGGCCGAAGTGGAGTGCCTCCAAGCAACTTTGGTTATCTGTAAGATCATTGGCACTCGGCCTAGTCGGGGCGAGGTTCGGGATTTACTAGAGGACAGTCTTCTCTCTGATGTGGGCAAGATCACAAATGTCCAGATCCTTGGGAGATGGTAGTACCAGGTCGAGTTCGAGTCTGCAGGTATGATGACCAAGGTGATTTCGATGAGCCCACTCGGCATCAGAGCAGCTCGAGCTTACTTCTGACGTTGGCATCACGGTTTTGACCCCACTAAAGACGTGCTCAAGGAGGAGGCAGACTTACCGATTTCGATCTGTTTCCCTGGCCTGATGCGAGAGTACCATCCCCTTCTACCCAGTATTGGTTCCATATTTGAGACAGTTCTGGAGTCTTCACGCATGACAGCTTCAGTTGTGGCCAAGGCCGTAGGTCTACCTACTGTGCCGGTTCTCGTTCGTGACACGCACTCCCTCCCCAAGGTGGTACTGCTGCCTAGGGTAAGCGGGGGATGGATTAGACAGAGTGTGGAGTGTTCGGGTCTCCCGAACCAGTGTTTCATATGCAGGCAGATGGGGCATATGGCAAAGCCTGTCCTCGCACGAGACCTCGACCCACAGCGCATGCGCAAACTCCCAAGGCTGAGCATGTCAAGCAGCCAGGTAAACAGGACGCACAGGCTGATACTTCAATAGAGACCAGTGACCAGCCAGCTGATGGTTGGCAGCAAGCGCCCGGCCGCCGCCCTCAAGGGAGAGCTCACCCCACTACTGCTCCTAGTGGCCGATCTTGTGCAGCTCAGTAGCACTGGGTTTCGACTGGGAACCGTTTGGACCCCCTTCAGCAGGACCTGCCTGAGGAGGCCCCGTCCTCTTCTGTTCCTCCACCACCGCCTCCTCCTCCCTCGGCCACCGCCGTCCCGCCCCACCTCCCCCACCTCCTCTCCCCTCACACCCCCCCCCCCCCCCCCCCGCCCCTCTATCCCTGATGGGGCCCACAGCCTCGTCTCCCGACCCTTTTGCCACTCCTCCTCAGACACAGGGTACTGGACACGCTTCTGCCGCGAGGCGTTCTCTTGGTAGTGCTTTTGCTACGAGCCGTGTTGCTCGAGAGGGACAACCCCACTTGAGGCCGCCTTTTTTGGTGCTCACTTCTCCCTTTGCAGCGATCCCCAGAAGTCTGACCAGCTTCGACATTGGTAGACGTTGGGATTTCTTCGACTACAACTTCATTCGGTTTTTGGGTGATTCTTCTTCCGACTTGGAGGAGGCCAGCTTTCGAGTCCACGTCCTCTTTCTTGCAGCTAGAGGCAGTGAGGCCCTGGACACAGCAGTGGGTTTCTGCTTTCCCTTGTGTGATAGGAATATCACAGAGAGGGCCGAGCACACAGGCCTGGACTGGCTCCAGACCCAGGCTACTGAGTTCTCACACCACAGAGGGGACTTAGCAGTGACAGATCTGGTGCAGACACTTTGGCCTCTTGCCAAGTTCAGCGTGACACCTCCAGATGGAGCGGGTTGCAGGCACATTGTGGTGCATTTGTTTGTTGACACTCAGTGCCCTCCGTGTTATGTTTTTGTGCATGAGGATTCTTGGATAGAGGATGTAGCCCTTCGGGTTGGACGCTCGGCTTGGGCATGGGTGGGATAGTCACTTCTTGCGCGCTTGTCTAGAGGTCGTTTGGATGCAGATTATTCCCCATCCAAACCGGCCTCAAAGATAGCGAGGTTGGTTGTTGTGGCAGCATCTGTTTTCTCTCACTGACAACCTGTGAAAAATGATGGTTGGAATGGAACCACCATCATAAAACTCCCTTCAACCTCCAAAATGTGCATACATCACTGCTCAAAATCGAAATTTTGGGTGCACAACCAGCAATTTTCGCTCTCCAACATGATCGCCAAAGGATAATGGAGCAAAAGACGCCGTGCGGACACACACACCTAGACACCTAAACACAACACAAGAAATTTACTTAAATTCCACCCCATACACACCACCACTCAAGAGCTCCATGCCTTGCCTGCCAGACACTACAAGGTGAGTCGAGTTGTTCAACACTTGAAATCATACTCGATGGTGACCAAAATATACAAGAAAAACCATCAAAAACTCCAAAACTCCAACCAAAAAGGACTCTCTCAAACCATTGCAAAACCTTCACCAAACTCCACTCTGTTGGACTCTTTGGAGTAGCGCCAACCGTAATGGCACCGATGTAGGGTCACATTAGGCTTGCAAAAAGTCGCTCCTTCTTCCCTCAATTCCTTGCACACACACATCCATGGAAACCTTAGAACTTCCATAGACTCCTCGAAGTGCAAAATTGAAGAGAGAAAGTTCTCATTCACTCCTCATGTTGCTAAATTGGCTTTATCTTACAGAAAAATAATTCTAAATGAATTTTTGAATTTATAAGTGAGAGGGTTTTCTCGCTTGGAACACCAAGGAAAAATAATTCTAACTGAATTATTGGAATTTTAAGTGAGAGGGCTTTTCTCACTAGAGACATCCGAGTACAGAGTATTCCTAGTGCGTCATTCAAAGTAATGACAAAGCATTGAGAACGGGAATATCTGTAAGGCCACCAAGAACGGGTACTTCTGATGTGTCACATTGGATGGGTGACAGGGAGTATCGGAAAGAAGTATCCGACCATCCGGGAACGAACATCTCTGATGCGTTATAGGATGGGTGACATAGAGCATTGTGAAGGAGATTGTACCGTAAGTTCGGTAGGAAAGGACTAGGTGATGGGTATTCTTGATGCGTCACAAGGTGGGTGACGGGTGCATCGTAAAGGGAATATCCATAGTCGGGAGGAAATTCCGAACTATGTTAGAATTGTGCACAAGGAAAAGCAAGCACTTGAATGAAGATGGGTTCAGAGGAAACTTTGAGGAAAAACAGATCCTTTCTGAGAAAGCGGGATTGCTTTTCGGGAAAGCAGATGCTTTCCCGCGAGGAAGTCTATGTCTGCATTGCAATTGTGTGTGCAGGGATGCCTGGGAAGTGCTGTGAAAGCATTGTTTTTAACTTATAAGGTTTTATTGAGTTTTTGCAGATTCAGACTATTTTTAAAATATGCCGGCCGCCCATTTAAGAAGTGGGCAGCCATCTGATAAATAAGGCCACAGATCAGCCACCTTTTTCTATCTCTCTTTTTCAAGCAGAACAACGAAAAAAAAAATGAAAAAAAAAAACGGCCGTGATCTCTACGCGAGTAGCTTTTCGTGCCCGTGGCTAGGAGCTATAAAAGCATCACATGCCCTCGCTCAGAGCGGAGGATCAGTTTTTGCAAGAAGGAGATGCTGCTGTAGAGTTCACCCGCAAAGAAGACGTTTGCCGGTGATGCTCATGACTGTCCCAAGTGTATCCGATGTCGCCAAGACCCAGTGCGCGAGTTCCCTCGCGATAGAAGTGCCTACGGAGCGTGTTTCCATTGCGACAAGCTGCTGTTTTTCTCTGTTTTGAGCCCATAAACGTCGTAGACGGGGCTGATTTATGAGAAGGAACCCGAGAACACACCTCTTTTGTGTATAGGATTGGAAGAGAGGATTTTCTATGTAGAGATCTCTTCCGGGGAATTGCTTTTCGAGAATCGAGTTGCGTTAGAGCGTCGATACTTTGAAGGTAAGGGTTTTCATGTTATGATCTTTGAGTATTTGATTGCAGGTGTACTTCCTCTTCGTGAGGGAGTAGGAGCAGAGGAAGGCATGAGCCTCTGTAGGAGAAAAGCGCTCTGAGGAACTAGAGCCAGATCAGGCCAAGGGTTTCGTACCCGAGTTTGGGAAGTAGATCCACGGATTGGAGAGAGGTAGTCTCTCAAGTTGTGATCCGGAAGTTGGGATTCCCAAGTAAGGACTTCTTGTCCGGGAAAGCAGAGTTGTTCTGCGGGAAGAGGACTCTGGAAAGAGAGTTGGAAAAGAGAGTTGCAGGGATGTCATGCCCTGAGTCTCGAAGGTGAGATCCAGAGGCGAGAACCTTGGTTCTCAAGGATTTGGAATAAGGAACGGAAGTTCCTTGGAATAGGGTTTTGCCCTAGGAATCGGAAACCGAGGCTTCCTGGAACCATCAAGTCTTATTGTAGAACGAACGTTGTAATACGTTGGTTCAAGTGCTTGTATAGACTTCTCCTCAGTAATAAAGATACTATTACGGGGGGGGGGACCAACCCATCTTCTGGTCCCAAGTACTGTTGGCTGGTTTTGTTGCTTTATTTTCTAAGTGGCTGCCCACTTATTAAGTGGGCGGCCGGCATATTTTAAAATTGTTTTGAACCTGCCCAAAAACTCAATAAAACCTTATAAGTTAAAAACAATGCCTTTCACAACACTTCCCAGGCGTCCCTGGATGCAACCACATGCAGGAATGCAATGCAAACATAGATTCCTTGCGGGAAAGCGTCTGCTCTTTCCGGAAAACTCGTTAAAATATTCCACTTTTTAAGAAAAGCTTCTAAGAACCCATCTTTATTCTTGTGCTTGCGTCTTTACGCGTATTTGTCTTTCCAGCTCGGGTTTCCTGCCAGACCAATGAGATATTCCCTTTTCGATGCTCCCGTCACCCCATCACGTGACGCATCAGGAATATTCGTTTCCCGGTATCTCCCACCGAACTAACGGTAAAACCCTTTTGCGATACTTAATGTCACCATCATATGACGCATCAGAGTTTTCCGTTCCTGATGGCTTTTAATAATTCCAGTAGAGCTACAGTTCCTAACCTTACGGTTCAAGTGCACATCTTTAAATATCCTAATTTCAATAAAAAGAAAGTACTCGAGAAAAGAAGAAAATAAGAAAATAGTCCATTTAGCAACAATCTCTCTCTCTATCTATTTCTCTCTATATCCTTTGGCTTTAGTAATAAGTGATAAATCCAATTTATCCGAATGTATTTCATATTGTTATGCGCTCCCGTTTGTGACACCTACACACACTCGAAAACAGGACGCGAACGGGACGGGACTGCACTAGACTACCTGTAGGAACCCTGCTTCCTTCCATACACATAGAGGTAAAAGTGCTAATATCCCACTTCAAAAGTACTCCCTCAATCTCAACCCTCACGGCACCGTGACTAATGTGGCAATTTGAAGCCTTTTCACACCATTTTTGGACTTTTTTTTTGACCTTTTAGCCCCAATTTCGGCCAATTTTGACCCCCGGTGGGCATTTTTCGTGGAAAAAACCCCAAATGGACTCCAAAATTCACCAAATTTTGTGGCCTTGGTCCTTGATACCCAAAGTCTTTTTCCACATCGCGACATTCCATGTTTGACTACCTCTAGGGCGGTGCACACATCGCTACATATCAGGCGTCGCAAATAGGCAGTTACTGCATGTGCCAACCTTCTCGGGCGGTTCGAGGGTGCCCACTCCTCCCACTTGCATTATTTACATTCTAGAAAGTGCAAACACATTCCCTAGAACCAAAAGAAGCCAATTGGAACTATATCTAAGGTGCCGACACCCTGTCCATGCATGTACGTGCGTTTGACTGTCGGCCTCCAAGCATGACTGGATACAATTTGTACACGTTGCATCTTTTTAAAAGCTTGAAACCACATTGAAAAGCTCCCAAATGCATACATTTATATTTCTTTGTACATATGCCCATGCATACTCACGCTACTTTGTACACGCCAAAAGCGGTTTATCAACGTCTCGTTTGTATTCTTGTGTGAGCCATGAAGAAATAAAGAGTTTGTTAAATTTCAACCACTTTGTCGAGCTTGTTTCCTTAACAACAAAGTGGACCACCATGTCCGTGCATTGCCTTTCAGAAAGGATGCGGCCCGTCTGATCTTTGAGTGCTATATATAGCGGCCTCCAGAAAATGATGTCAAATTGTTGGACGAAGGCTGAAGCCTTGGGAGAATCTCAAAACCCTCAAAAGTTCTCAAACTTTGGTGCTGTCCGCACTCTTTGAATTCTTTGGGCTTTTTGTCCTTGTCGTCGAGGAAATCATATTGATTGGCTCTGTAAAAGTGCTTTCTTTTTGCATAAAACATATAATCTTTCCGTCGTTTCTTTCCCTTTCGGTCCTCATCACTCGGGTCAGAAGAAGATGATCTGTCCTAGTTGTCAGAAGAAGATAAGCACGAACTGGGAAATCCTTCGAAGCGTACATGCTTCTTCTGCTTTTTGGCGTTTTCAAAAGTGGATTTTTGACCCTAGTAATCGGGAAAATTAGTTCCCTTGTTACATTTCTTCAATTGCTTTTCCAATGGCTTCTTTGTGTCTAGAAGCTGATTGATTTGGGCCTGGACCGCATCATGGAGTTCTTATTCAGTAAACATTCTCGGAGTAGCAGGCTTTGTCACAAATTGCTGATGTGTCAAGTCACTGAAGGACGGACTACCGGCCGAGGGGCCTAAACCCTAGAAGCAGCAGAAGCAGAAGTAAAAAAGGATCTTACCCTGGCCTGCTGACGTGGCAGAGCCGTACGGAATCCCGCAATTTACGTTGACATGCTGGCATGGCAACTGTACGGACAACTCGGAAATTGCACTAACTTGCTGACATGGCAGCTTGTACGAATTTCTGCGATTAGTGTTGCTGACGTGGCAGTTGTACGGATTTCCATAGATCACGTTGGTAGCTTTTGGACTAGATGCTTTTGAGTTTGAAGGCTTTTCATGTAAATTGCTTTTGGGCCAAGGGCCTTTATATATGAGTCCATGGGCTCATTCTCTCACATGCTTCTTGGAGGTGTAGAGTCTGGAGTACCGGCGTTGTACAGAGTCCAAGTAACGTAAAGAAATACCGAGAGGGGCGCCAAGGTTTGGGGCCATTACTCTCTGGGGTGGAATTCCGCCACTCCTTGTCGTGTGTCGTCTCTC
The DNA here is from genome assembly GCF_014529385.1 of Adiantum capillus-veneris. Taxonomy (NCBI): domain Eukaryota; kingdom Viridiplantae; phylum Streptophyta; class Polypodiopsida; order Polypodiales; family Pteridaceae; genus Adiantum; species Adiantum capillus-veneris. The sequence goes on along the minus strand of NC_140958.1, from coordinate 31,676,501 downwards.
TCTTTCAGCTTAGTTGTTATTGAAGTGCTAAAAGTCTCTTGAGTCTGTTCTTTTCTATTGGCGCGTGGCGCCCGTCTTGTGATAGGCTTCTTGATTGCCGATTTGATTGGTGGCTCGGTGGCTTGTTGTCACTAAGTATGCACTTCAACCATCGACTGCTGGGTCAAAAATTTTGCAAATTGGGGATCCTTAGCAAACCGAAGCATCTGGTTTGTGCACTCGTCAACCTGATGTCGACGTTGCATCTCCAAGAGTTCATATTGTGTGGGCCGAGGTAGCCCGTACTCCTCTGCTAAGTCGCTTGAATTTTCCCTATTGCCTTCCTGCCTTAACAGTGGTAGAAGTGGTTGACTGATTCTTCTTGGAATCCATATGTAATGTGGGATTCTTTATGGCTTTATGCCTTGTAAGAAAGAGCGATGAAGATGGGAGCGTGCCCGATTCGCGATGTATGAAGGGTTGGAGTGGCTAATAGGTCCAGGGTCGCGGCCATGGATTCTTAAGGAGTGGCTAATAGGTCCGGGATCAGGACCCGATTTCCAAAAGTGATAGGACCTGTATGCTTTGAGAAAAGCACACGCCTGATGCTCTGATACCCCTTTAACAAACTTGGACATCCCAAGTCTAGAATCTGTTGCGACACGAGAGAGAATTACTTAAAATACTACATCACTTTAAAATCATAGTTCAATTTGGTCAAGAAGGCCTCTCGTAGTTTCGTGCCCAGAGAGATTGGACCCAAAGATTGGTGCCCTTTTCAGTTTTACTTTTATAATAATCTTTGTGCAAAGTACATTCCCGCAGGCGTCCTCCGCTCTCAGACTCTGCGTCCACATGCTCTGAGAAGTGAGGCCCCTTGGGCTCCTTTTATTCTTACAAGGGATGCCAAAAGCAGACCCCTAAAAGCTTGTAAACTCAAAAGCAAACAATTCCAAAGGCAACTGATCCCAAAAATTGCTAAAAAAGTAGTTAGCGTAATTTCCGTACAACTGTCAGCCCACAAAGGAGAACTTCCGCACTGTTTTGCCACATCAGCGTTCGTATAAAAACTGCCACATCATCTGCCAGTGCGAATCACGGTGTCTGTACTACTGTGTCCGCGTGTGTCCGGGTAGAACTGCCATGTCATCAATTTGTGACAGAGGGATGTCTCTTTTTTCGCGAGAGAGAGAGAGAGAGAGAGAGAGAGAGAGAGAGAGAGAGAGAGAGAGAGAGAGAGAGAGAGAGAGAGAGAGAGAGAGATGAAATGTTATATTAACGTCTTCACAAGGCTAGAGTGACCTATGAGACCAGAAAGTTACAATGTGGTGGATCTGATACAAAGTCAGAGTAACAAGATGACAAAATGATAGAAATGACAAAATAAAATACTATGGAATCTTGAATTGCTAGGTGTGAACTATGCAGCTAAACAGCTAGCTGGGATAGCTAGATCACAGGAGATCCAGCATCGGTTGCTATCAATCTCCTCCATGGTCAGTAGTTTGACCGGGCGTCGCGCATGTCGAGCCAAAGTGATCCGAATCCTCTGATGCAACCTCCGTCGATGCTGTGTAGTCCTCCGCAGTCATGGGCGTCTGGATCTCCGAAGCTCAGTCGCTCGGTCGATCAGTGTGCCTCTGGTGTGAGGCGACGAGCTGTGCTGTGGTAGTAACTCCTCTGGGTGTCCAGTGGCAGCTCTAAAGAAGTCTGTGATCTGTCTGTGATCTGTCTCTGAGACTGGCTAGCCTCTCCTCTCATCAAGCTCTCTCTGTGTCTGCGCAGCTTGAGCAAAAACAAACACACACAGAGAGAGAGAGAGAGAGAGAGAGAGAGAGAGAGAGAGAGAGAGAGAGAGAGAGAGAGAGAGAGAGAGAGAGGGAGAGACTCAGACTCTAGAGCAACAAAAAATTACAAGAAACCCTAAAAAAAACAGCAAGAAACGCTTGTAAAACCTTAAAAAAACAACAAAACATAGATTTGAAACCCTAAAGAACAGTAAGAAACGTTGACGAAACCCTAAAAAACAGTTTGAAAACCCTAAAAACAGCAAAAAAACAGTGACGAAACACTAAAAACAGTGAGAGACCCGAGAGAGAGAGAGAGAGAGAGAGAGAGAGAGAGAGAGAGAGAGAGAGAGAGAGAGAGAGAGAGAGAATTTCTCTTGAAAGTCTTGAGAGAACACAGTTTGAGGACGCTTTACTTGCCATGTGGGTTAACGGTGACTTTTTTGGTGTTTTGCTTGTTGGTGACTTTTGCATGATATTCCTATGAGATTCCAGTACTTTTATGTTGCTCATTATGTATTTGTATTTGCATTTTATATCGTAAGGCAAGAGATTTTTCATGATTACTCCTGATCATTGTCTTCGTTGTTGTGGTCATTTTAAATGTTAGTCAGCTAAATATAATGGCTTTGACATTATGCTTGATGATCTACTTGTGTTTACATAGTGTTTTTGCAACTGAGTGTCTTCAGGGTACAATGCGTGCTCACTACTAATTTTTTCTTTTCAATCTACAGCATGCGTGACCTCTTGTCGGATAAGTCTTTAAGAGCATCCAAAGCTGACATTCTTCTGGCAAAAGAAAATTTTCGGGTCTTTCTGAAAATCCGTTACTCTACGCCCCTATTTTGTTTGCCCACTTCACATGATATTCAGGTCTCTCTCTCTCTCTCTCTCTCTCTCTCTCTCTCTCTCTCTCTCTCGTCATCTTGTTACTCTTGTTACTCTGACTTTGTATCAGATCCACCACATCGTAACTTTCTGGTCTCATAGGTCACTTTGGCCTTTTGAAGACGTTAATATAACATTTCATTGCATCTCTCTCTCTCTCTCTCTCTCTCTCACACACACTCAAAAGCTTAGCTGACATTCTTTACTTGAGCTCCCTTCGAGTGCCAAAACTGGTGCCCATCCCAAGGGGACGTAAAAGCTGTTACAAAGGACGCTGTAGGGAATTACAAGGCCAATTGCCAAAACTATAAAAAACTTGAAAAGTAGCTATGAAAGAAACTCGCTAGGGAGGGTTAAATTCCGTGGCAATTACTTTAGGTCTGAAGAGGAGGGAGAGGTATCCAGAAAAGCCTCTGAAAGATAGGTACCTCTAGATGGCTCCGAGGAGAAAATCTACCCAGGAAGGTATGGACATAATTGAGATGCCTCAGATTGCATCAAAAGGCACTTTTAGAGACGACCCTTGCATAAAAGGGTGGATGATGGCGAGAAGAGCCTAAAGAGGATTCCCCCCCCCCGAAAAAGATCCTTCTATTAGTTAATTAAAACTGCCCATAGGGCTACAACCACCTCTGCAAGAGAGGGCCACAACAATCATGATGGGGATACTCCCCCAATGAAAAACAGCATACGTAAAATGAGGCTAAATCAAGAGATGGGAGGAGAAAAGAGCCACAGAGGTGGACGGTAGTGCCATCTGAGCACACCTTGGACCATAGTGAAGAAAGGCCTAGGACGCCAGAGTCGAAGGAAAGCCTCTCTGCGCTCTTGCATGCGGTCGGAGCTGCCCTCGAGTTGCTCGAACTGTCCTCTGAGAGTATGTATCAGCTCTAGCCAAAGATCCCGAACAATATCTCTGCTGGTGGTACAGGGCGAGCCTCAAGATGTGGAAGCAATGGGCCCGTGAGATGAACCAGAGTGTCAGGCCGCTGATGAGCGCCCAACAATCCTCTCTCTCACTACACCACTCCTGTGGAGTAAGTTCTGTGCAGGCTGGAGTGTAGGTCGACCCCCTTGCATCACTATCATTCTGCTGGTGGAGGATAGCTTAAACTGAAGGGTTGGGCCCGTGAGAGTAGACCAAGCAGCTGCTCCCATGTGTACTACTGAGCTGTGGAAAGAGCTGGCATCAGTCGGAGAACACGAAGCGACACCTGTTGTGCTAAAGGACAGTCCTAGAGGCAGTGACGCTGACTCTCCACAAGATGGGCACTAGCTGCACATGCGGCCGAGAGACCACTATGTACAAGCCTACTCCCAACTGCTGTAGCTCGGTGTGCTACCAGCCACTGGAACAAAGTGACTCGCCTTGGCTGTCTGGAGTGCCACAATCTCTCCCAAAAAGCTGCCAAGAACTTAGCTGTGAGACTCTTCTCCTGCCAATGAGGAGCTGCAGCAAGACGAGCCTCTCTGCGCTGCCTGAATGTGACGTCCCAGTCGAACAGTGTACTGAAAGAAAGGGACACCTGGATGGTTTGTTGAGGAGCAAGGGTCCCTCCAAAGCCACTCTCCAGGATCCCACTGTACTCATGCCAGTGGACAGCTCTCCCAAGCCCACAGTCTCTAGTGACCAGTCTGAAGAGCTGCTGGGTCGAGATCTATGACACAAGTCCTCCCACAGATGCCCACCACTCGGATCCTCTGAATACATCACTCTACGACCTGTGGAGCCTCTACTGCAACTCTGTGTAAACATCCCTCACCCTGTAGCTCGAAAAACATGGAGGGTACAATCTCAGAGCAAGCCCGAACTGAGATGGAAAGCTCCAGCCGTGTGAAGGCTCCCATCCATGTGGACGCAGCTAACTTGAGAGGTGTGAGCCACTCAGCCGGTACTGCATCTGAGATTTCGTGACACATGCTCTGCACCCCTTCATGCCCTGTAGTAGCTGAATGCCCTGAAGCTCCTCTGACAAGCCTGAAAACTGTAACGAGTCACCGGAAGAGCTTGCTGGACCCTTTGCCATGGAACCCCAGGAAACATGAGGCCGACTACCAACCAAGTGGCCACTGTAACAGACTTGGACACTCCAAGTCAAGAATCAACCGCGACAGCACCAAATAACCACTTCAAAACAATTCACAGATCACAATAGATTTGCACTGGCCCGGCGGAGTTCCGTGCCCAGAGATATTGGCCCCAAAGACTGGCGCCCCTTTCGGTATTTCTTTTTATATTAATCAGTTCAAAGTACAAGAGAGTGGGTCGGGATTCACTCTCAGACTCTGCGTCCAGATGCTCTGAGAAGTGAGGCCCTCACCACTAATTTAAAGGTTACAAGGGATGCCCAAAAGCAGAGCCCCAAAAGCTTCAAATCAAAAGCAACTGCTCTCTCTCTCTCATAGAGAGTCAAAACTTGAAAGCAAAAGCATTCTCTCTCTCTTTCTCATTGCATAGAGAAAAAGCAAGATTTGCATCGCTCATCATTCTTTAAAAAATAAAAATAAAATTATTATTATTATTATTTTTTAAAGCCTCCGTGATTTTCGGAAATTAGGCATTCAACATTCATTCGGATCTTAGACCATGATTTATCGGCAATGTAGCTAGCAATCACATCTAGGTCCAATCGGGACCTCATCGATGTCCGATTGACTAACCCCTATTGCAACCATGTCTCTTCGAGATCAACCATGTCTATTGCAGTGGCCCGACGGAGTTCCGTGCCTAGAGATATTGGCCCCAGAGACTGGCGCGCCTTTTAGTATATCTTTTTATATTAATCAGTTCAAAGTACAAAAGAGTGGGTCGGGATTCACTCTCAGACTCTGCGTCCAGATGCTCTGAATTGCGTCCTCCTACGAAAGCGATGTCAAATTGCTGTATAAAAGACAAAGCCTTCGAAGCATCTGAGTATCCTGAAAAAGTATCAAACTTGATCGAGTGGCCACCTTCCTTAAACTCTCGGACTTTCTTGCTTTTATCTTTGAGAAAGTCATACTGGTTAGCTTTGTAAAAATTCTTCTTGTTCGCATAAAAGTTTTCGTCATCAGAATCTGAGCTGTCTGTAGACGAGTCCTCAATAGAACTGTCAGTCTTTGAGCGAGATGTAGCCTTCTTTGCCTTTTTCTTGCCCTTTCCGAAGCTTTGTTTCTTGCTTCGCTTTTTACCTTTTCTGTCTTCTTCGCTCGAATCTGAAGAGCTAGAAGAACTGTCAGATGAAGAAGAAGAAGAACTAGGTACTCGTTCAAATCGAACACGCTTCTTCCGTTTCTTTGCCTTGTCAAAAGAAGACTGACTACCCAAATATCCCGGGAAGTCAGTGCTTTTCTTCTGCTTTTTGCCTTGCTTTTTGGCTTTCTTTTGCGCGTCAAAAAGCTGAGCAATCCGTGCATCAACCACCTCTTGTAATTCCTTCTCTGAATACTGTTTGTGATCAGAAGGTTTCTTGAGAACGGGTTTCAGGGGTGGTGTAGTGGTTTTCTGCCACACTGCGTATGCATCAACCACCTTTTCTAATTCCTTCTCTGAATATTTCTTGTGAGTAGAAGGTTTCTTGAGAGTGGGTGTAGTGATTTTCTGCCACTGCTCATGCACTTCTTGAAAAGAAGTCTCGCTAATATATTTTGCAATTTTTGGGTCCTTTGCAAAATTGAGCATCATCTTCGTTGCATCACCGATCAACTGGCGACGCTCCATCTCTCGCCACTCCGCCTGAGTAGGCCGAGGCGGGCCATACTCTCTGCCGGAATCTTCGTTGTGATCCCTGCCCACATCTCCAGATGCAGAGGGAGTCGACTGATCCTTGCGTGAAGCCATAGGTGCCGTGGAAAAAAAATTGGGGATCGGATTTCTCGTAGAAGAGAAATCGGCCGTGCTCTGATACCACTGTAACAGACTTGGACACTCCAAGTCAAGAATCAACCGCGACAGCACCAAATAACACTTCAAAACAATTCACAGATCACAATAGATTTGCACTTGCCCGGCGGAGTTCCGTGCCTAGAGATATTGGCCCCAGAGACTGGCGCTCCTTTCGGTATTTCTTTTTATATTAATCAGTTCAAAGTACAAGAGAGTGGGTCGGGATTCACTCTCAGATTGTGCGTCCAGATGCTCTGAGAAGTGAGACCCTCACCACTAATATAAAGGTTATAAGGGATGCCCAAAAGCAGAGCCCCAAAAGCTTCAAATCAAAAGCAACTGCTCTCTCTCTCTCTCTCACAGAGAGTCAAAACTTGAAAGCAAAAGCATTCTCTCTCTCTTTTTCATTGCATAGAGAAAAAGCAAGATTTGCGTCACTCATCATTCTTTTAAAAAAAAATAAAATATTATTATTATTATTTTTTTAAAGCCTCCGCGATTTTCGGAAATTAGGGTTTGCAAGAATTTTAGGGTTTTTGGTAGAAATTAGGGTTTTTGCTGTTCGTAGCCACGTCATCACTTTGTGACAGCCTCTCTTCGTGCTAACCATGGGGTTCCAAACAAGGGGCTGTCCTAGACGCTCCTTCGTGCATGTAGGTTAACGCTGCTCTAGGCCTCTGTGCAGATGGTCCCAAGATTGGAGCAGACTCACAGCAAAACGGTCCTCCAATCTCCTGCTCAAACCAACTCTTCGCATCTCAGTGAAAATCCATCTAGTCGATGGTCGCCAGGGGCCTCCAGCCTGAGGCACCCTAGTACTAAGCCGCTGAAGCAAGAACTCCTTCCAGGGCTCCTCACCTCGAAGAAGTCCTCTGATAATAAACTTCCCAAGAAGGGCTCTGATCTGTTGTGCTGGGTCTATGATCCCCAAACCTCCCTGAAGAGTGATGACTTGCCGTGCCACTTTGGTCCGGACTATCTTAGCGTCACACCCTGACCAAAGGAAGTTCCTGATCAGCCTTTCTACCTGGCTGATACAAGAACTTGAGAAGATCCAACAAGAAGTGATGTACCACATAGTAGCCAACAACACCTGGTTGGCCACTACAACTCTGCCTGCCAGAGAAAGTCGTGCGGAGCTCCAATGTAACTACTTGCTCCTGATAGACAGGAGAAGGGGAGCAATCTGCGAGCAATCTGTTGACAAGTCCAAACCAACCTGATAGCCCAAGTACCGAACTGCAGTCCCTGGGGGAATCCACGTGAACCCCTCACCTGGCATCCAATCAGGCGTAGGAGCACCGAGAAGGCCAGATGCACAACAGAAAGTCTCAAGAGCCTGCTCACACCTGTGAAAGTTGGCCTCCTTGCCATCCAAGTACAAGGCTGAGTCGTCTGTAAACTCAGCGTCCAGTAGCTCATCTCCCCGAATAGGAAGCGCTAAGCCACATAAATCAACATGCTGTGAAACCAAAAACTTGCTCATTGCCTCAGCATAGAGCAGAAAGAGGAAGGGGGCAAGAGGGTAGCCTTGTTTGATCGAAGGTGTGAGCATGAAACGATCACCTCTACCTCCTGAGAGAAGTACCTGACTATGTGCCCGTCTGTATAAAGCTGACACCCCTCTGATCCAAGCATCTGTGAAGCCCATCCTGCATAGAGCGTCCTCTAAACAGTTCCAGTCAACTCTGTCGTAGGCCTTCTCAAAATCGAGAAGAAGAATCACCAGATTCCTCACCAAGAAGCCGTGCGAGGGCAGAAGCCTCCCAAAAAGTAAAGATGTTGTCAAGGATACTACACTCCTTGACAAAACTTGTTTGAGTCCCATGTATAATGCTCTCTAGAAGTGGCTGAATCCTCAAACTCAGAGCCTTGGCAAGAATTTTGTAGGCTGAGTTGAGGATGGTGATGGGGCAGCACTGTCGAATCTCATCCAAGGAGCCACCCTCCTTGGAAATGAGGTAGATCAGGCCCTCACTCATGCTGTCAAGCATCTCTCCTGTGTGAAGGATGTAAAAGCACTGCAAAGATCTAAGCCAAGCAAGTCCCAGTGCTCCAAGAAAAAGCTCGGAGTTAAGCCATCCTCACCTGGATAGCTACCACGGGGGAGTGCTCTCAGGGCCGTGCGTGGCTCCTCTAGCTGAAGAGGCAGCTCAAGCCTCTGCGCATGTCCTCAGTCACAAGACAAGGCATTTGTGCCCACACCTGCGCTCTGCATGCATCGTGACGCTCTGACTCAGGCTCTGCAAACAGTAAATCACGATAGAAGTCAGTGGCAACTGCCCGCATGTCTTTTGGTTTTGAAGCAAGTGACCCGTCGGGCCTCCTCAACTGACTTACCTTGGTATGCGTATGCTGAGGTCCCGCTGCCTCAAAGAAAGCGCCCGTCACTTTGTCACCCACCTAGGTTCGTTGAGATGCCTGTGGATGTAAAGCAAACTCATGGTGCCTCTCCTGTGTGCTCACAAGCTCCTGGCGAGCCTGCTGTAACTGCTCGTCCAACCAAGGACTATCTGGATGCTGCTCCTGTATCCTTAGTAAGGAAGCAACATCTCGTCGGAGATGTTGCTCCTCCTCTCTCGCTGCAGTCAGGCGAGCTGAAGACTCCTGAAGAAAGAGTCAACTAAGCTGAGCAAGTCATGAGGCCACTTTGTCAGCAAGAGAATCCTGCATGTCTACGCTCTCTGTCCAAAGAGCCTCCACTTGCTCTCTAAGCACCGAGTCTAGCAAGACCATCTTTGGGATGCGAAGCATCGTGGTCCCACTCCTCTGTCTATCAGTCACTGTAAGGATCACTAGAGCATGGTCCGAAAAGGAAGTCCCTACGAGAGTGCCAACTGTCCCACCCAAGTCACAAAGTGGTCAGTAGTGTAGAAGCGATCTATCCGTGATAGATTCACGCCTCGTACTCTGCAGTCCGAAAGATGGAAAGCAAGACTGTCTGGGGGCCTCACAAAACTAGAATGCTGCCACACATCTGAAACCCGCAGAGTCAAATAAAACCTCTCCCAAGCTGCCAGCTCAACTCCATGCACAGTAGTATGGCTACCCTCAATCGTGTCAGAGGGTTCCTCTAACATGTTGAAGTCACCCCCTACACACCATTGCTCTGCCTCCGGTAGAGACTCAACAATCTGCGCCAAAACTCTGCACGTGCACTCGCCACATTGGGCGCATAAATGTTTAGGAAGCCCACGAGACATCCCTGAACCTGCATAGTGATCCATTGAGCCCTGCCTGGCAAAATAATCCCTCTACCCACAATGGCCTGCTGCAAAGAATCCGCAATAGTCATACATACCCCGCCCTAGATGGCATAGGTCCAAATGCAGCTGATCAAAAAATCTCAGATCGTCCACGCAGAAATTGACCACAACGTCTAATGCGGCTCTCACACAGATGGTGCTCCTTTAGCATAAGAAGGTCAATCTCTCCTTCCACAAGGCATTGCTGAAGCTCCTGACGCAGTCGGCCCCTCTAACGGTGAAACTGGGGCCCATCTAGTCCGTGTACATTCCATGAGATGATCCTCATGGAGAGCGAGAGAGAACTGATGGTGCTATCTTTGAGGCAGGCTTGGATGGGGAGTAATCCGCATCCGAACGTCCTCGAGATAGGCGTGACTGCAGAGAGTGTCTAGCCCAAGCCCAAGTAGACCGAGCCGTGTGTAAAGCTACCTCCTCTGTCAAGGAGTCCTCATGTATGTGTACATAGCATGGCGGGCTCTGCGTGTCACCAAAAAAGTGAACCACAATGTGTCTACATCTTGCTGCATCTGGAGGTGTCACAACAAACTTGGCCAATTGCCAAAGAGTCTGAAGCAAGCCTGTAACCCCTAGGTCTCCCCTGTGGTGAGAGAACTCTAGGACCTATGTCTGAAGCCACTCCAAAATCGAGTCTATAGTCCACTCAGCATGGTCCCTGTTGCATTAGGGGAAAACAGAAGCCAACCACTGAGTCCAAGGCCTCTATCCTCCTAGCTGCAAGGAAAAGTATATGAACTTTGAAGCAGGCAGCCTCAAGGTCTGGTGAGGGGTCGCCGAAAAAAGTGTAAAGTCGTAGGAAAAGAAATCCCAACGGCGACGAATGTCAAAGCTCGTCAGACCTCGAGGAACTGCTGCAAAGGGAGACGTCTGTACCTGAAGAGGGGGTTGCAAGAAAGGCTGTGCCTCTCTTGCCAAGCATCTCGTGGCAAAGGCACTGCCAAGAGATCTCCTAGCAGCCAAGGAAGGTTGTGCCCCCTGGGATGGCTGCGGGACTAGAGCGGGAGGAGGAGGGGGAGCCAGAGGAGAGAGAGGGTGAGGGGGATCGGCAAAGGTGGGAAGGCGAGATGGAGAGGCAGAGGGAGGACGAGGAGGGGCAAGGCGGAAGAGGGGGGGAACTTCGGGAGACGGAGGGGGGGCTGTCGAAGGTGAGGCTGAGGTGGAGGCTGGAGATGGACCTCGTCCTACTATAGAGGATCGAAACGGTTCCCCGTGGGAACCCACTACTGTTGGGCACGAGCCTCAAGACCACTCTGAGTGCCATGCTGGCGCGGTGGCCTTTGCCAATGTCGGCCACGAATCGGGGCGGGCAGCGCAGGTTGTGGATAGGCGTAGATGGTGAGGCTGGCGTGCAGCGCAAGGGGAAGGCTGGAGCAGGGACCTCGTCCTACTGTAGAGGATCGAAGCAGTTCCCCGTGGGAACCCACTGCTGCTGTGCAGGAGCCTGAGTGCCAGGCTGGCGCGGTGGCCCCTGCCGACGTCGGCCAGGAACCGGGGTAGGTAGGAAACGGGCTGTGGACACGCGCAGATGGCGAGGCTGGCGGGCAGCGCAAGGGGAAGGCGGGGGGTAGCGCGTGTAACAGACTTGGACACTCCAAGTCAAGAATCAACCGCGACAACACCAAATAACCACTTCAAAACAATTCACAGATCACAATAGATTTGCACTGGCCCGGCGGAGTTCCGTGCCTAGAGATATTGGCCCCAAAGACTGGCGCCCCTTTCGGTATTTCTTTTTGTATTAATCAATCATCAAAGTACAAGAGAGCGGTTAGGGTTTCACTCTCAGACTCTGCGTCCAGATGCTCTCAGAAGGGAGGCCCTCACCACTAATTTAAAGGTTACAAGGGATGCCCAAAAGCAGAGCCCCAAAAGCTTTTAAAATCAAAAGCATCAGTTCTCCCTCTCTCTTAGAGAGTCTTTTCCCTTTTTTTTATAAAAAAAAGCAAAAGCAAAATTCGCGTCGCTCATCATTTTCCAAAAAAATAAATAAATATTTTTTTAATAATCCGCCTCCGTGATTTCCGGAATTTAGGGTTTTTGGCAAAAATTAGGGTTTGCAGGAATTTTAGGGTTTCTAGCAGAAATTAGGGTTTCTGCTGTCCGCCACGTCATCACTTTGTGACAGCGCGCACGCAGCAGGGGGTGCTAGTAGCGCTGGGGGGGGGGGGGGGGGGGGGGGGGAAGGGCGACAAGTGCAGGTGAGGGGGAGCGTGCAGCAGCAGCAACGAGCGTTCAATTCTCCCTCTTGAGCCTAAAGAGGATTATCAACACTATTGCCACGGAAGTAGCTGTCACAAACTGCTGACTTGTCAAGCCACCGGTGAAGAGGCCTAAACCCTAAAAAGAAGCAACAAAAAAAGTCCAACAACTTTTGGGACCCTGTCCGATGGGGCCCAGAGGACATAAAGGCATTTAAAAAAAAAAGCAAGACCAACACACACACACATACACACATATGGTAACTTGCGTAGAGGTTGATGACGTGGCAAACTGTACGGATCTTTGCAATCGGCGTTGGATTGCTGACTTGGCAAAGTGTACGGATTTGGCACGTCACTGCCAGTGAGTACGTGGCAGCCTGTACGGATTTCCGTGATTTACGTTGGGCAGTTTTTCAGCGCCAGCTTTTGGGCGAGTTGCTTTTGAGTTTCAAGCTTTTCATGTAAACTGCTTTTCAAGGCGAATGGCTTTTAAATAAGTATAGAGGGCCTAGTCTCCAGCACGCTTTAGTGAGAAGGTGTAGAGCACAAGTACCGGCATTGTATTGAGTTCAAGTGGCGTTCAGTGATTATTGAAGTGCTAAAAGTCTGTTCAGTCTGTTCTTTTCTTTTAGTCCGTGGTGCCTGTCTTGTGACAGTGGTATCAGAGCATCAGGCGTGTGCTTTTCTGAAAGTATACTGTTCCTACAAAAGAGCAGAGAGATCAAACCGGCGCTTGCAAAGTCTTTTGGAGTCTTATTTGAAGTATCTTCGGGTCCCGACCCCGCAAAGTCTTTTGAAATCTTATTTGAAGTATCTTCTCCCACCCTTAATCGCGCATCCTGCGTGCTGCTATCTTCACTGCTCTGTCTTACAAGGCATAAGCCACAAAGAACCCAAGACATGGAGTACTCTCTGATGCTCCAGGTGGTACATCCTCCTGCGGCACCAAAAAGTACGAGAGCTTCTACCGGCAAACTTCTTAGCCATTTGTTCGGATCCGGGGAGTCTTGAGGAATATGGTGTTTCCATCTTACCCTGATCTAGTGCAACTGCCTTTGCCACCGCCATTGCCCCCACCTCTCCCACCACCACCGCCACCAGCTATGATGGTTGGAGCCATTATGGATACCCTTATTATCCGTACCCGAGATACGTGCCTAACCAATTCAAAGATTTCAAGGAAGGCGGGACGACAGTCAAATTTTTCACTTTTTCCAAGATGAAAGATCGCAAGAAAGCAGTGTAGTCCCTATAGCAATTCGACAATATCTATGCTTTTGGGGAACTATACAGAAGAATCCAAGATTTATTAAAGGTAATGCTATGCAATGGTGGTGTTCAATTGCGACACAACCGCATGCTCCAAGGACCTGGCAAGCTTTCAAGACAATCTTTGCACGAAGTTACATGACTTGTATGTTTGAAGTCTGGATTTTGGTAGTGGGGCAACTTGAAAATGGTTGCCACCGAAACCATGGACGACTATAACCAAAGGTTTCTCGACGTGTACCTTCCGGTGTTCGCTTTAGATTCGTTCCCTCGGAGGCCCAATGCAAGCGATACACCATTGGACTACCATCACCATTGCTGGAATATTGTCTCTTCAAGCAAGTCTCCACCATGCAAGAGCTTATTGACCATGCTGTGGTCGGCAAAAAATTAATGAAGGGAAAGTTGGAGTTGACCACAAAGAACATCCGGACACTAACCACAACTCTCGGCAACAACGAACAAATTCTTGGGAGTCTCATGACACCCAACCTCAAAGGCCTCGTTTGACACGTCGTCAATGAGAAACCCTTTTACATGAAGGGCGATATTTTGGATGTTTTTAAATCTGACATACATTTACTAAATGTCTAGAGCGAGCCTCGACGTCTACAGAGCAACCTTCTGCTCCCACAACAGAACGATCCTCAGGGCCACCGCCAGTCAAGAGAGCTAGACCCGCTATTGGACTAGTCCCTGATATCTATGGTATACGCCTTGGAAGTACAAATGAATTGTGTCAAGCATATGGCAAAGTGAACGACTTCAAAGCCCTTATTTTCTTTGATCCCGGAGCTACAGAGAACTTCATCCATGTAGAATTGTTGAAGCAGCTACACTTTGATTATGATCCAGAGGGTGGAGAAATTAAAGCTAAGCTATCCAAGTGGAAAACTTAGAATGTGCTACCGCTCATTAGTGCTCTTCCTCAAGATTATCATGGAAAATCTGATTTCCACATCATGAAGTTGTGCAATCTCGACATTCTCTTGGGCATGCCATGGCACGACAAGAATGATGCGACTCTTCGGGTTCGGAACTGAACCATCACTACGACAGAGAAGGGCAAGCTGGTCATCTTCAACGTTCGGTTGTCCAAAAAATTCCCCGAATGAACTCTCTAGTTGTTTTATAGTTGGAAACTTTTGAACATTGTTTTTTTTTTTCCGAGAAAAAGATCCTTCTATTAGTTAATGAAAGCTGCCCATAGGGCTACATCCACCTCTGCAAGAGAGGGCTACAACAAACATGATGGGGAGACTCTCCCAATGAAAAAACAGCATATATACAATGGGGCTAAATCAAGAGATGGGAGGAGGGAAAAGCCACACAGGTGGACAGTAGTGCCATCTGAGCACCCCCTGGACCATGGAGTAAAACGGCCCAGGGCGCCAGAGACGAAGGAAAGCCTCGCGGCGCTCTCGCATGCGGTCGGAGCTGCCCTGTAGTCCCTCAAGCTGTCCTCTGAGAGTATGGATCAGCTCTAGCCAAAAGTCACGAACAGTCTCTGCTGGTGGTACAAGGCGAGCCTCAAAGATGCGGAAACAACGGGCCCGCCAGATGAACCAGAGAGCTAGGCCGCTGATGAGCTCCCAACACTCCGCTCTCTCACTGCTCCACTCTTGTGGAGTAAGGTCTGCAGCAGGCTGGAGTGTAGGTCGACCCCCCTGTATCACTATCATCCTGCTAGTGGAAGATAGCTCAAACTGAAGTGCCGGGCCCGTGAGGGTGGACCAAGCCGCCGCCCCCCAAGTGTACTGTCGAGCCGTGGAGAGGGCAGGCATCAGCCGAAGAACTCGTAGCCACACCTGCTGGGCCGAGGGACAGTCCCAAAGACAGTGTCGCTGACTCTCCACCAACTGGTCACAGGCTGTGCATGCGGCCGAGAGACCACTATGTACAAGCCAGCTCCCTACTGCTGTGGCTCTGTGTGCAACCAACCACTGGAACAAGGTGACGCGCCTCGGCTGTCTGGAGTCCCACAGCCTCTGCCAAAAAGCTGCCAAGAACTCAACTGTGAGACCCTCCTCCTGCCAATGACGTGCTGCAGCGGGGCGGGCCTCTCTCTGTGCTGCAAGTATATGACGTCCAAGCCGAACAGTGTACTGAAAGAAAGGGACTCCTGGGCGGTCTGCAGAAGAGAATGGGTCCCTCCATAGCCACTCACCAGGATCCCACTATACTCGTGCCAGTGCACAGCACTCCCAAGCCCATAGCCTCCAGTGTCCTGTCTCAAGAGCTGCTGGGTCAGGGTCTATGACGCAAGTCCTCCCACAGATGCCCACAACTCGGATCCTCTGGAAACAACACTCTGCTATCTGCGGGGCCTCTACTGCAACTCTCTGTAATCGTCTCCCACCCTGAAGCTCGAAGAACAGGGCTGGGACAGTCTCTGAGCAAGCCCTGACTGAAATGAGAACCTCCAGTCGTGTGAAGGCTCCCATCCACCGGGGTGCTACTGGCTCGAGAGGCGTGAGCCAATCAGCTGGAACTGACTCTGAGATGTCCTGACACATGCTCTGAACCCCTCTCATGCCCTGTAGCTGGACAACCTGCACCTCCTCTGACAAACCTGTGAACTCTAGCCAGTCACCTAGAGAGCGCGCTGGACCTGCTGCCATGGGACCCCAATACACATGGGGCCTACTCCCAACCAAGTGGCCTCTCTGAGTGCTAACCATGGGGTTCCAGACGAGGGGCTGCTGTAGGCGCTCCTCCGTGCACGTCGGCTGCCGCTGCTCTAGGCCACGCCGCAATAGCTCCCAAGACCGAAGCAAACTCACAGCGAATCGGTCCTCCAGTCTCCTGCTCAAACCAACTCGGCGCAACTCTGTAAAGATCCATCTGGTCGAAGGTTGCCAAGGGCCTCCTGCCTGAGGCACCCTGGCACGAAGCCTCTGCAACAAGAACTCCTTCCAGGGCTCCTCGCCTGGAAGAAGTCCTCTGACGACAAACTTCCCAAGAAGGGCTCTGCTCTGCTGTGCTGGATCAATGATCCCAAGCCCTCCCTGAGAACAAGGAAGTGTGATGACCGACCAAGCCACCTTGGCTCGGGCAATCTGAGTGTCGCGACCAGACCAAAGGAAGTTCTTGATCAGCCTCTCTACCTGGCTGATGCAAGAACTCGAGAAGATCCAGCAAGAAGTGATGTACCACATAGCCGCCAACAACACCTGGTTGGCAACTACTACTCTACCAGCCAGTGAAAGTCGTGCTGAGCTCCAATGTAACAGCTTTCTCCTGATGGACAGGAGAAGAGGAGCAATCTGCTGCTCGGGGGACAAATCCAAACCAACCTGACAACCCAAGTACCGAACTGCAGTCCCTGGAGGAATCCACCTGAAACCCTCTCCTGGCATCCAATCTGTCACAGGAGCACTACCAACTGAGAAAGCCACTGTCTTTCTCCAGTTGATCAGTGCGCCCGATGCACAGCAGAAGGTCTCCAAAGCCTGCCCACATCGCTGTAAATTGGCCTCCTGGCCCTCTAAGTACAAGGCTGAGTCGTCGGCAAACTCAGCGTCCAGAAGCTCATCTCCCCGTATAGGGAGTGCTAAGCCCCTCAAACCAACCTGCTGTGACACCAAAAATCTGCTCATCGCCTCCGCATAGAACAGAAAGAGAAAGGGGGCAAGAGGACAACCCTGTCTGACCGATCGTGTGAGCATGAAGGGCTCACCTCTACCTCCTGCCAAAAGCACCTGACTGTGGGCCTGTCTGTACAAAGCTGACACCCCTCTGATCCAAGCCTCTGAGAAGCCCATCCTGTGTAGCGTGCCCTCTAGAAAGTCCGAGTCAACTCTGTCGTATGCCTTCTCAAAATCGAGAAGAAGAATCACAAGGTCCTCCCCACGGAGCCGTGCAAGGGCAGAAGCCTCCCAAAAAGTGAAGATGTTGTCAAGGATATTGCGTTCCTTGACAAAGCCTGTCTGAGTCCCATGTATAAGGCTCCCCAAAAGTGGCTGAATCCTCAAACTCAGAGCCTTGGCAAGAATTTTGTAGGCTGAGTTGAGAATGGTGATGGGACGCCACTGTCGAATCTCATCCAAGGAGCCACCCTCCTTTGGAATGAGGTAAAGCAGGCCCTCACTCATGCTATCCGGCATCACTCCTGTGTGCAGAATGTACTGAAAGGCACTACAAAGATCTAGGCCAAGCAGGTCCCAGTACTCCAAGAAGAAGCTGAAAGTCAGCCCATCCTCACCTGGACAGCTACCACGAGGGAGGGCCCTAAGAGCCGTGTGCAGCTCCTCAAGCTGAAGAGGTAACTCAAGCCTCTGCCGCATCTCCTCAGTCACAAGACAAGGCATCTGTGCCCAAACCTGCTCCCTGCATGCATCCTGTCTCTCTGACTCGGGCTCAGCCGACAGTAGCTCACGGTAAAAGTCAGTAGCAACTGCACGCATATCCTCTGGCTCGCAAACAACTGACCCATCGGGTCTCCTCAACTGATTGACCTTGGCATGCGATGACTCGGGCTCAGCCGACAGTAGCTCACGGTAAAAGTCAGTAGCAACTGCACGCATATCCTCTGGCTCGCAAACAACTGACCCATCGGGTCTCCTCAACTGATTGACCTTGGCATGCGAGTGCCGAGGTCCCACTGTCTCAAAAAAAACACCTGTCACTCTGTCACCCACCTGAGTCCACTGAGGTGCCTGTCGGTGGAAGGCAAACTCATGGCGCCTCTCCTCTGTGCAAGCAAGCTCCTGTCGAGCCTGCTGTAGCTGCTCCTCCAACCATGGACTGTCTGGATGCTGCTCCTGCATCCTCTGTAGTGAAGCAATGCCTCGTCTGAGACGCTGCTCCTCCTCTCTCGCTGCAGCTCGTCGAGCCAAAGACTCCTGGAGAAAGAAGTGGCTGAGCTGAGCTAGGCCTGAGGCCACTCTGCAGGTGGAGCCTGGCTGTCCATGCCCTCTGTGCATAGAGCCTCGACCCTCTCTTTGAGTGTTGAGTCCAACAAAACCCGCTCTGGGATACGAAGCATCGTGCTCCCACTCCTCTGCCTGTCTGCCATTGTGAGGATCACTGGTGCATGGTCCGAGAAGGATGTCCCTGCCAGGATGCCCACTGATCCCCCCAAGTGACTGAAGTGGTCACTAGTGTAGAAGCGATCTATGTGCGATAGATTCACTCCTCCCACTCTGCGGTCCGATCTAGAGAAGGCAAGACTCTCTGGAGGCCTCACAAAGCCAGAATGCTGCCATGTATTCGAGACCCTCAACGTCATACAAAACCTCTCCCAAGCTGCTAACTCGACTCCATGTAAAGTAGCATGGCTGCCTCCGATTCTGTCAGAAGGGTCCTCCAACATGTTGAAGTCCCCTCCTACACACCACTGGTCAACCTGTGGCAAAGACTCAACAATCTGTGACCAAAACTCTGCACGAGCACTCGCCACATTGGGCGCATAGATGTTCAGGAAACCCACAAGGCTACCCTGAACCTGCATAGTAATCCACTGAGCCCTGCCTGGTACAATAATCCCTCTGCCCACAATGGCCTGCTGTAATGAGTCCGCAATAGTCATACATACCCCACCCTGGATGCCTCCAGGTCCAAAAGTAGCTGACCAAAAGGTATCATAGCGTCCACGCAAAATCTGACCACATCGCCGAATGCGGCTCTCAGACAAATGGTGCTCCTGAAGCATAAGGAGATCAATCTCTCCTCCCACAAGGCATCACTGAAGCTCCTGACGCAATCGGCCCTGCTGTCGCTGAAACTGGGGCCCACCGAGTCCCTACACATCCACGAGACGATCCTCATGGGGAGCGAGAGAGAACAGATGCTGCCGCAGCAGCAGGAGGAGCTATCTTCGAAGCAGGCTTGGATGGGGAGTAATCCGCATCCGAGCGTCCTCTAGATAGGCGAGACTGCAGTGAGTGCCTGGTCCAAGCCCAAGTAGAGCGAGCCGTGCGTAAAGCAACCTCCTCTGTCCAGGAGTCCTCATGAATGAATACATAGCAAGGCAAACACTGCGTATCAGCAAAAAAGTACACCACAATGTGTCTACATCCTGCTGAATCTGGGGGTGTCACCGCAAACTTGGCCAGTGGCCACAAAGTCTGCAGCAAATCTGTACTGCCAAGTTCTCCCATGTGGTGAGAGAACTCGAGAACTTGTGTATGCAACCATCCCACCACTGAGTCGAGGGACCACTCTGTCTCAGTCTTGCCACAGAGGGGGAAGGAGAAGCCAACTGCTGAGTCCAAGGCCTCTGTCCCCCTAGCGGCGAGGAACAAAGCGTGGACTTTGAAGCAGGCTGCCTCGTGGTCTGCTGCAGAATCGCCAAGAAAACGAGTAAACCCGTAATCGAAGAA
This sequence comes from Adiantum capillus-veneris, assembly GCF_014529385.1. Taxonomy (NCBI): domain Eukaryota; kingdom Viridiplantae; phylum Streptophyta; class Polypodiopsida; order Polypodiales; family Pteridaceae; genus Adiantum; species Adiantum capillus-veneris. The sequence goes on along the minus strand of NC_140958.1, from coordinate 31,656,920 downwards.
ATCCCAGCGGCGTCGGAGGTCAAAGCTCGTCAAACCACGAGGGATAGCTGCAAGAGGAGATGTCTGAATCTGCAGTGGGGGCCGCATGAAGGGCTGACCCTCTCTCGCTAGGCGACTCGTGGCGAAGGCGCTGCCAAGAGATCCTCTGGCCGCCGGCAAGGGTCCAGTCTCCTGAGCCGACTGTGGTATTGAAGCAGGAGGAGGGGGAGAAGGGGCTGGGGGGGGGGGGGGGGGGGGGGGGGGGGGGAGAGGAGAAGCGGGGTGGGGCGGCAGAGACATGGGGGGGGCGAGGTGGGGAGTGAGCGGTAGCAAAGGGCGGGGGAGGGCATGAGGAGGAGGAGGGGAGATCGGAAGGCGGAGCGGCTGGCGAGGGTGAAGCGGAGGTGGAGGCTGGCGTAGGGGGCTCCTCCTGCTCAAGAGGACCAAAGCGGTTCCCCGTGGGAACCCATTGCTGCTGAGTAGGCACCTGGGGGCCACTCTGAGTGCCAGGCTATCGCTGTGGCCCCTGGCGTCGACGGCCACGGGCCTGCTGCCACCCCTCCTCCGCTGGAGCCCCAGGCTCGGAGGGTGGCGCTGAATCTGTGCTCTGTCGCTGGCTGTGGCTGCGGCCCAGCCTTGGCAGGCTGGGGCTGAGGCTGGGGTACGGGTCGTGGTCTCCTCCGTGGACAGGCCTTCGCTAGGTGGCCCATCTGTCTGCAAATGAAACACTGGTTCGGGAGACCCGAGTACTCCACACTCTGTCTAAACCAACCCCCACTCACCCGAGGCAGAAGGATGACCTTCGGGAGCGTGTGGGTATCTCTGACCAAAACCATGGGACTCAGACAGGTTTTGTCAAGGAACGCAGTATCCTTGACAACATCTTCACCTTTTGGGAGGCTTCTGCCCTGGCACGACTCCGTGGGGAGGACCTTGTGATTCTTCTTCTCGATTTTGAGAAGGCATACGACAGAGTTGACTGGGACTTTCTAGAGGGCACGCTACGCAGGATGGGCTTCTCAGATGCTTGGATCAGAGGGGTGTCAGCTTTGTACAGACAGGCTCAGAGTCAGGTGCTTTTGGCTGGAGGTAGAGGAGAGCGCTTTATGCTCACACGATCGGTCAGACAGGGTTGTCCTCTTGCCCCCTTTCTCTTTCTGTTCTATGCGGAGGCGATGAGCAGATTTTTGGTGTCACAGCAGATTGGTTTGAGGGGCTTAGCACTCCCGATACGGGGAGATGAGCTTCTGGACGCTGAGTTTGCCGACGACTCAGCCTTGTACTTAGAGGGCCAGGAGGCCAATTTACACAGGTGTGGGCAGGCTCTTGAGACCTTCTGCTGTGCATCGGGCGCATTGATCAACTGGAGAAAGACAGTGGCTTTCTCGGTTGGTAGTGCTCCTCTGCCAGATTGTATGCTAGGAGAGGGTTTTAGGTGGATTCCTCCAGGGACTGCAGTTCGGTACTTGGGTTGTCAGGTTGGTTTGGACTTGTCCCCCGAGTAGCAGATTTCTCCTCTTCTCCTGTCCATCAGGAGAAAGCTGTTACATTGGAGCTCAGCACGACTTTCGCTGGCTGGTAGAGTAGTAGTTGCCAACCAGGTGTTGTTGGCGACTATGTGGTACATCACTTCTTGCTGGATCTTCTCGAGTTCTTGTATCAGCCAGGTAGAGAGGCTGATCAGGAACTTCCTTTGGTCAGGTCGCGACACTCAAGATTGCCCGAGCCAAGGTGGCTTGGTCGGTCATCACACTTCCTTGTTCTCAGGGAGGGCTTGGGATCATTGATCCAGCAAGGCAGAGGAGAGCCCTTCTTGGGAAGTTCGTCGTCAGAGGACTTCTTCCAGGCGAGGAGCCTTGGAAGGAGTTCTTGCTTGCAGAGGCTTCGTGCCAGGGTGCCTCAGTCAAGAGGCCCTTGGCAACCTTCGACCAGATGGATCTTTACAGAGCTGCGCCGAGTTGGTTTGAGCAGGAGACTGGAGGAACTATTTGCTGTGAGTTTGCTTCGATCTTGGGAGCTCTTACGGCGTGGCCTAGAGCAGAGACAGCCGACGTGCACGGAGGAGCGCCTACGGCAGCCCCTCGTCTGGAACCCCATGGTTAGCACTCAGAGAGGCCACTTGGTTGGGAGTTGGCCTCATGTTTCTTGGGGTCCCATGGCAGCTGGTCCAGCGTGCTCTCTAGGTGACTGGCTAGAGTTCACAGGTTTGTCAGAGGAGGTGCAGGCTGTCCACCTTTAAGGCATGAGAGGGGTGCAGAGCATGTGTCAGGACATCTCTGAGTCAGTTCCAGCTGAGTGGCTCACGCCTCTCGAGGCAGTAGCACCCCGGTGGATGGGAGCCTTCACACGACTGGAGGTTCTCATTTCAGTCAGGGCTTGCTCAGAGATTGTCCCAGCCCTGTTCTTCGAGCCTCAGGGTGGGGACGATTACATCGAGTTGCAGTAGAGGCCCCGTAGGTAGCAGAGTGCTGTTTCCAGAGGATCCGAGTTGTGGGCATCTGTGGGAGGACTTGCGTCATAGACCCTGACCCAGCAGCTCTTGAGACAGGACACTGGAGGCTTTGGGCTTGGGAGTGTTGTCCACTTGCACGAGTACAGTGGGATCCTGGTGAGTGGCTAGGGAGGGACCCCTTCTCTTCTGCAGACCGCCCAGGAGTCCCCTTCTTTCAGTACACTGTTCGGCTTGGACGTCATATAGTTGCAGCACAGAGAGAGGCCCGCCCCGCTGCAGCACGTCATTGGTAGGAGGAGGGCCTCAGTCCAGTTCTTATAAGCTTTTTGGCAGAGGCTGTGGGACTCCAGACAGCCGAGGCGAGTCACCTTGTTTCAGTGGGGTTGGATGCACATAGAGCCACAGCAGTAGAGAGCTGGCTTGTGCATAGTGGTCTCTCGGCCACATGTGCAGCTTGTGACCATTTGGTGGAGAGTCAGCGTCACTGTCTTTTGGACTGTCCCTCGGCCCAGCAGGTGTGGCTACGAGTTCTTCGGTTGATGCCTGCTCTCTCCACGGCTCGCCAGTACACTTGGGGGGCAGCGGCTTGGTTCACCCTCATGGGCCCGGCACTTTAGTTTGAGCTATCTTCCACCAACAGGATGATAGTGATACAGGGGGGGGCGGCCTACACTCCATCCTGCTACAGAGCTTACTCCAGTGGAGTGGTGCAGTGAGAGAGAGGAGTGTTGGGAGCTCATCAGTGGCCTGACACTTTGGTTCATCTGGCGGGCCCGCTGTTTCCGCATCTTTGAGGCTCGCCCTGTGCCACCAGCAGAGACTGTTCGTGACTTTTGGCTAGGGCTGATCCATACTCTCATAGGACAGCTTGAGGGACTACAGGGCAGCTCCGACCGCATGCAGGAGCACCGCGAGGCTTTCCTTTGACTCTGGCGCCCTGGGCCTTTTTACACCATAGTCCAGGGGGTGCTCAGATGGCACTACTGTCCACCTGTGTGGCTTTTCCCTCCTCCCATCCCTTGATTTAGCCCCATTGTATATATGCTGTTTTTTCATTGGGAGAGTCTCCCCATCATGCTTGTTGTAGCCCTCTCTTGCAGAGGTGGTTGTAGCCCTATGGGTAGTTTTCATTAACTAATAGAAGGATCTCTTTCTCGGAAAAAAAAAAAGGACGAGTGGAGGCTTTGATAATGGCCAAACAAATCAAGCTGCCCTTGTTGGGAGGACAAAGCACACTGAGGAACCCATTGTAGCCACCCCCGTCGAAAAGAAAAGAAAACAAAAAACCCCACACACCGGCACGCAATCAAAACATATACAAGAGAAGAAAACAGGAAACAAGCATACAAAAACATTATTGTTCAAATTTTTCCTGATGCGACTCTCCCCTTGCTATGTATACACTCATGAGGACTCTTCGGCAAAGAATATGACTTAGAGAACTGCAAAATCATCTTGGGGGCATGTGATGCAGAATTGTTTGCCTCGGGGTCGTTCCGATGCGAATAACTCCCCTTTGAAAGTAGTCTCAAAGTTTGCTCGCTTGGCTGTTGTACCAGCACAGGTTTTCTCTTAGTGACTCCACGAGGCTTGTTTCATGGAATATCTAGGGCCTTTATGTTTCACAAAGTGATGACGTGGCATGACCAACTGGAAGAGAAATGACCGAGTGAATGAGAGAAACTCAACGTCTTAACTTGGAAGAACTTATGAAGCACCGACGGTGGGGCCCAAAACCGTAGAAGAGAGAAGCTCGAACCCTAAAAGAGATTCCCGTGAAATGCACTGACATGGTGACTTGGCAGATTGTACGGACTGTTGACATGGTAAGACTGCACGGATTTCTAGGCTTTACGTTGTTGTGCTGACGTGGCAAGACTGTACGGATTTTTATAAATTAGGCTAGCAGCTTTTGGGGTGTTGTGCTTTTGAACGTGATGTTTTTGGGGCTCTGCTTTTTGGGCAACCCTTGTAAGTTTAAAAGAGCTCTTGGGCCTCTCACTCTGTAGAGCATATTGATGTAGAGTCTGAGAGCACAGGACCCTCGGGAGTTGTACTTTGCAGTGATCAATAATAAAGAAATACTGAAAGGGACGCAAGTCTTTGTAACACTACCGCTGGCACGGAACTCTACCAAGCCTCTCTCTCTCTCTCTCTCTCTCTCTCTCTCTCTCTCTCTCTATTAAAGTTCAATGGTTTTGAAGTTTCTGTTCGTGTGTTGCAATTGATTTCTCGCTTGGAGTGTGCAAGCCTATAACAGTGCTATTAGAGCTCATAAAGGTTCTTTTTCTACGGAGAATTTGATCCTTTCTACAGCACGCGTAGGTTCTCGAGGAGAATTTTAGAGAGTGGACAAGATTTTTGTTTATGAAAGAATCTTCGTCTCTTGACCCTTGACTTATTAGCCACTCCCACCCTTCATCCATCACTCATGGGGTGCGTGCCCGTTTTCATTGCTCTATCTTAAGGTGCGTAAGCCATATAGAACCCAAGAGTACACATGGGTTCTCGCCGAGAATCTGACAGAGATAACCCCTCTCAGTGAAAAGGCGAAGAAAAGTTGAAATCCGGCTCGGAAACTGAAGAAAAGAATGAAGAATTGGGTAAATTTTTGATAGGGAAATTTGCTAGAGCGGAGTACAAACGTCGATTGCATGTTGACACTTGTGTGAAATATTGATGAAGTACTCCAGAGAATTGAGATTTGGGAAACACCTGAAAAATAAACCGATTGTTGAGATTCACTCGAGATGGCGTGAGGCCATTGATTCTCCTCGTAGGTCGGGAAAAGCTGAAAGGACAGACTAGTGCAGAAAAGCGGAAGCTGTACTCGCAGAAAGATGTGGACAGAGCTCTGGACAAGAAGATGAACGAGATAATAAAATGCTTGCAATACTCTCGGAAGAAGAGGAAATCGGTGGATTCCCCCAGTTATTTGGGCCGGACCTCGAGTTTCGAGGTGGCAAGCAGATCCAAGAAGCCTGCTCGTTTCGAGGATGAGTCGGATTTTTCTTCGTCTTCATAGAGTTTCGACAATTCGTCATCCTCTAGTTCCAGAGAGGATGAGAAAAGAGGGAAGAAGCGGAGAAAAAGCAAGAAAAGTAGATTTGTGAAAAAGTCTAGAAGGAATGGGCAATATTTGCGGAATGACTTTATGGTTTTTGTACACTGAATTGGAAATTTCCTTGATTGAACTGAAAACACGCACTCGTTCATGTGTGTGTTGTTAGAGACATGTAGAGAAAGATGAAATGTTTGCAGCATTTTGTTTGATGAATGATTTGAGCTTAATGCATCTCGACATTTGTTGGAGATCGGTGAGATCTAGATGTGATGCCTAAGTGAATGGAATTCTAGTACATCAATATGTCTATTTTGGATGAGATGATTGGATACTGTTGCGAGTGCATTAAGAGTTCCGAAAGGATGAGATGGCTACACAATGATCTAAAGCATCAAGAGTTCTAGACGGAATGAGTTGGCTAGATTGAATGATCGCAACATAGTGTTCAGCGTGAAGTAAGTGTGTGATTTGTGAATTGCATGCTATGTGGATGTATTGCCTTGTGGGGATGGTCATGGGCACGGTTTGCTTGATTGAAATGTGAAAGGATATGAATCTGATAGTAGCAAGATTTAGTAGAACAAGACATCTAGTAAAAGATCAGTGTGGTCTGGGTGTGATTGCTAAATGGTTACAATGATCAAGATTTTTATCCGAGACCCTTGACAGAAATGTGATTGATGAGTGACAGATGTCTTTGTAGAAGTGTTGGATTGGTGGAGTCTGGTGCATGAGTACATAGAGTTAGTGTCTATTTAAGAAAGTTACTGTCCTTTGGCTATTTTTGCATGTGTAATTGAGGACGATCAATTATAATTCTTTCAAGAGGGGGGAATGTCAAAGTGATGACATGGCATGACCAACTGGAAGAGAAATGGCGGAGTAGACAAGAGAAACCGAAGGGACTAACTGGAAGTACTTATGAAGCACCGGCCGTGGGGCCCGAAACCCTAAAAGACAGACGCTTGAACCCTGAAATAGATTTTCATAAAATGCGGTGACATGCTGATGTAGTAGATTGTACGGACTGCTGACGTGGCAAGAATATATGGATTTCCAGGCTTGACGTTGCAGGACAACGAATTTCTGTAAATTATGCTGGCAGCTTTTGCAGCTTTCAGTGCTAGTTTTTGGGACCAAATCTATTGGGGTGCTGTGCTATTGAACTTGATGCTTTTTGGGCAACCCTTGTAAGTTGATAAGAGCCCTTGGACCTCTCACTCTGCAGAGCATCTGGACTGAGAGTCTGAGAGCAGAGAACCCTCGGGAGTTGTACTTTGCAATGATCAATAATAAAGAAATACCGAAAGGGGCGCCGGTCTTTGGGGCCATTGCTTTTGGGCGCGGAACTCCGCCGTGCCTTGTCGACTCTCTCTAGGAACCGTATATAAGGATGAGGTATATTGGCTCCACACATGAGGAGAAGTAATCACTCGGGGAGGGTAGTGTTCATGAAAGAATCGCCATGCCTCTCGTGAGTCTCTACTCAAGAACAACTGATACAAGTCTCGCTCCATCTGGGCCAAGTAAGCTCCTTTCTTCCGTCGCACAAGGCTTCGGGAAGCAATCCGAGATTGTCTGTAAGTGATGACTCCTAAAAGAAGATCCTCTGAAGTTGAGCTCTCATCTCTTTGCACTCCTCATCATACCAACTATTCTGGGGCATGCTCCCAAAATATCGCCTCGGACCCGGTTGAGTGTGTGGGTATGCCTCTGATGCTGCACCATGCAGTGTCTCAGTCAGTAAAGTGGTGCACTCCTCCACTGAGAGGCAAGGACCAGCTATGCATAGACGGCTATAGATCTCCTGTGTATAAACTGAGTCAGCCTCTTCTGGTGTAAATGTATAACGTTTATGTAACCTACCTCTTGATCTTTGGGCTGTACAATACTGAAATGAAACAGAAAATGTCAAAAGTGCATGATCCACTGCTACGCCCACTGGTGTGGCTCCCACTATGAAATCCTCAATACAAGGTATAAAGCTTGGCTGTGCCATAACATAGTCCACTGTACTGGCCTCGTGTCTGTGTGGAAAGCATGTGAAACTTGCTGCTCCAGGAAATCGCTGTAAATTATTAAGTATAACTAACCCATGTGTAGTTGTCACAAGACGGGCACTACGTGCCAATAGAAAAGAGCAAATTGAACAAACTTTTAGCACTTCAATAAATATAGAACTGAGAGAAAGAGACGACACGCGACACGGAGTGGCGGAATTCCACCCCAGAGAGTATTGGCCCCAAACCTTGGCGCCCCTATCGGTATTTCTTTATATTGCATCAACACAATACAAGCCGGTACTCCAGACTCTACACCTTCTCCAGGAAGCATGCCAAAGAATGAGCCCTAACCTCATATTTAAAGGCCCTTGGCCTAAAAAGCAGTTACAGTAAAAAGCCTTCAAAACTCAAAAGCTTCTGGTTCAAAAAGCAATGCCAAAAGCTACCAACGTAATTTTCAAAAATCCGTCCAACCTGCCACATCATCAGTCAGCGCAAAACGCGGAATTCCGTATAGCCTGCCACGTCATCATGTCAGCGCAATTTTCGAAAATCTCGGTACAGTTGCCACGTCATTAGCTTTTGCGTGGGGCTTGCTTTATTTTAATTCCTTTATGTCATTGGGGCCACATGGGATGGGGTCCCCATAGGTTGGTAGGACTTCTTCTGTTACTTGTTCTTCTTAGGGTTTAGGACCCTCGGCCGGCATCTGCAAGTTGGCTCCATTCTTCAGGGCTTTGACATGTCAGCAGTTTGTTACAGCAGTTGTCATCTCCATGAGGTATCTCCCATACTCCATCTGCTCTCTGTCATGCGAGCATCTGTCAAGCCCAACTCACTCACATCTAGCTCTCTAAGCATCTCATCTGAAGTGGGTCTCATAGGTGTTTTTGGCCTTTTGAAGACGTTAATATGACATTTCATTTCATTTCATCTCTCTCTCTCTCTCTCTCTCTCTCTCTCTATTAAATTTCAATGGTTTTGAAGTTTTTGTTGGTGTGTTGCTATTGATTTCTCGCTTGGAGTGTCCAACTCTGTAACATTATGCGCCATGAGGCAAGAGCTGCTCCAAAGTTCAGACAAGAGCGCCAAAGTTGCATAATGGGTGGACCTATTGACATTTTGTACCTAGACATGTATTAGATCCTCCAATACATGTTTGATCTCATAGGTTGTTTTGGTCTTGAAGACGTTTAATATAACATTTCATCTCTCTCTCTCTCTCTCTCTCTCTCTCTCTCTCTCTCTCTGTGTGTGTGTGTGTGTGTGTGTGTGTGTGTGTGTGTGCATCCATTCTTGAGCAGCAGTTAAGTAATTGGGCAGAGGCTGAGGGTGTACGGGCAAAGGGCCAGGCCAATTTTAAGAGGGGTTTCTCCACTCTTGATCATATTCTGACACTCAGAGCCATCATTGAGGAGGGCAGACTACATGCGAGACGGATTTATTGTAGCTTTGTGGATTCACAGAAAGCATTTGGCATGGTACCGAGAGCTCGATTGATGTGCTGATTGCAAGAGATGGGGGTGCCTATAGTGTTGATTTGGGGGATTATGGCTCTATATAGATCAGTGATGGGACATGTACGCACCCTGGAAGGAATATCTGATTTAGTTCACTCCACCATTGGGGTGAAACAGGGTTGCCCATTGTCTCCTACTCTATTTGGTATGTATGTTGATGAGATGTCTGATTACATTGATGAGATGTCTGATTACATTGACAGAGAGGGTGATAGAGGTGCCCAGCTGACAGGGCGGTGGATCCCATTGTTGTTATGATATGTCTCCTACTCTATTTGGTATGTATGTTGATGAGATGTCTGATTACATTGACAGAGAGGGTGATAGAGGTGCCCAGCTGACAGGGCGGTGGATCCCATTGTTGTTATATGATGATGGTATTGTGTTGATCTCTGACTCACGAGAGGGTATGCAGCGACGATTGGATGCATTACACAATTTTGCAGAGGATAGTGGATTGTCTGTAAACCTTGATAGAGCCAGGGTTATGGGTTTAATACCACACAAGAGTGGATCAGGAGATGAGCACCGTCTTTCACATGTGGTCAGGAGATTGTAGAGTATACAAATGCATACACTTACCTTGGAGTTTTCTTCACTTGGCCGAGGTTTTCTTTGGCGAGAGCAACAAGGACTAGAATGACTAGAGCTTATGCGTCCTTGGGAGGCTTGCAGGTTTAGTTCCAGGAACCTTGGACAAAGTTATAGCTCTTTGATACTTTAATAGCCTCAACTTTGTTGTATAGGGTGCAAATATGGGGACCTTATCTAGGCCAGGATGGTTGGAGACGTATGGAGAGACCCTTGGTATATATGATCTCTTGACTGATCACTGCAGAGCTCGGCCTACACTCATTCGACCACTTTCGGCATTCTCATCAACCGAGCACTGGAACAGAGATCTAGACGGCCACGATCGAGGAGAGGGGCCACACAACATCGACGGAGACTACAACAATTGGACCCATACTCTCTCGACATCCAGAGTGCAGAGGAGGATGGATTGTAGTAGTAGTAGTATTTTGGTTCTAGTTTTTTTGTACCCACACATGGTATCAGATTCACTACTTTGTAACAAATTGGTCTCATAGGTCATTTTGGCCGTTTGAAGACGTTAATATAATATTTATTTCATTTAATCTCTCTCTCTCTCTCTCTCTCTCTCTCTCTCTCTCTCTCTCCCAAGTGTGGTAGATTGGTTATGCCATTTACCTCTTGAATAACAGGTCTTGAGTTCAACTCTGCTTGTCGGCTAGATCTTTAAGGTCTCTTGGGATAGTTTCCTACGACATTGAAACTCTTCTTCTTGAGTGTGTGTGTGGGTGTGTTTCCTAATAAAAAGAGGAAAATGTTATAACCTTTCTATCACCCAAGTGTGGTAGATTGGTTATGCCATTTCCCTCTCGAGTAACACGTCTTGAGTTCAACTCTCTTCGTCAACTAGATCTTTAAGGTCTCTTGGGATAGTTTCCTACGACGTTAAAAATCTCTTTTCTTCTTCTTCTTCTCCTCTCTCTCTCTCTCTCTCTCTCTCTCTCTCTCTCTCTCTCTCTCTCTCTCTCTCCGAGTACGAGTATCATCACACTGGCTAGAGATGGGAAAGGAAGAGCTGCTTATAAGGTACATACTTGGACACTTCAAGTCAAGATTCTACTGCGACATGACAAGAATTCACTTCAAAACAGTTCACAGTCCACAACTAATTCGACACTGCCCGGCGGAGTTCTGCGCCTAGAGATATTGGCTTCAAAGACTGGCGCCCCTTTCGGTATTTCTTTTTGTATTAATTTGTTGCACAAAGTACACATAGTGGTTGGGTCACGCTCTCAGACTCTATGTCCAGATGCTCTAAGAAGTGAGAGCTCAAACCACGCTTATAAAGAGTTACAAGGGATGCCAAAAGGAGAGCCCCAAAATCTGTCCCAAAAGCATTCAATAAATAAAGCTTTCTTTTTCTGTTCTCTCTCAAGCCATTGCTTGGCAAATATAGCAAGGTTTAAAAATTAAGTCTCTCTCTCTCTCTCTCTCTCTCTCTCTCTCTCTCTCTCTCTCTCTCTTGCGTAGAGTTTCCGTAACCAAAAGCTGCCAGCTTTTTGCGTAAGATCTGCCGTACGAAAATCTGCCACATCAGCTTTGCAACGCATTTTCCCCGTGAGTGCCGTACGGGCCTGCCACGTCAACAAGACAACATAAAATCCGGGCCTGTTTGGGGTGTGTGTGTGTGTGTACTGCCAGTCATGCCACGTCATCTGTTTGTGAAATACCCCCCTCTTGAAAGCATTGTAATCGCTCTTGATTACGCTTGCAAAACTGACAGAGGCCATAAACTCTAGCAGACACTGATTGTTAGTACCGACTCACTAGGAGCACACATCTAGCACATGTACCAATCGACAGTCACATCACACGACATCACTTGACATCAGATTCAAAATTCATTCGGATCTCAGACGATGATTTTTCGGCAACGTATCTAGCAATCGCATTTAGATCCACTCGGGACCTCACAGATGTTGGATTGACTAATCCTTATTGCAACCATGTCTATCGAGATCATTCAAACCAAAATGCTACAGTCATTTCGTCTATCAGTTCTTGCACGTAAACAAGTCAATAACAAATCAATATCATTTATCGAGAATTCCAGTTTATAAAGTCATACAGCAGAATACTGTCAGCTCACAGTATCCTTGAAACTCAAAGAGACATCAGCGACTTTAGTATCAAAAATCGAGGCAATCTGTTGACAAAGAAGTGGAGAAACTCCTCTCTTGTGCATACCTGCTGCACCAGATTCCGCCCAAGCTGAGTACGGGGTTCCTTTTTTAATCGACTATGCTAATCCAAATGCTTCAAGGTAAAGATTCACAATCTGTGGAGTATTTGCTAGGTCCTCCTCGTCCATCCACTTTGTATCCAATGCAAGATAGTTCTTGAATTTAACCAAGAACCGCCTTATCACTTTACCCTTAATTTTTCTATCTTTATGTGCCAATATCTATTCTGGGACAAGGATCTCGTCGTTTTCTTCCACTTCGGGTTGCTTATCAAGCTCCCCATCTTCGGGCACATCGCCTTTAAAAGGCTTCAAGACTCACATGAAAAGCATTGTGAATCCTCCAAGTGTCGGGCAGCTTTAGTCTAAAGGAGACATCATTTATCTTTTCGGAGATTTGGAAAGGTCCGTAATATTGCATACTAAGCTTTGGAAAAAGCCTCTCCTTTTCCTTTCTCTTTCTCGGGCGTGCCTTCTCAAAACGTAAGAGCACCCAATCGTTGTCTTTCAATTTTATATCGCAGCGATGGCGATCTGCTGCCTTTTTTTGTCTTTCTTGAGATTTCTGCAAAGCCTCGCAGACCTTGGCAAAAGCCGTGTCCAAGTGACGCGTGTACCTCATCGGCTTCAAAAATCTTATCTTTCCTGCTTAGGAAGGGTGAAACCTTCGTAGCACCTTCAATAATTTCAAATGGCGCCTTCCTCGTCAAAAAGTGTATCGTGTTATTGTAGGCAGATTGTACCAAAGGTAAATACTTTTCTTGTTGAGTCGTCTGATTCGAGATGTAAGACTTCAATAAATCTAGTACCATTGAATTGGCAATCTTAGATTGCCCGTCAGTCTGCGGGTGGAAAGATGATGAGAACTGCAACCACGTGCCAATGTTCTCCCTAATAGCCTTCCAAAACAAACTCGTGAATCTGGGGTCCTTGCCGGAGACAATTGTCTCAGGGATGCCATGTAATTTCAAGATTTCGGCCACAAAGAGTCTCTCTAAGTGATCCAGCTTGACTATTTTCTTCACTGGAATGAAATGAGCTTGCTTGCTAAATCTGTCAATAACAGTCCAGATACCATCGTGACCACTCTGTGTTCTCGGGAGATAAAAAATGAAACTTGACCTTCTGGCATACCAAGCAATTGCGTACAAAATCGTCCACATCCTTCTTGAGTCTCGGCCACAAGAAGTATCTCTCTACCCCTTTCAAGGTTGTAGCAATGCCGCAGTGACCCGGAAAAGGTGGACAGTGGCATTCGGTCATAACCTTTTCCCTCAACGGCTGTGTAACGCACAACATGGTTTTCCTCATTGAGTAGCTATCCCGAATGGAATATCCCACTACTATCTCCCCATTCCATATCCGAGTGAAAATATCTGCAAAATCTGTATCTGTGGCATATTGATCGACCATATCCTCGAAGCTCCTATGATGAATCGCGGAAATAGCCAGAACCAACGGCTTCCGGGACAAAGCATCTGCGGCCAAATTCTTTTGTCCTTGCACATGGACAATCTGGAGGTGAAACTGTGACAAGATGTTCCTCCACCGCATCTGCAATTCTGATAGCTGCTTCTGTGACAAGAAGTAGCGTAAACTCTGATGGTCTGTAAAATCCGCTCCGAGTAGGTAATCTCGCCACTGAGTAAGAGCATGGATAACCGCCAAAAGCTCTTTCTCATAAATCATTGCTGTCAATTCCGGCCTTGTGAACAATCGACTCTCGTAGGCAATGACATGGCCTTCTTGCATTAAGACCGCACCCAGACTACGACCACAAGCATCACAATGTACCTCAAATGACTTCTGCAAATTCGGCAAAGTCAAAATTGGTCCTGTAGTCAATTTCTCTTTCAGTGTCTGAAAGGCAGTCACCTCTGTGGGTCCCCACGAGAAAGGGACTCCTTTCTTCGTCAAGATATGCAAAGGGGAAGCAACCTCTACAAACTTTCTAATCAACTGTCTGTAGTACAAACACAATTCCAAGAAGCTTCTAACTTAATGGACATTCTTCAAATCCGGCCAATCACGGATAGTCTCTATCTTGGCTGGTCTATCTGCACTCTTGCTGTTGAGACAATGTGTCCCGAAAAGTGTATATCAAGTAGGAAAAATTCACCTTTTTTCTCATTAATCACCAACTTGTGATGCTTGAAAGACCTGTAGCAGACATTCTCTATGTCTTGCCTCATCCTTGGAGAAAACAATGATGTCGTCAAAGAAAGTGGCAACAAATAGTTTGTACTCTTGAAAAATCCTGTCCATCATCCAGTTAGATGTTGCAAGAGCATTGGTTAAGCCAAAAGGCATCACCAAAAACTCAAATAACCCAAAAGTCGTCCAAAAATCTATCTTGTAGACATCTCCCGGCACGATTCGGATATGATGATATCCGCTCTTCAAAATCGATCCTGCTAAAACACGAGGATCCTCGTAGTTGGTCAAGAATATCATCGATCCTAGGTGATTTTGTTGAGAACTCTATAATCGATGCACATTCTCTAAGATCCATCTTTCTTCAAAACCAACAACACTGGAGAGCAGTACGGTGAAGTACTAGGTTGGACAAGACCCTTTTCCAAGAGGTATTTCACTTGGTTCATAATTTCTTCGTTCTAGGCTGGGCTCACACGGTAAGGTGGCCTGTTCGGTGGTGTGCTTCCAGGTATCAGATCAATGGTATGATTCTCAGGACGAGCTGGTGGTAACTCGCCTAGTAGGCCCTCTGAAAAGCAATCGGCATGGGTGTGGAGAAAATCTTGGCGTTCCTTATCAAGTTCAGACATATTTGGCCAAACTGGCTCTCAGCTTGCTGCTGCCTCCGCTCATCCCCCTCGCGCAAGCTCTGCACCCCGTCCCCCCCCCTCTCTCGCTATCGCTCGTCCCCCAACTCCCAGCGCGCTGCCGCTGCCTACGTTCTGCCCCAACGCGTAGATCAGCGCGCTGCACTGCAGCTGGCCCCAGCCTCAGCCCGCCGCTCTCGCCTTGCTCGCCCTTGCTTCGCAATCGCAATCCCTCCACATCGCTTCCCCCCCTCCTCCTCGGCCCGGGTCTTGCTGGACTGAAGCGTCTGTTTTCTTGGCGTTCTTGGCGTGCTCGGTCAGCAGAGGGTCACCTCCCGTCTTCGTCTTTCCGTCCTTCTCCACGGTAGCAGACACTAATGGACGCTCATGCTCCACCTCAGAGGGACTCTCAGGAAGCCCTCTCGCCGGACCCCGTTGAGCCCTCCATTTGACTTGCTCTATCACCGACAGAGCAAGCAAGCCTAGCCGCAAAGGTGGAACGCTTGCAGGCGACTTCCGTCATCTGCAAGATTCTTGGCACCAGACCTAGCAGAGGAGAGCTGCGTGATCTTCTCTAGGCCCGCCTTCTCGTAGAGGTGCGTAACATCTTGGACGTCCAGTGCCTCGGAGGAGGCTACTAGCAGATCGAGTTTGAGACCTCCGATATGGCGTCCAAGGTCATCGCCATGAGCCCCTTGGCCATCCGAGCAGTTCGAGCCCACTTTCGACAATGGAGATATGGTTTTGACCCAGCTTCAGATGTTCTGGTAGAGGAGGCAGACCTTCCCCATCTCCGTCTGCTTTTTTGGTTTGGGGGGGGAGTACCTGCCACTTTTGTCCAGGATAGGCTCAGCAATTGGGACTGTCCTGGAGACACCTCGCACGACAGCCTCAGTAGCTGCCAAGGCGGCCGGCCTTCCCTCGGTACGTGTTCTAGTAAGGGACACCCACACTCTCTCGAAGGTCATCTTACTTCCGCAGGTGAGTGGGGGTTGGTTCCGACAGAGCGTGGAGTATTCGGGCCTCCCGAATCAGTGTTTCATTTTTCCACAGATGGGCCATCTCGCGAAGGCCTATCTACGGAGGAGACCCTGATCTACACCACAGGCCCAGCCCCAGCCCTCAAAGGCTGGTCAGCAACAGCAGACAGAGCCACAAAGTACACAGAGTACACAGGTAGAGCCACCCTTCGAGCCTGGGTCTCAAGCAGAGGAGGGCTGGCATCAGGTTTGTGGTCGACGTCGGCAGGGGCCACTGTGCCAACCTTGCACTGAGAGTGGTCCTCACGCTCCTGCCCAGCAGTAGTGGGTTCCCACGGGGAATCGTTTCGAACCTCTTTAGCAGGACGAGGTCTCTGCTCTAGGCTCCACCTCAACCTCGCCCTGGACAGCCCCCCCTCCTCCCTCCGAGTTCCCCCCTGCTTCTGCTCCCCCCCTCCCCCTTCTCTCTCTGCCTCTCCACCTTGCCCTCCTTCCTCTGCCGTTCTCCCTCGCCCCTCCTCACCCCCCTCTCCACCTGCTCCCTCACCTCCTCCCGCTCCAATCCCACAGCTGTCCCCGGGGGCAGGGCCTTCTTCAGCTGCTAGGAGATCTCTTGGCAGCGACGAGTCGTTTAGCATGAGAGGGACAACCTTTCTTGCGACCTCCCCTTCAAGCGCAAACGTCGCCTTTTGCTGTGGTCTGTCGAGCTTCGACATTCGTTGTCGTTGGGATTTCTTTGCCTACGACTTTACACGGTTTCTCGGCAACCCCTCACTAGACCTTGAGGCAACCTGCTTCAGAGTTCATGTACTGTTCCTTGCAGCTAGGGGGATAGAGGCCTTCGACTGAGCGGTTGGTTTCTCTTTTCCCCTCTGCTGGAGGGACCAGGCTGAGTGGACCTTAGACTCAGTGTTGGAGTGGCTGTTGACACAGGCCCTAGAGGTTTCTCATCACATGGGAGACCTAGGAGTTACAGATATGCTTCAGACTCTTTGGCCATTGGCGAAGTTTGTTGTGACACCTCCGGACGCAGCAGGATGTAGACACATTGTGGTTTACTTTTTTGCTGACACGCAGAGCCCGCAATGCTATCTACACATACATAAGGACTCCTGGACAAAGGAGGTTGCTTTACGCACGGCTCGGTCTACTTGGGCTTGGGTTGGACACTCTTTAGAGTCACGCCTATTCTCGTCATTCAACTCTCTCAAAAAGATCGAGTAAACAAACAGACTGGATTTCATTAATTTTGAAATGGCCAAAGCCGATACAATAGGGACAGATTCGCTCTTAAGTTTTACATCAAGTACAATGGTTCGACCCTTCTCTGTAGTCGAAGTCGCTTTTCTCGCTCGATAGTTGACCACGGCGTTGTTCTTATGGTACCACGCAATTTCCAAGAGGACATCACAACCTTCCACGGCATTATGTAGAAGTTCTCATGTCCCAAATACCCCTGACAATGCAACCGAAGTTTGCCAATGATAGGTGTAATGGCCACGTCCGTGCCGGGTGCCTCTAGAATTGCCTCTGCTAGTGGTCCTATCCAATCGGTTGTGATCTCGAGCCGCGCCGCCAATTCAGATGAAATGAAGTTGGTCTTGGCCTCTTGGTCTTTCGCTTTGCCCCAAGCTCGACAAAGTTTTGTACTCTCCTCAATCATGCTTCGGTCAGTACCCATGCAATCTCGAACCAGTCCTGCTTTCTTCTTGCCTTTTCGTCCACGTTCCTCAACTGCTTTCAAACCCTCTGGCTTGTCTTCGTCCTTGTCGTTCTGTTTTTTCGGTGCCTTTTTAGGGCACTTCGCGGAGATATGCCCAGTTTCTCGGCATCCAAAGCACTTCCCCTCTATTATGTAGAGAGCTCTCTCTGGAAGAGTAAGCTTGGGTCATGCATCCTTTTCTTTCTTTTCTGGGTTGCTCTTCCTCTTTCTTCTTTCATTGTTCGCAGTCTGTTCAGTCGTTTGCGTCATGATTTCATTTGTGGGGTAGGTCAAACTGCATGAGTGAATGGCAAAACCCCGTTTCGCATGACTCATCAGTTCCTGAATGGAATCTGACTTTTGCTCTTAGCAGTGATCTCGGATCTCTGTAGATAGTCCCAAGGTAAACCGCTTAATCTGTTCTTTGAAAGAGATCTTCTTAAATGAAGAAGCTGGTAGAAAAGAGCTCCAGAATCTCTCGCAGTATGCGTCCAATGTATCCTTCTTGGTCATTCGAAGATGGTTCGAAGCAGTTCGTATGTCATGTTCGTACTCTCGAGTCAGCCAAGAAGAAATAAAAAGCCTTTTAAATTTCAGCTATTTAACTGGCGCTGTCTTGTTCAATTGAAGCGTGGACCACCAAGTTCGAGCATTGCCCTTGAAGTAAGAAGTAGCCCTCCAAATCTTGGAGTGCTCTGAGTAACGCCCTCCAGAGAAAGCTTTGTCAAATTGCTGTATGAAGGCCAAAGCCTTCAAAGCATCTCGATATCCAGAAAACGTGTCAAATTTAATTGACTGTCCACCTGCTTTGAACTCTTGGACTTTCTTGCTTTTATCCTCCAAAAAGTCATATTGGTTGGCTTTTATAGAAATTCTTCTTCTTTGCATAAAAGCTGCTCTCGTCAGATTCCGAACTATCCGAAGACGAGTCCTCTGTAGAGCTATCAATAACTGGGCGAGATTTAGACTTCTTTGCCTTTTTCTTTCCCTTTCCGAAGCTTTGCTTTCTGCTTCGCTTTTTCCCTTTTTTGTCTTCTTCGCTGGAGTCAGAGGAGGCGCCCCTTTCGGTATTTCTTTTTGTATTAATCTGCTGCACAAAGTACACGGAGTGGTTGGGTCACACTCTCGGACTCTGCGTACAGATGCTCTTAGAAGTGATAGCCCAAACCACGCTTATAAAGAGCTACAAGGGATGCCAAAAGCAGAGCCCCAAAAGCATTCAATAAATAAAGCTTTCTTTTTTTGTTCTCTCACAAGCCATTGCTTGGCAAATAAAGCAAGGCTTAAAAGTTAAGTCTCTCTCTCTCATTAGATCATCAAGGAAGGACAGGCCGCAGTGATGGATGGGGGGACATGGAGAAGCCTTTGGTGTCTATGATCTCGCGGCTCATTAGAGCCAAGGCCTCAGTACCACGTGCTATTGTTCGAGCAGAGCTAGCTGCCCCCCCACTAGTGGTGGAGGCGCTCACCAGATCGGTCTTCTTCATACACCGCATGTGGGAACTTCCCAGAGACAGATATGCTCGCCTTGCACTTGAGTCCTCTCGACAGTTAGCCATGCAGGGAGATACAGCATGCTAATATGGGGAGATGACATCATGGTTTCAGGCTCATGGGTTCAGCATAGACAGATTGCCTCCCTTTCAGTACTCACTGGATGCACCCTCTCTGACTCTTACACAGTCCGAGATCACCAGGCTCATCCGCCAGGACTTGACTCAGCTAGACACCAAGAGGACATGGATACAGCCAGCACAGGAGCTGGGCATGAAGATGGCTTTCTACAGAGAGCATCTCCTCCAGCTTACGGTTGATGGCTTTGTGACGAGGCCGAGATACATGGACACCCACTTGTCTCATGGGATACGATGTGCTATCGGCCAGATACGTACATCTTCACACCAGCTGCGGATCGAGACTGGGAGATACAGCAGAGTACCAGCAGACGCCAGGACATGCCCCCTGTGTGACATCGAGCCTGAGACAGAGTTGCACTACACATGCCACTGCCCCGTCTACTGTGAGATACGAGGCCGCTTCCATTGCTTGTTCAGAGAGGGCTTTGGACCATTCTCCAGAGTCATGCAGTACGAGGATCAGAGATGCTTGGGCTTGTTTTTGCTCGAGCTACGCAGACACAGAGAGAGCCTGATGAGAGGAGAGGCTAGCCAGTCCCAGAGACAGATCACAGATTTCTTTAGAGCTGTCACTGGACACCCGGAGGAGTTACTACCACAGCAGAGCTTGTCGTCTCACACCAAAGGCACACTGATCGACCGAGCGACTGAGCTTGGAAGATCCAGACGCCCACGACTGCGGAGGACTACACAGCATAAACGGAGGCTGCATCAGAGGATTCGGATCACTTTGGCTCGACATGCACGACGCCCGGTCAGACTACTGACCATGGAGGAGATTGATGAGATCCGCCAGCGACCGATGCTGGATCTCTTGTGATCTAGATATCCCAGCTAGCTGCTGTTCACACCTAGTAGTTTAGGATTCCATAGTATTTTATTGTGGCATTTGTCATTTCATTTTTGTCATTGTTGTCATCTTGTTACTTTGACTCTGACTTTGTATCAGATCCACCACATTGTAACTTTCTGGTCTCATAGGTCACTTTGGCCTTTTGAAGACGTTAATATAACATTTCATTTCTCTCTCTCTCTCTCTCTCTCTCTCTCTCTCTCTCTCTCTCTCTCTCTCTCTTGCGTAGAGTTTCTGTAACCAAAAGTTGCCAGCTTTTTGCGTAAGAATTGCCGTACGGAAATCTGCCACGTCAGCTTTGCAGCGCATTTTCCCCATGAGTGCCGTACGGGCGTGCCACGTTAGCAAGACAGTGTAAAATCCGGGCGTGCCTGGGGTGTGTGTGTTTGTGTACTGCCAGCCATGCCACGTCACCTGTTTGTGATATTTAATATATATTGCCCGAGGTGAGAGGCTCTACCATCTTTGAACAAAGAGGGTGGCTGAAGATGAGGAGCACTATTTCTACAGATGTAGAGCGGATGAGATTATCAGAGATAGATATGAGGCTCTTTGCATAGAACATCCCACCCTATGTCACTCTGGCCGTTTTCTACATAGACATAGAGAGACACTACTTGCATTGTATTAAAATCAGAAGGTGACAGACAATAGCTTTCAGATTTCTTGTAGAGGACCACCACCCATCGCAGTGACTTAGTGAGGGTCACCCTACAATAGATTGAGACAGTTCGAGCTCTCGGATACAGAGCTCCTAGGCTCCATCAGATACAAATCCAGGAGATCCAGAATCGACATCAACAGGCAGCCTAGGAGAGATTTGCTCAGATGCTGGAAGATCAAGCCGTGATCACGCGCGCTGCCCTTACACCACACCCACCTATGTACTAGATCTTATATCCCCAGTATGACATAGGATGCAGCCAAGCAGCTTGATGCTCTTCCATGATTGTACTTCCTTACCCATACCCCCTAGAGATAGACCGCAGATTGATGTATATTTTTATCTCTCATAGTTGTACTTCTGCCTCTGATAGAGGTAAAAAGGTCGTGCTTTCTTTCTTCTCTCTCTCGCACTAAAAAGGCGTTTAGTGCGACGGAAGAAGCGGGCCTTTTTAGCCCAGATGGAACGTGATTTGTATCAGCTCTTTTTGAGTCGAGATTGAGGTGAGGCCTAGTGTCTCTTCCATGAGCACTCACCTCCTCCAGTGATTACTTCTCCCGAGATTTCGGGTCAGTATGCAGCATCATTATATACAGTACCTGGGCAACCACCATTACCAGACCCTCTAGAGCCATGCCCAGCCACTAGTACCTTCTTTACCACTGAGATGGTGAAGAACACCATTGACAGGATGAGGACTAGGAGAGCATATGATCATGATGGTTTGGTGGCAGAGCACTTGATACATGCTAGAGATTTACTGTCAGAGGTTCTTGCACGGTTGTTTAACCGTGTCATGTATGAGCGACTACCGGAGTCTTGGAGATTATCTACTATTGTACCTCTCGTCAAGGCAGGGGACCCCACGGTGTAAATGGGCAGAAAATGATAGCATATGAGCAGCAGGACAGGTTGGATTCAGGAGGGGTTTCTCCACTTCGGACCATATTCTTACACTCAGAGCCATTATTGAGGAGGGTCGGGCACATGGGAGACGGATGTATTGTTGCTTTGTGGACTTCCGCAAAGCATTTGACACAGTGCCGAGGGCCAGATTGATGCGCAGGCTACTGAAGTTGGGAGTACCCACAGAGATCATATGGGGGATCATGGATTTATACGGCTCAATGACTGGCCAGGTACGCCTCTTGAGGGGATTTCTGACATTGTTCATTCCACTATTGGAGTGAAACAGGGGTGTCCTTTGTCCCCTACACTTTTTGGTATGTATGTAGATGAGGTCTCTGACTACATTGACAGAGAGGGCGATAGAGGCGCTCAGCTAGGAGGGACATGGATCCCTTTATTATTATATGCTGAGGATATTGTGTTGATATCAGAGTCACTAGAGGGCATGCAAAGACAGCTGGATGCATTGCACAAATTTGCAGAGGAGAGTGGATTGTCTGTGAACCTTGGTAAAACCAAGGTTATGGTGTTTAACACCACACCACAGTGGGTCAAGACATCCGCACCTACACTCGTATATGGTCAGGACACTGTGGAGTACACAAATGAATATACATATCTAGGGGTGGTATTCACGGGACCGAGGTTTACTCTGAGGAGAGCAACAGAGACTAGACTGTCCAGAGCCTATGCGGCATTGGGAGGGCTAGAGAGGATGTGTTCGCAGGTTCAGTTTCAAGAACCACGAACAAAGCTATGGCTCTTTGATACTTTGGTTGCTTCAGCTATGCTTTATGGGGTCCAGGTCTGGGGACCATGTGTGAATCATGATAGTTGGAGGAGCATGGAGAGACCCTTGGTATTTATGATATCCCGGATGATTAAAGCCAAGGCCTCCGTACCACATGCAATTATTCGAGCGGAGGTAGCCGCCCCTCCTATAGAGATTGAGGCTCTTACGAGATCAGTGTCCTTTATGCACATTCTATGGGATACACATAGAGGCAGATATACTAGATTGGCTCTTGAGTCCTCTAGACAGTTAGCGATGCAGCGAGACGCATCATGTTGGTATGCGCAGATGACCTCATGGTTTCGAAGGCATTGTTTCAGCATGGATAGATTGCCTCCTTTTCAGTATTCCCTGGATGCACCCTCCCTGCCAGTCACACGGATGGAGATCACTAGACTCATTCGTCAGGATCTTATACAGTTGGACACCAAGAGGACATGGGTAGAGCCGATGCAGGAGTTGGGCACGAAGATGGCTTTCTACAAAGAGCATCTTCTCCAACTTTCGGGAGATGGGTTTGTGATTTGTCCGAGCTACATGGACACTCATTTGTCTCATGGTCTACGATGTGCTATTGGTCAGATTCGCGCATCCTCACACCAGCTGGAGATTGAGACGGGTAGATTCAGAGGGATACCACCGGATTCTAGGATATGCCAACTATGCGATAGAGAGCTAGAGAACAGAGCTACACTACATATGCCACTGCACTGTGTATTATGAGATACGAGGGCGCTTCCATTGCTTATTCAGGGAGGGTTTTGGACCCCTAGATAGAGTCATGAGGTATCAATATCAGAGATGCCTTGGCTTATATCTACTTGAGCTACATCGACATAAATATAGTCTGCTGAGGAGACATGGAGTACGACAGTCATAGAGACAGATCACAGACTTCTTTGGATCGAGGGAGCCAGGAGACCAACCACCAGCACAGGGTTGTACCCACATTCATACCAGAGGCACCCTCATTGACAGGGCGACTGAGCTCGGGAGATCGAGATGACCACGACCGAGACACAAGAGCACACTCCATCGACGGAGACTCTAGCAGAGGATCAGAGGCATTCTAGCACGACATCCAAAGTGTCATTGAGGGCCTATTCTACATTTTCACGTTTCACATTTCACATTTCACACTTCATTTGGAGTTTTCATTTTTTACATTCAGTACTTTTTGTACTTGTACTTCAGACATTGTATTAGATTCACCACTTTGTATCTGATGGTCTCATAGGTCATTTTGGCCTTGAAGATGTTAATATATCATTTCATTTCATTTCATCTCTCTCTCTCTCTCTCTCTCTCTCTCTCTCTCTCTCTCTCTCTCTCTCTCTCTCTCGGACAGACGTGGTAGCTGCAGCTTAGACCGACTATCGATTGAAGAGCTTGATTAGCTGCTGAGTGCGTGGCCGGGGTGTCATGGTATCTACACTTTGCAAAGCTCTTCCGCTTCAACTCTTGATCTCTATAATCGGCGATGCTTCGTAGCAGTACCCATAGCCTAAACATGCATGAAAGGGCAACTCAGGCGAACAGTTAGGCTGCGCGCACCTCCACCTGGATTGGTCGCGGGTGAGCTGGAAGAGGTAGCGCACCTGCCTTGGGCAGCGAGGGCGAACGGGAGAGCAATACACAGGTGGCCTGGAGGCACACGCAGTCAGCTCCTCTCTCTCTATCGCCTAAGGCTGTCTATTGTGAGCTTCATCGCGTAAGGCTGCCTATCGCCTATCGCCTAAGGCTGCCTATCGCAAGCTGTTGAGTTAGCCTATCGCCTAAGGCTGCCTATCGTGTGTTATTGAGTTAGCCTATCGCCTAAGGCTGCCCATCTCTCTATCGCCTAAGGCTGCCGGTTGCTACTCCTTCACGCGCGAGAAATTTTCCAAAAGGCGCGTCAGTTGCCGGAGTTTGGTTCACGCGCACGTCAGTTGTTGCTCCTTCACGCGCGCGTCAGCCTGAAGAGTCTTAACACGATCTCCATTCTCCATCAGCTTGTAGCAGGGGTCGCCACATTGCGGGTTGGGTTTGATGGATCCGCCTACGAAGGGGAAGGGCCGGGTGTAGATAGCTACACCACCCCAAAAAAAAAAAACAGCTACATGTAAGCGGAGAAACAGAGATACTGTACTATCACCAGGATCATTACGAGTGGGGAAAACGTCCAAGATACATGATGAACTAATGATGGAGAAGGTCCAAGTGATGCTCAAATCAGAGCTAAACTACATGAGAGATGGCATCAGGAAGGAAATGCATGCGAGCGCTGAGAGCTACAGGAACTCCATGTATGGAGACATGATGAGAGAACTAAGGAGAGAGATCCGGGGGATACAGAATGAGGAGATTCAGAGCTTGAAAACGGAATTACGAAACCTAATCAAGGCCAAAGTAAATGTAACAGAATGCGTTATGCAAATGAAACTCGATGAGGCAGTAGCAAGTTTTGAAGCATGGAGAACAAATATGAAAAAACACATGGGGGAAAAGGATGCAATAATCGAGGAGCTAAAAGGAGAACTTGCGGCTTGCAAATCTGCAACTAAGGAGAAGGGAGACGACCAACCTTCGGTGCTGAAGGAGCTCGAGGACATGCAGGATCAGATGAAAACTCTACGGGAAGGAGATGAACAAAAATCGAAAACGGCATCTTCATGGGCGGAACGTCTTGTGAAGACACAAGAAAAGGTTGATGAAGCAGAGAAATGGATTGAGGATGCGAAGAAAGGGAAGGCCCAGATGCTCGAGACCACACCTACTTCTACCATTATTAATATGACCATTGAGGAAGAGCAGAAAAGGAAGGCTCGGGCTCTGCATGTGCGGGTCACAGGAGTCAAAGACAAAGAGAATGTAGATGAAGAAGTGAAGGAACTGCTACAACGCATGGGCATCACAGAGCCTACTCACACAAGTGCATGGAGAGTGGGCAAGAAAGGAATCGATGAGAAGGGAAACGTAAATTATTCTCCGATTCCCGAATATAGAAATAAGGAAAGAATTTCTAAAAAAGAGGCCAACTCTTAAGAAAACCGGTATTTTCTTGGGAGATGACCTTACATTGGCACAAGCGACACACATGCAAGAGTTGATGCCAGAGATCAAGGCAATAAGAGAAAAGGGGAAAATCACCTTTTATAGAGGATGGGAAGTAGTGGTTCTGGAAAAGCGCTCAGCATGACGGTGCGAGACATATGGGGCGACGCTCCGGATAGCAACGTGGAATTGTAATGGATCATATAGGCTAGATGTAGGTGCCTTTGAAGACAGCTTTAGGGACAGAGACATAGTTTTCTACTCAGAGATACACCATATACCGGGACAGCGTATGCCACATGTGAAGGGTTATTTATGGGAAACAGCTGGTCGACCAGACAAGAGATCTCTACAAGGTAGCCGGGGTTCAGGAGGAGTAGCAGTCTTATTTAAGAAGGAGCTGAAACCACTACTACAGATTATCAGGAAAGATGAGCAAGCAAGGTATATGTGGGTGAGAATGAGAGCGGAGACAGGTAGATTTCTATATATCGCTATATGCTACTTCCCTCCGAGTACCCAGTCTACTCCTCACCTAAAGGACAATCCCCTTTCTCCATATTGAATAATGATATATGGGAGTTCTCTAGAGATGGAGACATCGTTCTCTTAGGAGACTTTAATGCCAGAACAGCCAACTCTCAAGCAGTATTCTATAATACTTCTGGGGAAATGCTCATAGAAGTGGATTTATCACAGAGGGGGCTTACTAGAAACTCACAGGATAAAGAACACACTGAATATGGGAGACATCTCATGGAGATGGAAACTATACAAGGTTTGGCCATACTTAATGGTCTAGAGAATTTCCCGTTATCTGGGGGATTCACATGCTTCCCACACACGCATGGGGCCAGTACAGTGGATTATGTCATGACTTCACCAAGCTTTATTTCTAGTATCAAGGAATTTAAGGTGGGACCCAGACCGGTTGGGATTACAGTGGATCATGCTCTATTGACCTTATCAATCTCCTTCCATTACAATGCCTCTCAAGTACAAAGGAAGAAGACACACACAAGATATACTTTCACGCCAGAAACTGATTCAGTCTATGTGGATAAGATCTATAATAGGATGTGGACAGCCGAGCCAGTATATACTGTAGAGGAGATTACTTCTCAATTAACAGAGATACTACATGGAGCAGCACAAGAGGCATACCCACATACTCAACCTGATCAGAAGAGAGGATCTGGGAACATGCCTCAAAACAGTTGGTATGACGAGGAATGCAGAGAGACGAGAACCCAGGTCCAGAAAGAGCCTACA
The DNA here is from genome assembly GCF_014529385.1 of Adiantum capillus-veneris. Classification (NCBI taxonomy): domain Eukaryota; kingdom Viridiplantae; phylum Streptophyta; class Polypodiopsida; order Polypodiales; family Pteridaceae; genus Adiantum; species Adiantum capillus-veneris. The sequence continues at coordinate 31,630,500 of NC_140958.1, read as the reverse complement.
CTTGGGATCATCACATATAAGAAGTCTCGGATTGCTCTTCGGCATATAGTACGTCGCAAGAAAAGGGCATTTTTAGCCAAACTGGAGAAGGATTTATATCAGCTCTTCTTGAGTCAGGACTCACATGAGGCCTGGCGCTTATTTCATGAGCACTCACCGCCTCTGACGATTACTTCTCCTGAGATCTGGGGTCAATATGTAACATCATTATATATGGTATCTGGACAGCCTCCATTACCAGATCCGCTAGAGCCATGCCCTGCTACTACTACTTTCTTTAGTACGGAAATGGTGGAAAAAGCCATTGATAAGATGAAGACAAGAAGAGCATATGATCATGATGGTTTAGTAGCAGAACATCTGATCCATGCCAGGGATCTACTTTCAGAAGTCCTTGCTCGTCTGTTTAATCGGGTCATGTGTGAAGGATTACCTGAATCTTGGAAATTATCTACTCTCGTACCTATTTTCAAGTCAGGGGATCCTATGATACCCGGGAACTACCGTACCATTATGGTAGGTCACACTTTGACTTGACTGTACGCATCCATTCTTGAACAAAAATTGAGTAGATGGGCAGAGAACGAGGGCATAAGGGCAACAGGACAAGCTGGATTCAGAAGGGGTTATTCCACTTTAGATCATTGAGGAAGGAAGAGCAAACGGGAGAAGGATGTATTGTTGCTTTGTGGATTTTCGGAAAGCTTTTGATACAGTACCAAGGGCCAGATTGATGTGCAGGATGCAAGAGTTAGGGGTCCCCAAAGAGATTATTTGGGGGATCATGGCCTTATACGGGTCAGTAACTGGTTATGTACGTACTCCAGAAGGGGATTCCGACATTGTTCACTGCACCGTTGGAGTAAAGCAGGGATGCCCACTGTCCCCTACTTTATTTGGTATGTACATAGATGAGGTATCATATTACATTGATAGAGAAGGTGACAGAGGTGCTTAACTTGCAGGGTCATGGATCCCTTTGTTGTTGTATGCAGATGACATTGTATTGATAGCAGAATCACCAGATGGAATGCAGAGGCAGCTAGATGCATTACATAAATTCACGGAGGACAGTGGACTCTCTGTAAACTTGGGTAAAACCAAAGTTATGGTGTTTAACACCACACCGCAGTGGGTTAGGAGATCGGCACCTACATTTGCATATGGCCAGGATACAGTAGAGTACACAGATGCATACACATACCTTGGGGTGGTATTTGCACGACCGAAGTTTACTCTTAAGAAAGAAGCGGATGCTAGATTATCCAGAGCCTCTGCAGCCCTGGGAGGGTTGGAGAGGATGTGTTCACAAGTGCAGTTTCAGGAACCACGAACAAAACTTTGGCTCTTTGATACTGTGGTGGCTTCGGCTATGCTTTATGGGGTCCAGATTTGGGGACCATTTGTGGATCAGGATAATTGGAAGTCAATGGAGAGACCTTTGGTATCTATGATTTCCCGAATGATTAGAGCCAAGGCCTCCGTACCACACGCGATTACCCGAGCGGAACTAGCGACCCCTCCGATAGAAATTGAAGCTCTTACCAGATCAGTGTCCTTTATACATGGTTTGTGGGATACAAATAATGGCCGATATACTAGACTGGCCCTCGAATCCTCTCGACAATTGGCAATGAAAGGGGATACATCATGCTGGTATGCGCAACTGTCCTCGTGATTTCAGAGACACGGGTTCAGTATGGAAAGATTACCCCCCTTCCAATACTCTCTTGAGGCTCCATCACTGGCAATTACACGAAAGGAGATTAATAAAATCATCCGGCAGGATCTTATACAGTTGGATAGTAAGAGGACATGGGTAGACCCTACACAAGAATTGGGCACGAAGATGGCCGACTACAAAGAAAACTTCCTACAACTATCTGAAGATGGATTTGTGATTCGCCCGAGTTACATGGATACCCACTTGTCTCATGGTTTGAGATGTGCTATTGGTCAGATTCGTACATCCTCACACCAGTTGGAAATTGAATTTGGCAGATTTAGGGGAATCCCACCTGAGAGCAGAATTTGCAAGTTATGCGGAATGGAGCCGGAGACAGAATTACACTATATATGCCACTGCACAGTATACTATGAGATACGTGGGCGTTTTCATTGCCTCTTTAAAGAAGGCTTTGGACCTCTAGATAGAATCATGCAATACCAAGATCAAAGATGCTTAGGCTTGTACCTACTAGAACTACATCGGCACAAGGATAATCTGATGAGAAGACAAAGAGCACTACGGCCTCAGAGGCAGATCACAGACTTCTTCAGATCGAGAGAAGATGGAGTGGAAGGGGAAGCAAGAGGCCAGCAGCCAACACAAAGGAGTACCCACATTCGTACCAAAGGCACCCTAATTGACAGAGCGATTGAGCTTAGGAAATCGAGAGGAAATCGAGACGACCTTGACCAAGATGCAGAAGCACACTGCACCGGAGGAGACTACAACAAAGGATTAGAAGCATTCTAGCTAGACACCCAGAATGCTCCTAAGAAGTTTATTTAATACTTTGTATTTAGTTTTTTCACATTTACTTTCACACTTAGTACTTTAGTATTAAGGTACCCAGACATTGTAACAGATTCACCACTTTTGTATCAGTTTGGTCTCATAGGTCATTCTGGCCTTTTGAAGACGTTAATATAACATTTCATTTCATTTCATTTCTCTCTCTCTCTCTCTCTCTCTCTCTCTCTCTCTCTCTCTCTCTCTCTCTCTCTCTCTCTCTCTCTCTCTCTCTCTCTCTCTATCTAGGGTCATGAGTTATGAGGATCAGAGATGTCTTGGACTATATCTACTTGAGTTACACAGGTATAGAGACACTTTACTGGGGAGAGCTAGAGAGAGGCAGTCCCAGAGACACATTACAGATTTCTTTTCACTAGATATGGGACAGCCAGAGGAGCAGCCACCACTGCAGAGCTCGTCCCACACTCATTCGACCACTACTGGCACTCTCATCGACCGAGCACTGGAGCTACAGAGATACAGACGACCGCGACTGAGGAGAGGAGCTACACAGCATCGACGGAGACTACAACAGAAGATTCGAGCCATACTCTCTCGACATCCAGAGTGCAGATGAGGATGGATCCTCACCATTTCTTCCATCTTTGTTTCACACACTGTTACATCCAGTTTACCGGGTACCTATTGTATCAGCTGCTACACCCACGTAGTTTTAGATTGTAGTAGTAGTAGTAGTATTTTGTTCCACTTCTAGTTCTTTTGTACCCAGACATGGTATTAGATTCACTATTTTGTAACTAATTGGTCTCATAGGTCATTTTGGCCTTTTGAAGACGTTAATATAACATTTCTATTTCTATTTCTCTCTCTCTCTCTCTCTCTCTCTCTCTCTCTCTCTCTCTCGGTTCAAAGTTTGCTATGAATATTTTGTAGACAACAAATTATTAGAAATCAAGTTGTGAAAGTATTGCTGAGACATGATAGTGACTCATGAGGTCAGCTCTTCATTAAACCAGGAGAGGGTGAAGTTTCACTGCTCAGGACCATACGAGAACCTTGGAGTCATTGTCATGAGCATTGAAGATGGCATAAAAGATCAGAACCACCTCAAGCAGCTAGATGATCAGTAAGTTCTTTCCAAGTCCAGTTTTTGGTCCAGAGGCATTCGAAATATAAACTGAAAGAATCAAAGTGTGCCAATCCTTGCATATCTAGAACGTTCGTTAACCTGAAAAGCTTCCTTTGGTGTACATCCACTATTCTGACTTTAACCATGTATAAGTGATGTTGGTGTTTTTGTTTATGTTTCAAAAGCCATTGAAGCTCTTTAGACCGTGTATTGCTTCTCCTAGACCAGTCACGCATTTCCAAGTGCTTTTACTTGTTTATGTAACAAGACTGCGCTTTAGCCAAAAAATCAGAGAAATGAGGAGAAGACAAGAAGCTTATTTTCTTGCTTGAAAATGCCACATTTTCTATTGGTCTCTCATATCAAGTAAAAAGCCAAACAATCTGAGAGGTAGTTTGAGATCAGACTTGTTTAATCTCATTTATTGTTTGCTTCTTCCTACCTCGGTACAAGGAGAGAAAGGATGAAGTGTGAGTTAAATCCACAGTTTTTTCTTTCATGAAAGTTTTAATGTTGCAAATTGGTTTTGTTGAACTCCTTTTGGGGCGTAGGAAAGAGGCTGTAGGACAAATAGCAGAACATGCTTTAGAAGTTGAGCTATGGAGGGAGCTAATAGGAAAGCGGTGGACTCAGTCGAACATCTGGTAGAGTTCCCTGGCTGCACGTTTTCGTGTAGCAAAAATACATTTTTCACTTACTCAGCGGAGAATTCCACTAGGGGCTCCTTCTGTTTGCTAGCAGCTATTTCCTGACAGAAAAACTCAGTACGCTGAACTGTGTTGATGTATGCTCGTGTGTATGTGTGTGTGGTGTGTGTGGTGTTCGGGAGCATACGTTAGTACCTAGTTCTACACCCACTATTGGGCACTGACAGTGTTAGTGGGAATGTCATGGTATTTAGTCAATACTATGCATGATGGAGCTCATGGTTATATCTTTTAGTCGTATAGCGGACATGTAGACTTCACATTGTGAAGTTTTCGTCCGAGTTACAACTAGTTGATACTGTGCTAATTCTTTCCATCTTCTTGTGGTGCGTATGCCCTTTCAACTACCTCATTTTTGTGTTAATTTTTCCGATTTAATGCTTTTCTTAGTGCTAGGCTTCATTATGGCTAAGTATGCCCTTGATCGCTGGAGTCATGGCAGAAAATCAATACGTCGAACTCTATTGATGTATGCTCATGTGTGTGTGGTGGTGAGAATTTGGTGGGGTCTATGCGCAATTGGCCTTGGGACAACAAGCTGTTTTGTGGCATGAGATGTCGTCTTATCCGTGGCTTTCAAATGTGTTGCTTTGTGGTGATTTTAACAATGCACCTGCTGTATCAGATAATACCACAAGACATTTGCATATGCTGGGTATGGAATTATAGGCATGAACAGATCTTGTTACATATACACGAGTGCACTTGTGGACCCTTTTGCATCCCAATATTTCGGGGTATACGTTTCAGCATAATGCTCATTTTGCTTATCTTGCAAGATTAGATCAGTGGTATTTTCTCAACATGCAACAATTTGATGAGTTTATATGCGAAATGAGAACTGACCATTCTTTGCTTTTATTTGATCATGCTCCTGTTATGAGGTTGTTGTGCTTTGGGCAACTACACTATGATCAGCCGCTTGCTAAGAAACATTTGCTTCATATTAACAATGCACATCTTTGTCACGAAGCATTCCGTGAGATGATTTACGATGTTATTTAATATTCCCCCTTTGCTTGCCCAAATGTATCTTGGATCCTGAGACTACCTGGATTCGATTTGTTGCGCGTGTGCAGAGTTTAATTCAGGATTATGGCAAGCATTACATGTTTCAATTATGTGGTAATGTTGAAAATGCCAAGCATGTGTACCAACAACTCGAACTTTTAGCTGACACACGTTTATTGTTTGAGAGTGAATCAACAACTCTTTGTGAGGCCTGGGTGTGTCTGTAGCATAATGATAAATGAAACTGAATCAACAACTCTTTGTGAGGCGTGGGTGTGTCTGTAGCATAATGATGCGAGAGATTATGAAGGCATTGGATATATTCAGTTTGGCAACACGTTCTAGAGTTAACTTTTGGAATCCAAACTCTTGCCTCTTGGTGCTTGTGACAGGCATCATCTGCTGTGGCCGGGCGAAATTCTTGATGCACATGTGGTGGTCAGACACTTAGGATATCCTATTGGCTGGCAAACAGGTAACTAATACCCAGAAGTTGATTGGGTCATGCATGATGCAACGATTGAATGCCAAATTGCACTATTGGAGATTGGATACATGACCGTTACATGTTCGACTTCGTATTGTCCAAAGTATCATGATGACATATGTTCAGTTTTACTGGCCGTTGTTATAGTGGCCTCGCTCATGCCTCTCGTTGCCTTTGTCCGTATTGTATCTCACTTGTGGCGCGCTAGTTCTCATAAGAAAGGCCTCCGTTTGTTAGCAATGGAGAAAATTTTCACTCCCAAGCGTCTTGGGGGGCTGAATATTTAGTACCTTCGTCGCCACGCATTGGCAAGGAAGGCTATGTTATTGCCTACTCTGGCACAACAGTCTCAACCATGGACAATTACAGTTACAGATCTATGTCAGCATGTTATCACTCGTGCCTTTGGTCATTGGAAGACTTTCCTTTGGGAGATTGTGTTTGGCAAGATGGTTAGTCATATTCCTGGTTGCTCGATCACCTCTAGTTTGGTTTCTTTTTGGAAAGTTGTTATGGATCATCTCTCTTGGCATGGCAGGCAGCAAACAGATGGGAATTCATTGCATTTGGAAAGCATTCATTGGGTAGGGTGTTCTCTCTTACTCTAGTTGATTGGTCACCTCGCCAAGCTTACTTTCTCTTTGGCCGAGGCATATGTACGGTGGATGATGTGGTGGATTCAACTGGGAATATGCTCACTTTCTCTCAGGCAGCAACACGCTTTGGGTTGGGCCTTCATTATCGTTAGATTTGGAGTGTACTTGAGTATATGCTGGTGCTTTTCCTCCCCATTCTGCCGTTGGCCACTGGATGCCATATGCAAGATGATTGGAATTTATGGGATGTTCATTTTGATGCGATTTCCGCCGCATTATCTATACTTCCCTTATGCAGCATTCTTGGCTAGCTGATGTAGCAGGGCTATAGTGTCCTTCACGGTATAGTGTCTTTCACAGGATAGGTCTAGGCTGGTCCACACTGGACGGACCCTCTAGGTTGGGGAGTGACACGTGGCAGGGTACCGACGGTGGTCTAGTGGACCTCGTGGCCAGGTCACCACATGGCTGACATTTATGAGCCGTTGGTGGCTCTTTATGGTGGTACATATGAGTAGTAGTGGTGGGTTATTCGATGAGCTTCTTCACCTCTAAGCTTGTACGTAGACGTCTAGAGTGAGTCTTTTACATAGAGCACGTCTTCACCATCCCGGCACATCTGAGCTTCGACACCCCCATTGTACCTGTGAGTCCTGGGCTGGAGCTGAGTGTGCTGCCACGCGAGAGTCTGTATCAGTCTTTGAGATAGTCGAGTCATATGTTCTAGTCTGTTGTTGTGTCTTTGTGAGCTGTGTTGATGTCTATGGTTTCCTTTCTGTTCAGTCTGTTTGAGCGAGATCATCACGCACATTGCACTGAGGACCACCCACTATAGAGAGCACGACATATTATCCGCGCTACAGGTCCTCTCATTTTGGCGATCGCGGTGGGACCTCAAAGGAAGTCTCACTCTTGTAGAGATACAAATCGTGAAGCTAATCGGTTGTTACTTGGCTCCGCACACTTGCTTACACTGCGTAGATAGTCTGTTGGTCTGGTCCTCTCTCGCCCTGGTCCAACCAGTCCTAGTCCTCGTCCCTGGTCCTGGTCTAGTCCTCGCTCTGGTCCAGTCCTCCTCGTCCTGCCAACTAGGCGGTCTAGTCATTGGTCCTAGACCAAGTGATCTAGTCACTATCCTCACTTGTCCTTTTTTAGACATGTGTTGTTCACTGCATGACACATACAAGGCGGTCAGTTGAGCGTCAAAGCGCACTACTGAGCCCTCTGAAGCACTATAATCGAAGAAGCCCTGTGGTATCTAGTAGAAGTCCATTAACCTCATCACCCGTACCTCCACATACAACATCCCCATTCCTTCATCCGGTTTCATATCCTCCAGATCACCTTCTCCAGCAAAGCTCTCTCCTATTCTGCTACAGCAGGCTATTGAGCAACAGGCTCAACAAGGGGCCATGGAGGCGTTGGCTAGTGTGTTGGCTAAGGTAAGCATCAAGTTCCCCACCTTCAAAGGACTCTCCTCGGATGACCATGCACGGAGGTTCGTATCTCTCTGTAGAGGACGTGGTCTTAACAGGGAAGATACTTATCTGGTACTTTTTCCATCCACCTTGGACGGCTTAGCAGACAAATGGTACAGCCAGTTTGCAGAGAATCATTTTGCAACTTGGGCAGACTTAAGACAACAGTTCTGTGCAGCTTTCAGGCTAGGCGACTACCAAGAAAAAGTGTTGGATGAGTTGGCCAACATGGTGCTCCAGCCAGAGGAGACTTTTGCAGAGCTTATGACCAAAACCAAGTCTCTGGTTGCCAAGCTTCCCCAACAACCCGGTGAATTCATGGTTAAGAAGTGGGTGGAGAAGGCGCTTCCCAAAACCTCTCAGCAAAAACTCCGAGAGAGCCTCCGACCTGACGCCACTCTGGAGGAATTCATCGCAGCTGCTACTAGGATAGAGGGGGCTAGGAAGCTGTTCAACAACTCTCCTCACATAGATACTCCCTCTGTGTTTTCGGAAAGTAGTCCTGCTGATCCATTGACTTCTTTGCGCAGATAACTTGAAGCCCTAAAGATACAGAGAGCTCTTCAAGAGGAGAAATCAATATCCCTCAGATAGGAGAAGCCCCCACATCACGACGCTTTGGATCAAATGAAGAGAGAGCTAGAAGAGCTTAGGTCTCAGCAAGAGATTAAGGCTATGGTATGGTGCAACTCATGTCACTCTCCGGGACACCCTCCACAGGACTGTCCCCTTCGGGTTTACTGCCACTTCTGCGAAAAGTCGGGGCATGAAGACAAGGATTGCTACTAGCTCAAGGGGTTGCGACAAATACAGCAAAGTCTTGGTCCTAGTTTTCAACAAGGGCAAGCACCTGCATCCAACATGGTCTCTCCATGTGGCCATCCACACCACATGCCACCTTTATTGTCAGCCCCTCCAATGCAGAGCACTTTTCCCTCTCAGAGCTTTTATCACACCCGTGCTCCCTCCTCACCTTATAGCTTCTATGCCTCCACCTCCAACTCCATGGAGCAAGGACCACCTCGTGCTCGACTCGTCCATTGAATCGGCCCATTTTGTGCTACAGATGCGGGGAATATGGTCATTACCAAAGCAAATGCCCTTTGCTCGAAGGGTCCCCTCCCTGCCGTCATTGCCCTGATATGAAGGATCACTACAGGCAGGATTGCCCTAAAATTCGTGCATCCACGGCTTCGAACCCAAGTCAAAGCCAGACTGAGTTTGCCTTTCCCAAGCTCAATTTGATAGCAATTAGCACTGCTTCTCAGCCGCCCCCTTCTACCCACGTGGTTACCCCTAAAAATAAGCCGTCGCAGTTGGCAGAGGAGCTATCGGGCGTCCTCACCCGGGCCCAGAGAGCCGCTCTTGGTCTTAGCATTCCAACAAGTTCAACTGCCCCACACAGTCTCACACCAATGGATACCGTGCCCGCAGCTGTTAACAAGCCATCCCATCCGCATCTTTGCTCTCCGATATTGATGAATCTTTCTGGGAAGCAGTTTCCGATCTACAAAAGATCAAGGTACCCAAGAAACAACTGGTAGAACAGGACAAGCTTACAGCAGAGTCAGTCTTGAAGAACACCTTCCAACAAGTGTCTCTCTATGACATGCTGTGACTAGATGCAAAGTTTAGCAGTGACACCCTTGCTGTTATTCAATCACTTTATCCTGGAGCAGGTCCTAGTGGCGGGCACCTCCCAGTGCGATCATCAGAGTCCTATATGATATCCAATCTCGCTGCTCCACTCACTGATTATAGAAGCCCTCGCCTGACAGTGTCCGTTTGGGGTCGGCAATTCTTAGGAGTGATAGTGGATGGTGGATTTGGCATCAACCTGATGCCCGAGTTCGCTATGTTAGCTCTAGGTCTACAGCCTACTCGCCCAACTCCATTCACAACTACATTGGCCGACCAGCGAATGGTCTACCCAGTGGGCATAGTGGACAATGTGCCTCTGCAGGTACGAGACTTTACTTTTAACTTGGATTTTGTTGTGGTTCGTCTTCCCCAGATTGAGGGCAGATTTCGTTTGCTCATTGGAAGACCATGGCTGCGACACACTAAAGCACTTCATGATTGGGGAAACGACGCAATGTGGATACAAACTTCTGGCTCCCCGATGCAACCCATCCTCTTAGAAGGAGGTATGGATCGAGTGGTGCAGCAAGTTTCTTTGTCAATGGAAACCAACCCTGAACAAGAACAGCCTACTACACCTGATGCGTCTAACGAAGATCTACTGGAGTGGTTGGAGGCTACCAAATCTATGCCTTGTTATGGCGTCTCTATTCACTCTTTGCATAGAGGTACACCTTCTTCCAATGTTTCCACAGTAACTAAACCCAATGAGCCACCTGAGCCAGCTCAAAGGTTGACTGTCATAGAAGTTACCCCAGATGCGCCCTTGGCCTTGGTGGAAGTCTTTGAATTTGGTGAGCCTATGGAGGACCATAGAAGCGGGCAGAAATCTCCTCAGAGAACAAAGCTCCCTTCACAGAGCTTGTCCTGCCTAATGAATTCCATTCTCATGATAGTTGTCTTGCTCATGGTGGCTGCGCTCTGTAGCATCTCCTCTCTCAACCAGCGGTACATGGACTCCATCTACAGCCCTAGTCCCCCTCACACCTCCTCGCCCTTGCCCTCCCCCTACTCGCCCTCTCCCTACCTCCTTTGCCCTCGCCCCCTCCCTAGGCCTCGCCATCTCCCTACCTCCTTTTCCCTCTCCCCCTCCCTAGGTCTCGCCCTCTCCCTACCTCCCTTGCCCTCGCCCTCCCCATACCTACCCCCTCGCCCTTGCCCTCACCTACCCCTAGCCCTCTCCTTACCTTCCTCGCCCTCGCCCTCGCCGCCCTCCCACCCACCTACCTACTCCCTCACCCTCCCCCTCCCACCTACCTACCCCCTCGCCCTAGCCCCCCTACCTACCTACCCCTCGCCCTCGCCCTCCCCCTACCTACCCCTCGCCCTCTCCTCTACCTACCTACCTACCTCGGATTTCAAGCATTCACCTGGGTACTACCTACCCACCCCTCAGCTTTCAAGCATTCACTTGTGGCTTTCAAGCATCCCGTTGTTAATGCTTTTTGTTCTGCCATTAAGATAGAGCTTAACCTCACCGGCGTTATTACTCGAGCTTCTGATCATCAGTCTTTTCAACAATTTCATTTGCAGGTGAGGACCATGTCATTTTCTTCTCACTATGGTTATGGAGGATAAAGATGCGCTTGTCCAAACTGAGCATATCTCTTTGCTGAGGAGCCACGCTGTCTGTTTTTCCGATTGGGATTCTTGGACTATGCAATCATATTGGGTTCTTGCCTATTAAAAGGCTTAAGGCGTTGTAAGCAGGGTAGTGTTTTACTCCACTTTTGAGGCATGTAAGGTCATGGTTGGGCCTAGCACCTGCTTCAAGAAATGTACGGATGCAGTACCTAGTGGTTTCCTTTCACAGTTTTTTCAGTATTCCTCTCACCGAGACAGTGAGCGGTCTTGTGGCGGGCAACCTGTAGCAGGGCTACAGTGTCCTTCACGATACAGTGTCTTTCACAGGACAGGTCTAGGGTGGTTCACACTGGACGGACACTGGACGGACCCTCTGGGCTGGGGAGTGACACGTGGCAGGGTACCGACGGTGGTCTAGTGGACCTCGTGGCCAGGTCACCACATGGCTGACATTTATGAGCCGTTCCCGGCACATCTAAGCTTCGACACCCCCATTGTACCTGTGAGTCCTGGGCTGGAGCTAAGTGTGCTGCCACGCTAGAGTCTGTATCAGTCTTTGAGATAGTCGAGTCATATGTTCTGGTCTACTGTTGTGTCTTTGTGAGCTCTGTTGATGTCTATGGTTTCCTTTCTGTTCAGTCTGTTTGAGTGAGATCATCACGCACATTGCACTGAGGACCACACACTGTAGAGAGCACGACACATTATCCGCGCTACAGCTGACCACTGTAATGCGCTTTGGTCTTTACACACAAATCTGATCAGTGGTGGAGAAAGGCTCTTACTGCAACTTGGAAGTCCCACTTACCTCTTAACGTGCGTCTTTTTCTTTGGCGCTGTTTGCTGGGGGTTCTCCTGGTTGACACCCTCCTTGCGGCGTGTCACATCAGCTCCTCTCATTGTATCAGTTGCTCGGCTGGTGATGAGATTGTCAAGCATCAGCTCCAGGATTGTCGCTTCACCAGGGCTTTCCTGGACCGCCTCTTTGCATGTATGCACCTTCGTTTTCCCTCAGCAAATTTTCCACAAGCAACTCTAGGTTTTTGGCATTCTTTCGCCTTCCCTTCAACAATTTGCGATTTTCTGCACATGGGCCAGATTCTGGTCGCTATGGTCTTTGTGGCGCCAACGCCATTTGCACATGTTTCATCACCATGAGGCGGATCCTTTTCCCTCGTTCAAGATTTCGTTGAGGCAATCATTACATTTTGCCTTTGACATTGGGGACATCTCTGGAAATCTTGCAACTTTTCAATGTTTGCGTTTAGCACTTTCATATCACAGAACACTTCTGTGTTCCTCCCTTTATATTTGATCTTTTTCGTGGGTTTTCGTCGCGTTGAGGTTTCTTGTAAATTAATCAAAGCATATTTACAAAAAAAAAGTGTGTTTGGTGGTGAGCACGTGGTGTGCCTTCGAGAGGTGGGCTCTCTGCACCCTGCACATGTCCTTGCAGCACCCCCTGCCCGCCTGCGTGAACCCTAGGAGTTGCACGACTTACTGCTGCAACCAGTAACGCCCTCTGCCCTCCTGCTCGAGCCCTAGGACCTGCGGGACCTGTTGTTGCAGTCAGCGCTCTGTGCGGTTCTACTTGTTGCATGCGTTGGTGTGTGTGTGCGTGGGTGTCTGTGTGTACAGCCTGGTCAGGTTAGGGTTTCCTCCTCGCTTGCCCAGTTGCTTGCGAGTGTGTACGTGCGATTGTTCTCTGCTTTACCACCAAAAAAAGTAAAAAAAAAGTGAGTGCTCTCTGCTGAGTTTTCCCTAAAACTGTACAGCAAGTGCCTTTGTGTTCTGAAAGACAGTAGTAAAGGAACGGAAACTCGGTATAGGGAAAGATCGCTTCAGAAAAATCACGTGTTCAAGCTTCATGACAGATATCCCTACATCTACAAAAGATGCAAAGCAATGGACTCTTCATTGGATGAAGATCGCTTCGGAAAAATCACGTGTTCAAGCTTCATGACAGATATTCCTACATCTACAAAAGATGCAAAGCGATGGACTCTTCATTGGATGATCCAATGGTCCTCATGAAGGAATGCCTGCACGATGATTCTGAAGATCCATGCAAGCCTTGGGATGGTTCAGAACCCGAGAAAGAAGTTGCCATTCCTGTTCAGCAATTCATTGATCTTGTTGTCCAGTATGCGCTAAATCTTGTTATACTAGAGGGAAAACCTCTATCTGTATGAGTGAATGTACTTCTCAAGCATTTTAAAGCTCTATCTACTCATCATAACTTATTTTATTGCAAGACTTGACTTTGGAACTGCATGCGAAAATTGTGCACATGACCTATGCCAATAAGATGAAAGCTCTCTCTCTCACAATACGCCATTTGGGATATCTGGTTGGTTGGAATGTGTTCGCAATGCATAAGCTTGAATGGGTGCTCTAGAGAATGCACTTAAAGCTTAGCTTTTAAAAATTGTCAACCTGGCCATTACATGTGCAACTCGGAATTATCCAATGCATAAAGATGGCTTATGTGTAGTTCTATTTGCCACTTTTATGCTGGCTCAACGGTGCCTTGGGTCTCTTATGTCATGTATGTTGGAACATCTCTGGCGTACTTTCTCCCGCAAGAAAGAATTGTGGTTTCTATCTATGGGTAAGTTATGCACTCCTAAGCGACTGGAGGAATTAATATTATGGATTTACGTCGGCACGTTTTGGCTCGAAAAGCTATGCTTCTGCCTGCGCTGATGGACGAACGACAACCATGGACGCTCATGGTTTCACATTTATGTGATGGCATTGTCACGGCATCTATTGGTCATTGGTGTCCTTCGTATTGGGATGTCATTTTTGGGCAATTCGATGGCCATATTCCGCGTGTCCTTTCACTTCGTCTTTTGTTGCAAATTGGAAGGCTGTTACCTTGCACTTATCCTGGCACGGTCATCAATCTCCTTCAGAAAACTCACTTCGGTTGGAGAGCATCCATCAGAGCAAAGCATTCTCTCTTACTTTGGTTCAACGTTCTCCTCGACAAGCTTACTTTTTTTCGCAGAAAGGGATTTGCTAGGTTGATCAAGTGGTGGATAGTGCGGGACAGGTTCTTTCTTTTCCGGTTGCTGCTATTTGTTATGACTTGAGAGCTCATTATCGATGCCTATGGTACCAAATTCAGTAGCTACTTGCAGATGTTTCACTAGTGCCTTTACTGTTTTGGGGACTCATGGCTTTTTGACTAGCATCTTGGCCATATTAGGATAGACTGCATATCTGGTGGGTCTGCTTATGCCTTGTTGCAGTATGATGTATGGATTGTGGCTTATGGAAATCAACTGTGGTCACTCTCCAGACCTCAATTGTGGTGGCAAAAAATACTCTCTCCCATTTGAAAGAATCACTTACCACTCAAGGAACACATTTTCTTGTGGAGATGCATGGTGGGTGCTCTACCGGCTAGTACTTTGTTGGATGCACGACGCATTGCTTCTGTTGTTGTCTCCGTTGTCATGGGGCTGACAAGTTTGTTACGCATTTGCTTTGGGATTGCCGCTGCTTGCGGACTTTCATCAGGCAGCTTCCTCTGCTCTGCGCCTTTGTTTCCCAATTAGAATCTTTCATAGACGGTTTTGGATTTTTGAAGTTCTTCAACCGTGAGATCTTCCTCAGTTTGGTCAAATTTTGGGTTATGTGGACCATATCGCACCAGCGCAACTCTTGGATGTTTCATGCATTACAAATTGACCCTTTCCATTACTTCAAGTTTTCGCTTGGACAAGCGCTACATTATACTTATGATGTGGGAAATATCTCTCTTAAAGCTTCCAAGATTTTCTTTGATTGTTTCTAGCTTTTGAAGCATCGCAACGCTTCGCCTGTAGTACGTTTTTACTGTGGGTTTTCCTTGTTTTGAGGTTTCTCACTTGTAACTAAATCATGACTTACACAAAAAAAAGTGTGTGTGTGTGGTGTTTGGGAGCGTATGTTAGTACCTAGTTCTACACCCACTATTGGGCACTGACAACGTTAATGGGGATGTCGGGGTATTTAGTCAATCGTATCAATGATAGGGCTGATGGTTATATTGTCTTGTGGGTGACTACCATGGGTCTATACCTTGCACTTTCTTGTACGGATGAGTTTGGGCTTATCTTGGATTCATCTAGGTATATTTTTTAGTCCTATAGCGGATGTAGCGACTTCACATTGTGAAGTTTTCATCCGAGTTATGACCAGTTGATATTGTGCCACTGCTTTCTATCTTTTATGGTGCATATGCCCTATCAACTACCTCATTTGTGTGCTAATTTTTCCGATTTAATGCTGCTAGGCTTCATATGGCTGAGTCTGCCGTTGATCGCTGGAGTCATGACAGAAACTCAGTACGTTGAACTGTGTTGATAATGCTCCTATGCGTGCGCGAGTGGTGTGTGTGGTTTTTGGGAGCATATGTTAGTACCTAGTTCTACACCCGTTATTGGGCAGAGATGACATTAGTGGGGATGTCCTGGTATCTAGTAGACACTACGCATGATGGAGTTGAGGGTTATATTGTATTGTGGGTGACTACCATGTGTCTATACCTTGCACTTCTTTTTAAGGGTAATTTGGGCTTTTCGTGGCATTTGGGAATGGTTTTTAGTCGTATAGCATACATGCAGACTTCACATTGTGAAGTTTTCGTCCGAGTTACAACCATTTGATATTGTGCTAATTCTTTCCATCTTTGTGGTGCGTACGGGCTTCATTATGGCTGAGCCTTCCCTTGATCTTCCCAAAACGACGGTTAAGGTTTGAACTCCAGCCTCTTCTGGTAATTATGTGCCCCCGGTGAAGGTTGCATTCTAAACGAAGCTCCCCTTTAATGATAATAAGTCTCTGGCGGAGACATGGGATAAGTGGTGCATTTGTATAAAGAAGCAGTTACAGGAAAATCAGCTTCATTGTCGGTTTCTGGTGGCCGGTAGTGCCATCTAGGCGCTTACTGAACCATAGTGAAGAAAGGCCCTAGGCGCCATTATCGCAAGAATGCCTCTCGGTGCTCTCACGTGCGCTCGGAGCTTCCCTGAAGTCTCTCAAACTGACCCTGAGTGTGTGTATCAGTTTCAGCCAACTCGGAGTGGAGTACTGGGCCCGTGAGAATGGACCAAGCTGCAACACCCCAAGTGTACTTTCTGGCTGTAGACAGGTCAGGCATCAGTCTGAGAACCCAAAGCCAAGCCAGCTGTGCCCTGGGGCACTCCCACAAACAATGTCGTTGACTTTCCACAGGATGGCCACGGGCTACACATGTTGCTGAGAAGCCGTTGTGTACCAACCAACTCCCATTGATGTAGGCTTGTGCGCTTCTAGCCATTGAAACATAGTAAGTCTTCTCGTCTTCGCCCGTCTGCTCTCCCACAACCGCTCCCAAAAACCTGACAAGAACTCAGCTATAAGTCCCTTTTCCTGCCAATGAAGTGTTGCGGCTGGGCGAGCGTCTCTTTGTGTTGTTAGTATGTGTCGCCCGAAACGAGCTGTGTATTGGACAAAAGGAGTCCCTTGGTGATCGGGTGATGAGAAAGGATCGTGCCAGAACTGTTGCACTCGTATTGGAGGGTTGCTCTCCCAAGCCCAAAGCTGCGGGTGTCCTCACTCAAGATCTACTGGGTCAGGATCGACGACACAAGTCCTCCCACAAGTGCCCACAACTCTAATCCTCTCAAAACAGCACTCTGCAACCTGTGGTGCCTCTACTGAGACTATGTGAAGTTGACCCTCCCCGTGAATCTCGGAAAACATGGGGGGCACTGTCTCCGAGAAAGCCCTAACGGTAATGAGGACCTCCAAGCGCGTGAAAGCCCCCATCCATCTAGGAGCTGCAGCCTCAAAATTGGTAGGTGTCGGCCCTTAAAGAGCGTGCCGTCCGCAGTGCTACCTCTTCTGTCCAGGAGTCCTCATGTATATATACATATCATGGTGGGCTCTACGTGTCAGCAAAGAAGTGTGCCACAATGTGTGTGCATCTTGCCATGTCTGGAGGTGTCACTAAGAACTTGACCAACAGCCACAAAGTCTGTACCAGATCTGTAACCCCCGGGTCTCCGATGTGATGAGAGAATTGGAGGGCCTGTGCTTGCAGCCAATCCATCATTGGGTCTAGAGTTCACTCAGACTGGTCCCTGCCAGATAAGGGAAAAGCAAAGCCAACCGTCGTGTCCAGGGCCTCTACCCCTCTACCTGCAAGGAACAGTACATGAACTCTGAAGCAAGCTACCTTAAAGTTTGGTGAAGAATCGCCAAGAAACCGTGTGAAGTCGTAGGTGAAGCGTACCTTGAACAGCAGGCTGCTCCCCTTCTATCTATTAGGAGGAAGCTACTGCATTGGAGTTCGGCACGACTCTCTTTGGCAGAGAGAGTTGTAGTGGCCAACCAGATGTTGTTGGCTACTATGTGGTATAGCACGTCTGGCTGGATCTTCTCGAGCTCCTGTATCAGCCAGCTGGAGAGGCTGATCAGGAACTTTCTTTGGTCAGGGCGCCACACCTAGCTCGCCCGGGCCAAAGTAGCCTAGTAGGTCATCACCTTACCATGTTCTCAGGGGGGGGGGGGCTGGGGATCATTGACCCAGCACAACACAGGAGAGCCCTTCTTGGGAAGTTTGTGGTCAAAGGATTGCTTCTAGGGGAGGAGCCTTGGAAGCAGTTGTTGCTTCACCGACTTCGAGCTCGGGTCCCTCATGCAAGAGGCCTTTGGAGCTCTTCCATCAGCTGAATTTTCACAGAGATGCACAAAGTTGGTTTGAGCAGGAGGTTAGTGGAAAGTTTTGTTGCGAGCCTGCTTAGATCCTGGGAGCAGATGAGGAGAGGCCTAGAGCATCATCAGCCCACTTGCACGGAGGAGCGCTTGAGGCAGCTCCTTTTTGGGAACCCCATGGTCAGCACGCAGAGAGGCCAACTGGTTTGTAGTAGGCATCATGGTTCTTGGGGTCCGATGGCAGAGGGTCTAGCCCGTACTCTCGTTGATTGACTTCAGTTTTCAGGCTTGTCCAAGGATGCTCTGAGCATCCTTCTACGAGGCATGAGAGGGGTGCAGAGCATGTGCCAGGACATTATAGAGGCTTTACCAGAGGAGTGGCTCACCCCTCTTGAGACAACATCTCCGAGATGGATGGGGGCCTTCACGTGATTGGAGGTCCTCATCGCAGTTCGGGCTTGCTCAAAGTCTGTACCTTTGAGCTTCAGGGAGAGGGTCGCCTTCCTAGAGTCCCATTAGAGGCTTCTCACGTTGCAGAGTGCTGTTTTCACAGGATAAGAGTTTTGGGCATCAGAGGGAGAACCTGTGTCTTAGATCCTTACCCTACAGATCTTGAGACAAGCCACTTGCGGCTTTAGGCTTGGGAGAGCTTGGAGGTAGTTCTGGAGAGACCCTTTCTCTTTAGCTGATCACCGTGGAATCCCATTCTTTCAACACACAGTTTGATTGGGGCACCCCATACAGGCAGCTCGGAGAGAGGCTCGTCCTGTTGCAACACTTCGTTGGCAGGAGGAGGGCCTCACAGGTCAGTTCTTGTCAGGTGTCTGGGAGCTGTTGTGGGACTCCAGACAGTCGAGGAGACTCACTTTGTTCCAGTGGCTTGCTGCCCATAGAGCTACAGCAATTGGGAGATGTCTAGAACACAGTGGCTTTTTGGCAGCCTGTGCAGCTTGTGGTCATCCTTTGGAGAGTCAGCGACATTGTCTGTGGGACTGCCCCATGGCACAACAGGTTTGGCTTCGAGTTCTTCGACTGTTGCCAGCTTTTTCCACAGCTCGACAGTACACTTGGGCTGCTGTAACGTGGTCCACTCTTACGAGCCCTATGCTCCATATTGAGTTGGCTTCCACCAAGAGGACCATAAGCTTGCCATAGAGCTTACCCGCCAGGAGTGGTGCAGTGAGAGGGAGGTGTGTTGGGAGCTCATTTGTGGCCTGACACTTTGGTTCATTTGGCGAGCCTGCTGCTTCCTCATCTTCGAGGCTCACCTTGTTCTATTGGTAGAGACTGTGTGTGATTTTTGGTTGGAGCTGATTCACACTCTCAAGGGCCAGTTCGAGAGACTCCAACAAGCGCGGAGAGGCTTTCTTGCGACTTTGGCGCCCAGGGCCTTTCTTCACCATGGTCCAAGGTGCACCCAGATGGCACTACCGTCCACCTGTGTGGCTCTCTCCTCCTCCTTCCATCTCGTGATTTAGCCCCATTGTACATATTCTGTTTTTTAATTGTGAGTCTCCCCTTGTTGATGTAGCCCTCTCTAGTAGAGGTGGTTGTAGCCCTATGGACAATTTTATTAACTCATGGAAGAATCTTCTTCTCGGAAAAGAAAAAAATACCGGAAGAGGCTGGAGTTTAAACCTTAAGCGTCTTTTTGGGAACCATCCAAAGCATCCTTTCGTGTGTCCTTGTGTTTTCTCTTTTCTATCTCTCTATTTTTCTTTTGAGACTTATGGAATTAGGTGCGGTAGACATCAATACCTATTTCCCTTTTCCCTTATCCCACAAAGGAAGGCGTTGCCGAAGTCGAAGCACGTTATATCTAAGTTCTAGAGGGGACTTTGGGGGTGAGGAGGTTGTGGAGGCGGTAAGGCCGAAGACGCTAAGGAGATGCCCCTCTCTCTGTACCTCAAAGAACAAGCAAGAGCCTAAGTCTGAGCTGGCCCTCATGGCTATGAGAACCTCTAGTCACGTGAACGCCCCCATCCAGCGAGGGGAGCTGACTGCTCTAAAGGGATGAGCCAATCTGGTGGTAGAGCCTTTGCAATGTCGTGACACATGCTCTATGCTCCTCTCCTGCCCTGCAAGTGTATGCTTTGAAGCTCCTCTAGAAGACGTCTAAAGTACAGCAAGTCCCCAAGAGAGCGGACTGGCCCCTTTGCCATGGGACCCCAGGAGACATGTGGACGGCTCCCAACCACATGACCACGCTGGGCACGAACTAAATGGTTCAGCAACTGTGGCTTTCTCAGGCGCTCCTCAATGCAAGAGGGTTGGTAGTGCTCCAGGCCACCCCTCAACTGCTCTCAAGCTTGTAGTAGGCTCACTGCAAACCGATCCTCCCACCTCCTACTCAAGCCAACTCTGTGCATCTCTGTGAAAATCCATTGTGTGGAAGGACTCCAAGGGCCCCCTGTCTAAGGGACTCTAGCGCTAATCTGCTGCAACAACAGCTCCTTCCAGGGGTCCTCACCTAGAAGAAGACCTCTGATCACCAACTTCCCAAGGAGGGCTCTACTCTGCCGTGTTAGGTCTATGATCCCCAACCCTTCGTGTCTAAGGGACTCTAGCTTCAATCAACTGCAACAACAACTCCTTCCAGGGCTCCCCACCTAGAAGAAGACCTCTGATCACCAACTTCCCAAGGAGGGCTCTACTGTGCCGTGTTAGGTCCATGATCCCCAACCCTCCGTGGGAACGAGGTAGTGTGATGGCCTGCCAGGAAACCTTGGCCCCGAGCCGATTGTGTATCACGCCCTGACCACAAAAAGTTCTTGGTCAACCTCTCCAGCTGGCTGATGCAAGAGCTAGATAAAATCCAGCAAGAGGTAATGTACCACATAGTAGGTAAGAGCACCTGGTTGGCTACTACTACCTTGCCAGCCAAAGAGAGCCGCACTGAGCTCCAATGCAGTAGCTTTCTCCAAATAGACAGGAGGAGAGGAGCGTTTTGCTGCTCTGGTGTCAAGTCCAAGCCAACTTGACAACCCAGATAACGTACAGGTGTCCCAGACTCCCAGGGGAAATCCACCTGAAACCCTCACTTGGTGACCACTCTGGGGTGAGAGAGCTTCCAACCCAGAAAGCCACTATCTTCCTCCAGTTGATCAATGCTTCCAATGCACAGCAAAACACCTCAAGAGCCTGCTCACACCTCTGTAGGTTGGCCTCTCAGCCCTCCAAGTAAAAGCCTGAATCGTCTGCAAACTCTACGTCCAGAAGCTCCTCTCCCATGATGGACAACTGTAAGCCTCGCAGTCCCAGCTCCTAGGAAGTCAAAAATCTGCTCATCGCCTCAGCGTAGAAGAGAAACAGGAAGGGGGCAAGAGGGCATCCCTGTCTAACCGATCATGTGAGCAAAAATGATCCCTTCTTCCCCTTGCCAAAAGCACCTGATTGTGAGCCCGCTTGTAAAGAACTGACACCCCCGGATCCAAGGCTATTCACTGTAATTGCTTTTTAGGCCAAGGGCCTTTAAATATGAGGTTTGGGCTCATTCTCTGGCATGCTTCCTGGAGAAGGTGCAGAGTCTGGAGTACCGGCTTGTACTGTGTTGATGTAATATAAAGAAATACGGAAAGGGGCGCCAAGGTTTGGGGCCAATACTCTCTAGGGTGGAATTCCGCCACTCCGTGCTGCGTGTTGTCTCTCTCTCTTTCAGTTCAGTTGTTATTTGAAGTGCTAAAAGTCTATTTCAGTCTGTTCTTTTCTATTGGCACGTGGTGCCCGTCTTGTGACAGTTCTACCAGAGCATCAGGCGTGTGCTTTTGTGAAAGCATATCGGTCCTACAAAAGAGGAGATAGAGCTATTGGAGGTATCTTCGCTCTCCAACCCGGACTTATTAGCCACTCCCACCCTTACTTCATCGCGCATCAGGCGTGCTCCAGTCTTCACCGCTCATGTCCTACAGGGCATAATCCATAAAGATCACTTGCAAGAGAAGGATCCAAGGTTTGTTTCGAGCTGCTGTTTTTCTCAAAGATAGTACCATGCACATGTCTATAGCTACCAAGCCACACACTTCCAAGGACTTGGCAAGCTTTCAAGAAAAAATTTGCCCGAAGTTATATGGTTTCTGACATCTTCCTTCAAAGTGCAACTTCTGGCAGAGTGGGGAATCCTGAAATGCTTGCCATGGAAACCCTAGCAGATTATAACTTGAAGTTTCTCGACATCTCTCAGTAGACGTCTCTTCACGAGCAGATGACCTTGGAGATCCAGCGTGATTGCTATCTTTTGGGACTACCATCGCCGCCAAAGAAAACACTCTCTTTCCAAGAGCTGATGGACCATGCTATGCTTGGCTACGACCTCATGGAAGGAACCTAACCCTAATTTTTGGTGCAGGTGTCAAGATGGAAAGTCAGTCGACTTTTCAAGCTCGACTGATGTTGAGATTGCTTTTTAAGTTTGACTTCTGTTTGAGAAGTTGTTTAGTGGTCTTGTTTGAAATGGATGGTATCTGTTTTGAACCTGTCTTGGTGCCGTTTGAATTGTTGACTCTGGTTTTAATACTGGTTTCAATGATTGGTGATTTTACTCCCGGGTGGAGAAGTGAGAAATACTGTTTTGGTATTGTATTGTTTGGATCTCGGAACGACGCAGGCAGATGCTTGGGGAACGTTTCGTTGTATGTTTGAAAACCTCCGAACGACGAAGGCCGATGCCAGGGGAGCGTTTGGTTGTATGCTTGAACTTCCAAGCGACGCAGACTGCGGTCTGGGGAGCGTTCGGTTGTACAGTCCTCTGAGCTCATGGCCCGGACCTTTTTAGGTTATTTGCGGGGGGAGTGACGAGGTAGTCGTTGAGTAGCTTCATACCGCAGACCGTTTGTCTTGAGGGAGTGCTCATCGACGCTATTTGTTGTGTCTTGTAACATGCATATGTAAGCATTTGTGTTGCATTGTGATGTGCAAATTATTGAATATTCCTAATTGGATGAGATTGCCTGGGTATGTAATTTTTTAGTGCATCAAGACACCCGTGGAAGATCAGTATGGTCTGGGTGTGATGGCTAATTTTACTACGCCGGAATATCAAGAGTTCCAATCTAGAGGAAAGGAGAAGCTAACTTTTTGATCAAAAGAGCAGAAAGGAGAAGCTAACTCCTTGATCAAAAGAGCAGAAAGGAGAAGCTAACTCCTTAACAAAAAGAGCAAATTGATTGTCCCTCGGAATGTCCCTCAGAATGACTCTCGGAAATTTTTGAGCTAACTTGAGTTGCTTTGCAGATATGCTGTAATCACGGACGATTACTCTCTTTCAAGAAGGGGAGATGTAACAAACTGCTGACGTGTCAAGGTTTAAAGAATGGCTCAACTTGCAAACCCTAAGAAGAACAAGTAACAGAAGAAGAAGTCCTACCAACTTATGGGGACCCCGTTTGATGGGGCCCCAAGTAACAAAGGATTAAAATAAAGCAGGACCTACACACAGACACACACAAACTGATGACGTAGCAGGCTGTACGGATTTTCGCGTTTTGCGCTAGCTGATGATGTGGCAGGCTGTATGGATTTCCGTGATTTACGATGGCAGCTTTTTGGCTTTGCTTTTGGACCAGATGCTTTTGAGTTTGAAGGCTTTTCACTGTAATTGCTTTTTAGGCCAAGGGCCTTTAAATATGAGGTTAGGGCTCTTTCTCTGGCATGCTTCCTGGAGAAGGTGCAGAGTCTGGAGTACCGGCTTGTACCGTGTTGATACAATATAAAGAATTACCAAAAGGGGCGCCAAGGTTTGGGGCCAATACTCTCTAGGGTGGAATTCCGCCACTCCATGTCGTGTGTCATCTCTCTCTCTTTCAGTTCAGTTGTTATTTGAAGTGCTTAAAGTTGTTCAAGTCTGTTCTTTTCCATTGGCACGTGGAGCCCGTCTTGTGACAACTCCTCTGTGTATCTGAAACTGTAAGGATCGCTGGTGCATGATCAAAGAAGGTGGTACCTGCCAGAATGCATACTACTCCTCCATTGTCACATAGGTGGCCACTAGCATAGAACCCGTATATCCTCGATAGATTCACCTCTCCTGTCAGACCGAGAGAAAGAGAGGCTATCTGATGGTCGTACAAATCCTGCATGTTGCCATACATTGGAGATCCTCATGGTCATGCATAGCTGCTCCCAAGCTGCCAACTCAGCTCCGTGCACTGTAGCATGGCTGCCTCCCGTCTTGTCTGAGGGGTCCTCCAACATGTTGAAGTCCCCCCCAGACACCATTGCTCTGCGTGAGGCAAGGACCCCACTATATGTGCCCAAGCTCGGCCCCACCACTTGCATGATTGGGCGCATAGATGTTCAGGAAACCATAAGGCAGCCTTGAACCTGCAAAGTAATCCATTGTGCCCTGCCTGGCACTAAAATGCCCCTGTCCACAATGGCTGGCTGCCATGAATCCGCAATAGCCATCAATTTATACACCACAGGCATGAGCGTCGTTGGCCTGCATTGAGAGAACTCTCCACACAACGCATGCTTCGGTATCAACTTGAGCAAGCCTTCTTTCCAAGAAGCGGGCAATGCCTACTATTCCCATGCCGTATTCATCATGAACAAGGGCACCTTTAGGTCATCCCAAAACAACAAGAAAAAGTCCACAGTATGACCACCCCAACCGGGAGCTTTTCAACGGCCCAAGTCAAGCAAGCTGGCATAAAATTTCGACACGGTGAAAAAAACTTCCAAGTCTAGAGCCTGTTGTAGCAAAAGAGTGGGAGTGCCTTTATTAGTAAAAGCCTGTTGGGGAGCGCGAGTGTACCACTTGGCCAATTTCCTCTCATTATTATGACGTAACATAATGCGGGTAGAAAGAAACTCAGTCAACTGAGTCTCAGGAAGAGAAGAAGTGTTGGCCAAGTGCATCAACCTTTGACAAGTATCTTGTGCTTGCTAAACTTGGTCTCGCAACTGTGACAAATAAAACCTGCCATTATCTTCAACAACACATTGAACGCGCATAACAAAGCGAAACCAGGTTGAGTCCATGTCAAGATGCATCTGCGAAATCAAAGGCGGGATAATATCCCCAAACATAGAGCGTAAAAGTTCATGCATAAGTTAAGCATTATTGACATGCAAAAGATGCTTCCTCGGAAGGGAGCCATCAGCCAAAAAAGATCCAAAGCACAATTTCAAACAAATGGGAGCACGATATGAGAGGCACACGGTATAATCAATCCTCGTGTCACATACAAAGTCATCATACTATTGCATATTGAAAGGATACTAGCGATCTAGTTGAGCGCAATACATAGATTGAGCATTATGTTGAAATGTGCATGCGGGATCACCCGCATTCAGAAGAGGCCATAAATTCAAACCACGACAAGTCAACAAAACATGATCCCATGATTGGCGTTCCACATGAAGCATGTGAGAGTGCCCAATAGTGTTGTCTGTGATATTTGGAGCAATATTAAAATCCCCACAGAGAAAAGCATTGGAATGCCAAGAATACGAGGAAACGACACTCCACAACCGTGATTGATGAATAGATGTTGTGTATGTATATAATCCCCCGAATTCAAATACTTCCCCATTAACAATACATAGGACAACCATTCATCTCCCATCCGGGTCCTTGAAGACCAGAGGCAAGAAGAGCTCATGCAGAACTAGCATAAGCACTCCAGAAAAACCAGCCAATCCTGCATAAGCTGTCCAATAACCCGCAAAATAGGAAGTTTGTCTAGTGAAATGGTGTTGGTTATGCTCTTGAACAACAACTATGTCCGCCTTACATGTATGTACGTAGTGCCATGTAAGTCGCCACTTGTCGTGGTTGTATACTCCCCACACATTATATGAGATGCAATTCAAAGAACTATGCATTCTGCACAGTATATATAGTGGGCGAGGAAACAAGAAAAGGAGAGTCAAGCACTGGTGCCCATTGACACATCCTTATCTACAGTGGGCACGTGAGGTGGCATAGCAATAACCAGGACTAGGGGTGCTCAAAACAGGGGCACCATGCGATGAAGAGGCTTCCCTTGTTACCACTTCTTTGTAGGAACAAACAACTTTATCCGAGGCCTCAGCCAAAGAAGTGTTATCATTACAAGGGACTTTTTTATGAGGGGCATTTTTCAATGGGAACACAGTTACGAGAAGATGCCAAAGTGCGGGCTTTAAGAGTTTTCTTTGGCACCAGCCAAGCCGGAGAAGCTGCAACATGTTCTTTGCCTTTATCATTAGCATTCGGAGAAGCAGGGATCGACTGCAATTGTGCTCGCTTTCCTTTGCCTTTGTTCGTCCTGCCATGGCTGTGGAAGCCGACAGGCCTTTGATCAAAGGCTTAGCAGAAGATTTCGGAGGTCGTGGAGCCACAGAGGAAGGGATAGCTAAAGGAGGTGGCAGCAGATTCGGTTCCGAACATTCGGATTGCATATGTCCAAATTTGCCACAACGGAAGCAAGAATCGGCAAACTTACCCCATTTGAGTTTGAATAGGCGCTTTCTAACAATTGTATCCTCCGAATCAACCGAAATGCCTACTGATGTAGGAATTTCACTGTTCCACAAAATACAAAACCGATTCATGTTGGCGTCCAACTTAGGAGAGCAAATGACTTTGCCCAGCTGAGCAGCCAACAAGGGAAGAAAATGACGCCAAGTACAAGGAAAATCCACCACCTCGACCCAAACAGGACACTTATGATGAATAAGACTCTGGTAATCCTTGGTAAGAGCCCAAGGCAATACATGAGTCATCTGTGTATTGAAGAAAAGAGGAGACGTTTCGAGCAAAGCATCCCGATCATCCATGTCGGGACTCGGCTAGCAATACTTCATAAAAGCCTCGTGCGCCAAAGTAAACTCCCTGGACTGCTTGCGCCGTGCATCTTCAAAGTCCTCATGCAAACATTCCTTGATCAGGGTTAAAGCATCTATAGGTGAGCTTTCTTCCGGTCGTGTATACATTGTTCACTGGATTCCATGCAAAACGATCACCACGCTTTCCACACTGTTGTACAAATTCACAATGCTCCTATAGATTCTTGCAAAAAACTATGTTGTACGTTTACTGAACAGTCCCTTTTTATATATATATAAATTTAGATTTGGTGTACACCTGTTGAACATTCGGCTTTTGTTGTACACACTTTTTTACTTTTTTTTTTTGTAAATCATTTATTATTGAAAAGAAATTAAATACTTTCTATTGCAATCATTTGCAAGTCTTGCTAAAATTTCATAATAGAATGTGAAACATAAGTCACTTCTAGGTACAAACAATGAAACATCTTCATTCGCAACACATAGCCTTGCTATATGCATAATCAACCATCCATTAATGTCATTTAGCAGCACTTGTAACCTTAAAAGTCATTCTAAGTACCTGACAATTCCTGGCCATTGAAACTGTTCTTGATACAACGTGCTAAAAATGTTCTACAAAACAGATTTGACCAGCACCTAAGGACTTTGCTGCGACACATTATTGAAACAGTGGGTGCCAGTGTTACCCCTAGAGACTCATATTCTCCACGTATGGAATATGTCTCAACTAAGGATGTCTTTGCTGCGAGGCTGGCTTGCTCTATCGGCGAGAGAGCAAGTCGAATGGTGGTTCTAGCGGGTCGGGCGAGGGGTTTTCTTGGGAGTCACTTTGGGGTGGAGCATGACCCTCCATCTGTGTCTACTGTTGTGGTGGAAAGGGGCCGAGTGAAGACAACTCTCTGAGAAAGCTCCGGCGAGTAATGTCAGATATTCATCACTCGAGGCGAAGCAGAGAGAAGCATTTCTTTTTTGGGGGGGGGAACGACCAGCAAGGTTGTGCATTGGCCAGGGAGTGGACGGGCTGCGGGTAGCAGCGGGTGTGGAAAGAAGGTAGCGCGAAGGGCAGTGGGTGAGAAGAGGGATGCAACGTGAAGAGGGGGGGAGGGGGGTTCGGACAAGGTATCGCGAGGGGGATGAAGGGTGCGTGAAGCACAGCAAGCAATGAGCGCGATTTTACCTCATCATCCTTACAATTCAATTTACATGGACCCTTCTGGTAATTATGTGCCCCCGGTGAAGATTGCATCCCAAACGAAGCTTCCCTATAATGATAATAAGTCTATGACATAGACATGGGATAAGGTGGTGCATTCGTATAAGGAAGCGGTTACAGGGGAATCAACTTCATTTTCGGGTGCCCTTCAACAGACTTTCTCTCCTTCCCTTTGTTGTGACACACTTATAGTTGCTACTACAGCGGATGTGGATGTGCCGATGGACACCAACACTTAATTTTCCTACTCATTTGTCCTTTGTACATACCTCATAGTATGCATAGTTCTTTGAGATGCATTTCACATAATGTGCATGGGTTATGTAATCATGACAAGTGGCTAACCTAACACTTATGTAAATAAATGTAAGGCAGATGTGGTAGTTCTTCAAGAGCATAATCAGCATCATTTTTCCGATCTGACATCTTTTTTCGTGGGATATTGGATAGCTTATGCAAGCAATGCCAATTACTCAGGAGTGCTTATGCTTGTTTGGCATGAGTTACAGCCAACTGTTGCTTACAATGACCCAAATGGAAGATGGATGGTGGTTCAATGTATTGTTAATTGGGAAGTCTTTGAATTTGGAGTGGTAGTCTTTGAATTTGGAGGGGTTTTCACCCTGTACGAAGCCTTGAATAGATTGCCATACCTTTTGTGGGTCTTCCACCTGTTGAAAGTGTGTTAGAAGAGCATGTCTTACCATATCATAAGTCATAACTTAAGGAGGTTGCGTTGATTGTAGCTCCTTTTTGTAGCCTTCCAACCATTCCCTAGCATCTCCCTTCAAACAGAAGTAGAAGATTGGCAGCACCAACGTTGGGTCTTGCTTGTCAGCAAGAAGACAAGCAAACTCCATTTGCTCAATGAACCCTTGGCACTTTCATTTTCTTTCCCACTTAACTCCGGAAAACTAAATGCCATGTCTTCGAAAACCTGTAAACTGAAAGTAACTTGAAGTGAATTCTCGATGGCAGGCACTAAAACATTGTTGGGCAAAAGAAAAACTGGGATACAGCTTTATAGCTCAAGAGCGTTCAAACTTCAACCTCAGCATCAAAAAGTATACCAGAACAACTCTTAGTAAACCCCAACCAAAAGGCATATACTCCCTTGGGAATTTACAAGCACACGCTCACCCAAAGGACCATAGCACATAGGAGCAAAACCGTGTCAAAGCATGGATTTACAGCACACGTCTACCAATGCATATGAAGACAAGGGCCTCCCCTTTCACAATTGAACATCACAAACCCGTAAATTCAACATCAATTCCACAATTCATAGATATATGCCCTCCCAATCTGTCTGCACACAATTTGCCACTAGGCTTCCAGAGCCATAACCCTACAAAGAACTAGCCGTAACCTGAAGAGCATAACTCCAATTGGGGCACCTTAAAGCTTGTAAAAAAGCTTAAAAAATGACTTGTGAGAAAGTTGAAGATGATCAAAATTGATTCTACACGCCGCTAAGTACAAAATTGACGCGAACAGAGAGCTGTTCTGGTACGACTACATGTAGAGAAGGCAAGGCGAGGGCAAAAAACTGCACAAAACCTGCAATTTTTTGATCTTTTGCTAAACGTTTTTAATTTTTTCTATATACAAGTCTCTCTTCAAAAAACTCACTCACGGGCACTTACAATAACCCGACAGCTGGTGCTACACTAGCGACTTGCCCTGCATGTACATGTGCTTGCTAAAGCAAGCTAAAAAGCCGACAAAAAGAAAGGCCACAGACTTTTGACATAGGGCCTCATGTCCGTATGTACAAATTTACAAAAAATGGAGTGTCGAAAATGTGCCCAGCAACGTCTAGTACGATTATTTACCGAGGCGGACATTGACGATGCTCTTTAGCGACCAATGCAGTACATCCTCGGATAGTGCCCGATGGACACTGATGTTCATTTTAGTTTTACTTTTACTTCATTTTACTTTGTACCCAGACATTGTATTAGATCCACCAGCATTGTATCAGTTTGGTCTCAAAGCTCCTTTTGGCCTTTTGAAGACGTTTTATATAACATTTCATTCCTTTGCCTACCATCCCCCCCCATCCCCCCCCCCCCCCCCCCCCCCCCAACCCCCCATCAGCAACCCACCAAACAGTATTTTCACATGAAGCGTAAGGATAGATTACCTGTAGTTTAAGTGTTGGCAATATGGTGCTGAAGGAACAGACTCGAATAGCAAGTTTCTGGTAATCAAATATAGGATGAACTTTTATATATAATGGAAGCAAGAAAATTTTCTTAACATCTGCCAAAATGTGCTAAATTGTGTACAAAAATGTCACCATCCAACTGGATAAAGTAAACTTGATCAAGCGTATGTCTAATTTTTAAGATGGCTTGGTGGATTTCATACGAGAACCTGTGTAGATGCACCTGTGTAGCCTCTGCTCTCCCTGTTAGGAGAATGAATTGGGTTGTCTTTGTGGACGCGTTAAAATCGCATGGCCTCATTCTGTGACTCCGCAACATTGTACTGGATAATGAGCTCCATCCTCGTGCTTCTGAATCAGAAAGTTGTAGAGGACCTCTTTCAAGTAGCACCCTTGAGAAGTGACTCCCATGTCTAAAATCCAACTTTTTCTTCGCAAGATAAACGAGCGTACACCAACTAAAATTGCTGTAGAAGCTGTGTAGAGTGTGTGAAGTGCATTATTCTCAAACTTCAAGTGATTGAAGAGGTTGTAAAACAATCCATAGATGGAAAGATTGTCGAATAGTCTGTCACTAGTATGCAGTGTCCCGTTTCTAAGAGCACTCAATTTTTTATTTATTTTTAACTGAAGATCTAGTTGTCAACTCAATCAGCCCCACACATACAGTCCTAACCAAAAACTATCATGAATGACTTCCCATGTGTTGGGGAATAAGCTGAGAGCAGAACACCCTGGGCTTGCATCAGATGCAGGGTATGCATTAAAACCGGGAAGTTTCTTGAAGATGCAAAGAGCATTTTACTTTGACAAGTCAACCAGGGTTGTCATCTATTTCATAAGAGATGAGAGGGATGGACCTCTGTACAAATAATGAGCTGGATTTCTGCTTGCAAATGCATCTGGTTTAATTTATCTGGAGTAGAGCACATATTTTGTGTCATGCCGTATTGGATATTTTGAGTGCACACTATTTGGAAGTGACGGGCTTCTTAATACACTCTGTCTTGCAAAATCATGCTGCACTGAGCTTCTGTAACACTTTGAGAGTAATTCTTTTGCCATTTTCTGTAGATATCAAACTGTAGTTGTTATCTTCAATGCCTGTCCCAAAAGTGTCTCGTTTGATGTACCTTTCTGCAAGTCGAAGACACTTATTTTGCATCCCTTGCAGGTACTTCATTGAGAGTTATGCGTTTTGCTGATGCTACTGTTTTTCTCGTATTAAGCAAGAGATGCTTGCCTGGATGTGTTTCTAATAGTTACTGCTGATGTTGAGTTTCAGGAGTCGTCTTCAGATGAAATGACCAAGCAGTCAAGTTTTGAAATTGCGAGTGGAGAATTTAGTATCCCATCAAGGACAACTGCAGTCTTTGTAGAGCCTCGCAAGTGACAGGCAAAGAAGAGTATGATTTAGTGTCATAGTGTAGTAGTTTGTTTCATGGGTTTTGTTGATGTTTGGTTTACTGTGTGTCGTTTACTATGTCTCCTTCTTTTAAGCAGGCATCTCAGCATTGGGTGACCAATACACTAGTCTTGGCATTAGAAGAAGGAAAGTCCTCTTACTTTGGCATAACTGGACATTCAGAACAAGACTCACCAATCATTGCTGGATTGCCAATTCACCCCCTTGATCTTAGCAATTTTTCCTGCCCCCAAAGCGTGCTGGTTGAAGCCTGTCTCTTTGATCTCTAAGTCATCGCTGTGCCCTTCATTTTTACCCATATGATTGTGGTCATATGACCCATTTCCATTGTTCTTCCTATTAGTTATAAATCACTTGACAGATACCTTCATTCCTAAAGAAAGAGAGCTGGGTGAGTGATCTGTACTTTGAACCACACCAAGGAAATTCTTCAAACTGGAAGTAAGTGAAAATGGAGCAAAAAGTCAGTGCAAAGCTGAGGTTATTTGCAGTATCAGCTGTCATTTATCTGTGTTGAAGGAGTGAGTTTTGTTTGTCATCTTCTTTCCTCTTCCTTTTTTGCAGTTTTGTTATAAAAGATTCAATTCCAGAACAGAATTAATCGAAGCCTGTTTGGCATGTTAGCATTTTTTGTGGCAAAGATTTTCAACCGGCCCTCTACTAAGCTAATGCACACCTTTCCTGCACATCGGTGCGCTATCTGGATTCAGGGCTAAGTTTGAGTTACGGAGGCATCATAGCTACCACCTAGAGAAGAAAGAGAGAGATGTAATGTTCTAAAAGAGAGAGAAAGTTATACTAGAATAAAGTGATTCTCCAACTTTCTCTAAAATAAAATGATTCTCCCCTTTTCTCTTTCTGGTTCTTGAAAAGGCACCAGTTATTATTGCAGGACATTAAATGACATATCTATTGTACATAGCTGTCAAAATGACATCAATAAGTTGGATCCAAACACTATAGTGAAACACTCACAAAGATATGGCATTTAATTGCAAATGTGCCTTTTTATTATACAAACTTATATGCAATGCAAAATGTGATGATGATAGTAACATTTTATTATACAAACTTATATGCAATGCAAAGTGTGATGATGATGCAAAACTTATAGTAACATTGATGTGACTCCCTTCTTCATTTGAAATCCCTCCTTGACACGTCCTTTCTTCTTGATAGTGGCTTCCTCCTTGGTAGGTATTGCTTCTTGTTGTTCTTGGCCTTCACTCCTCCCTTAGATTTGGCATTTCTTATGATGCCTTTCATTCTATAAATAGAATTTACCCAATGTAGTAAAATCTGCCAAGAGATAGTGACTAGCAAAGATGATGCCTGTTCTCCACATCCACAAGTTCGTTTGTGAAACCATTTGTGATTTGGGTTGCCCACAATATTATCGTCCTCTATGCAAGATGATCTGATCAAAGGCTTCACCATTGAATAGAACTAGGCTCCTTTTTTGTTGCATACACAAGAAAACAACCACCTGAAAAATGAGCGTTAGCTCCATAGGTAAGGCTTTTTCTCCTTGTGTGTATATCCAATGGGGAATCCCTTTGATAAAGATGACCATTATATTGAGTGTCTTCTCTAGATGTTCAAAGGATTGCCAAATTAAGAGAGAATGCAAGCCCTAATTTGTGAGACTAAGGACAAAGCCTAACCAACTAAGGTAACTCAATGCTACTAACCTAGCTTTCATACCTTATAGACTAAATTGGGGAACATCACATGTGTGGCTAACAAGCTTCATACCTAAGCTGAATGTAGACAGATGGAAAACCACGAGGAAAAATTAGAAAATTTTTAGCAAGTTTCTTCACCAAAGTTAGCCCTCAAAATAGCTCCATTCCTTGCTGGAAAGGAGTTGCTCGACAACAAAGGTTTGTGAAGGTGTTGCATTGTATGTTCACCATTACAAAGTACTTCCATCGTGTAGAAATAAAGAAGTAAATACAATTGACATGGAAGTCGGAGGGTGAGATTGATTGCTACAAGGCTAGACTTGTTGCAAAAGTTTAGGCACAACTGCAAAAGTTTATGCACTTAAACAAGGCATTGATTATGAAGAGACCATTGCTTCTACTTGTTGTCTGACTATTGTTTTTTTTTTGTGTGCATTGGCAGATCCTTTTGCATGGAATGTAATGAATCAGGCATTATTATTGCTTTCTTTAATGGTGATATATTTGGAAGTTTATGTAATGCATCCTCGTAGTTTTGTCAAGAAAGGACAAGAAATAAAGCGTGGAAGTGTAAGAAAGCTTTGTATGGGTTGAAGCAATCTCCTCGTGCTTATGAGAATGTTGACACTCATTTATTTAAACAAGGCTTTTATAAGAGTCCAACTAAAAGCACTTTATATGTCAAGTGACGGTGTTCAGGAGGTTTTTGAGCACCAGACACCAAATGGCCATGTAGTGAAGCATGAAAAAAAAAGGGTTTCTTTTGAAATTTTTGATGAGAGGCCTTCCAGTCTTTTGAGGGCCAATCAATGATGGGTTTCCACGTGGCGATAACATAAACCCATTTGCTCGGTTTGAAATTGAAAAAGCATTTTTTATGTACTATGTTGTGAGCTCCCATTAGGCATCACAAGGGGAAGGGGAGAGCTCCCTTAAGCTCTCGAGCTATGGCGTGGAGCCTGTGGCACGGCATGCACGGTGTTGTTGGGAGACTCGCGACCGATTTTGATGGAGGATGCTGGCGGTGGGTGGTCGGACAACGACCACACAATGCTGACGTGGTAGAGGGCGCCTCTATACGATCCTGTCCACACGGCCCTGTGGGCCCCAAATCTTTTGAAGGCAAAATGGGAGAAAGTAGCATCCCCTCCTTGAGAACTCAAGTGTGGCAGTGGCCATGAGAGAGAGAGTTAGAGAAGTTCCAAGGCCTCAAAGCTTGTGTAAAGTTGCCAAATCTGGAGCAAGAATTGTCCGATGAGGCTCAAGTTACTAAAAAGGGATGGGGCTCTCTAAAAAACCCTCTTTTTATTCATTTTAAGCGGGCTTTTTCTAGTTTCTTGGTGTGGGAGTCGAAAAAGCCACGAGCAAGCTTGGAGGGCTGTTTTTTGGTGTGAGCTTGCCGTTTGTGGTGTTGTGACGGTTGTATGTATTCTTTGCCAAGCAATTCCAAGCCGTTTCCCCTTCTCCTCTCTTTTCTCTTGCTCTTTGCTTCACTCCTATAAGGAGAGATACTCTGGGATATCTAACACACCATTGCTCAACGAGATCATTCATCGACAAGATCATCCACAACATTTCACTTGTCTAAGGTCATCCAATCAAAGTTCACACATGGGATTGGTAAGAAAACTCATCTTTCTAGTATGCACTTAAACAATAGAAAAGTTACGTAATTAGAAAAACCATAAATAAATATTATCTAGAGTAAAATTGAGTGATCTCCCTTTAGTTTGGACATTACATTCAAGAAGAAGAAATATATTAATAAGTATTCCAATTATAATCAAAAGTATAATGTCTTAAATGATGGTTCATGATGTTGCAATTGAGACATAAACATTGAAAAACTGTATATTAAAAAGTAAATTCATTCACAAGTACAAATGTATATACAAGCTGGCCACAACACATGAATAATAATCAAATTCTAAATGTAGTATATTAAATTTTTATATGAAAATTTCTTAGCTATGCATGAATAGGTTGCTCCTTCTCCTTGTTGGGTTCGTTTGCATGGCTCTCAGTCCATTGGAGTGTAAGGTTTCTATGTTGTGAATTATGTGAAGGGTGTTTTGTCTACTTTGTGGTGCTACTATTGGAGTGTGAGTGCTAATGGGCAATATAGCTATAGAGTTGTCGTGATTCTTCATTGCCCAACATTTTTAAGAAGATGGGTTTTACAAACTTTCCCACGTCCTTAATCTCTCAAATCGTAACCCTTCCTAATTTTGAGGGACTTGAGACCCCTTCTGTGTATGATGTTTTTCTATTCTCATTCTTGAGATTGAGGGTAGTCCAACCCCCGATTGAAACCTTCTTTCTCTAAGGAAATAAAACCCCTTCTATTTACGATGTCTTTCTTGAGAACGAGGGTAGTCCAACCCCCGACTCAAACCTTCTTTCTATAAGGAAATGAAATCCTAAACTCCACTCTAAGGGGTGTTAGCCCCAATTGTGTCTATCGCTTTTAGGGACACTCACCTGTACGGTAAACTATCAAGCAAGAAACATGATCGAGAAAACTTACCTTCCCAATTCAGGTTTTACCTTGTCGGGGTTCCTTCCTTTGTATGAGAAATCTTCACACGACCGACACCATCTAGTGGAAAGTACTTGCACCACCTTTGCGTAGAGGCTTTGGTGAAAAGAGAGAGAGAATTCCTTCTCGCTGAACAAGAGCACCCGAAGGCTCTCCCAAGGAGCTTAGTGATGTTAGGAGAGCAAGACTTGAAGAGGATATGTAACAGACTTTGACACTCCAAGTCAAGAATCAATCGCGACAGCACCAAATAACCACTTCAAAACAATTCACAGATCACAATAGATTTGCACTGGCCCGCGGAGTTCCGTGCCTAGAGATATTGGCCCCAAAGACTGGCGCCCCTTTCGGTATTTCTTTATGTATTTAATCAATGTCAAAGTACAAAGAGCGGTTAGGGTTTCACTCTCAGACTCTGCGTCTAGATGCTCTGAGAAGTGAGGCCCTCACCGCATATAAAAGATTACAAGGGATGCCCAAAACCAGAGCCCCAAAAGCTTCTAGTTGAAAAGAAATTTCTCTCTCTCTCAAGAGAGCAAAAATAAAGCAATTAATCTCTCTCTCCTCTCTCTCTCTCTCTCTCTCTCTCTCTCTCTCTCTCTCTCTCTCGCCAAAGCGTAGAGAAAAAGCTACCAAAAATTGCATCTCTAGGGGCTTTTTCCCATCTCCATGACTTTTGAAAAAGTTCGTACACTACCGCCACGTGGCACTTGCGCCAGCTTATAGGGTTTTTCAGCCACTTAGGGTTTCAACCACCAGCACTTAGGGTTAGGGTTTCTAGAAATTAGGGTTTTTGGTAGAAATTAGGGTTTTTGGTAGAAATTAGGGTTTGCTGGACTTTTAGGATTTTTTGTAGAGATTAGGGTTTCTGCTGGCAGTAGCCACGTCATTACTTTGTGACATACCCCCCTCTTGAAAGCATTGTAATCGACCGTGATTACGCCTGCAAAATCGACAGAAGCCATAAACCGTTTTAGCAAACACTGACTATTAGTACCTACGTACTAAGAACACACATCTAGCACATGTACCAAATCGACAGTCACATCACACGACATCACAGGTCATCACTAGACATCACATGACATTCAACATTCATTCGGACCTTAGACCATGATTTATCGGCAATGTAGCTACCAATCGCATCTAGGTCCAATCGAGACCTCATCGATGTCCGATTGACTAACCCCTATTGCAACCATGTCTATTCGAGATCAATCAGACCGAAATGCTGCAATCATTTCGTCTATCAATTCCTGCACTTAAGAGAAGTCAAGAACAAATCTATATCATAATCAGGAATTCCATTTCATTAAAGTCATACAGCAGAATACTGTCAGCTTTCAATATCGTTGTCTTTCTATGTCTTTCTTGAGAATGAGGGTAGTCCAACCCCCGACTCAAATCTTCTTTCTCTAAGGAAATGAAATCCTAAACTCCACTCTAAGGGGTGTTAGCCCCAATTGTGTGTATCGCTGTAAGGGACACTCACCTATACGGTAAACTATCAAGCAAGAAACATGATCGAGAAAACTTACCTTCCCAATTCAGGTTCTACCTTGTCGGGGTTCCTTCCTTTGTATGAGAAATCTTCACACGACCGACACCATCTAGTGGAAAGTACTTGCACCACCTTTGCGTAGAGGCTTTGGTGAAAAGAGAGAAAGAATTCCTTCTCGCTGAACAAGAGCACCCGAAGGCTCTCCCAAGGAGCTTAGTGATGTTAGGAGAGCAAGACTTGAAGAGGATATGTAACAGACTTGGACACTCCAAGTCAAGAATCAATTACGACAGCACCAAATAACCACTTCAAAACAATTCACAGATCACAATAGAATTGCACTGGCCCGCGGAGTTCCGTGCCTAGAGATATTGACCCCAAAGACTGGCGCCCCTTTCAGTATTTCTTTATGTATTAAATCAATGTCAAATTACAAAGAGCCGTTAGGGTTTCACTCTCAGACTCTCCATCTAGATTCTCTGAGAAGTGAGGCCCTCACCGCATATAAAAGATTACAAGGGATGCCCAAAACCAGAGCCCCAAAAGCTTCTAGTTGAAAAGAAATTTCTCTCTCTCTCTCTCAAGAGAGCAAAAATAAAGCAATTAATCTCTCTCTCTCTCTCTCTCTCTCTCTCTCTCTCTCTCTCTCTCTCTCTCTCTCTCTCTCTCTCTCTCTCGCCAAAGCGTAGAGAAAAAGCTACCAGAAATTGCATCTCTAGGGGCTTTTTCCCATCTCCGTGATTTTCGAAAAAGTCCGTACACTTCTGCCACGTGGCACTTGCACCAGCTTATAGGGTTATTCAGCCACTTAGGGTTTCAACCACCAACAGTTAGGATTAGGGTTTCTAGAAATTAGGGTTTTTTAAAATTAGGGTTTCTAGTAGAAATTAGGGTTTGCAGGACTTTTAGGATTTTTGGTAGAAATTAGGGTTTCTACTGGCAGTAGCCACCTCATCACTTTGTGACATACCCCCCTCTTGAAAGCATTGTAATCGACCGTGATTACGCCTACAAAATCGACAGAAGCCATAAACCATTTTAGCAGACACTCACTGTTAGTAACTATGTACTAGAAACACACATCTAGCACATGTACCAAATCGACAGTCACATCACACGACATCACTAGACATCACATGACATTCAACATTCATTCGGACCTTAGACCATGATTTATCGGCAATGTAGCTACCAATCGCATCTAGGTCCAATCGAGACCTCGTCGATGTCCGATTGACTAACCCCTATTGCAACCATGTCTATTCGAGATCAATCAGACCAAAATGCTGCAATCATTTCGTCTATCAGTTCCTGCACTTAAGAGAAGTCAAGAAAAAATTTATATCATAATCAGGAATTCCATTTCATTAAAGTCATACAGCAGAATACTGTCAGCTTTCAATATCCCTGTCTTTCTATGTCTTTCTTGACAATGAGGGTAGACCAACCCCTAACTCAAACCTTCTTTCTCTAAG
Organism: Adiantum capillus-veneris; assembly: GCF_014529385.1. Lineage (NCBI taxonomy): Eukaryota > Viridiplantae > Streptophyta > Polypodiopsida > Polypodiales > Pteridaceae > Adiantum > Adiantum capillus-veneris. The sequence goes on along the minus strand of NC_140958.1, from coordinate 31,591,914 downwards.
GAAATGAAATCCTAAACGCCATTCTAAGGGGTGTTAGCCCTAATTGTGTCTATCGTTGTAAGGGACACTCACCTGTACGGTAAACTATCAAGTAAGAAACATGATTGAGAAAACTTACCTTCCCAATTCAGGTATTACCTTGTCGGGGTTCCTTCCTATGTATGAGAAATCTTCACACGACCGACACCATCTAGTGGAAAGTACTTGCACCACCTTTGCGTAGAGGCTTTGGTGAAAAGAGAGAAAGAATTCCTTCTCGCTGAACAAGAGCACCTGAAGGCTCTCCCAAGGATCTTAGTGATGTTAGGAGAGCAAGACTTGAAGAGGATATGTAACACACTTGGACACTCCAAGTCAAGAATCAATCGCGACAGCACCAAATAACCACTTCAAAACAATTCACAGATCACAATAGAATTGCACTGGCCCGCGGAGTTCCGTGCCTAGAGATATTGGCCCCAAAGACCGGCGCCCCTTTCGGTATTTCTTTATGTATTAAACCAATGTCAAAGTACAAAGAGCGGTTAGGGTTTCACTCTCAGACTCTGCGTCTAGATGCTCTGAGAAGTGAGGCCCTCACCGCGTATAAAAGATTACAAGGGATGCCCAAAACCAGAGCCCCAAAAGCTTCCAGTTCAAAAGAAATTTCTCTCTCTCTCTCAAGAGAGCAAAAGTAAAGCAATTAATCTCTCTCTCTCTCTCTCTCTCTCTCTCTCTCTCTCTCTCTCTCTCTCTCTCTCTCTCTCTCTCTCTCTCTCTCTCTCTCTCTCTCTTGCCAAAGCGTAGAGAAAAAGCTACCAGAAATTGCATCTCTAGGGGCTTTTTCCCATCTCCGTGATTTTCGAAAAAGTCCGTACACTGCTGCCACGTGGCACTTGCGCCAGCTTATAGGGTTTTTCAGCCACTTAGGGTTTCAACCACCAGCATTTAGGGTTAGGGTTTCTAGAAATTAGGGTTTTGTAAAATTAGGGTTTTTGGTAGAAATTAGGGTTTGCAGGACTTTTAGGAATTTTGGTAAAAAGTAGGGTTTCTACTAGCAATAGCCATGTCATCACTTTGTGACATACCCCCCTCTTGAAAGCATTGTAATCGATCGTGATTACGCCTACAAAATCGACAGAAGCCATAAACGTTTTAGCAGACACTGACTGTTAGTACCTACGTACTAGGAACACACATCTAGCACATATACCAAATCGACAGTCACATCACACGACATCACTAGACATCACAGGACATCACATCACATTTAACATTCATTCAGACCTTAGACCATGATTTATCGGCCATGTAGCTAGCAATCGCATCTAGGTCCAATCGAGACCTCGTCGATGTCCGATTGACTAACCCCTATTGCAACCATGTCTATTCAAGATCAATCAGACCAAAATGCTGCAATCATTTCGTCTATCAGTTCCTGCACTTAAGAGAAGTCAAGAACAAATCTGTATCATAATCAGGAATTCCATTTCATTAAAGTCATACAGCAGAATATTGTCAGCTTTCAATATCCCTGAAGATCAAAGAGACATTAGTGACTCTAGTATCTAAATCAAGGCATCTGTTGACAAAGGAGCGGAGCGACTCCCCTCTTGTGCATCCCACTGCACCAGATCTTCGGCCAAGCAGAATTCTGGGTTCCATTTGGAATATACTATGCTAAACCAAAAGCATCGAGGTAAAGTTTCACAATCTGAGGAGTATCTGCGAGGTCCTCCTCCTCCATCCACTTCACATCCAATACAGGGTTCATGTGATTATGTGCCAAAATCTATTCAGGAATAAGGATCTCCTCTTTTTCTTCCACTTCGGGTTGCTCATCAGGCTCCCCATCTTCAGGCACATCACCCTTAAAAGGTTTCAAGAGACTCACATGGAATGCATTGTAAATCCTCCAAGGATCTGGCAATTTCAATCGGAAGCAGACATCATTTATCTTTCCAGTGATCTGGAAAGGTACGTAGTATCGCATACTAAGCTTTGGAAAAAGCCTCTCCTTTCCTTTTTTCTTTCTTAGGCGTGCCTTCTCAAAATGTAAGAGCACCCAATCATCCTCCTTCAATTTCAAGTCGTGACGATGGCGATCCGCTGTCTTTTTCTGTCGTTCTTGAGACTTCTGCAAAGTCTCCCTAACCTTGGCAACTGTATCGAAATCTCGTGTATATTCATCCGCTTCAAAGATCTTATCTTTCGTGCTTAGGAAGGGTGGAAACTTTGCAGCACCTTCTACACTCTCAAATGGCGCCTTCCCCGTCGAAGAGTGTTTCGTGTTATTGTAGGCAAATTCCACCAAAGGTAAGTACTTTTCCCATTGAGTCTTCTGATTAAAGATATAAGACTTCAATAAATCTAGAACATTGATTTTGCAATCTCAGATTTCCCATCTAGAAGTGCAACCACGTGCGAATGTTCTCCCAAATTTCCTTCCAAAACAAACTCGTGAATTTGGGGTCTGTGTCGGAGACAATCGTCTCAGGCATGCCATGTAATTTAAAGATCTGGGCCACAAACAGTCTCGCTAAGTGATCCGGCTTGACTATTTTCTTCACTGGAATGAAATGAGGTTGTTTGTTAAATCTGTCAATAACAGTCCAGATACCATCGTGACCACTCTATTTTTTTGGGAGATCAAAAGTGAAATCCATCGCAATACTTTCCCAAGGGCGGGTGGGTATGGGTAAAGGCTGTAACAATCCCTGTGCCTTATGCCTGTCAAACTTGACCTTCTGGCATACTAAGCAACTGCACACAAACTCTTCCACATCGTTTTTGAGTCTCGACCAAAAGAAGTATCTCTCTACCCCCTTCACAGTGATAGCAATTCTGCGGTGACCCATAAAAGGTGGACAGTGGCATTCAGTCATAACCTTTTCCTTCAACGGCTGTGTAACACACAACATAGTCTTTCTCATCAAGTAGCCTTCCCGAATGGAGTATCCAACTACTGTCTCCCTATCTCGTATCTGTGTGAAAATATTTGCAAAATATATATATGTGGCATACTGATCAACGATATCCTCGAAGCTCCTATGATGTATCGCGGAAATAGCCAGAACCAATGGCTCCCGAGACAAAGCATCTGCCACCACATTCTTCAGTCCCTGCACGTGGACAATTTGGAAGTGAAACTGTGACAAGATGTTCGCCCACCGCATCTGCTTTTCCAAAAGCTGCTTCTGTGACCAGAAGTAGCGCAAACTCTGATGGTTTGTAAAGACATTAAAATCCGCTCCAAGTAGGTAATGCCGCCACTAACTAAGAGCATGGATAACCGCCAAAAGCTCTTTCTCATATATCTGTGCCGTCATCTCCGGCTTGGGAACAAGTGGCTCTCGTAAGCAATGACATGGCCTTCTTGCATTAAGACCGCACCAAGACTACGACCACAAGCATCACAAAATACTTCAAATGACTTCTGCAAGTCCGGCAAAGTCAAACCTAGTCCCGTAGTCAATTTCTCTTTCAATGTCTGAAAGGCAGTCACCTCTATGGATCCCCAGAAGAAAGGGACTCCTTTCTGTGTCAAGATATGCAAAGGGGAAGCAACCTCTGCAAACTTTCGTATGAGCCGCCTGTAGAACGAACACTGTTCCAAGAAGCTTCTAACTTTATGGACATTCTTCAAATCGGGCCAATCACTGATAGTCTTTATCTTGGCCGGGTCCATTTGCACTCCTGCTGCTGCTGAGACAATGTGTCCCAAAAAGTGTATCTCTGCTAGGAAAATTTCACTTTTCTTTGCATTAATTACTGTGCGCGTATGTCGCACGTGTCAATGCAAGGAACTTGCCGATACACCGTGCGAGCCACAAATGGCTCCAAGCACACAACAAGCCTAAACTAGTAAGCTCAAAGAAGGCGATGGTGTGTCACTCACCGCTCTACGCTTGCTTCGTGGAGGATTCCTCGCCACGAAGAAGAAGGAGCCGCCACTTTGCCGCACTCAACCGCTTCGCCGCCGCCGTGCCTTCGTAATGCTCGATCGCCCACTCTCTCTCTCTCTCTCTCTCTCTCTCTCTCACACACACACACACACACACACACACACACACACACACACACGCACACACACACACATACACACACACACACACAAGGAGGTGAAGAAGAAGAAGATGGAGATGGAGATGGAGCAAGAGAACTCTTCTATTGCACAAATGAGAGAATGAGTGACTTTTAGGTTTAGTTGACTTTTATATGGGCTCACCCCATTCACACTTGGGAACCCATGCTTAGCCAACTAATCCCTTGAATGTTCCAGTTAGAGTGTGCCTCTCATCGTCGATCACTCTTACCTTTTCCTATTGGACCGACAAGCCCGGTACCTAACTCTACCAAATAAATAATACAATGTCCGCCGTAGGTTACAGCGTCCGTCGTAGGTGATAGGGTGTCCGTGAGCCGTGAGGGTTAACATGCCCCCCTTCCTGATGTAGATTCCGTCCTCGGAAGCTATTGAGTTGAAGCTCGTTCGTCGAGGTGGAAGAGCATTTGAGATGAATGTCCTTAGCCTTGTTCAGTCACTACAAAATCAAACAACATTGGCACAGTAATTGCATTCTCATAAGCGTTTAAAAAGCATATGCAGTTTTAGGCAGACAAATTGATTGATAACAAAATTTTAAACAATTTGTCAGCAATAAACATTAAATTACAATATAATCAAATGCATAAACAGATGTAAAGGTAAAAAATTTAACAAGTCTGGGGTCGCTAATTTAACAGTCGAAAGGTGCTAATTTAACAGTCGAAAGGCACTAGAGATTGACTATTAATACCATGGGTAAGCTTCTTAATTTTCTCTGGTCAATTAAGTTGTTTAATCACGAGAGCCAAGTATTTCATGTTCGAGGGCTGACTAGAGGCTATACCTAGAAGACCTTGTAGTTAAGCTATGATAAAAGGAATTTCTCATGAAATCATCGCCTGCCTGATACCCCCCAAAGTCTTTTCACGGTGAATGATGTGTGTGCTTATTTTGTATGCCTTGGGTTTTTTGCTTTTCAAGGAAAAGCGCCCACACTGGGAACCTCTAGGGCTCTAGTACCATATGCGATACATGTGAGTGAAGTACCAAATCAAGCTGAGATTTCTCTTCCAGCTTAAGATTTTACAATGTGGCACTTTGATTTTTTGTTTGCTCATTTTCAGCATTTTAATTTTGTAACTTTGGGGGGTCATATAACACGGATACACCTCCCGAGGCTCATCACATAACTAAACTCCCTTTATAATACTTAAGCTAAAGGTCAATAGGGTCTAAGCCCACTAAAAAGCCCTATTACATTTCACACAATGCTGCCTAAATCGGATTAAGAACCTAAGTAACCATTGATTATTAGGAAGGCATTCCCCATGGTATTAAGAGAAGATCTCTAACACCTAGCTTGGTCAAACTAGCTTAGTAGGACTGCTTGATTTTTAAACCTAGACAAGTGCTTATGACAAAAATTACTTTGAATTTAACGTTTGGTACTAAGCAAATGCGTTAAATATTATGCTAGCAATCACAATTAAAGCAGACAAACATGGATGCAAAAAGATAAGGGGCAATGCTAATGGACAAGAAACACCTGTTTGCGTTGATAATTATACTTGATTTGAAGAGTGAGTCGAGATAAAGATTCCATGAAGGTTCAAATCCTAACCACAGCAACACGTTCTTGTACACACGCGGAAACACAAAGAATACCTCTAGGAGGCACATCAGTGGGAAAAAAGAACTTTGCTAATCACTCAACTCTAAAACAGAAACACTCCTATCGTACTAATCGTACCTACCCTCCATCACTTGAGTGCTGAAGATCGAAGGTGTTTTATGGCATAGGTTTCTGTTTCAGTGCACCAGATGCGAATGTGTGGACATGGTCAATGTTTTGACTTTTATTGTGTACACTTGTTTGCTAATTGCTCTTGCTCTTTATTATTATTTTGTTTTTTGTGAGTATAAGGCTTTATATGTAGATTCCCTAAGATTGGGATATTGAGAGGTCAGGGAGGAAGTTTGAGAGGGAAGTGTATAATGATGACTGTTAGCAAACACTCCCCCCTTCCTTGGGTAGATCATACCATTTGAAATGTGCTCCTCACCCTTTGAAACCAGTTGTTCCAGTCGGTAATAGGTGAGGATTTTTGCCAGTAGTTTTCTATTACCTTAGGTGCCTCGTCGAGTTGCAAGGGTGGTAAGGTACTCTCCCAGGATCGAACTTGAAGTGGTTCATCAGGTGATTCTTGAACACTGGGAGGTGTGGATTCCTTTGTAGCTTTATGGAGGTCCACTATTGTAGGTCGACGATGTGGAGAAGCTTTTACCTCTATGGATGCATTACATGAGGAGCTAGAAGCTTCATGGGACTCCCTGCTTGTTGAGCTAGGTGGAACAAATCGTTCTTTCTTTGGTACCCAAACTAGCTCTGGAGCGGGTGTGTAGCATTCTGTGATTTTTTTCTTTCCGCGATTGTCGATTTGTTTTGGAGCTACAGGAGTGGGTTCATATGGATCAGGTGATAGGTAAGAACACAATCTACGTTTTGGCACCCAAATTTGATCATTTCCTCGATAGTAGCCTTGGGCTTCCAATAATCGTTTAGGGATCCAACGCCACGTTCTCTTACATTTCTTGGGGCGAGTGGTATGTTTCTTACAAGGCTTCTATTTTTTAGTACTAGACATGGTCGCTAAAGAAGCTTTAGGGACCCACTTGTATGTTTTCTTCGTTATATTAGGATGAGTCTTGGCAGAGGCTGTATGCATTGCTTGTAGCATATTTAAGGGTATGGGCATTTCATCCCCCTTAGGTGTTACCCAGGTAGTCCCCCTGTTTCCCCAATTGTCTATGGTTGCTGCTAGGTGGACCCAATCCACATTGTCCGATTCAGTCATCCGAGGTAGTACATCCATATAAGGAGAATCTTCCCCAACATCAGTGTCCGCTTTACACGTGTAACAATACTGCAATGGGGCCGAGTGAACTGTGGTGTCAGATCTATGATCAATTATAAACTTGTTTCCTAGGGGATATGCTCGACCCGTCACAAGATCCACTCGAATGACACAATCTTGGAACTGCAAGTAGACATGGTTTTTAGACCAGTCATGCACCAGTTTTGCTTCCCTCATGAAAGGACATCCTAAGATCATCTCTGATGCCATAGTGTGTTTGAAGAGATCCATAACAATGAAGGTAATCCTTATTTTATGTCCAAAGACCTTGATCTTGAGATCTTCTAGCATCCCAATAGGTTTAACAATAGACCCATTGGCCATCTTCACTACTATGGTTGTGGTCGCAAGGTGAGGTCTTCCCATAGTTTCCCAAAAAAATTTAGTCACAATGCTAACCCCAACGCCACCATCAAGGATTCCCTTCACAGTTAATCCCTTAGTAGTGATTGGTATAGTCGCATTGGATTCATCACCCTCAAAGTATTTCCCCAACTTGTTAACAGGTATTTCTATAACAAGGTTCTCATCTAGGTTGGGTTGTGGATCTATGTATTCCTCCTCTATTGGCATATCCCCAGCTCCATCCATCTGTGCAAATTGTGGTTGTCCAAACTTCAGTTCTCCATTGAGGAAGGCTCGAAGAGCTGAGACTAGCTCAAGGTCTTTATATAGTTTGGACATGATGGTGGTTCTAACTTCTGAAGACATGAAATCCATCAATTTGTCAATGTTTAACGGCACCTTTTGGCCTTGAGTCCCTTGACGTGGGGAAGATGGGATCTCCATTTCTTCGATAGGATCAGGTAGTCCCTCTGTAAACATTCTTTCCATCAAGAAGTGAGTACGCCCACTTTCCCATGACTTTAAGTCACTTTCTTCTTGGATGACACTAGGTATGTCCAAGGGTCTATGGACTTGGTGAGGTTGTTGTTGCATAGGGAACACGGTGTCTATAATCTGGATCTTCCTAGGTGCTAGTTCTAGATCCCTTTGGGTATCTTCTACCAAACTCCTTAATTGCTTGACTCGCTCAATCTCCTCTGTAGGGTTTGGGTAAGTTCCTATCTTCTTTTTGGATCGTGGCCATTGTGGCTCATGAAGATCTTCCTTGTTGGTTTCTATGTTAGTGATCGTTTTGGTCTCCATGGTTTCACCTGAATCAGAATCTTCTTCAGAGTTGTTCATATATACGGGGTCATCACCAGTCCCTATGTTGGTCTTTGAACTGGGGTCTGACTTCGCTGCTTTTTGCGATCTCTTTCTTCGTGTTTTCTTCTTTTTTTGAGATTGGGCGATTGATTCCGCGTCTCTTTCCTCAAGAATATAATTTTGTTTTTGGAGCATCGATCGTGTGAGTACATTTACTGGTACCACGGGTGTACTTGGTGATGGCTCCTCGGTAACTTCAATCAAGTTTAATGGCGTGATCTTTGGTGAATTTGGATTATTTGGACATTGGGCAATCAAATGATCTATGCCACATCGATTACACATGAGTATCGGCATTGTAGACGTGCTCGCTTGATTGGTTTGCATTAGTGTGGCATTATTTTGTAGCCTAATAGGACACTCGGCTAGACAATGTGGACCTCCACACTCATAGCATTGAAGAGGTGGTCTCTTAGCAGTGTAGTTGATATTTTGGCCTCTTGCCGCAAGAGTTGCTACTTGATATACAGGTTTGACTTGTCCCCAATAGTCCTCCATGTAGTATTGTGGACTTTCTTCAAGCACATCCATCCCATAGGATATATTAGGATCTATATCTTCCTCATAGCCTTCCAAACAAGAAATAGATGACTCACAACCCACTTGATTCACAGAAGTGATTCTCGGATGTGGTGGTTGCGGTCCTAGCACATTTTGGGCCCTAGGGACCATGTGTTGTGCTGTTTGTTCAAGAGATGGGGCCGACATCAAGGCAGGCACTCGAGGTGTGTCTGTCCATGCTAAGGTTGGTCTATTGGCCATCGCGTGCTTAAATACTATGCAATCCTTAGCTTGATGGCCATACCTTCCACATGCATTGTAGTTCCCATTGAATTTTACTCTAAAAGTAGGGCATTCACTGGTACTATGCGGTCCATAGCATATTGAGCACCATTGTTGCTCCCTTCTTGGATACATATGATTGTTTTGCGGAGCACGATTGTCTCTAAGACTCTCTTGAATAGCCTTGGTGAGATCTGCTAAAGTCATCTCAAATATCTTTGGCTCTTGAGAAATAGGCTTTAGGGTCATTGGTTGATGCCCTGATGCTTGAGAGCTAATAGATTTAGGCTCCACAGACACTCTTTCTCCTTGAATCATTAAATTATCCTCCAATTGGATCGCATTGGTGGTGACTGCTTCCCAAGTGGTGATACCTCTAATGACTAGTCCATTGTAGATATCCTCATGTCGTAATCCCCTAATGAATCTATCAAGCAATTGGTTATTGTTGAAGCGCTCATTTGGATTACAACGAGAATTCAAATGCTTCAAGCGACTTATAAAGTCTCTCACCGACTCTCCTTCCTCTCGTTGGGATTTCTGAAGCTGGGAAGCTACACCCCAAAGCACTCTCTCTCGTATGTATTCTTTTAAGAACGGTCTCCTAAGAGTAGGGTAAATCGTTTTTTCTTCCACCCTGAGGGTTCTATACCAATCCCCAGCCTTTCCACTTAAGGTTAGGCTTAAAGCATTTCTCTTATGTAGGTCATTGTGTTCTCCTAGAGAATCGCATATTTGTTCAAACACTTTGATATGCTTCCTCACATCCCCGTCTTCGCTAAATTTTTGTGTAAGCTTGGCTATTTGTACTGCCTTACTTCTAGACTCTCTATCAGGCGCGTTACGCATATTCTCAGCAATAGATCGACCAATAGCTTGAGAAAATGTTGCCAAGTCACCTAAGTGAGCAAGCACCGTGGGTGAAGGTGCTCCAGAGACTACATGTGGAGTAGGTATTGGCATTGGGCTTGGCGCATAGGAAGCCCTTGGGTTCCATGTTGGGTACGATGTTGTGCCATGTGGTGGTCCATAGTTCATATGAGTGGCCCTAGGCATAGCAGAAGTCGGATGTGACATGCTAATGCTAGCCGGTATAGTCCCATGGAAATAAGAACTTGTGTATTGTGGTTGTGGAGCATAGGTAGTTGAAACAATGGGAGGGGTAGGGAATACATGAGTACGTGGACCCATAGGTGCATACGATTGGTTCGCACTTGTAGGTACTATTGCAGGCATTGAGCTACCATGTAGCGGTGCTTTACTAACAAACGAGGTCCATGACGTGTTTCTTGGCATGCCCATCATTGGGGTAGGCATAATAGCCTTGGTGTCATCAAGGGAAAGATGAGCTAGACTTGGAAAAGTAAAGCTATCACTTGTGGGCTCAGATTGCATTGAGACCCCTGGCGAAACAACATATGGGGGATTGATGGGACTCACTGGGGGAGTCTCCATTTGTGATAGAGTGGGTTGTTTCCCTTTGCCCGTGTCTAAAAACCGCATAGGACCCGTTGAAGGTATGTTTATTCCTCGATTTTGACTTTCGGACTGGATAATCCTATGGATGACATTGCAGATCATGTCTTGTTGTTCCTCTAGACTAGTGGCACTAGATGTGGATTGTACAACTTCTAACCAACCCACATGGTATGTGTAGCCCATGTATAGGTCGGTCAAATTCTCCGTGTGTAGGTCATATTCCCAATTTTCATTGAGAAATACCCCGTCCAAACTTGGTGTACTAGAGGGTTGCCGTGAGTTGGATACAATGTTGCTTCCCGTGTTTTGACTTTTAGTCACCGCCACCTTAGAGGCGACTTTGGAAGGTGGTAGCTGGGTAGGGCCCTCATTAAATGAGGTAGGTAGAATGTCCACGTGGACACTCTGAGGGAGTGTGGGGTCTATAGGAGATGTAAATGGTGATTCTACTTCCCCACCCCCTTCGTTTACTTCCCTAGCTGTAGGTTCAAAGCGCGTAGCTCTACTAAAAGTTTCCATCAAACGGCTAAAAACACTAGTTCTAGGTTGTTGGGCCCAGCTAGGTACGGTTTCATTTGTTCCCCCGGGGCTTTGTGTAAGATGCTCTTCCATAATATCGTAGTTAGAGGAAGAGTCGCTAGCCGCTATATTTGGGTCTTGGGTTGCACTACCTTGGGTCCCCGCCGAGGGCGTAGACCCTAGCGTGGAAGGATAGTGAGTACCCCTGTAAATCGAAGCACTAGCTAGTTGTTCGGACTCTAGCACACGACCAGAGCGTAGATACATGTGCTTTGGGTGCCCTACAAGTGTCGGCAAGTACCCTCAAAGGTTACTTGCTTTGTTTTGTGGGTGTTTTGCACCCCGTTTTCTACTTGATTTTTTCTTGTTTTTGATGTTTTTTGAATGTTTTTTTAATGTTTTTTTTTAAATTGAAGTGTGTGATAGCTCAAAACGAGCGTATCACTAAAAGGGTCGCTGTGTGCTTTACAGCACAATTTTCGGGCATCTGACGTTCCGTTGGTCCTCAAAAATCAAATTTTTAGCTACGTGTGAAACTAAAATTCGTTTTTTTTAAAGGCGACTGAGGCCTAGGCCTGAGCGTGAGCTTGGGTTTGGGTCTGGGAGATATTCCCGATCCCGGTCCTACCTTTAATTTTTTTTTAAATTATTATTATTATTTTAAAAAAAAAACTTTTTTTAAAGGATAAGGTCGCTGCGGCCTGCGCGAGAGCACACACACACTCTATCTACCTACTTCTAATTAATATACCTACTCTTACACACTAACACACTCTATTAACTCTCACTAATCTACTTCCTACTTACTGTACACAGAAAACTAACTACCTTAATACACAGAGAATAAACACAGAACCTTTGAAATCTCTATTAACAAAGAAAACTAACTACCATAATACACAGAGAATAAACATTGAACCTTTGAAAACTCCATTAACAAAAAAAACACACAGTATAACACCAAATTCCTCTTCTCAACACACACACAAACCTTCCTTACCTTTCCTACAATAGAAATTGCACCACGGAGAAGCACAGAGTGCTACTCGAGATTCATGTATGGAATTCCCCGACAGCAGCGCCAAAAATGTGCGCGTATGTCGCACGTGTCAATGCAAGGAACTTGCCGATACACCGTGTGCGAGCCACAAATGGCTCCAAGCACACAACAAGCCTAAACTAGTAAGCTCAAAGAAGGCGATGGTGTGTCACTCACCGCTCTACGCTTGCTTCGTGGAGGATTCCTCTCCGCGAAGAAGAAGGAGCTGCCGTGCCTTCGTAATGCTCGATCACCCACACACTCTCTCTCTCTCTCTCTCTCTCTCACACACACACACACACACACACACATACACACACACACACACACACACACACACACATACACACACACACACACACACACACACACACACAAGGAGGTGAAGAAGAAGAAGATGGAGATGGAGCAAGAGCACTCTTCTATTGCACAAATGAGAGAATGAGCGACTTTTAGGCTTAGTCGACTTTTATATGAGCTCACCCCATTCACACTTAGGCGCCCATGCTTAGCCAACTAATCCCTTGAATGTTCCAGTTAGAGTGTGCCTCTCATCGGCAATCACTCTTACCTTTTCCTATTGGACCGACAAGCCCGGTACCTGACTCTACCAAATAAATAATACAATGTCCGTCGTAGGTTACAACGTCCGTCGTAGGTGATAGGGTGTCCGTGAGCCATGAGGGTTAACAATCACTAACTTGTGATCTCGTAATGTCTGAAAGACCTAAAGCAGATGATCTCCGTGCTCTGCCTCATTCTTGGAGAAAACAATGATGTCGTCAAAGATAGTGCCAACAAATAGCCAGTACTCTCAAAAATTCCTATCCATCATCCAGTTAAATGTCGCAGGAGCATTGGTTAAGCCAAAAGGCATCACCAAAAACTCAAATAACCCCAAAGTAGTCCGAAAGTCTGTCTCCCCGCGCGATTCGGATCTGATGATATCCACTCTTCAAGTCAATCCTGCTAAAGCATGAGGATCCCTGTAACCTGTTGAGTATATCATCCATCCTAGGAATCGGAAATCAATTCTTGATGGTGATTTTGCTGAGAGCTCTATAATCGATGCACATCCTCCAAGATCCGTCTTTCTTCAAAACCAACAACACTGGAGAGCAATACGGTGAAGTACTAGGTTGGACAAGACCCTTTTCTAAGAGGTCTTTCACTTGGTTCATAATCTCTTCATTATGTGCTCGGCTCACACGATAAGGTGGCCGGTTCAATGTTGTGCTTCTAGGTATCAGATCAATGGTATGATCTTCAAGACGAGCAGGTGGTAACTCTCCTGGTAGGCCCTTTGAGAAGCAATCGGCGTAAGAATGGAGAAAATCTTGGCATTCTTTATCAAGTTTTAGACATATTTTTCCTATCCTTATCGCTCAATTCTTTCATAAAGATCGAGTAAACGAACAAACTGGATTTCATTAATTTTGAAATGGCCGAATCCGATACAATAGGGATAGACTCTCCCTTTAGTTTAATATCAAGTACAATTGTTCTGCCCTTTCTGTAGTCAAAGTCACCCGATAACCGACCACGACGTTGTTCTTGTGGTACCAGGGAATCCCTAAGAGAACATCACAACCCTCCAAAGGAATTATGAAGAAGTCCTCATGCCCCAAATACCCCTGACAATGCAATCGAAGTTTGCCAATGACAGGTGTAAAAGCTATGTCCTTGCCGGGTGCTGCTAGAATTGCCTCCGCAAGTGGTCCCATCCGATCAAGAGTAATCTCAAGCCGCACCGCCAATTCTGGTGAAATGAAGTTGGCCTTGGCTACTCCATCAAAGAAAATCAGGACCTCTTGATCTTTCACTTTGCCACAAGTTTGGCAAAGTTCTGTACTCTCGTCCATTGTGTCGGGATCGGTACCCACACAATCTGGAACCATTCATGTTTTCATCTTGCCTTTTCGTCTACGTTGCTCAACTACTCTCAAACTCTCAGGCCTATCGTCGTCCTTATCATTTTGTTCTTTTTGTGCCTTTTTAGGGTACTTCGTGGAGATGTGTCCATGTTCCCCACATCCAAAGCACTTCCCCTCTTTGATGAATCGAGCTCGCTCCTGAGGAGTAAGCTTGGGTCGTGCATCCTTTATCTCTGGGTTGTTCTTTTTCTTTCTACTTTCATTCCCAGAAGTCTGTTCGGCTCTTTGTGGCATAGCCTCATCTATGGGGTAGGTCAAATTGCTAAAGTGAATGGCAAAGCCCCGTTTTGCATGACTCATCAACTCTTGAATAGAAGCTAACTTCTGCTCCAAGCAGTGATCTCGAATCTCTGTAGGTAGACCCAAGGTGAACCGCTCAATCTGTTCTTTGAACGAGATCTTCTTGAATGAAGAGGCGGTAGAGAGCTCCAGAATCTTTCACAGTAAGGATTGATTGTATCTTTCTTAGTCATCCGAAGATGGTTCCAAGGAGCTCGTATATCGTGTTCATATTCTTGCGTCAACCAAGAAGAAAAAAAAAGCTTGTTAAATTTTAGCCATTTAACTGGCGTAGTCTTGTTTAAAAGAAGCGTGGACCACCAAGTACGAGCATTCCCCTTAAAGTAAGAGGCAGCACTCTGAATCTTGGAGTGCTCTGAATAGCGTCCTCCCGCGAAAGCGATGTCAAACTGCTGTATAAAAGAAAAAGCCTTCGAAGCATCTGAGTATCCTGAAAAAGTATCAAACTTGATTGAGTGACCACCTTCCTTAAACTCTCAGACTTTCTTTCTTTTATCTTCGAGAAAGTCATACTGGTTGGCTTTGTAAAAATTCTTCTTGTTCGCATAAAAGTTTCCGTCATCGGAGTCTGAGCTGTCTGTAGACGAGTCCTCACTAGAACTGTCATTTTCTGGGCGAGATTTAGCCTTCTTTGCCTTTTTCTTGCCCTTTTCGAAGCTTTGTTTCTTGCTTCGCTTTTTAACTTTTTTGTCTTCTTCGGTCGAATTTGAAGAGATAGAAGAACTGTCAAAAGAAGAAGAAGAAGAAGAAGAACTGGGTACTCCTTCAAATCGAACACGCTTCTTCTGTTTCTTTGCCTTGTCAAAAGTCGATCGACGACCCAAATATCCCGGATGTCAAAGTCTTTATTCTGCTTTTTGCCGTGTTTTTTGGCTTTCTTTTGCGCGTCAAAAAGCTGAGCAATCCGTGCATCAACCACCTCTTGTAATTCCTTCTCTGAATACTGTTTGTGATCAGAAGGTTTCTTGAGAGCGGGTTTCAGGGGTGGTGTAGTGGTTTTCTACCACACTGCGTATGCACTTCCTAAAAAGAACTCTCGCTCATATATTTTGCCAATTTCGGATCCTTCCCAAAACTGAGAACCATCTTTGTTGCATTGCAGATCAATTGACGACGCTTCATATCTCTTTGCTCCGCCTGAGTAGGCTGAGGTGGTCCATACTCTCTGCCAGAATCTTTGTTGTGATCCTTGCCCGAATCTCCACATGCAGAGGGAGTCGACTGATCCTTGCGTGAAGCCATAGGTGCTGCGGAAAAGAAATTGGGGATCGGAGTTCTCGTAGAAGAGAAATCGGCCGTGCTCTGATATCACTATAACAGACTTGGACACTCCAAGTCAAGAATCAATCGCGACAGCGCTAAATAACCACTTCAAAATAATTCACAGATCACAATAGATTTGCACTGGCCTGGCGGAGTTCCGTGCCTAGAGACATTGGCCCCAAAGATTGGCGCCCCTTTCGGTATTTCTCTATGTATTAAATCAATGCCAAACTACAAAGAGCGGATAGGGTTTCACTCTCAGACTCTACGTCCAGATGCTCTGAGAAGTGAGGCCCTCACCGCGTATAAATAGATTACAAGGGATGCCCAAAAGTAGATCCCCAAAAGCTTCCAATTCAAAAGAAATTTCTCTCTCTCTCTCTCTCTCTCTCTCTCTCTCTCTCTCTCTCTCTCTCTCTCTCTCTCTCTCTCGCCAAAGCATAGAGAAAAAGTTGCCAGAAATTGCGTCGCTAGGGCCTTTTTCCCATCTCCGTGATTTTCGAAAAAGTCCGTACACTGCTGCCACATGGCACTTGTGCCAGCTTTTAGGGTTTTTCAGTCACTTAGGGTTTCAGCCAGCAGTTAGGGTTAGGGTTTCTACAAAATTAGGGTTTTTGGCAAAAATTAAGGTTTTTGCTGTCGGTAGCCACGTCATCACTTTGTGACAAGATATGTGTTATTTTAGGCCTTGTAAGTCTCTTTCTTGGTTTTTATGGTGGCATCAAGACCGCAGTTGGGTAAAGATGGGACCTAGCACTTTTTATCCCCTCTCAAGCACCTCTCCTACCCCTTAAATAGGCATGTAGGATAAAATTCCCTCACACAAAGACATGGATTGAGGAGATGGGCTTTGCATGGTAAAAAGCATGGGGGAAATAAGTGATGTATCTAGTGAGGTGGCTAGGTGACATGGGCTCTCTAGATGAGGTGTCTAGATAACTTAGCTTATAACTAAACTTAACTAGCTAGAGATCGAGTTTAACTAAGTATATGTCCAATGACATGTGGAGTCAACAAGAGTTAAATAAGCCTAGCATTAAGAGGGATTTCCCACATGACCTCTTGGAGGTGAAAATCAAGGACAATTTCTACTAGCTTTACGAGAGACCTAAACCCAAGAATAGATCCCCTCCCGGTGTGAAGAACCAAAAACAGTAGTAAAGCATCCAAGTTTTTTAATACTTATTTAGCAAAAAGCTAATTCAATTATTGATATGGCTGATACCATTTCAAGCATCTTTGAAACTCAAACTTACTTTTGAAGCATCTTGAACAACTACTTTTCGAATTTGAGAACTCATATTCATCTTATGTGCTTGTTCTTGCACGCTAAGCTCTATGTTCGGTTGGTTTCATTTTTGTCCTTGACATTAGAGGATTCCATTTTCGGACATCCATCTAATTCTTTGTCTAATAATTTCTACTCGGACCTAGAAGATTTTTGGAATCTTTCCACTTATCTACTTGGATCCAATTTAACTAAATCCTATGTGCACAAAAGTCACATTTATAGTTATAGTTTATAAATTCTTACAATAGATGAACCCTAATAAGTATGTTGTTGATACATACATGATATGATTATATTTATATCGGCAACATATGTGTGTGTATTTTATGTTTCATGAAAATCTGTTTTGTTTAGGTCTATAGGAGAGAGACTATGTTTAAGTATTATGTTGTGGAGCTTGGATAAGTACATAGAAAGCACCCAAGTTGTTCTTAATGAACTGTCCATCTTGGACTTTCTGGGGAGAATCTTAATTGACCATGTCAGTGCAAGAACATGTTACGCCTCTCTACAAACGTTTTTCAAGATTTTCTTGTGATGTATCCTAGTAGTTAAGGTGAATCTGTGGGTGTGCACAGACCTAGGTTCGCTTCTCCATGGGACCTTCAAACCATTTCAAGGCCAAGTTGCAAGTTTAAGAAAAAAAAAACAAGAAACAAAGTTATTAATCTAGGAAAATGAAAAAGCCTAGGGAATAAGTAAAAGGGTGAGTTTAGGAAACGAAAAGATCTATGAAAGTGGACAATCCAAAGACTTTTTTGTGCTTATATAAAGAGTGATGAGTACAAAGGCTTTTTGTGTTTATATAAAGAGAGATGGTCAAAGTACATGTTACTACATTTGTGTTTTTCTTTGTTTGGTTTCTCTTTAGAGTTTTCTTCTCTTCAAAGTGTCCTTTCACTATTTAGGTAGTGAATATATTTATTTTGAAGCTATTGAATAATCATTGACTTTATTTATTTTTTTGGTTGAAAAGGCTACACAACATTTGAGACACTCTTCAATCGAGGTCAGGAAAGTAAAATTTTATCTTTAGGTGTTTATCGCCAAACCTAGAAATGCGAGAATTGGCTCTAGTCTAATATTTATTGCCAATCTAGTGCACATATCAATAATTAAAAAATTTACACTAAATTGGAGCACTGGGCCGGATGCGTGTATGTGCACGGTTTTCTGCGCCAAAGTCGAGCCTCGACCACGATCTCTGTTCCCTAGGACCTAAAGCCAGACGCCAGAGCCGGAAAGATTAATGACTTGGTCAGCCCACGCCATCGCCGCTGGACGCGAACAGCAAATGACAGCTAGAGTCCGTCCGTTCCTGCCTCCGTTCAAGGCTCTATATAATTAGCAGCCTGCCAGCTTATACTTCAACCATCCCAACTCTCTATAACATCCAATTTTCATCGTCACCTAGCCTTGCCATCACTGAATATGGCGAAGTTGGTGCAAAACCAACAGCTCGCAGCTGTAAAGTTGCTGCTGCTTCTGTCTACATTCTTAATAGTGATGATGACGAGCAGTGGTGAAGCGGCCAAGATCGAGACCTTTAACGCGGCGAGCTGCTCCGGCTCTCCTACCTACACCTTCTATACAGGCGGCAACACTTGCACGAAGTTCAACAGCCAGGGTGCGGTCCGCGTCACCGAGGTGAGCACCTCCACCCGGGTGTCCGTCCACAGCCAGACAAACTGCGAGGGCTCCAGCAGCGTCGCTCAGTTCTATGGGCCAATGTGCGTGCTGCAGGGTGCAACCACATTGCGCGCGGTCTGGATTCAGGGCTAAATTTGACGTGCGGAGGCATGCATCACATCAATCAACCAGCTGAGAGAGAGAGAGAGAGAGAGAGAGAGAGTCATTTGTCATACATTTCGTCTCAAGAAGGGAGAGAGAGAGAGAGTCATTTGTCATACATTTTGTCTCAAGAATAAAGTGATCATCTTCTTTTTAAATGTAACGAGAGAGAGAGTCAAAATGATATCACAAGACTTAGAATATAGACATGCACAGGATCCAAACATTAGTCGTGATACTACAAGTCTGGAATATAAACGTGAGCTTGATCCAAAGTTTTGCTTTTAAGTCTATTTTGCATAAATTGAGAATTATATTTTTTACCAACTTTTTACCACACAAAAAAACTCGCCGAAAATTGAAATATTTGCAACACATTACTGATTGTACTGCTCATCACATCCTTAAATGCTTGCGTTAAGTTCAAAGCTTCCTTTATTCTAACTTTTCTTACTATCACATTTCTCTCAAACCATTTTTATTTGTTCACGATCTTGATCTATTCATTCACCACTTGCGACCAGTATTTTTTCTGATTACGCTTATTAAGCCTTTTTCCAAAATTGGTACAACATACTTGGATGTCTTGTTACTCTTATAAGCTCCACTTCTTTCTTTCTTGCTATTGCTTGAGCCTTTATTAATTTACTTCATAAAATAATAGTCTTTTTTAAAATGGCCACCTCTTCTTTAAGATAGTGGACGTAGATGTGTTAATATAGTGGACATAGTCAAAGCGTAATAATTTGTTGCATATGATACATGAGAAGCAGAAGGAGTACGAGATGGCAATATGTTGTCATGCAAAGTCTACACGTACAGCCCACTTAGGTAGACTCCTTGACTCCTCATTTTCTATACGCTCTTGATAAAACAACATCATCAGTTATAGGCTTATCCGTATGTCAGTATCATGGAGACATGGGTGTTTAGATTTCTCGTACCCACAAATATAGGCATTGACCAATAAAGATGAGATTATAACCCAGTGGTTTTGATCTCCGTGCACCTCTAGACCGAGGTGTACAGGATCAGACATGACTAGAGAATGTGAGGTAGTTTACAGTGTGAACAAAGAGATAGAGATAGAGAGAGAGAGAGAGAGAGAGAGAGAGAGAGAGAGAGAGAGAGAAGACGGAGGATGCCAATAGAAGATTAAATTTATATCTAGGTTATAATGTCTTTACATTCATTATGAGTAGTGACAAGGATGTGGGGCGATGCAACCGAAACACTGTCTCTCAACAAAGATCTTATGTCTTTGTAATCAATGCAAGCATGTTGTGTGACGGACAAGACACGTTTCTTTGCTACACGTTGTGAATTTGGCGAGTTTGATCCATCTATTATAGATCAAGTTGTTGCCAATTATAACTCGTCGGACTCTGACGCTGACCAACATGCATCAATCTTGCAACCCAATAGACGTGTTCGCAGCAGGCGCTTTGGTCAAGCAAGATACGTGAGGCCACAAGATGTAGCCTCTGACATCTCGGAGGATGATCATGTAGACCACATTACCAACGAGGAAATGTTTGAGCCCGAGACCGATAAAATGATCGAGACGATCATGGATTCAGAAAGGCTTATGTATGATGATATGAAAAGTGAAGCCGACATGCCATTGTATGATGGAGCACGTGTGTCTAAATTGAAGGCGCTCCTAGTTCTTCTCAACATGTAGGAAAAGTATCGATGAAGTGACACTCCTCAGTTGTATGATGGAGAACGTGTGTTTAGATTGAAGGCACTCCAGGTATGTTCTCACAAGCAAGGACACTCCTCGGTGTGTCATGAAAGTCTGATACACCGATGCAGCACTACGCTCCGAGTGCGATGGAGACTGAGGTTTCAATCGTGAAGGAGGTGATCCGCCTCTACTCATAGATGCTGCATCTATGAACAGGGATCGATCACCTCTTTCGCGATTGCAGTCTCAGTCTCCATCGCACTACGAGTTTCATCCTTTTACAAGATACGTAGAATGCACATGGGAGACAAATTCACAAGAACTTCACAAGAATCTCTCTACATAGGAATCCCTCCCTCTTTATGAGTCCTCTCTCTCTCTCTCTCTCTCTCTCTCTCTCTCTCTCTCTCTCTCCACAAGAATCGCTCTCCCTATTATCTCTAGTATAGATTATAACTTGTCCATGTTTTCTTCTCCATTCAATATTAAGATTAAATGTTCGTATGTTTAATGCAGGTATGCATGATGAGTAGTTTCTTTCTTCTTTGTCACCCTAGCAGAGGAGGTGGTACGAGGAGCTTCATCGCTTTGGAGCACTATCATGTTGTTCCACTCCTTCAGCGTCTCCCTCTGTTTCGGAGCATTCAACGCGCTCCGAAGCTTCGGTGTCGACGAGACAATCTTCACACTCGTCTAGGCAGCGACGCTCTAGTGGTGGCACGACGGTTGCTGTGGGGATGCCGTCACTGATGCCTCGACACCACCTCGTTTTCATCGAGGCTCCTTACCTTCCCCTTCTTTTCCTGGCCCCACACCAGCCACGACATCACCATCTACGCTAGGTTTTGCATGGCTATCGATTGTTCCTGGCTACACACCACTAGCTACTCCTCCGGGAATCATCCTAGTCGACACTCCTCGCTTCGGGGCTCAGACTCTACTGGAGACACCTGATGTCCGTACCCCCATCAAGACGCTGCTATAGACTCCTATCGATACACCCAAGTTCACGCGTCACAGGCGAGAGAGCTTACCATACTCGGTTGACATCAACGGCGGCATCATCTTGGATATTGAAGAGAAGAAGGTGATATCACGCATGCACGGTCTTTTCTCTCATGTGTTTAGACAGTACATACTTAACACATGGAGTGAAGTGCCAAGTGAATTAAAAGACAAAGTCATCAACATATTGCATGACGGGTTTCCCATGTCAAGTTAGGATGAGCGCTTCAATGAAGACCTGATGAAGGTTCGAATGCACGAATACTGTAAGCACAAGCGTTCTGAAGTACAAAAAGCAATAAATCATGGGTGGAACAGACCAGATTGGCTAGACAAAGAATGTTGGAAGCATGCAAAGCGAGCAGTGTGCGAGAATCTTGACAAGTGAAAGCAACAAAAGGAGGCAACCAAAGCGTGAGTAGAGGCAGGAAGCTCACACCACTTGGGAAGCAACGGGTGCGCATCATTTGAGGCCGATTTTGTAAGTGTTTTTGCATTTCTATTTAGGTTTGGTTGTTACTTCTATTTATACTTTTAAATTCTAGCATAATGGATTCTTTGTATGTTTTGAACAGTGGTCGATGACAGGACGTAACCCCACACCCTACGAGCGCGAATACGCAGGCAGAAAGGGCTTAAACTCCCTGATGGACATTCTGAGTCCTCGTGGAGGCATGGTTAGTATCTCACTTTACTCTTTTACATTTGTTGTGTTTTTATGATAAGCTAAGAAAATAGATTGTTTTGTAAATTATATATTTATACTTACATAAAATACAGATATGCCGCTTGGACGCGATGAGACATTTGATTACACGATGTCAGTCTAGCCGCAACCAGATAGCATTAGTTTCCTTTTATCATAGCATGTACAATGAGATGATGTGTATACATCTTTTGTTAACTATTGAAAAACCATGTATTTTCTCAATAATGACAATGATGTCGTAGCTACTACATTTGCAAAGCTTAACAATCAAGTGATTTTGCCTATGATATGTACAATTGGCATTGATTTACTTTAGTCAATTTACTTTTGTCAGTTTGTATTTTTATTCTGCAAACAATACTATGCATGATGGAGTTAATGGTTATATTGTCTTGTGGGTGACTACTTCACTGGAAGAGGTTGTGTGCACTTGTGACGTTTTTAGCGACGGAAATACATTAGGTTTTTATACTCCCTGGCGTCGCTAAGACCGTCGCTACGGGAATGTCGCTATATGCGTCGCTATATTTGTTGCGATATAACGACGCAGATAGCGACTCTTGTAGGCTTCATATAGCAATGCTCATAGGGACGTTGCAAAGCCTTATATAGTGACGTTTATAGCGGCGCCTGAGAGTAAAAATTCTTGGGTGGTAGGGCATTGAATGCCCTGCCACCCATCAACCATATTGGATGTTTTAATAATAGAGTAAACCTAAATGAATCCAAGATGAGCCCAAACTCACCTTTGAAAGAAAGTGCAAGCTATAGACTCAAAGTAGTCACCCACAAGACAATATAACCATTAACTCCATCACACATAGTATTCTTTGCAAAATAAAGATACAAAACTGACAAACGTAAATTGTCGAATGTAAATCAATGATAATTATACACATCATAGGCAAAATCACTTGATTGTTAAACTTTGCAAATGTAATAGTTACAACACCATTGTCATTATTGAGCAAAAACATGGGTTTCCAATAGTTACAAAAAGACATATACACATCATCTCACTATACATGCTATGACAAAAAGAAACTAATGCTATTTGGCTACGGCTAGAGTGACGTTGTTTAATCAGACGTCTCATCGTGTCCAAGCGGCGTATCTGCCGGATTCTGTAGAAAACAACAATAAGACTTTTTGTAAGTTTAAACATATAATTTACAAAACAATCTATTTTCTTAGCTTATCATTAAAATACAGCAATTGTAGAAGAGTAAAGTGAAATACTAACCATGCCACCATGAGAACTCAGAATGTCTATCAGGATGTTTAAGCCCTTTCTGCCTGCGTATCGCGCCCATACTGTGTGGGGTCACATCCTGTCATCGACCACTGTTCAAAACATACAAAGAATTCATTATGTTAGAATTCAAAAGTACAAATAGATGTAACTACCAAACCTAAAGAGCAATGCAAAAACATTTACAAAATCGGCCTCAAATGATGTCCATCCCCCGCTTCCCAAGTGGTGCGAGCTCCCTGCCTCTACTCGCGCTTTGGCTGCCTCCTTTTGTTGCTTCCACTTGTCAGGATTCTCGTGTGCTTCTCGCTTTGCATTCTTCCAATCTTCTTTAACTAGCCAATCTGATCTGTTCCACCCATGCTTTATTGCTTTTTGTACTTCAGAACACTTGTGCTTGCAGTATTCGTGCATTCAAACCTTCATTAGGTCTTTGTTGAAGCGCTCATCCCGACTTGATACGGGAAACTTGTCATGCAGCATGCTGATGACTCTATCTTTTAATTCACTTGGCACTTCACTCCAGGTGTTTAGTATGTAGTGTCTAAACATCTGAGAGCAAAGACCGCACATGCGCAAGATCACCTTCTTGCCTTCGTTATCCAAGATGATGCCGCCACTGATGTCCATCGTGTACGGCAAGCCCTCTTGCCTGTGATGCTTGAAGTTGGGTGTCTTGGTAGGGGTCTCTAGTAGAGTCTCGATGGGGGTACAGACGTCAGGTGTCTCAACTGGATTCTGGGCCCCGAAGCGAGGAGTGTCGACTGGGGTGACTCTTGGAGGAGTAGCTAGTGGTGTGTAGCCAGGATAGGCCGATAGCCATGCAAAACCTACCGTAGATGGTGATGCCGTGGCTGGTGTGGGGGTGGGAAAAGAAGGGGAGGGTAAGGAGCCTCGTCGAACACGAGGCGGTGTCGAGGCCTCAGCGGCGGCATTCCCACAGCAACCATCGTCGCCACCACTAGAGCGTTGGTGCATACACGAGTGTGAAGATCATCTCGTCGACACCAAAGCTTTAGAGCGTGTTGTTTTCTCCAAAACAAAGGGAGACGTTGAAGGAGTAGAACAACGTGATGGTGATCTAGAGCGATGACGCTCCTCGTACCACCTCCGTTGCTAGGGTGACAAAGAAGAAAGAAACTCATCAAAATCCATACCTGCATTAAACACACGAACATTTAATCTTAATACTGAATGGAGAAGAAAACATGGACAAGTAGAGAGAGAGAGAGAGAGAGAGAGAGAGGGATTCCTGTGAAGTTCTTGTGAATTTATCTCCCATTGCATTCTATGTATCTTGTAAAAGCAATGCGCTCCAAGTGCCATGGAGACTGAGGCTGCAATCGCAAAGGAGGTGATCCATCTCTTCTCATAGATGTTGCTCGTCCCTCCACTAGATCTAGTTGATCGGGTGAAAGAGATGCTAAGAAGCAGTAGAGAGACGAGCAACATCTATGAGCAGAGACGGATCACCTCCTTCGTGATTGCAGCCTCAGTCTCCATCACACTCAGAGCGTAGTGCTACCGAGGAGTGTCCCTCCTTGTGAGAACATACCTAGAGCATACGTACCTGGAGTGGACGCAATGATGATTAAACACAATTTAAATTTCTCAAGTATAGCATATAGACAGGAAGGGACAAAAAGCCACGTGAATACAATATATATTATAAAACAGAGAAAATTGTTCAAATACAATGTTTATGGCTTTAAGAGGTCTCTCTCTCATCCTCGCATAGCTCAGCGTAACTCCCTAGCTCTATATAAAGCTCTCCGTTTAGGTAGATGTCCTCAGTTTTATTTTGTAGATCCTCTGCATTCACCCCATAGAGAGTAGCATCTTGATGCTCGTCTGGCACCAGCTCAGCGGCTTCAAACTAAGCATCTTCTCCGATCTCCTCCATTGATGCCGCCGTGATTGGCACATGGTAGCCCTCATACATCCGTGCACTATGAGGGGTTACCTCTATGACGTACCACCAGTTTGATGCAAACTTTATAGGATGAAATATCACTTGCCAGAGCCACATAACTTACAAGAGAGCTTCCAAACCATAACTTCTAAAATTGGATGTTAACTATTTACATACTTATGTGTTCACAGTGCTGAGATAGTACGAAAGTGTCTATTAGGTCGGTCCATTTTTTAGTTGAATCCACCTCAAGGAAACTAGAGTCTCCTCTATGCACAGTAGGGTTGAGATCCTCCATGTTATCTTGAACCATTGCATGTCGAACAAGTTGACAAAAAAAATCCTCTATAGTCAATCCTCAAAATCTCTTGTAGCGTGCCAAAGTAAGTGAGTTCCGCCACCACGGGATCTGCATCAGAGGACCGTCGTCGACTAGACTGTTCAAATTTTGCCATGATTTCACAATCTTGAGTAAAACACTTTTTGTCAATCCATTCTACCCTAAAATGTCAACCTTTACACCATGCTGCTGTCTATGACTTATACTACAACCAACAAAGATCATGAGTGGCCGTTTAAACATCTAGAAAGTCGCTAGTCGTACATTGCAAACTTACCTTGGTCGCGCAACCCCGAGAGTACTCTCATTCCTCCTTATTCACTTCTTCACCGCACTGTTGTCAGCTTTTTAATTGGTTCTGCAACCATCTTAAACTCATGAATGTTGGTAGGCTCTCCAGACCCGCCAGATAATGCATCAACGGTCGTCTTCCCCGTCTCCACTCGATTTGAGCCCTTTGTCACTCTTGCTTTGCATCCTTGTATTGTGAAATCCACTTTTGCATCACTCGATTGTGAAGCATTCAATTTAGCCTCTAGATCTTCCGTCATCTTCTTCTAAACATCGAGATTGCACATGACAATCCCAGATATACGCTCATCATTTATGGTTCACCATAGCATGTCCCGGGCTTGATCAAATCCATCTAACCACTCTCCAATGTAAACTAGGGACTCTGATACCAATCAACCTTCTGCCATGCTACCCTCCGAAGGTGCCTTCTGACGCACATATCCCTTGAGTGTTTTCATGAAATGTTCTAAAAAGAACATCCATCCGGAATGTACTATGCCAACTATTTCCACCTCATCAACTATGTGAATAAGAAGATGCACCTGAATGGTTAGCATGGTAGTAGGAAATTGTTTCTCAAACATGCACACAACCTCCACAGCGTTTAGTTTGGCGAATGATATGGACTCTACATTGATCTTCTTTTGTGAGATTCATTAAACCAACTTTGCAAGTTTCTAGATTGTGTTACAAACATTAGGACCAAAGCGCCTACGAACACGTCTATTGGGTTGCAAGATTGATGCCTGTTGGCCAGTGTCAGAGTCCGACGAATTATAATTGGGAACAACTCAATCTATAATAGATGGATCAAACTCACCAAATTTGCGAACGTGTTGCAAATAATTGCTTCTTGTCCGTCGCACAACATTCTTGCAGTAACAACGAGGACATAAGATCCTTGTTGAGAGATAGGTGTTTCGGTTGGAGGGTGCCACATCCTCGTCACTATTCATAATGAATGTAAAAACCTTATAGCCTGGACATAAATTTAATCTTCTATTGGCATCCTCCGTCTTTTATCTCTCTCTCTCTCTCTCTCTCTCTCTCTCTCTCTCTCTCTCTCTCTCTCTCTCTCTCTCTCTCTCTCTCTCTCTCTGTTCACACTGTAAACTACCTCACATTCTCTAGTCATGTCCAGTCCCCGCATATCTCGGTCTAGAGGTGCACGGAGATCAAAATCACCGGGTTATAATCTCGTATTTATTGGTCAATGCATATATTTGTGGGTACGAAAAATCTACACACTCACGTCTACATGATAGTGCATGTAGTGGACAAAACCCCTTTGCCTCTTCTCTAGATGTAGCAACTCACAGCATCTTAACATCTCTTCACATCAGATCTTTGTTCGAGAGATTACTTAGCACATTGCATGTTGGCCGCCAATTTGAGTATCATGCCGTTGAAAGCTTTCCAACTTAAGGTCGCATCCGTAGAGAGGAAGAGAGGGATCACCGCTCGCCTAACTCTAATTTGTTTTTTCGTAATCCCGAAGGTAGACTTTAATATAAAAACTAAATCCAAAATCTAATCTTAAGTCTAACTTAATTGAACATATGGTGATTCTGAGCTAAGTGAGTTAATAGGTGTCAAATTCTGATGGGAATATACATATTGTTGTGTAACTAGTGTTTGCTCTTTGGGCAAAGCCTTCATTGACATGTCCTAAAATCTAATCTAATCAAATCTTAAATCGAACATAAATCTAAATCTAATCTAATCTTAAACTCAACATAAACCTAAATCTAATCTAATATTAAATGTAACCTTAACCTAAATGTAATTTAACTTAAATCTAAATTTAACATAATCTTAAACTCAACATAAATCTAAATCTAATCCAATCTTAAATCCTAAACGTAAATGTAATCTAACTGAAATTTAACCTAGCTAATCTTAAATCTTGTCATAATTTTAAATCTAACATAATCTTAAACTCAACATAAACATAAGTCTAAATGTAATCTAACCTAATCTTAAATTTAATTTAAATATTAAGCTAATCTTAAGTGTAACCTAATTTTAAATTTAGCATAAATTTTAAATATAATTTAAATGTAATCTAACTTAATCTTAGATCTTAATCTATCCCAATTTTAATTAAATGTATTTTTAAATCTAACATAACCCTAAATCTTGATATAACATTTCATTTCATATTTTCTCTACTTTTTATCTCTCTCTCTCTCTCTCTCTCTCTCTCTCTCTCTCAGACAAGATGTGTGTGTGTGAGAGAGAGAGAGAAAGAGGAGAAGGGAACATGAGAGAGAGGAGAGGGAAGCAGCATATCTGGCTCTCTTTCCTCTCCTTGTGTGTGTGTGTGTGTATGTGTGTGTGTGTGTAAGAAAGAGAGAAAGAGGGAGAGCACGGGTTTACCTCTTTCACTTGAACACTGAAACCCAGATCTGAGATCTGATTTTCTGACGCTCTCGGCTTATTTTTTACCCATGTCGGCGTCACTATGCAACAAAGAAAATAGCGGCGCTGATAGCGACACCGTGGATTTTCACTTTTGAGCGTCGCTAATGTGACGTACCTCTTGTAGTGCTTTGGGTCTATACCTTGCACTTTCTTTCAAAGGTGAATTTGGGCTTGTCTTGGATTCATTTAATTTTACTCTGTTATTGAAACATTCAATATGGTTGATGGGTGGTAGGGCATTGAATGCCCTGCCACCCAAAAAATTTTTACTCTCGAGCGTCGCTATATAAGGCTTTGCAACGTCGTAATGAGCGTCGCTATAGGAAGCTTGCAACCGTAGCTATATACATCGCTATATAGCGATGCATATAGTGACGCAGAGAGCGATGCATATAGCAACGTTCTCGTAGCGACGCTATTAGCGACACCGGGGAGTATAAAAACCCAATGTATTTCCTCGTTAAAAACGTCACAAGTGCACACAACCTCTTTAGTGTTTATCGTTTACGGATTGCAGCCGTGCCTCTTAAACGTGGGGAAAAAGGATTTGTTTATGGATTCTAAATATGTCAATGGGATTTCATCTTTATGTTAGGAGAAAGCTTTCATTAGAATCTTAGATTTATATGCCTGGCTTGTGGCGTATGACACTTATAACCACGCAAACGATGGATAGAGAACTTCCTCTCTTCTGTTGCTCGCATCTCTACTTTGTGGAAATGGAGTAGGGTATCATCAACGAAAAAGGAGAATAAAGGAAGGCCATCTATCAAGTCGCCCTAATCTTCCCGGTGTTGACACCTCACATTTCCATTCTTGCTTATGGTAAGCAACAACTATTCCATCATTTCACATATTCAAACCTGCACACGAAAAAAAAATGATAATTAAGACAACCTCAATTCTTCAAAAATTTTATGTAGATCAGCTAAATGTGTCAAAGTACATGGTATAGACACAACTAGGACATGTGAAACCTTGGTTTCAATGTTATATTAATTTCAAGACAAGAGTTTAAGCAATGAGATTTAACTGACTTAGGGGAGCAAAAAAAATATATAGTTTTTTGGTTTCAACATATATAAATCATTTGTAGTTGTCAAATTGCACTAGAATAGGCCCAATTCCATGCGAGGACCTTTGGAAGGCCAAAATTATTCTTTTAGTTAGCATGTGCTCAAGTATGACCTTATGTCTTTATATAACTTCAAAGTATGACATTATGTCTTTATATAACTTTCAACTGACTTGAAAACTACTTTTTGAAGGGCATTCCATTGTTTTGTAACACGAAGTACTAACACTTTGCTTTTACAAACATTTTAAAAAACATCTCTATAAAAAGATATAATTTTTCATGCAAAATAGCTTGAATTTTTATTAGAATTTAAGACTTACAACTTACCATAATTCTCTCAATAGCGCTTGTATTTTGACTTGGAGAAAAATCCTAAATTTTATTTTCCTTGTAACCAACCCATGGTCAAATCAAGGCATGAAAAACGTCTTTGTAGATTGACAAAAAATGCCAAAACTTGGTAGGAAAACAAGAGACTTAGTGTTTCAAATCACGTGAGTGCAATAGAAGGGGCAATTACATTTTATTTTTCCTCACATTTTTATATACAAAGGGGTACCATAAAAAAGAATTGGAAACAAAATTTACAGTATGAATAGAAAAAGGGTGTATTTTATTTGTCAAAATTTCACAAACAAGGATTTTTAGAAATAGTCTTCGAATGCACGTGATTTACACAAATTATACATGGTGACCCCCCCCCCCCCCCCCCCCCCCCCTCCCAAAGTCAAGTTTTCTATCTCTCTCTCTCTCTCTCTCTCTCTCTCTCTCTCTCTTAGTTCAAATAAAGTACAGTACAAAAAATGATACAATTTCCAGCCCTCGAAGTCTTGGTCCTCCTACCATGAGAACTTTTGCTAGCAAAATTTGACGAAACTTCATAAATTTTATATAAACATTAGTAATTATTCCTCTAAGAACTTAGAAAACCTCCATGTTGAGATTTTTAAGAGGTAAACTGCAATATATTTCAAGGTTTTTACACTAGATTTTATATGTTTCCTCGCCTTCATATTAAAAATTATGAGATTATTTGCAAAGTTTATAGATGGTATTATGTTAAACGTAGGTCTTCTTAAGCATTGACATAAACACACATAAACTTTTTTTGAGGACTCTTTCTTGAACATGGTCAATGATGACTTAATAGACAAATTGTGTGACAGCTTAGGCCAAGGGCCACCTTGGAAGTCAAGGACCGGCCGTCAATGAAGAAGGGATCCTAGGCTAGGGGTTATAAAGGGAGGTTGGGCGGAGGATCTAGCATGGTAGTTCCAAGAGTGTCACGTTGCTATCAGCGCTTGAGCTATTTTGGGCCAACGGGATCGTGGACCTCTCATGCAAATTTTGCATGCTCATGCAAAGATTAGGCCGTGGAGAAGCTCTATCTCTTGCGAGACGAGGAGGTCGAAACCCGTTCCCTAAAGCCAGACGCCAGAGCCAAAAAGAATGACTTCGTCAGTCCACGCCATCGCCGTTGGATGGGAAAAACAAATGACAGCTACAGTCCGTCCGTTCACGGCTCTATATAATTAGCATTCTGCCACCTTATACTTTAACCATCCCAAGTCTCTATAACATCCAATTTTGATCGTCACCTAGCCTTGCCATCACTGAATATGGCGAAGTTGGTGTTGCTACTATTGTTGTCTATATTCTTGATAGTGCTGATGACGAGCAGTGGTGAAGTGGCCAAGATCAAGACCTTCAACACGACGAGCTGCTCCTGTGCTCCTACCTACACTTTCTATGCAGGCGGCAACACTAATTGCACGACGTTCAACAACCAAGGTGCGATCCGCATCACCGAGGTTAGCACGTCCACTCGGGTGTCGGTCCACAGCCAGACAAATTGTGAGGGCTACAACAACATCGCCCAGGTCTATGGGCCAATTTGCATGCTACGGAGTGTAGCCTCATTGCACGACGTCTAGATTCTTCAAATTTGACGTGCAGAGGTACGCATCACAACAATAATAGCTACTAGCTATCAAGGGGGAGAGGCAGAGAGAGAGAGAGAGAGAGAGAGAGAGAGAGAGAGAGAGAGAGAGAGACTCAAAATGATATCACAAGTTATAGCATATAGACATGAGCCCGATCCAAACATTAGTCATGATTAGCTCGCGGGAAAGCGGGTTTCGCTCGCTCTTACCGTGACACACATGGTATTGATAAGGTGCAAAAAAAACTTTCTTAACTAAGTTGTGCTTGTTTGACCTTAATTAGTTGTTTTCATAAGCTTGTTGAAGTAGTTGCCCACCTCTCTTTCACTCTGTCTCTTCAATGTCGATATTCTGGCAGCACAAAGCACGACAGGATGAAGAAGGCATGGTGCAAAATCTAATGTAAGAGTGTTGAAACATGATGGCATGGAAGAAACCCTCCATGATGAAGATGAAGTGAGAGAAGTGGAGGGGTCTCATCTCACAATACATGTCAGCAAAGGTGCGAAAGTTATGTAAACCAAGAGAGAGAAAGTTATAAGCCTCTTGCAATGCCTTCATTGAAGCGAGAGAAGAGTGCATTGGTCAACACTTGGTAATCGTCTCATTTTGCCATTGTATTATAGTATAGATACTTGCAAGATCATGAACTGCTAAGAAAAAGGATTTTCTTGATAATAAATGCCTTGCAATGATGGTAACTATAATTAATTCATGTATTTGACATAAATCATTCAGATCTATGTTGTATACATACCATACCTTCCAATACACTTTGTTGATCATTTTATAGTACCAAAAAGAAAATTGCAACCCCTTCTCTTTTGTTACGATAGAAAAACCTACTACTCTAGACTTGTAAATATCACAGATGTTTCTTCCCTCTTCTATTTTCAATACAGCAGTGTTGCTCAGTTCTTTGGACCAATGTGCGTGCTGCAAGGTGTAACCTCGTTGTGCGCCGTCTGGATTCAAGGCTAAATTTGACGTGCGGGGGAATGCATCACATCAACCAACTATGAGTGTGTGTGTGTGTGTGTGAGAGAGAGAGAGAGATATATCATATAGTCGTTTGTCATACATTTCGTCTCAAGAATAAAGTTATCGTCTTCTTTTCAAGTGCAACTGTGTGTGTGTGTGTGTGTGTGTGTGTGTGTGTGTGTGTGTGTGTGTGTGTGTGTGTGTGTGTGTGTGTGAGAGAGAGAGAGAGAGAGAGAGAGTCAAAATGATATCACAAGTCTTAGAATATAGACATGCGCCGGATCCAAACATTAATCATGATACTTCTGGATCACAATACAAACGTGAGCTTGATCCAATTTTTTTCTTTTAAGTCTATTTTGCATAAATTGAGAATTATATTTCTTTAGCAATTTTTACTATACAAAAAATAGCCCAAAATTGAAATAGTTGCTACACATTACTGATTGTACTCGTCATCACATCCTTTGTTTGTTGAATCTTCCTTTATGTTAAGTTCAAAGCTTCCTATTAGTCTAACTTACCATTTTTATTTGCTCACGATCTTGATCTATTCATTCACCACTTGCAACCAGTATTTTTAGTGATTACGCTTATTAAGCCTTTTTCCGAAATTGGTACAACATACTTGGATGACTTGTTACTCTTATAACCTCCACTTCTTTCATAAAATAATGGTCTTTTCTTAAAATGGCCACCTCTTCTTTAAGATAGTTAACATAGATGTGTTAATATAGTTAACATAGTCAAAGTGTAATAATTTGTCGCATATGATACATGAGAACTAGAATGAGTACGAGATGGCAATACATTGTCATGCAAAGTCTACACGGCCCACTTAGGCCGGCTCCTTGACTCCTCATTTTCTATACGCTCTTCATAAAACAACATATCAGTTATAGGCTAATCCGGATGTGACCTCATTTGGAACATCCATTAGCTAAACATGAGCCTCATTTGGCTTAACATATGATTGAGTACTTCCAAAAAGAGGCAAGTAGAACATATTATACATATTCTATGAGTACACATTTGTCTCTTTGGTACATCATAGCAAAGGATGAACCAAATCCTCCATAAGAAATACATCACGATTAGCCAAATGCGTTATACTTGTGGATAATGCTTTCTATATGCACTCTATTAGAGAAATTACATCTCCCATTCTTATCCTCCAATTTACTATATTGCTGCATCGACACAAGAGCATATACCAAGCAACCTGCAAAGACATGTAGATGAGGAAAAGATTGCTTTCTACCACACCAAGCCTCCTAAGGTGTGATAGACTTTGCAATGCCTTAGTGGGATATCGATTTCGTACGTAGGTAGCACATATCATAGTCTCAAGCTAGAACACATTAGGAAAAGCTTGATTATGACCATATATGGTGTCATCTCCATAACCAAACCATTTTTTATAACACCATTTTCCTTAGGGATATATGCCACCATACATTGGTGTCTTATCTTCAGGGATTTGATTGACATGATCACGATTGTGTGATTATGTTAATAGCTCTAGTAATTACACAAGGAAAAAACATGATCACGTTAATTGTTAACGTGACTTTGATGATGACCTGCAAAAACCAATAGAACCGGTTAGCCCGCCGAACATTGGCATATTCCTTAATGGTCCTTTCGGGGTTCTTTATTTTCTCGGCGGGCGTGTCGGGGAAAAGGCATTGCTAGGAGGGCCCGTAGGAAAAATAAAAAACCTCGACATATGTAATTATATAAAGTAAACCTCGTGCTTACTGTGGTGCTTTGACTAGGAAAATCCCTAGGGAGTGTATATTCGAGTGACGAGTACAATCATCTCCTTGTTGTGAATTGACCTAAGGTTACAGAGTCATAGGTCCTTTTTTTGGGCCGGACGTGATTCTTAATTTGGTAACCACTTCTAAAAATATCTAAATCCTTTCACAAACATAAAGATACAAAACCCAAACAATTGAAAATTTGGAGAGTCATGTGCTCATTGTGAGGAAGCCATTGGTCCAAATGAGGGTTGTAATTGGTTTTAGAAGATAAGCATATGCAAATGACAAGTTGATAGTCAAGGGTTGAATGTCTTGTACTAGTGTACTAGGCATATAAAAATATCCTTGAAGTCTTGCATTTTTCACCATCATAGATTTGAGTTGATATACATTTTCACTGCACAATATAGAAGCTATAGTCCTTAATTAGGTGAAAATAGCATTTATATATTGAATTGGTTGTAAGGGGGCTACAATCCTTGACCGGGTACAAGTAGTCCTCATTTGTATGATTATATTGAAGATATATTTGCGTTATTTCATGCATTGGTTTATATAGAGAGTGCATTATGTATTATGTAAGATTATTAGTGCATGACATGACCAATCATAGAAATTATTGCTTTCATGTGCTTTTTGCAAATAATTGACATCGTTCAGTGTAGAAGTTGATTATTCTTTGTAGCATTTGAAATTAGATGTGTCTTATTATTTGCAAATCAAAGAGGACATATAAATAATCATCATAATAATAATTGCATTGAGAAATTCACAGCATTGTTATATTTATTATGCCATGCAAAGAGTGCATTGCAAATCTCATATCGTGCAGATTTGATTACTTTCTTAGTGATTGGTTTTTTAATATATATTGAAAAGAAGAAAAATATTTTAAAAAATGAACATCTAGTTCTTTTTTCTTCAGTTTTAAATTTAAAGAAATGGATCAAAATGTTGGCACAAGAGTGGTACGAAGAAATCAAAGAATAAAAAAGCTCCTGGCAAAGACTAAGATTATGCAGTCGATATATGAAGTGGCAATGTAAATTTTTCTTCACAACAAAATCAAGTTGGTGCACCATGTATTAGGGACCACTTTTTGGGTAGCATTAAAAAGAGTCATAAGAAATGTAAACATCCTCAGGCACTTGCAATTGCAAAGTGTTCGAGAGAAGAGCTCGCCAAAAAAGGTGGCAAGAGACAACAGATATATAGCTCTGTTGTGGATGCAAGTCAAGAGCAGTCAAAGCCAAATATTAAGTCTGTTGATCTTGTGGTGACACCATCTAACCTTGGAGGATAGCCTGTGTGCAGGGAGAGGAAATGTCAAGAAACGTTCCTTTTAAGCGTCATAATGAAGGTCGACTTGGTCAAATGCATCAAAAATCATCAAAGCTTTCGGATGCAGTCTCTAGAAGAACCACAAATTGTACTCGCCAAAGAAATTTTCTTTATTGGAAGTACTCTGGTCATGGTAGACAACAATCATTGGAAGGCCGCTTGGAAGAAAATTGGTGAGTCCGGCCTATTATTTTGAGGTCCTTCTTATCACACGATACAAAATGTTCTCTTGGACAAATGTTATATCGAAGTCAAAGAGCGTGTTGTTAAAATAATATTTCGCTTTCAGAATGCACAATTGTGAGTGATGATTGGTCAAATGTTCAAAAAAGACCACTGATCAATGTGATGTTGGTTTGTCCAAGGGGAGAAACATTCAGAAAGACGATTGATAGTTTTGGTGCAATTAAAAGTGGAAAAATTATTTCTCAGGTCTTGAATAATGTAATTAAAGAAATTGGTGCTACACATGTCATTCAAGTAGTCATGGACAACGCAAAGAATTGTAAAAATGCTAGTAAATTAATAAAGAAGGGCTTTCCACACATTTTTGCCAATGGTTGTAATACACACAGCTTAAACTTGGTGTTGAAGGATTGGTACACTAGTGAAGAAACCACATGGTTCACCAAAATAATTAACACAGCGCATCAAGTTGTAAAATTTATCTTGAAACAACAAAGAGTGCTTGATTTTTACAGAATGCACATGTTAGTGATGTTGAAACTCCTACTAAGACTCGATTTTGCATGCATTTTTATACATTGGAATCACTTTTCCGCAATAAGTGCGTTGTGATTGACACTTTCAACTGCACGGCCTTTGATGAATGGCAACTTGAGTAGAAAGTAAAAGTGAAAGAGAAAATTACATGTCTGCGTGGCAACATAAACAAGGCCGCTTGGTGGAGGAGTGTAATGGATACATACCATGTAATGATGCCCGTTATGTTCGTGATTTGCAACCTTGATCAAAAGGCACAAAATATGGGCAAACTGTGGATGACATGGTGGTAACTCCAACAGAGTCTTGAAAATCTTGAGGACGTGAAAGAGTCTGTAGGAGAGAAGGAGTGGCAACTACCATTCCCTGGTAAACGATGAATAATTTTGGCCAAGTATTTTCATGCAAGATGGAAGAGCGCTCATAGTCCACTCCATAGTGTGGGTTACATGCTCAATCCGGAGTATTGGATTTTAGATATGATGTCCAATACAGAGGTGGTTAGTGATTTCTATCACATGGTCAACATGTTCTACTCCAATGTCCGGGACGAGATTGATTGTATCAAAGAAATGAGTGCATTTAGATTAAAAGAAGGTCCTTTTGCGAATGATTTTGTACAGTCAATGGAAAAGAGCAACATGCATGGAAGTGGTGGATGATGAATGGTGGAGAGCATTACTCGACCTTACGTCCCCTTGCAATGAAAGTACTCACATAATGTGCAACAAACTTAACACTAGGTTGGTAATGGGACACTTTTATGTCCTGTTAAGTGACCATTTTCCTTGAATTATGTCAAGAGTTTCAGAATGGATTTTCAAGTGCTATCTATCTAGAAATTTGTCTCACGAGCTGAAAAAAACTCGACATTTTTTTGGAATATCAATTCCATCTTTAACCTTGTCCTTGCACAATATTTCA
The DNA here is from genome assembly GCF_014529385.1 of Adiantum capillus-veneris. Taxonomy (NCBI): domain Eukaryota; kingdom Viridiplantae; phylum Streptophyta; class Polypodiopsida; order Polypodiales; family Pteridaceae; genus Adiantum; species Adiantum capillus-veneris. Next base: position 31,554,979 of record NC_140958.1, on the reverse strand, counting down.
CAACCTAAACTGTGTGAAAAAACGGGTCCTGTTTTTGGCTTTTTTCAACTTTTGCAACTATACCACTCTAGAATTCATGTTTCTGAGGTCTATAATGCTAGAGAACTATCTTTAGTAGTCCTCAACATGTCCTGATGCTTCTAGGGAGAAATAAATGTTAAAGTTGTAAGTTATGACCAAATTACAAAAATTGTCAAATCCTGTTTTTTAGCCAATTTTAGCTCTTCTATGATTTTTTTGGTGGCTTTCATGATATCCAAATGCAGTTTTGATTTTCTATGTTGCATATTGTAACATAAAGCTAATATTCCTTGAGTTTTGGGGCACCTAATACCCTATTTTGCATAGTAGACAACGATGGTTGATATTTTGAATTATAGAAGAAAACGAAACATTCTAGTATATCAAGTATAGCTTTTTCAATATTGTTAGTTTCTTGTGACAACTACATGCATTTTGTAGGTAGTAACCATATCTAGTCATAAGGATCAAATTTGGCTAGATATTGAATAGTTTCTATGGGATTCTACAACTCATAATGTTGAACCCAGTTTTTTCATGTTTGCTGTATTTAGCACTTCATCTTTGTCCCCAAGATTCCCCTTGGTAAGAGATGTATTATTCTTTTGACATGCTCCATGGCTCCTTATAAACCTAAAGGAAAATAGGGAACTAAGAAAACATGCATATATTATTTGTATTGAGCGTGGCTATAGAAACTTTGATGATAGGTTTGCAGAATGGTAAAAATCCAACTTTTTTGTACCTATTTCTTTCGGCAAAACAAAAAATAGTGAGTGAGAAGCAATCATATGTTCTGATTACCAACCCATTGAAGTTAAATAGGGAATTTATTTCAAGTCCTACAAAAATCCCTAATCTTATTTTTATGCAACAAAACGTAAGAAATGACTGTTTTGATGAAAATGTATTGGCCCGTCAACTTTGGAGGCTTGGTGTGACCAAAAGATGAGAAAATTTTACAAGTTTCTTATTTTTTCCATGTGTAGTAGGCCTTGAACTATAACCTCATGAAAGGATTTCACAAAATGAGTGGATCTACTATGGTTTTGGAGGTTTTTTTCAAAACCCTGAATGGACACTTTTATGTCCTGTTAGGTTACCAACCTAGTGTTAAGCTCAGAGAGAAACAGAAATATGTACAAGTATGTTCAAAGCACTATTTTCAACAAAATATTAATAGACAGAGCATAAAAATTAGTGTATATGTTTTGCAACAAAAAGATATTGCATCACATTGAAAGTGTTGGCTACAAGAAGGAAATGCCAACATGGTTGTATGATTGTCAATACGAAGAAGAAGAAGAGTTCAATGTCGGTGTATCTCAATATACTATAGACAAAATAGAAGATAATCTAATAATAGATGTGGAAATTGAACTACAAGGAGACCCTCGACACTCAGACTTAGAACCAAATAACAACTTCACAGATTCAATATAGCTTGAGAGTAGAATGAAGATTGTGTCAAAAACCACTATGAAAGAGCATGTATTCAATGTATTTTGATCATATACAATGTTTTATATTAGCGATTATACATAGTTTGTGGATCTCAATTGTTACGCTCAGAACCAACATATTGGTCACCAGACAAATTTTTAATTGTGCTAGGGGTATCTTGGTTGGCTTGCTTGAATTTATACTCATTTGCCATTCCAGACATAATATATATTCCATGTGGAATATTTTGTAAGCAGATTGTGCATCAGCTACTATTTTGCATTAAACAAATAAAACAAACAAAGTGATAATAATGACCACATGTCAATGTATAGTATCCACTCCATCCTTCAAAATTCTTGTAGCAAATTGGACATTGAGAAGATGAAGCTACATCCAAAGTAGACGAGGGGACCAAATCTGGATCCAGGACAAGGTGATTGATGTGTGTCCCTTGTACATGTGGAGGATTCACTCGCCGTGTCAGATTCCGAACATCTTGGCTTAGGCGGTGAATACTTTTCTCCATCCGGAAGATCATCTCTATAAAAAGATATAATTTTAATGGCAAAATAACTTGAGATTTTATTAGAATTTAAGACTTACAACTTACCATAATTCTCTCCATAGCACTTGTATTTTGACTTGAAGAAAATTCCTATATTCTCTTTTCCTCGTAGCCAACCTATGGTTGAATCAAGGTGTGATAGAATCTTTTCTAGATTGACAAAAAAACTGTGAAAACTTGGTAGGAAAACAAGACACTTAAGTGATCAATTACAATTCTAAAGGGGTTATTTATGGCCGAGCATTTCCTAGCGAGCACTTTTTTTTGGTATAGGCGACCTTTTTTTAATTCAACTAAAACAATAATCAATTTATAAAATAATACATGATCCAAAATTACAAAAAAGATGAACTTCAGCCACTCAAGCTTGGCTACCCATAGTGGTCAAATTTCTCAAGAAGGTCACTTAATAATCATGTGACTATCACGTGAGTGCAGTAGAAGGGGCTATTAAATTTTATTTTTTCTCACATTTGTACATACAAAAGGGTACCATAAAAAGGAATTGGAAAAACAATTACAGAATGAATAGTAAAAGGGTGTATTTTATTTGTCAAAAATTCACAAACAAGGATTTTTAATAATAGTCTTGGAATGCACATGATTTACACAATTTATACATAGTGACCCCCCCTCCCCCAAGTCAAGTTCTTTGTGTATGTGTGTGTGTGTGTGTTCAAATAAAGTACACTACAAAAAATGATACAATTTCCAGCCCTTCAAGTCTTGGTCCTCCCACCCTCAGAACTTTTGCTAGCAAAATTTGACGAAACTCCATAAATTTTAAATAAACATTAGTAATCATTTCTCTAAAAACTTAGAAAACCTCCATGTGGAAATTTTTAGAGGTAAATTGAATATATTTCAAGATTTTTACACTAGATTTAATATGTTTCCTCGCCTTTAATTTAAATTTAAGAGATTATTTTCAAAGTTTATAGATGGTATTATGTTAAACATAAGTCTTCTTAAGCATTGACATAAACACAAATAAGATTTTTTTGAGGACTCTTTCTTGAACATGGTCAATGACAGCTTGCGGACTCTTTCTTGAACATGGTCAATGACAGCTTAATAGACAAATTGTGGGATAGTGTTAGGCCAAGGGACACCCTTGAGGTCAAGGACCTGGCCAAGGGCCGGATGTCAGTGAAAAAGGGATCCTAGGCTAGGGGCTATAAAGGGAGGTTGGGTTGAGGATCAACCATGGTAGTTCCAGGGGTGTTACACTGGTATCAGAGCTTGGGCTATTTTGAGCCAAGGGGGTCGTGGACCTCTCATGCAAATTTTGCATACTCATGAAAAGCTTAGGCCATGGAGAGCCTCTCTTGCAAGATGAAGAGGTTGAAATGGATCCCTTAAAGACAAATGTGAGAGCCAAAAAGAATGACTTGGTCAGCCCACGCCATTGCCGCTGGACAAAAGCAACAAATGACATCTAGCGTTGGTCCGTTCACGGCTCTATATAATTAGGAGCTTACCAGCTTATAAATCAACCATCCCAACTCTCTACAACATCCAATTTTGATCGTCACCTAGCCTTGCCATCACTGAAAATGCAAAGTTGTTGTTGTTGCTGTTGATGTCTACATTCTTAGTGATGATGATGAGCAGTGGTAAAGAGGCCAAGATAAATACTTTCTACACCGAGAGCTACTCTAGCGCTCCTACCTACACCTTCTATGCAGGCAACAACACTTGCATGACGTTAAATAGCCAGGGTGTGGTCCGCATCACCGAGGTGAGAACCTCCACCCGAGTGTTCGTCCACAACTAGACAAACTGGGAGGGTCACAACAGCGTTGCCCGGGTCTATGGGCCAATTTGCATGTTGCAGGGTGTAACCTCATTGCACGTTATTCGGATTCAGGGCCAAATTTGATGTGTGGATGCATGCATCACAACAATAATAGCTACCAGCTATTGGGGGAAGGGGGGGAGAGAGAGAGAGAGAGAGAGAGAGAGAGAGAGAGAGAGAGAGAGAGAGATAAAGAGAGAGATAAAGAGAGAGAGAGACTCAAAATGATATCACAAGTTATTACATATAGACATGAGCCCGATCCAATCATTAGTCATGATTAGCTCCTACGACAGTGGGTTTCTCTTGCTCTTACCATGTCACACATGGTATTGATAAGGTGCAAAAAAAACTTCCTTAATTAGTTTGTGCTTGTATGACCCTTATTAGTAGTTTTCATGGGCTTGTTTATGTAGTTTCCCACCTCTCTCTCACTCTGTCTCTTCAATGCTGAGGGTATTTTTTGGCAGCACAAAGCACGACAGGATGAAGAAGGCATGGTGAAAAATCTAATGTAAGAGTGTTGAAGCATGATGGCATGGAAGAAACCCTCCATGATGAAGATGAAGTGAGAGAAGTGGAGGGGTCTCATCTCACAACACATGTCAGCTAGAAGTCACTAGGGCAAAAACGAATGTTTGTCGGGAGTCAACGTCTCATTGATGACATGCTTGTTTAAAAATTGTGTGTGTGTGTGTGTGTGTGTGTGTGTGTGTGTGTGTGTGTGTGTGTGTGTGTGTGTGTGTGTGTGTGAGAGAGAGAGAGAGAGAGAGAGAGAGAGAGAGAGCATTGAAATTGGGAAATGTCAACCAAGAGGGAGAAAGTTATAAGCCTCTTACAATGCTTTCATTGAAGCGAGAGGAGAGTGCACTGGCCAACACTTGGAAATCGTCTAAGTTTGCCATTATACTATAGTATAGATACTTTGTAAGATCATGAACTGCTAAGATGTCTTGAAATGATGGGAAATAGAACTACTTTATGTATTTGACATAAATCTTTCAGATCTATGTTGTATATATTGGAGCTATATATGGCTCACTCTACTCAACTTGGTCTCACCTGTATATTTGTATCTTGTCCTCAATATGAATCAGTCTTTGGGAGCGTACATGGCATGTCTATTGTCTCCTCTCTCTCTCTCTCTCTCTCTCTCTCTCTCTCTCTCTCTCTCTCTCTCTCTCTCTCCACCTCTCTCTCCACCTCAACATGGTATCAAATCAGTAACGATCACGTGACGATTCAATTCATGGTGACAAAACAAAGTATGTGTATGCAATTCGCATGTAAGATTCAGAATTACAACAAATTTTATTTTTGAGGATTGATTCTTGTTAATCGTGGTTGTTTTATGTTAACAAGAATATGATTAGTGTTTTGGATGGCGTTTCTTGCTAATTGATATAGTGAATCAACATTTTCTTGTTGATTTGTCTTTTGACACCCTCAACTTCGTCTCAATTTTTGGGGGTCTTCTGCTCAAAGTTTGGAGAAATAGAAAAATGGAGTGTAGCACAATGACACTTTTCATCCAAAACTTGTTCATCTCCTCGCCTCTTTGATTTGAGTCTGAGGTTTGCATCAAGCGGAGTTTCTAGCAGAAAGTTATGATGTTTTTACTACAATCAAGCTTGACGTAGGTTTCTTCCTAGTGCGTCTTAGTGAAGCGTCCCCGATCGTTTTTCTAATGTTGGTGTCAACTTTCCTGAGTAAATTTAAATTTTTCCTATTGATATTGCAGCCGTCAATCTTGAGTCTCACGTCGTGTCTCACGTCACTCTATTTTGAGGACTCTTTTATTATTAACATCTCCTTTTTCCTACTTTTTGGGTGACGTCCCTCACATCTTTGGACGTTTATTGAGCATCCTTCTTGCATTTATCATTGACAAAACACAGTCGTCATATTTCTCTCATTCTCAATTGTAGCCTTCACCATATATGGTGTGTAGATTTTGCTATCTTATCTTACACGTTGTGAGCGGGACGGAAACACATAGAACGCCTCTATAACAACCCGACACACACTCTTGGGAAGATACACACACACACACACTATGGGGCACCACTCGGCTTACACAACACACCTGGCCGAGACAGGGAACACACCTCTGGAGTGAGAGGAGAGAGACTATCCACTTGCCCACTCGACACAAACACACACACACACCCCCAAAAAAACTCAGCTCAAAAGAGGAGAATTTCTGATGTTTAGATACAATTGAGCGTGGGCCAACACCAATGGGGCAAATAGCTCACACAATATGGGTAAAATAAGCCAGATACAATCATAAACTAGAGCAGAAACTTCGCTCATAGGAGAACTTACATAGAAAAACAGCAGGAAAAGAGTGAGGAATTTGGAAAAATGGGCAGCGCCATCGCGTCCGGAACGGCCCAAAACCCTAGTGTACAATGTCAAAGTGCTCAAATCCGACCTCGGATGAAGAGTTTACGGCCAAAACAAGCTCCAAAATGAGCAAAAACACACCTGCGGCTGTTCCTCCTCTCTTCTCCACGTTTTTTCTGGTCTTCTCTCAGTTTTTTCAGTTCCCACACTTAGATTTATTAGTTGGGCACCCTTGGCCTTTTAGATGACCTCAAACGGACCCCGAACAGGCCAAAAACTGACCTCGCAGTGCATAGTTGTCACCTTTTTGCATCATCCGCACACCTGGCACTCATTTCTTTTCAATAATGCGTCTCTCAACCACGTGAAGTGGCCCCAAAAATTGGTCCTAATGATGACCTTTCTGCATAACTCTCACAAGAAAACACCCACATTGTGTCCGTCCTCATCCGTGTGCAAATATTGACCCCGTTCGCCCTCCTGATGCCACTAGATGCCATCTGACGCACCTGCTTACCTCATGTCGTCGGCCCGCGGATAGCTTCCTCGAGAATTTTTACGCGCTATAAACTCCTCGTTATTGTAGAGAAAACATACTGGTATTGGTGATAGTGAAAATCGATGCATTATGTACATGTTGTCCTACCTGCACACATGTGGGCCCCACGTAACCACCTGGCTCTGAAAAATGGGCAATTCTTTATTTGATGCACCATGCATGTATATGTACATATGCGCAATCCCTTGCTTCAAAAAACTCCTGACATAATTTGCCCATCCCCTAGCCTGCTAGAGCATTCATGCTCAGCAGCAAGAACACTAGTAGATGCTCATTCCACCTGGATCCCACACAAAAACACTTGGCATTCCTTGCGTCAAAAGCTTAATCAAGGTTCCACCTGGTTCCCAAGGAAAACCTGTAGAGATTCCATATATCAAGCTTGCATCAAGAAAACCATCAATTACTTTGGCATAAACCGGCATGTAAAAATATATCTCCTTCTCCATAGCTGAGAGGTCTCCACTGATCATTTGTGTCATCAAGTCTTGCTTCTTTGACAGTTCAACCTTGGTTTGCATCAGCCCTTCAATCACTTCATAAGGCCCTTTGCTTTCATCTTCAACCTTATTCACAAATGCAACTAAACCAGACTCCTGGATTTCATTGTCCATAAAAAGAAATAAAACATCAGCATCCTCATCACTGTTGGTAGTTCTATCACTGTCCTCATTCACTGTGGAATAGTCTTCATCACTAGACTCATCCTCATCTTCATAAAGCTCCTCCAATTGTTTCCTTGTGTCCATATTATATAGCTTCTTGGTACCTGTCTTCCCATAGAGGCTAATCGTACCATGTCGCCAATCTTGAACAGCTCCCACTGCACGTAACCATGGTCTGCCCAGTATAATAGGATATGCTCCCAACCCTGCTGGCATCACATGAAAATCAACCACTGCCTTTGCATCATATGCCTCCACTTCTAAGCTCTTTACAACACCCAAGCATTTTACTTTTTGATGGTTTGCCAATCTGATCCGAAAACCTGACACCCCAGCCACTGTGAGACCCATCTTCTCAACGCATGAGTGTGTTATGACGCATATTTGGGCTCCGCCATCCACATAACCTTGTCCCAAATTTTTCCTTTTATGTCACACATCTTATATTAGACAAATGTCTGGTAGCTCATCCATTGCCAACACCTTTACTGAACCTCTCTCTGGATCTTTCTCCATTGGGTTAACCATCCTCTTCCACTGTCGCTTTAGCTTAGGCACCATCTCTATAAGTTGCCCAAAAGTAACATCTGCCTTCCTGCTCGTCAGATCCTCCTTCAAGTCATAGCTTAATTTCCCATCCCCTAGTGGAAAATCTGAAACATGAAAATTTTGACGAGATCTCCTTTTCCTCTTGGCCTTGACATCCTCGTCTTCATGGCTCTTTCCTTTCTTCTTACTTCTTCCCCATCTTCTAAGTCTTATCTTATCTTCTATGGTCCTCTTCCCAATAGGCATAACTAATGTATCCTCTAGCTTTGATACCTTCTCCAAGGTGACTACACTTAGCACTTTTGTCGTTCCCTTTTCCTCCTGGTTCAGTCCACTGGTTCCTTCGTCTCCCTTAATTTCGATGCCATAATCATTTGACCTAGTTAGCACCTGTCTTGGCAATGGATACATGTCTCCCCCCATCCTTGGTGGCTTATCACATTGCGGGTTGATGTGAACCAACTCTCCACAATTATAACATGTGGGCGTCTGCCTCCAAAACCTACCATTGCTTTGTCCAACACCATTTCTAGGCCTTTCTTCACCTCCTGGCTGATTTGCAAACCTCCCTCGACCTCGATTATTTCCCACTTGACCTAGCATGTTTAGGCTGAGATTCTTCATCAAATCTACCATTTGCCTCATGTCTTGCCTTAGCCCATCATCTTGCACTGCTGTAGTGACCACTGCTGGCATAACCTGAGTAGTAACAGAAACCACTGGTTCGTGATGAACCCCTGACATGCGACCTTGTAAAGACTCTATAGGCTGAAATTCAGACCTCATGGGCAAAGACTCCACCCCTAACTGGCTCATTTTCCTCAACTTCCACTCTTTGTTCCTTGATACCTCTAGTGCATCTTCATATGTCCTAGGCTTCTTTAGCTCCACTCTCCAACATATATTCTCCCAAAGACCAGCTAAGAACCTGTCCTTCTTCATCATGTCAGGCGGGGGTACCTGTGGTGCTAAGGCCTTGCACATTCACTCCCATGCCAATGAAAACTTATGTATGTACGCATCTATTGGCTCACCTTCCTTTTGCATCAAAGCTTGTACTTCTTGCCACACTTTGTTAGGATCTTCTATCTTCACAAACTCCACTTCCAACGCATGTCGTAGATTGTCCCAACTCAACCTTACAGGTGGATCAGCCACACGCAACTCCTCTTCAAATGCTTTAGACCAAACTCGTGCATCACTCTTCAAACAAATTTGGAGAAGACGTAACATCTGCGCAGGGTCATGAATCTGGTTGCTAATGCAGGCAACCTCCATCTTTTCCAAAAATTCTTCCACATCTTCATCACTTCTTCCATGAAACTCCGGATAATAGAAAGCCATGGCTACCCAAGTTTCAATGCTTTGAGAACCCCTTTGAACACACGTGCAAGAACCCAAAACTTTTGACTACCCAATCCCCAGAAATTTCAATGGAGCTCAACTTTAGATAAGGACAAACACATGCACATCAAATGAGTTTTCATAGTTGATCATCGGAATTACAACAGGCAAAGGACATTCCAAGATCTCTCGTAATCTTCTTGGCCCGAACATAAAGACTATGCGCTGCTGGAAAAAAATCTTCCTGGACTCATGAACATTTATCTGGATTCTATGAGTTAAATGAAATGGAGTGAATTGAGGGCCATTTTGATCATCCATTAAAGCCAACCATGAAGCTCCCAAGAAGGCACACCTGACTTAACCTCTGATTTTGCCAAAATTTCAGCAGCATAATAGCATAAATGGCTCAAAAGACCAAAAAACCAGCCATCATAACTTGGAAAAATTTTGGCAGAGTTTCCCCAGAAATAGAACAGTAGGAACCCAAAATATAGACTATATATGTATGCATAAACTGTCAACAATAGAACACGAGCATCAAGTAGGACTCACTAGTACATAGCCTATGGTGAGGTCACAAAAAGGGTGCTCCAGCTACCTGTATCACCAAAAGAATCTCTACATTTGAGAATCCCCCAGCTCAATAAAAACCTCACGCTATCGACCCTCACAATGCAAATCGCGTATAGTCAAGTCTCAAAAATGACTATCTTCCAGACCAAGTCTCACAAATGGCTGGGACTGCCAAATACAACCAAGTATGGCTCCACAAATGCGTACAATGGCAGTTTCCACAAGTAACGTACAATCCAGTAGACAATGCGCTCAAATAGGCGTCAACTGATGCATACCCACAATAATTGCAAGTGACATCACTGCTAGTATATCACTGTACTCCAGCTACCTGTACCTATGTGAATCACTTGTACCTGTCCCTATAACCTGTAACCTGTAACCTGTAACCTGTAATCCCGAATCTCGAAGCTTGAAGCTCGAAGCAGAAGGTACTCGAAGAAGATCCTCCGTGGGGGCGCCAAAAGAATGTGAGCGGGATGGAAACACACAGAATGCCTCTATAACAACCCGACACACACTCTTGGGAAGATACACACTCACACTATGGGGCACCAATCGGCTTACACAACACACCTGGCCGAGACAGGGAACACACCTCTGGAGTGAGAGGAGAGAGACTATCCACTTGCCCACTCCACACAAACACACACACACACACACCCAAAAAAACTCAGCTCAAAAGAGGAGAATTTCTGATGTTTAGATACAATTGAGCGTGGGCCAACACCAATGGGGCAAATAGCTCACACAATATGGGTAAAATAAGCCAGATACAATCACAAACTAGAGCAGAAACTTCGCTCATAGGAGAACTTACATAGAAAAACAGCAGGAAAAGAGTGAGGAATTTGGCAAAATGGACAGTGCCATCGCGTCCGAAACGGCCCAAAACCCCAGTCTACAATGTCAAAGTGCTCAAATCCGACCTCGGATGAGCAGTTTACGGCCAAAACAAGCTCCCAAATGAGCAAAAACACACATGCGGCTGTTCCTCCTCTCTTCTCCACGTTTTTTCTGGTCTTCTCTTAGTTTTTTCAGTTCCCACACTTAGATTTATTAGTTGGGCACCCTTGGCCTTTTAGATGACCTCAAACGGACCTCGAACAGGCCAAAAACTGACCTCGCAGTGCATAGTTGTCACCTTTTTGCATCATCCGCACACCTGGCACTCATTTCTTTTCAATAATGCGTCTCGCAACCACGTGAAGTGGCCCCAAAAAGTGGTCCTAATGATGACCTTTCTGCATAACTCTCACAAGAAAACACCCACATTGTGTCCGTCCTCATCCGCGTGCAAATATTGACTCTGTTCGCCCTCCTGACGCCACTAGATGCCATCTGACGCACCTGCTTACCTCATGTCATCGGCCCGTGGATAGCTTCCTCGAGAAGTTTTACGCGCTATAAACTCCTCGTTATTGTAGAAAAAACATACTCGTACTAGTGATAATGAAAATCGATGCACTATGTACATGCTGTCCTACCTGCACACATGTGGGCCCCACGTAACCACCTGGCTCTGAAAAATGGGCAATTCTTTATTTGATGCACCATGCATGTATATGTACATATGCGCAATCCCTTGCTCCAAATCCTGACAACGTCTTCTCACAACGAGATATAGCTATGACTATTCTCGTCAACGGTTTTCCTTCTAGATAGTATTCTATTCCTCCTTTCCAAGGACAAGGATTTCTAGGTTGGGAAGAAAAGATGTTGTTAATTTTTGAAGGCAATGAACTCTCTCATATTGTCCTTGGAAATCGTGTATGTCTGTCTGAGCCTAATGATACGGCTCATGACAACATGCTTATCACTGAAGGACCTGTATTCGAAGACTGGCATGTTGCATATACAGATTGGCAATGAAGTGATAAAGTAGCTTGTCGATATATTCTTTCTACTCTTACTGAATTTCTTTTGCTTGGTGTGTATGGACTGCCTACTTTCCACGACTTATGGAAGTACCTTATTGCAAACTTTCAGAAGAAATCTGTTACAGAAATACTTCATTTGAGAGGTTTGCTCAACAAGTTACAATATGAAGTTGGTACTGTCATAACGGGACACATTGAGTCTTTCAAATCCATTATTAATCAACTTGCTATTTTCGGTAATCCTATTCCACAAAAGAAACTGATTACACTTCTCCTTGACACGATGAAGGACTCCTCTTACGATAACATTGTTAGCATTCTTTCTAATAAAGATGGTCTCGATTTCGACCAAGCCTACTTGTCTTTATAAATTGAATACTCTCAACGTCAAGAACAACGTAATGCTAGTCATGATACAGCTATGGTTTCACAATAGAATGGAATGTGCTTTTTATGCTCGAAGGCGTCCATTTCAATGAGGAAATCGTAGAGGTAGTTGTTGTGGTAATATTTTCTCTCGTCTCAAATTTCCTAATAAAAAGTGTTCTTACTGCAACAAAAATGGCCATATTGAAGATGATTGTTGGGCACGTCAGTATGATGAAGGACACAACATTACCACTAAACAACCAGGTTTATCTAGAGATTCTTATTCTTTTGTGAATATTACGGACGAACTAATCATCCCACTCATATGTGCTATAAGCGTGGATTAGACAAAGATCATAATAGAGCATATGCTACTGAACATCAAAACAATATTGTACAAGAAACAAGCTGCATCCTATGTTTAGTTGCTCTAGACAAAGTACTTCATGTACGTGATGGATCACTTTTTAGTGTTGATTCTGGTGCTACAGTAAATATGACATATCAGTCTAAGTGGCTCCATAACTATCATCCACTACCAGTTCAACATGTTGTTTATCTTGCTGATGATACGACTTGTCAAGTAAAGGGTATTCGATATTTATATCTTGGTATCTTATCTTCTTCCGCTGGAATTTTGCAAGGAGTATTGCATGTACCAGATCTTCAACGTAATCTTCTTTCAGTTGCTAAACTTGTTGATTTTGGTCTCTTTGTTGGATTTGACCATACCAAATGTCAAATTGAGAAGATGGACAGACTATAGCCATTGCTCCTCAGAACGGTAATTTGTTTGAACGTACTCTCTCTCAATGATGATGTAGCAAATGTTGTCACTGCTCCAGGTGATCATGATTCCAAAGTATGGAACCATCGTTTCGTTCATGCTGATTTATCAAAACTCTTTGATCTTCAGCGTCATGATCTTGTTCATGGCATGGATCTTAAATCTCATCTCAGATGGGAATTTGTGAGTTTTGTGCTCTTGGGAAACATAATTGTAAACCATTTCCTCTCTCAAATACAATTCATTCTCATGAAATATTAGATCTTGTTCATATTGATATATGTGGACCTCACTTTCTTCAAGATCACAATATCGCTACTTCATTACGTTCATTGATGATTTCTTATGATATACGACTGTATTTCTACTTATACAAAAATATGAGGCCTTATCTGTTTTCAAAGAATTCCATAAGGCTGTGGGACTTCAAACTGGTCATCACCTCAAGTAGCAAATATGTTTCTCAAGAGTTTGTGAGTCACTATGCTGAGAGTGAAATTCATCATGAATACACTATTCCATATTCACCTCAATAAAACGACGACGTTGAAAGAAAGAATCACATTATTCTCAATGATGTAAGATGTATGCTGATTCATTTTGGGTTATCTCGTGTTTTCTAAATTGAAGCTACTTTGACATAAGTATTTTTTAAGAATCATCTTCCTAGTACTGCACCCTCTGGTAAGATACCCATCACAACATGGACAGGTAAAATTCCTTCTATATCTCATTTTTGAATCTTTGGATGTATTGCTTATATTCATGTTCCCAAAGAAACATGAACACCGCTTGATGCTCCTAGCCTTGAAGATAATTTTATTGGATATTCTGACACTTATAAGGGCTACAAATTCTATAAACCTTCCTCCAAGAAAGTAATTGTGAATCGTGATGCTACTTTTAACGAACAACTTATGGGAGGCTCATGGTCCATGGATGATTCTGATGATACTAAATCATTTCTTTTAACTATTCCATTTCTTTTAGATGATGAAACTCTTCCTATAGAACATCTTTCCTCTTCACAGCCATCCATTCCGAATGTTGCCAATGATGATATTGATAATTCTGCTGATCTCCCTATTGATTTTTAACATAGGTCATGTCATGTTTATGATGACATTATTGTTGATAATGATTTCTCTACTTCTGATGATCTCGTTACTTATAATAAATATATATGTTCACCACAAAAGGATCAATGGCAAGAGGCTATGGAAGTAAAGTACGATTTTCTTATCTCTAAAGGTACATGGATACTAACTAAACTACCTCCTGGTTGTACAACTATTAAGTGTAAGTGGGTGTATAAGACAGAGGTAAAAGGAGATGGATATTTTGACAAGTTCAAGGCATGTTTAGTTGCAAAATGTTACTCCCAATTTGTTGGTGTTGATTATCAAGAGACCTTTTCACCAGTTGTTTGCATTACAAGTGTTCGAGTTTTATTGGCATTTGCTGTTCAATTTGATTTAGAAGCTCATCAAATGGATGTGCGAACTGGTTTTTTGAATGGTGATTTGGAAGAGAAAATTTATAAGGAACAACCATAAGTGTTTGTTAGTTCACGTAAAGGAGACCTTGTTTCTCAACTCCATAAGGAACTATATGGTCTCAATCAAGCTTCGCGGGCCTAATATACAAAATTTGATCTTTTTCTCACCTCTAAAGAATTCATTTCTTGCTCTTAAGACCCCAACTTATACATCAAGCACCAAGGTAGCAATTTTACGACTATTTCTCTTTATGTGGATAATACCATCCTTGTTTCTAATGGTTTGAGATTTGCTCAACAAGTGAAAAAGTTATTGTCTTCTGCATTTGATATGGTGGATCTTGGAGAGATTCACTCCTGTCTTGTCATTCAGATTCAAAGAAACCGTACAAAAGGTATTTTATTCCTTTGATAGTCAAAGTTTATTGCAGATACTATTCAAAAATTTGGTATGAGATCTGTATATTCAGCCAACACATCTTCTCTTGCGAGTTCTATGAAGAACACTTCTGATAGTGGCGGTCAACTTGTCACAAACCAACCTTATGCTAACTTGATTGGATGTATTCAGTTTATTGGCATGAACACTTGCCTTGATATTTTTTTGTTGCTAATTATCTTGGACAATATCTTGCACGTCCTTCTCTTAAGCATCAATCTGCAGCAAAGTGTGTATTGAAATACGTAAAAGGCACTACAAATTTTGGTTTGGTCTATCAACAACAACTGACATCGGATTCTATGAAATCTTTTTATCTTTCGGATTACACAGATGCAGACTGGGAAAGCTCACATTTGTCTATGTGATCTACTAGTGGAAATTGCTTCTTTATAAATGGTTGTCTTGTTTCTTGGACCAACAAGAAACAACTCTATGTTGCAGTTTCTACGCTTAAGTCTAAATATGTTGCAGCATCACTTGCAGGCTGGCTCTGACAAATGCTGGTTGATATTGTTCATTCTCCTCTTTGTAGCACACCCTTGCAGAGTGACAACCAGAGTGCTATTAGTCTTGCAAAAGACTATGCTCAACATAATAAGTCAAAGCACATTGTTGTGCATTATCATTATGTCAGGTATGAAGTACGTAAAGGCACCATAATGGTTGAACACTATCCAAGTGCCCAGAGGATTGTAGACATTCCTACCAAAGGCCTGAACGTGTCACATTTCTTCCCCTTGTGCTTGGAGGTTGGAGTTGCTTTGTCCTCACTCTTTCTAGATTAGCTTCTCTGCTATTGTGATAGCTTTGTATATATAACATTATAATCATCTAGGTACCATGCACTATGCACACTCCACACTTTCACACTGTGATCTCTTAGTCACTTGTATATTTGTATAGAGATACACAATTCACTTTCACATCATCATCACTGGTTCATATTTTCACATTGTATAGGGGCCTGGGTTTTTCACTTGAACTCCCCAAGGGTTTTTTCATCCAAAGCTAGAGACCTTTGGTCGAGTGGGGGTGTTGGAGCTATACATGGCTCACTCTATTCTATTTGTTCTCACCTATATATTTGTATCTTGTCCTCAATATATATATATACTCACTGCTGAAGAGAGAGTGACAAACCCACACTTGCAAAGGCAGTCTACTGCAAATTGTCGCTCTCTTGCCCTGGAATTAGAACTTCTGCTAGGAAACAAACCAACTTACAGATGTATGAAGGATGTTAGGGAACATCTAAAGGAAGTTTTGGTGCAAATGAAAACTACCAGAGGAGTTTTGGATTAGAGAGTCAGAGCCATTCTTGAGGACCAGATAGCCACTAGCAAAGGACCTGAGACTAGAATGTCAGTCGGAGCACAAGCAACTGCTCTTCAAAAATTGTTCTAGCTAGTGAGACTCACCAGAAAGATGATGCAACAAGAGAACCAGGTTGTTCTCAATTTTTTAGAATTCGTGTCTGATTCTCCAGTTCTCTTGTATGCCTTTCCAGCAAGAGAGACAAAGTTGCCAAGATTCTTTCCAGCACTGTATCCTCAACACCCAGAACCAGTTGATCGCCTTACATACTTCAAGATTACTGATGAGCTTCAGGATTGGTATGAGTGATCGACTGCGGAATGGAAGACTTGGAAAACGCTGTTCAATGATGCTCTCCAAATCAATGATATTCAGGCACTGAAAGAGCAGATGCATAGGATCCAGATGTGTATGGGCCAATGGAAGATTCAAATTAGAGGCCTAACCAGGATTACTAATCAGCTTCTGCAACTTACTTTCAAATCTTCAAAATTGCCTGAAAAGGATATTGTACTTAATCACTTTGTCCTGCAAATCACTCTACATACTTTCCATCAAGGAATTCAAATTCTCTAAATCAAAAACAGCATTGCCTGCTAGATTTAGAATTTCAGCCAAGTTGTTATAAATGTATCTTTCAGTAAGAGAAGCTTTCAGAGCTGTATGGCGAATGAACAGGGAGTTGAATTCCACCCGCTTCATTTTGAGCATTGTTTCAGTCCGTTCTACAGCTCTCAGTGCTTCATTCCATTGATTCTGATGATCATTATCTCAAATTCAGCCTTAGCTAGCTTCTTGTTTAATAACTCATTAACCCTTTCTGAATGAGCTTCCAGTACCCTGTGTTGTATGTTCTGCTCTTCCCGTGCTTTTTGGAGCTTTTGAATCTGATCTTCAGCCTCCTTCAAATCATCTTTAAGCTTTTTCACTTCATCTTCTGACCCAGCAGGCACCACTAGTTGTCCCATACAACTGACAATAGTATTCCAAGAAGACTGTATGAGAACTGAACATATGTCCTTAACTGTTGTTGGATCAGAATCAGTAGGCTCATATATTGTCACTGGAGCCATGTAAGGTAAAGTTTCATAATCAGCTTTGCGTAGCAGAAGATGCCCTTTCAATTGATGGGTTTGCATTTGCTGCAACTTGTCCTGTTTCACCAGGTGCAGAATGTGTTTAGTATTTGGAGTAGAAACTCCCCCTGGCAGAGTCAAAGAAGCTGGGCCTTTGCCTTTGTCCACGTGGCCCTGGCCTTTGTCCACTGACTGGTCTGCTATCTTCTCAGAAGTTGCTGACTTGGCCTGATCTTTTCCAGAACCAGTAGCAACTGCACTTTGTCCTACTAATTGGCTAGGCACAGTCTTCTGAGCAGGTTGCTTCTCTCTTTGGATCACTATAGATTTCTCAGTATTCACTGTCTTGACTTGGCCTTCTATCTGCCTCAAAAACGCACTGCTCTTTGTCAGTGTAGTCTTTGGCTTCTTTGAACTGCCAGCCTATTCTTCAGATGCTTTCCTTTTCAAGTCTGTTGAAGTAGTCTGATTGTCCGTTGCTTCGTCGTCTGAGGACAACTCAATGTTCTTGGGCTCAGAAACCGGCTTCTCACTCCAAGCCTTTTTTACCTGCTCATTAGCATATGCAGCAGTTGCCCAACACAGAAATTGCCAAACATACCAAGCTTTAAAAATATTTTGGGATTTTAGCTTGGCAGTTTGCTGGAGCACATTGTGTGACAGGATTTGACAAAGGTTAATAGGAACCTTTGGATCCAATATCTTGGCCAATAGCATAGCAAAAATTTTCTCGGATACATACGTTGGGTTGTTCTTAAGGTTTATTGCTTCAGCTACAAACCTGTGATCAATGGAAGCTTCCAGTCCTGCTACTGGAACACCTTGACCACTTGCCTTGCGCTTACGTTAGCCGCTTCATCCTCCTTCAGGGCTATACTTATCTGCTGTGGAGTTGCCACAGATGGTTTCTGCTCGTTGGGCATTCTCAATGCAAAAGCTATGGTCTCTTATGTCACCAACACCTTTCTACCATTTACCATGGCACTACCATCTTCAATGTCGAAAGAATCAAGAACTTGCTTGATGATGTCTGCGTCAAAAGAAATTCTTGTAGCTTGCAACACAACTCTGAGATCCCATAGTTGTAGCAGAATCATTGCTTGGTCAGTAAATACATAACGCTGGATTTTATTGTACGGTATGATGGGAAGGCTTGCCTTTGCAGCAACATCTATGGCTTGGGTTTCCTCAAGAGACTCCTGCATCTTGTCTGAGTGTTTCCTTCTACCCATACACTGTGAAGACGATGAAATAGACGAAGGAGAAGAAGACTTACTTGACGTTTCAAAGCCGTACCCTGGTGTCGTTGGCAAGGCTAGCTGACAGTTAACTGTCTCTTCAGAGGTCAAGGTTTGCGGCTGTAGCGAAGAAACCTCCGAGCTTGGCGATGGCGAATGATTAATAGGAGGAAAGCGTCGCGTAGGGGATTTTTGAGGAAAATTGCCAACTCTCCTAATCGTTATACGTGTTCGCACCATAAAAGCTCCACCACTCGCCGTTCCTAGACTTGTGTACGTTGCTACTATCGTGGCAGACATGCATTGGACAAGACTGTGACCCA
Organism: Adiantum capillus-veneris; assembly: GCF_014529385.1. NCBI lineage: Eukaryota > Viridiplantae > Streptophyta > Polypodiopsida > Polypodiales > Pteridaceae > Adiantum > Adiantum capillus-veneris. The sequence continues at coordinate 31,536,180 of NC_140958.1, read as the reverse complement.
TCCTTAAAATGATTACTACTGGCGTGCCATCTGACCGTTGGGCGCTTAAAAATTGAAAAGTGTGTCCCCATTGATAATGGACTGGTTTCCAGTCTGGTTCAATCATACTGGTACTGATTCTAGATTAGTCTGATCTGGTTCTTCTGGTACTTGTTCTGAAATTGGAACTGGTTGCACATGAAAAAGCCCAAAAATATCTGATTCTGGTATCTCTTGATCAGCAAGTCCCAGTTCCTTAGTACCTTGTTCTTACCCATTTTCTCTAGCCTCTGAATAATAAAGCTTGATCTTTGCACCATTATATACTCCTGGCAACAATAATCCAGATAAATATTTCAGTCTGACTATGCCATTGGAGAAGACCCAATCTACCTCAAATGGTCTTGCCCAGGCAATCTTCAGGTTTGTCTTCTTTGGACCCAGTCTAGACTGATATAGAAGCACCAAATCTCCTTTTTGAAATTCCTGAACTTTAATTCCGCGATCATACCAATGCTTCCTTCGTTGTTGAAGAATTTCTTGTTCCAACATAGCCCGTTGCTTGAGTTCATGTAACTGCATCAGCTCATTTAGCCGTTTTTTAAGATTCTGGTTGAAGTCTAAGCCATACTTCACAGCCATTCTTAGACTTGGGATCACAAACTCCATAGGAACCACAACTTCAGTGCCATACACCATTCTGAATGGTGTCATTCCAATAGTGACCTTATAAGTTGTCCTATAAGCCCATAGAACAGTCTGGAGTTTCAAATCCCACTTGTTTGGTTTCTTTTGCACCACCTTAGTGAGAATAGTATTTATTGTCTTGTTGCTACTTTCAGCCTGTCCATTGCATCTGGGATAGTAAGGAGTAAATTTCCAATGCTTGACTGAAAGCATATCCAATAGGATTTCCATAGTGTCATTGATAAAATGTGTTCCTTGATCTGTCACAATCTCTATTGGACATCCATATCGGCAGAAAATATTCTCAAATAGAAACCTTGCAGTTGACTTGGCTGTGTTGTCAGCAAGAGCCTTAGCTTCAACCCACTTGGTTACATAACAAGTAGCCATTACTATGTACTTGTTCTTCCTAGGGGTAAACTTTTTAAAAGGTCCCATAAAATCTAGTCCCCATTTCATGAACACTCCCAGTGGTTGTACTGGCATCAAAGGAGTCATATTTGCAGCTGTTGGTCGACCCATTCTTTGGCATATGTCACAAGTTTTACAAAAACTTCTGACATCAGCAATAAGTTTTTTCCACCACAGACCAGCTTGCAGAATCTTCTTGTAGGTTACTTCGTTGGAAAAGTGTCCACTAGATTCACCATTATGCGCTTCTAAAATCACTTGCATTCTTCCTTCCATAGGGACACAACGTCGAAGTATACCATCAACACCTAGTCGATAAAGTAATCCTCTGATGATAGTAAATTTCACGCTTTTTATGATCAGAGCTTTCTTCTGTTTTTGCTTCCAATCCTCTAGAAAGGCACCTTGGGAAAGAAATTGATAAATATCGTACCATTCAGGATCAATTGATTCTTCTGCCTCTAACTGAAATAAGTCAGCGTCCCCACTGGTTCATCTCTCAAGGGTGATTATGAATAACCTTCCATACTTCTTGAGAGAAAATCAGCTCCACAATGGTTTTTTCCAGGCTTATGGAAAATTCTGAATTCAAACTCCATTAGGAACGTCATCCATCTTATTAGCCTGCCTTGAATAATGACTTTATTAATTAGAAACAGAAAAGCTTGATGGTCCACATAAAAATGGAATAACTTTCCCAACAGGTAATGCTTGAACTTTGTAGCACTAAAAGCCATTCCAAGGGCTTCTCTCTTAGTAGTTGTATAACCTTGTTCAGCCTGGCTGAATCTGCGAGACTGGCAAAATAAACTAGATAATCAGTTCTTTCGTCTGACTAAGCTAATATTGCCCCCATCGCCAATCTCAAAGGATCTACATGTACATGGAAAATAATATCCCAGTTTGGCTGCCTAAGGACTGGTTTACTGATAATGGCTTTTTTCAGATTCTGGAAGCTCTCCTCACATTCAGTAGTCTAGTTGAACTTACTGGTCTTCTTTGTAAGCTCATATAGTGGTACTGCTTGAGAAGCAAACTTATGTACAAATCTTCTATAGAAATTCACATAACCCAAGAAAGAGCTCAACTTTGAAGCAGTTCTGGGTGCTTTAGCTTGCTGAACACACTGATTTTTATCATTGGCCATCTCTATTCCATTTCGGGAAACCACATGTCCCAGTAGTTGTCCCTTCCAAACTAGAAAAACAGATTTGAATGGATTCAAACAAATCCGCTTCTCCTGACAGCGTTTGAAAACCATTTCTAGGAATAGTAGGTGTTGTTCCTCATCTGAATAGACAGTAAAGTCATCCATGAAAATGGAGAGAAACTAATGAAGGAATTCATTAAACATCTCCATCATACACCGCTGAAAGGTAGCTGGTGCATTGCACAGGCCAAAAGGCATCACTAGATACATGAAAGCTCCCCACTCAGTGATGAAAGTGGTCTTGAATCTATCTTCAGGAGCGATCTATAACTGGTTATAGCCACTGTAACCATCCATGAAGCTATACATTTCATATCCTACGATCTCATCAAGCAACATGTCAGTAAAATGCAAGGGAAATGGATCTTTGATAGTTTTGGCGTTTAGTTTCCTATAGTCGACACAAACTCTCAATTTCCGTTCTTCTTGGGAACGATGACTATGGAAAATAGCCAATCGCTATTTGCCACCTCTGTGATGAACCCAACCTTGAGAAGATTATCAATATCCTCCTTGACCTTCTTTGCATAGTTGGGGTTCATCCGGTATCTTTGCAGTCGTATTGGCCTAGCATCTGGCTTCAGCGATATTCGGTGCTAACATACTTTAGGATCCACTCCCTTCAAATATGTATGTTCCCAGGAAAACACATCTTTATAGTTCTGGAACATCTTACGTGCCTTCTCCTTCATTGCCGGGTTGAGGTGCTTGTTGACCTTGATCATCCTAGGATTATCCTCCGATCCTAGGTTCCACTCTTCCACTTCTTGGTCGTCTGGAAGCAACCAATTAGGCCCGCCTCCTTTTCGTTTGGTCGACTCTTCAGTGTAATCCCAGGATGGTCCTTTCATTTTTGAATCAGTATTCTGATCCACTAGGTACTCTTCAGAATGTACTGGTTCCTCTACCATACCAGTATCAACTGGTTCCACCATTCTTCCATTGAGCTGAACTGTTCTTTCCCCTGTGTTGACTTCAGTAAACTGATCAGGGAATTTTCTTTTCTGCTTGTTGTCAGTGTGCTCTTTATTCAGCAATAGTGCATTCAAGTCAATCTCTGCCGAAGGGAATATGTTCATGGCTGCCAGCATTCGCTCGATCTTCTTGGCCCTGTACTTCTGACATAACTCCTTCGGCCTCAGTTCCTTTCTCCAGCTCCTAGTATTGTTTGTCTGGATTTGGATTCTGCCACCGGCCCCTTCTATGGTTAATGTTTGGTTTGCATAGTCATGAAAAACATGTGTTATTCTCAACCATGGGCGCCTTAGTAGCATCCCATATGCCCCTTGCACATCCAGAACTAAGAAACTAGTTTTGAATTTCTCCCTCCCAACTCTTATCTGCATATTTTCAATCATACCCATCGCGTGTACCACTCTATGATCTGCCATTCGTACTTTGAATGGTGCTGGTTTCATATTAGTGATACCCATTCTCTGCTGGAGATGAACTCCCATTATGTTGACTCTTGCTCCTCCATTTAAGATAACACTTGAGAGAGGTTCCCACTGCTTCCTAACTTTGTGGTCCACCTGAATAAGTGGAACTTCATCATCTCGAACGGCCGTCAGGTCCACTATTCTGGCCTCTGCCTCAACTTTCCTGCACTGTCTAATAAAGTTGGCCACTTCAGGCAAGGTTTTTCTGATATCCTCCAGCTCTACACTCAGCTTCTGAATTCTATCACAAATTTTCACATGAATTTCTTCTCTTTCTTGGTCAAACTGATTGTCAGAGCTTGAAGAACTGGTGTCTTCACACTGCCATTCCTCTTTTGCAGTGCTTCCACTCTTTCCATCAACTCTCAGTTCATCAGCTAGTCCATGTACCGCAGCTAGCATGGTCTCAGTTATGGCCGGTACTAACTGATCTTTATCAGTCGATTGGGCTGGTATCCTCTGAATGAATCTAGCTTCAAAACTTTCTGGCTGCTCTGGTAGCTTCTTGGCTAAATCCTCCGTGATTTTAGCCGCTAGTTCCCTTTGCTCTTGCCACTCATCTACCACCTTCTCTTCACCTTTGGCCTTCCAAATTTCTCTTTGTTGAGCCCACTTGCTGCTGGTAGGATTGATTGGTGCTTCTAAAATGTCTGGAATTTCTTCAATGACTACACCCTTGCTTCTAGTAACTACCCTTACTAGGACTGGCTCTAGTGCCATAGCCTCAGTAGTAGTAGTTGGGTGCATCTGGGCATTGGGATGCAAAATGGCCATACTTCCCACAAGTGTAGCAATTCATGCTCCTATTCTGGAAGTTGCCACATCCTCTACCTCTACCCATACCTGGTTGGAATTGGCCACGTCCCTGACCAGTACCAGTGGTACCTAGTCTCTCCTATTGAGCTACTTTGACTGGTTCTAACTTCACTGGTTCAGTGTAGGCAACCACTGATGGATCTTTGCCTTTCTTAAAGTGGTGGATCCTGATGCTACAATTGTTCCATAGATGACCAAAAGCCTTACAGTAGGTACATTGTGGACATTCATTGGAGATATGGTCCTTGGATTTTCATTTCAAACACCAAGTCTCCATCTTCCGAACTGGCTGTCTTGTGTGGCTAATTTTGGCAATCTGTCTAGCCATTTCTTCAATTTTCTTCGTCCAAGATCCCTTCTTTGACTTCTCCTTGGCTCGTTTATTAGAGCTGCTCTCGGAGCTACTAGACACCTCACTGGAATCAGAACTTTCAGTAGCAGAGATACTGCTACTGGTCCTTCGCTTCTTGTGGCTCTTTTCCTTCTTGGCCTGTTGTTCCAGCTTTAATGCCCTTTGGACCAAATCATTGAATTTGTTGGTAGGGGTTGGTACCTCTTGCTCCCTAAGCTTTTTACTTGTGAACCCATTCAGAAACCATGCCCTCAACCTCTTCTCAGATGGCAGTTCCTGCAACTGCCTGGTTAGCTCCTTGATCTTTTCCACATAACTGCGGACTGATAAATTTATCTGTTTGATCTTATCTAGTTCATAGAGAATATCTTCATCCCCTCTATTGTTGAAATATTCCAACCTGAAGGCTTTAAGCAATTTGTTGTATGATCTGAGCTGGAAGGCAGGGTAATGGTAATACCATTTCCTCGCTGCCTCCTTCAAGGTTTGTGGAAAATATTTCCCCCAATCATCTTCATCAATATTTTTCAGTTTAGCATACTACTTGAAAGCCTGTATGTGAACGTCTGGATCATCCTTCTTACCTCCCTTGAATATTGGAAAAGAAATTTTTAGGGAAGCTGTGTAATCATTTCAATTACCATTGATCCTGCCACTTCTCTTCTTGGATTCAGAATGGCGCTTGGGAGTCTTCTTGCAATTGTCAGTGTCAGCATCCCAATCAATCTCTGTCTCTGTCTCAGTGTCAGTGTCTTGTTTGGTTTGTCTGCTAGAAGTACGGTGACTACCTTTACTTCCCTTGGTACCCTCATCCCCCTGTCGGGACCGAGAACTCTTGGAACTCTTGGCTTTTCGTGCTTCCCGTTCTGCCCGTCGGCATCGAGAACGACTGGAGTGCTATGAGTCCGGCACCTCATCAGACTGACTATGCTCCTCCTGAGCCTCAGTTTCAGTCATCTTCTCTTGCTTGGGGTCAGACTCTCTTCCTGACTCCTCAGGAATGGGATCAACACGATTGGTGGATTTCCAGCCACGACTGGATTTAGGTGCCATTGCTGAAAACTTCCAACTGGGAGAAGAGTCTTTCAGTCAACGAGCTTCAGCTCGAGCCACCGGGATCGCCAAAATGGAATTGGGGCTGATCTCTTGAGATAGCTAATTCCAGTGTTAGAAGATTTCAGCTACTAGTGTGAGAAGAATTCAGACAGTAGACTGGACAAAAATCAGAAACTAGATTGGAATTTGGATACTGGAATAAGAATTAGACTTATGTACTGGAATTAATGTTCAAGTTCAGATTCAGAATACTGGACGATAAGTAAGTGTAACTGGAATATCTGCCATGATTGGGATTACAAATAAAGAGTACAGCGAATATGATTTACAAAGAGAGTACAGCCGACAATACTACCAATGATTCTCAAGTACAAGTGTAGCCAAAGTGCTAACCCAAATGATAACAATTTCCAACCCGATTACAATGTAATGGGCCCTATTTATACACTTCAAGTTTACTGTAGTAATTACCATAGTAACTACTAAGTAATTCGCTTCCCATCTCCTAAGAGGACGTTCCCACATAGTGAACTATCCAGCCGTCTACAAGTGGGGGTGTTGGAGCTATACATGGCTCACTCTATTCTATTTTTTCTCACCTATATGGCTCACACTTGACATAATGCTAAAACAGTTGTAGAGGGGTGAAGAGACACATGAGTATGATCATCACAGGTACACACTACGTGTCATTTCATGCCAAACACTTTAACAACCATAGTATAGAGAGAGAGAGAGAGAATTTTGTGCAAGCTCAAGGACCATCGTCGTGATGCTTCACATTCACTAGTAGAAAAGCACAGGATTCATATGATTTTTTTAAGGTTTTTTGGCGAAAACATGTCGAGTTTTTAATGCGGTGTTTTGGAGTACCGTTGATGGCAGATAAGTATGCCAAAAGCAATGAACTTCATGATTTGAGGACTTTATTGCTCAAGATGGAGTTATTTGGAGCTCATTGATTATGCAATCATGAAAAATACTATAATACTAATCGAGATATTCAGACGTTCGTGATAACTATGAAATCAGAGGGGGTGATGATGCTAAATCACTATGGATAAAGGAAAGGATGCACATGCTTCTTTATTGTCTTGGGCGAGGTACTCGCTACAGTTGAGTCTGTATACTCTTTCTACTAATGCTTATGTCAGTGATATTATGGTTACCGATAAAAGGGATGTGGGTGTTGTACTCTGATTCAGGGAAATCTCATGGGCCTCATGAATGCTATGTATCTGCAATAATATTCTATCCAGGAGATTTGAAGGACCTTAAGAAGCAGGTCGAATATGGTTGGGTTCTATTGGGTACACTATCATTGGATGCTGATTGATCTAGGAATAACAAGCTTACACCAAGATTGTTTGATGTTGATAGAGACCGATAATATATGCCCATGTGGTTTTTATGAATCTCCAGTGCTTCAGCAATATATTCTTAAGCCATTTGACCCTGGAGGACAAGGTTATGTATGAGGCCTATCGTAATTTATCTACATATCATATGATCTCGGTGGAGCTTGAGATACTTACAGATTATGACAATTGGTTTATAGACTTTACAATGGTGCAATAACTTTATAGGCTTCTGGATGGTTGTACTTCACTAACAAGAAGTTTTTGAGTTTTCCCTTCGATCTTGGAGGTTTATGTCTACCTGAGTTTTCCCTTCGATCCTGGAGGTTTATGTCTACCTGAAGTCAAATTCTTGAGAGGTTATTCAAACCATGCTTACAATGGGTAGTGCTTAGATTTTATGCTTGCATATTTTTTAAGATGGTTGGCACATATCGGAGGATGTGCAGGTTCAAAGGGGGTGGATGTTGTGATGCTTCACGCTCACTAGGAGAAAAGCATAGGATTCATATGATTTTTTAAAGGTTTTTTGGCGAAATCCTGTCGAGTTTTTAATGCGGTGTTTTGGAGTACCGTTGATGGCAAATAAGTATGCCAAAAGCAGTGAACTTCATGATTTGAGTACTTTATTGCTCAAGATGGTGTTATTTGGAGCTCATTGATTATGTGATCATGAAAAATAAAGCAAGATATGTGTGTTGAGTATTGTTCTTAGTGATGCTTGGTTAGTATACAAGCCAAATCTGGTGCACTCATTGTCATAATAACTAATATCTAATTCTCCTAAATGATTTTCTCATGTTAAATTGATCATTTAATATGGGGAAGTACCGGCGGAGAAAAAGCTACAATATTGGTTAGGTTGGCAGACCGGTCACGGTAGGGATCCAGGAGGGAAAATAGGGATCCAAAAGGGGGGCCATTTGCAAAAGAGCAATGTGTATCAATGAGCTTCAAAGACCCTAAGTTTCAGCCCATAAGACTTCCAAAATGCTAAGGTTCCAAAATTCAAAGGTTATGTCCAATGGTCAAGCTTAGGGTAAATTGGATGCTTGTGGGAAGACTCAAAAGTCTTCCCACATCCCTATCTATAAGGGGGCGTGCCTTTTATGTATGGGATGAGAGAGAAACACACACACACACACACACACACTCTTTCAAGCCCCCTTTACACAAAAGGCATCGTGGACACATGTCAGCTCCTAGCTCAGTTGCACCCAAGGTACATTCAAATCCTATTGGATGGCCATATAGGTGGACCAATGAGAATTAGGCTAGAGTAAATTTATTTTAATTCATTTTAAAACACTTGATAAAATAACCAATAGAAATTATGCTCTCTAGAGGACTATTGGGGTCCAATGAGCATTCAATAGCCCAATGGCTTGCCTGATTGTTCTTGGCCAGAAGACTAAGAGGTCCAATGAGAGGTTAATTTCATAATGTAAATACCTAAAGCTCTCACAAAGGGGGAAAGGGGTACACATGTCACAAGGCTATCACTTATGCTTCTTAATTATCATTGGCTAAGCTTTGGAGGGTCCAATAGGATGCCAGCATGTGCAATTAGCAAGAGGGGTCGACCAAGAGAGAGAGGGGGCTGATTTCTGCAAGGTAATATCACTTATACACACACACAAGCTCATGTGTGAAGTAAATAAGACTATAGATCTCTCCTTTTCACAAGCTTTAATGGAAATCTCATGATCTACTCCAAGCTTGTGAGAAGGGAGGCCTACACCAACAACTCTTGGCTTTGTGATGCAAATCCAACCAAGAGCTTAGCTCCAATGCATGCTCATCTCCTCTACGATACTAATTACTAAGTTATGCTAAGCTATTATGAGTGATTATGTGAGGAGACATACTTATTTCTGGTAAGACTACTCCTTCTTCCTCTTGATCTACTCTCATACCCCGCTAGCTCTCACCATCTTCGAAGGTGTGTGAGGTCTTGGGTCTGAGACTGTGAGGGAATTGATGTTGTGTTTTACATGTGTGAGATTGGTGCTTGAAGCTTCCATCTTCATTGCACCAGCAAGTTATTGAAGGAACGTAAAGTATTGTATTATAAAATGTCTCCCTTGATATGTAATACAAATCCTTTTGGACGAGGGACTGGCTCCATGTAAATTCGGTCCTCAACTATTGTCATATCTTAATTTCTCTCTCTTTTTGAAGTATTGTCCATGCCTATCTAGCAAGGTATTATGCTATTGTTGCTCTCTCCATCCAAGCACTTTTGCTATGCTCATTAGGAATCTATTTTAATGAAATGCTCACTATGTCTATGTTATTTTCCGCTACACACAAGCTACTAGACTAATAGATGTTACATCGGCATCAGAGCACAAGGTTTCTCTTTTCTTGCTCAAGAAGAGAGGTCCTCAAGCTAGCTATAAATGGTTGGTATTATTAATTGCAATTGAGTAAGTAGAATAGGGATTTTTTAGCCTTGCAGTGTGCCTGCTTCTTGCAGATAACGGGGCATCACCGTCGAGAGCTATGGTCTTAAAAGTGGAGTCCTACGGGGCTTGCCTACGGCTTAACCACTATTGAGCTATTAGAAGCTTGAAAAGAACCGGTGCATTTTGGTGTTGAAAGAACCTCTCTTCTATTCCTTGCAATTAATGATATTTGATCCATGGGTACAGGAGCTTGAGTGCTTTTCTAAAGGGATTAAGAGGATTAGCAACTAGGGCTTGAAGTGCCAAAGTACACCTAAAAGTTTTACACTTAAAAGTTGTTAAAATGGTTGACAATAGTAAAGAGATAAAAATTGATGTGGATAGCTTGATTTTGCTAATGAACATGCTACTAATGATGCCCCTATGCTTGTTAATTACCTTGTTTCTAGGCTTCAACAAGCCATGGGAAATCCATCCCTCCAAAGTGAAGTGCAATGGCAGCTACGTGCTCATGGGATTCTCCAAACTCCCCACCAAGAAGAGAGAGTGCCTAGGAAGCCTCCTAGTGAGACTTCCAAAAGAGGCCTCTCTCCGATAAGGGAAGAAGAAGAGGATCCATATGAAGGGCTCAAAAATCTACTACTTGACGACGTACTCAAGTTTCAATGGTAGAGCCCCCCACCAAAAGAACGAGAAAGAAGTGAGTCTCTTGCCACCTTGGTGGAGATGGCTCCATGAAGACGGTGGGAAAAACGCTCTCCATCACCCCCTAAACGGAGAAGACCATCACACACTTCTCCACACCATAATTCAAAGAGGGATGAGAGAAAACAAGAGAAGAAAAAAACGAGAAAGTGGTCACCCTCTTCTCCATCTTCTTCATCCTCTTCCTCTCATGAAGAAAGTGATGGTGCGGACAAGGAGGAACAAGGGAAGAAAAAGGTGAGAAAGAGGTCACCCTCTTCTCCATCCTCCTAAAATTATTCCTCTTCTGAAGAAAGTGATGGTGCAGCTTTCAGACCACCAAAAAGAAGAGGCCATAGGAAACCCTATGCCGCGTGAAAGAGGTCGTCCAAGCTCAAAAAGTTCAAAGAGGGAGGAAAGAACATCTCTTTCCTTACCTACGATGGAACCTTTGGTGCTACCGACAAAGTCTTGGCCTTCATCCAACAATTGGGTGCGGCATTTGGAGATGAGGGCTTCACGGAGTCCTCTAAGCTATGCCATGTAGCTATGCATTTTCAAAAGTCCATCAAGCAATGGTGGTCTAGCCTATGGGAAAACGGTGAATCTCCAAGAATATGGAAAACTTTTAAGAGATTCCATTATGAAACAGTTTTTGGCCACCGATGCCAAAGACAAAGTACTCACCGAATGGCAAAGCTTGAAGTTCTCTCCCTACAAATCTATTCATAAATATGTAGACAAGTTTTGGGACTTACATCTCAAAGCCGCTGTCTTCAAAAAGATGGAATTTGGAGAGTAAAAAAAACAATTTGTTGCGGGTTTAACTGAAGATATGGTGGATTATGTCAATTCCCAAAGGCTACGCACCATATCTGCGGTCATACACCTTACCATGGTGGCTTCAGGAATCAATTCCAACAAGGGATTAAGAGAAATATTAAGCCCATGGAGAACAAAGACAGTAATAACGAGCCCAAGGGGAAGGACAATGTCCAAAACTCTCCTAATGGCAACACCAACAACAACAAAGCTAAGAAAACGGGAGTTTATAAAGGCAAAAGCAAACTCTCTCCTGAAGAGCTAGAGCGTCATTGTAAAGATAACCGCTGTTTCAAGTGCAGGGAGCAAGGGCATGCTTATCGTGCTTTTTCCCACAAGAATACAGGAAATGAGCCTCCTAGAGCTACCTTGGTCAAAATCCAAGAAGAGGATGCTCACCACAAAGGATCTCCTCTATGCCATGCTTGGGGAAAGTTAAGAGAACATGGTGCTTTTAATCTCTTTGACCCTGGTTCTACTCACAATTTCATCTCCATAGAGTTGGCCACCAAGGTAGGCATACAAGCCTATGAGATGGGAGATGTCCTACCCGTCGATGGTGCTTTCAGGGGGCAAGAAGCCTCAGCCACTCCCTTAATTGGGAAATTGAGGCTCCATGTCCAAAGCTATGTGGACAAGGAGGACTTCTTTATCTCTCCTCTCAAGCATGAGGATGTAATCCTAGGGGCACCATGGTTTGATCACATGGCTGCCAATGTTAAATTCCCTGAAAGAGAAATCTACTTTAGGTTCATGGAAAAAGATATGTACATAGATGCTAAGGAGTTGGGTAACACCGTACCCATTGTACATACGCCAAGCTTTCAATAAGTCAATAAAGAGCTCTATTTCTATGTACATGATTTTTGTTAAAGATTCTCAAAATAAACCTAATGCTTTAGCAAAAGACTCAATATAAACAATCACAAGGAATTAGAGTTATCCAATTTTCTCAAGGGATTTCAAGATGTTTTTATTGACGACATCCCTTGTTAACTACCTCCTAAATGAGGCAATGATGACCATGCAATTGAAATTCTTCAATGAAGTTCACCACCTAATAAACCTCCTTATAGAGTTTCTCAAGAGCAACAAGACGAGATTATGCAGCAGCAGCAAGTGCATGAGTTAGTTGATAAAGGCATGGTTAGGCCTAGCCAATCTCCATTTTGTTCACCCGTGTTATTAGTGCAAAGGAAAGATGGCACATATCATATGTGTGTCAACTATAGAGCACTAAATAGGATCACTATCAAGAATAGGTTTCGCATTCCATGGGTACAAGACCTATTGATAAGCTACAAGGGTTGACCTACTTCAGTAGGATTGACCTAAAAAGTGGCTACCATCAAATAAGGATAGTTTATCAAGACATTGTAAAGATTGCATTTTGCACTACGTTTGGTCTTACGAGTACATTGCCATGCCTTTTGGCTTGACCAATGCACCAACCACATTTGGAGAATCTACCCAGGCCTCACTAAACCTTTACTGGAGTGTTCTTTGATGATATGATCATCTACTCTAATTCACTAGACAAACACAAGCAACACCTCCAGGTAATATTTCAAGTCTTGCGAGAGAATAAACTTTATATTAAGCGAAAGAAAAGTGAGTTTTTCTTACAAGAGATTCAGTATTTAGGTCACATTATCTCTCAAGATGGCATCCAAACGGATCCATCAAAGCTAGAGGTAATAAAAGGATTGCCTAATCCAAGGAATCTACATGAACTAACAAGCTTTATAGGTATGTGTGGATACTATAGACCCCGGGGAATTCACTCTATGTACAAAATAGGAGGTCACCTTCAAGCGAAAAACTTTGATAAAACCCCTATATACGACTCACATTAGTGAATATGACCCCCCTTTCTATGCTTATACGACAATTAATGAAGAAAATTATCATACCCCTATCATATTTTGGGTCTCACATGATCTAATCGGGTAAAACTAGTCAAAGAGTGTGTAGCATAGTGATTGGCAATGTACTAAGGAAGCACTTATGTTGATAACTAGATGTACCCTCAATGTGTCTTAGTTTGACTTTCAAACTATGTGCCTGATCAGCCTACACTCTGGCTACTTGTCCAATTTTGACCCATCATAAGCTGGTGTAAATCAACCCTTGACCTGCTCCAAATGAACTTTATCTATGACTGGCTTGATACAAAATTTGATGTGTGACCTGATAAAAACCTTCCCCTAAATTCATCCAAATTCTAGTGTACATCGGTGACCAATCTTTATAAGTAATCAACCCGGATCAGGTTCCCCCCCCCCCCACACACACATAAATATGATACCCCCCTCCCTAATTTTTAAGCTTGGGATATAAATTATTGGGGGCCTATCCCTAACTTATACGCTTATGTAACTTGTAAATAAAACCCCCTCCCTTGCACTTACGTGGTGCGGTAAGTTTTCCATGGTGAATCCCCCGGCTATAGACGCTTCATAGAAAAGTTCGCACAAATTGCGAGACCATTACATGACCTAATAAAGAAAAATGTGAGGTATACATGCTCTACCAAGGAGAACAATTCTTTCGAAAAGCTTATCTCTCAACATGTGCTTACACTGTCGGATCTCTCAAAGCCATTTGAGGTCCAATGTCACGCTTGTGGTGATTGCGTTGGAGATGTTTTTCTCCAAGAAGGGCACGCTGTCAAAACGTTGGCGGTCTTGCCACGAAGGCACCGGGCCTCTTGCTGTGAGAGTTTGTGAGGAAGCGCAAGGGTTATGAGAAGGAGCTAAGATGTAGATAACATAGCTTCTAGAGCTAAAGAAGAAATGTAGCCAAAGAAGCCGCTCACTTTCCCTTATAAACACACACGTGATGGAGAGAACTCATGAAATATAGTCAGAACAAAACAAAAATGAAAACATCGAGATTACGATCATATCGTATCATGGGTAGGATAAAAGGATTAATGGATGAGTTAATGATATTTAATCTTTGTTGTCCAAATAAGCTACGGATTTCTCTTTGGAACTGTAGCTTTGTGCTTACTATAATGTATATGTTTTGTCTAGCGATTGGGATTAGTTGTGAGTACAAATCCTCTTGATTCATAATAAAATAACCACATTCACATCAAAGGAGAAGTCATAGTCAATAATAGGTAGTATGATGGGATCTGGTGAAAGAAGTACTTCGTTGAGCCTTTCAGGACCAAATAGAAACACTATGTGTTGCTGAAAGTGAATCTTCCGGCTAATCCAAATGTTGACCCTAATAGATTGCACTGAATGGAATTGAAAGAAATTACCTCTATGTGGATTATGGTTATGCATCAAGAATATATTTAGTATGTTCAAAGATAAAGGTGTGAAAGAAGTGAAAGGAGAAGAAGAAGAGAGTTTCTCTCCCAAGCCCTATTGTTGCCCTTAGGCAATAAGGATACTGCGGGGAGAGAAGTACCTGTAGCAAGGAGATTCTAGAGTTTGTGTAAGAGAATGATAACCTTAAGAGACAGGGATTTTTGTGGAAGATGAAGATATGGTTACTAACCTTGTGCACATAATTGTTTTCTGCAAGAAGGCTGTACCCATTACATTGACAAGATTGCTGCGTGAATACCTTCCAATGAAACAATTAGGACACAACAAGAGAGATCAAAGGAGTAGTAAAGATAGAATTAGGGATAGATCTAAGTGTGGTGGTGGTATTCAAGATAGATAATGAGGGATAGAGATAGAGTTAGAGACAAGTATTGGACTAGATATGCAAATGAAAGGAAAACTAGCAACATATATCTTACATGAGAGCAATCGCCACCACCTTAATGGAGAGAGAAGATGAGGCAAGACTTCAGCCTTTCTTCAAGAGAAAGTGTGGCACTAAGATGAGTGTGTCACCATGGAATTGATCTATTCTCACTCACTCATAACTTTCCCCCAATGAAGAGAAGGTTGCCCTTTTTATACAGTGAGGGAGCCATGTTTTACATTATCACTTGATTAGGCTAAAGAGTTAGCCCAAATCAAATTTTCTTTGGATATTTCTTAAAATGGGCAATATTAGGACTCAAAATATCATAAAATTCAGCATTTTTGGTCGTTGAGGCTCCATGTGGGTGCATGATGTATGTGGGCCCCACCTAGGCATCTTCTGTGTGGCTCCAGCAGGGGGTCCCAACTTGTGTGTCTTGTCCTTCAAGGCATCTTTGAGGTGTCACATTCACATGCTTGTGTCTTTTATCTCCAAATATCTTATTTTATGGAAAAAGACCAAGATTACCTCTTTTCACTTGATTCACCTGTTTACCATCTCTTCTTGCAGTGTACTTGTGAGAGGCTTTTTCATTGGTTTCCCTGTAACTTTTGACCTGTAACTCGGATTGACATGCTTCAAAAGGAAAAATTGGCCTACTAAAAGTGCTTGACTTGGTTTTGGACTTTTCTCCACGCCCTTAGGTCGGGATTTTCAAATTGGGATGGTCCAAGAAGCTTTGGATCTTCCTTTTCATAAAGTCTTCTAGTAGGCCCTTCCCTCTTGTATGTATCCAAGAAGGTATGCATTATTGAAGGGTTATATTATTAAATAAATGTGAAAAGAAGAAAATAATTTATATATGGTAGGGTATAGCTAGATATTAGAAGAAATATACAAATGCTTTTCCCCCAGACAAAAAGAGGCACAAACATTGATACTTCTCTTGCAGTACTTTCTAATTGTAATGTACATTTATATTACTTCAAAGGTAATACTAAGGTATGGTAGAAAGCTTTTATTTATGCATATGAGTTATTATATGAAGTATACTTATGCGTCAAAAGTCACAAGATAAATCGTTTAATGCCCGTTCCCACTATATACGTGCCACAACACGACAACGCCATAGCCTATGAAGATTCAATCGACCGTAAAAGGGATAGAAACATATTTCTATTGGACTATCATGAAAGAAAACATACAAGAGTATGTCTCTCAATGTGTGGTATGCCAGAAGACAAAGTTTGATAGAGGGAAGCAACTTGGATTGCTTCAACCTTTGCCAATCCCTAATTCACCATGGGAGAGCATATCCATGGATTTTATCTTTGGATTGCCTAAGTCTATCCATGGGAATACGGAAATATGGACAATAGTAGACAGGTTCAACAAACAAGCTCATTTTATACCTGTCAAAAAGACTATCAAAGCCCATCAAATGGCAACCCTCTTCATATCACAAATCTTCAAGTACCATGGCTTGCCAATGTCCATAGTGTCGAATAGAGATCCTAGAATGATCAGAAGTTTTTTGGAAGGATCTCTTTGAGAATTTAGGGACGAGGCTAAACTTCTCTTCGGCCTATCACCCTCAAACGGATGGCAAAAGTGAAATAGCTAACCTAACAATTCTTGATCTACTAAAAGCCTACGTAACGGAAGTAGATCAAAGGTCCAATGGGAGAAGTACTTACCTTAGTGGAGTATGCCTACAATAATACTATACATACCTCCACGGAAAAAGCACCTTTCGAGGTAATTGAGGGAAGATCCAAAAGTCCCTTGCTACTTAAGGTGAACGGGAAGATCTTCGCTGCACATGAGTATAGCCGAGACCTACAAGAATCTTTCCAAACGAGTAAGGATGATATCTCTATCTCACAGCAAAGGCAAAAGGCTGCTGCTAATAAGAACAGAAGATCCCAAGCCTTTAAATAAAATGATTGGGTCTTGCTTAAATTTTCCGAGGCTCGATTAAGGCACACGACGGGCAAGAATCCTATGGGACACCAAAAGTACTATGCTAAGTTAGCAAAAAGGTACTATGGTCCCTTCCAGATTTTTAGACCAATCAATGAGATGGCCTATCAACTCAAGTTGCTCAGACATTGGCTCATACACAATGCTTTCCATGTGAGCCTACTAAAGCCTTACAACGGAGAGCCACCTCAAGAACCAACTATTGAAGACCCACCGGAGATCGAGGACCAAGAAGAGGTGCTGTAGACCGAGTCCATTCTCCAACATGAAGACAAGGTATTGAGAGGGGTAAGATTATCCAATGGTATCTTATTAAGTTTAAGAACTATCCTTTTGAAGATGCTAGATGGATGCAAGGCATACAATTAAAGGATAACCTAAACCTTGTTAATGCTTACAATGCTTCCCTAGATTAAGTAAATGTAAAAATGTTTAAAATGAATAAAGTTTTTGGTCTTATAAGACTCTCTTTTTCTTTATTGTGCACAAATGTTAAGAAGTATGCATTCTTAGGATCAAGTTTGCGGAGATGACATCTTCCAAACACCAAGTAGAGCTTGACACTCTACTATGGAAGATTGATAGGACTAATGTGCACACATGCTTGCGGCAACTTAGGCTCTCAAGCACCAAATGGATTAGTCATCCATTGTGGAAGGATATCGTAGGGTAAAATAGGGATCCTCTACCCGCTAGAAAAGGGACTAATGAATAGGGTTTATCTTCTCTACCTCATAGTCGAGGACGACTATGATTTCAAGAGAGAGGTAATGTCCTAATAACTAATATCTAATTCTCCTGAATGATTTTCTCGTGTTAAACCGATCATTAATAGAAGTACTAGGGGGGGAAAAGCTAGAATATTGGTTAGGTTGGCAGTCTTCAAATGAGCAATAAGCATCAATGGGTTTAAAAACCCCTAAGGTTCAATCCATTAAGACTTCCAAAATACTAAGGTTCCAAAATTTAAAGGTTATGTCCAATGTTCAAGCTTAGAGTAAATTGGATGCTTGTGGGAAGACTCAAAAGTTTTTCCACATCCCTATCTAGGAGGGCGATCCTTTTATGTAGGGGATGAGAGAGAAACACACACACACACTCTTGCAAGCCCCCTTTACACAAAGAGCATAGTGGACACATGTCAACTCCCTAGCCCAGTTGCCCCCAAGGTGCATTCAAATCCTATTGGATGGCCATACAGATGGACCAATGAGAATTAGGCTAGAGTAACTTTCATTTAATTCATTTAAAAACACTTGGTAAAAGAACCAATAGACATTAAGCTCTCTAGAAGACTATTGGACAGTCTCCCAAGGGGTCCAATGAGCATTCAACAGCCCAATGGCTTGCCTGATTCTTATTGTGCGAGAAGACTAAGAGGTCCAATGAGAGTTTAATTGCATTATTTAAATACCTAAAGCTCTCACAAAAGGGGAAAGGGGGACACATGTCACAAGGCTATCACTTACGATTCTTAATTATCATTGGCCGAGCTTTGCAGGGTCCAACAGGATGCCAGCACATGCAATTAGCAAGAGGGTCGACCAAGAGAGAGAGAGGGGGCTGATTTTTGCAAGGCATTATCACTTACACACACACACAAGCTCATGTGTGAAGTAAAGAAGACTATCTCTCCTTCTCAATCTTTAATGGAAAGCTCATCATCTACTCCAAGCTTGTGAGAAGGGAGACACACACCAAAAAATCTTGGCTTTGTGATGCAAATCCAACCAAGTGCCAAGCTCCAATGCATGCTCATCTCCTCTACCTGGCTAATTACTAAGTTATGCTAAGTTATTATGAGTGATTATGTGAGGAGACATACTTCTTTCTCGTAAGAATACTCCTTCTTCCTCTCGATCTACTCTCATACCCCTCTAGCTCTCACCATCTTCGAAGGTGTGTGATGTCTTGGGTCTGAGACCGTGAGGGAATTGATGTTGTGTTTTATAAGTGTGAGCTTGGTCCTTGTTGAAGGAACACAAAGTATTGTATTGTAAAATTTCTCCCTTGATGGGGGAAACCTATAATACAAAGCCTTTTGGAGGGGGGACCGGCTCCATGTTAATCCGGTCCTCAATTTTTGTCAATAGCTCAATTTCTCTCTCGTTTTGAAGTATTGCTCATGCCTATCTAACTAGGTGTTATGCTTTTGTTGCTCTCTCCATCCAAGCACTCTGGCTATGCTCATTAGGAATCTATTCTAATGAAATGCTCATTATGTCTATGTTATTTTCCGCTACACACAAATTACTAGACCAATAAATGTTACACTCACAAAAACGCAAAAGGTTCTTGATGGACTTTATTTTGTCGTCGACTCGAAAATGTTGATAGCGACATATGCCTAACACAAGTGTGGCAGGGAAGCATTGAGCAATCTTATTGGGATGTCTTGGAAAGGCTTTTCTCCAAAGTGTTCACCCATGCTGTCAATTTGATGGCCATTAAAAATCGCTCAATGGGAATGGCCGCCTAGATCAAGAGGTTAAAAATAAAGCCGAATTATTTTTACTCGGTGAGCCAAAGGCTCTTTTCCTCCTATGTGATCGCACAAGCCACCGCATGTCAGCTTCTCACTGGCAGCTTTTCCCGCTAGAAAAAAGCTAAAAAAAACCTGCTTAATGATTAAAACGCCGCAAGTATAGCACCTTCGCACGTACACTACAACGTCGCAACTTCTCCAGAAGCAGTTCGCAAACAAAGTAGACATGCAGCACTTCGCAAACAGAGGAGCTCACAGGTTTCCCACAATTAGCTCGGACAGGCAGTTCTAGTTCGCAACAGGTTTGGTGACTCGACTCCAGATTATGCCAACTGATCATCGATTGAAATCTGATATCTTCTATTTCAGTAGCACTAGAACAGACCCCTACCATGGCTTGATCGCACCAAATAAGTGATCTTTGAGAGTGCTCATCACGTTGGCAAGCATCCGAAGTACCTTCTAGGTTGATGATCTACGAACTATAACAAGTAACCAGGGTTTGCAAGGTCTTCGGCACTCCTTTCCGATTTTGCCTGATTTGTTGCTGCATGGTGCGCCAGTGCAAAAAAGAATTGGTGTGAATCTTGAGAATTAGGTATCAGGACCTACTGCATATCATTCCCATGAACATTGAAGGATGGCCGAGGGCACATGGCTGTTGAATCGACATGAATTATACTTGGAGCGGCATAATGCTGGCCATAACTAGTTGCACCAGCAGAAACGAGTTGAGTAAGGTAGTTGAAGCTGGACATATTGTTCAGCTAGCCACTGGGTCTTGTTGCACACAAAGCTACTATGATCGCTACAGGGGAAGGCCCTGGTAGGCTTATAATTAGGTAATGAGTTTTCACTGCAAAAGAAGGCCGATTCCAATATGCCGATGGGGCAAACAATGACATTGTCTTGTTTTTCCTTGTGAGTGATTTTCAGGGTTTTTGGGTTATCTATGGCTTGTGAAATATGGAACCTTTTCTTGTCAGTCAAAAACAATAAGTTGTGTTGAGAATGTGGGGCAAGTACAGTTTTGAACTAAGCTACACAGACCATTGACACCACAGTAGGAAGGGAACTTACAGTAAGCATCATAGAAGACCCTGAAAAGATGATGGTCCAAGAGCAAGCCAGTGGAATTGGAGAGCCAGAAAGTGTCGAGGTCGCCTATTGGAAATACACAGAAGAAGACAACATTGCCTTCTTGAAGGCATTCTGGAGTGACATTGCTCTCTTGCTCCAAGGTAAGCCTTGAGCCATCCTGTTTGTAGATGATACTGGTGCAGTTAATGCATTTAGAATATAGAGAGCTGGCAATTGAAATCGTTACTTCTGATGTAGTTAAGGGTATAAAATTCAGAAGCTCAATTGTTGTTGTAGAGACTGGAAGTAGTTGTATGGTTTGTGTGCAGGTGCTAGCCCGGAACAAGCACATATGTTGGCTCATCAAATCTCTACCATTGTCATGAACACCACGGGAAACCTGTACATCCTTGGCACTAGGTCGAACTGAACGTAGCACTTGTCATTCTCTCTCTCTCTCTCTCTCTCTCTCTCTCTCTCTCTCTCTCTCTCTCTCTCTCTCTCGTCTTCTCCTCGGGCTCCTCCTCTTTGTGATTCTCCTCTTCTTGCGAAGATTGTGGAGAGCAAGCTGAGATGAGAGAGCACGAGCACTCACTTGCAGATGACCATTTCTTACAATGAGGCAACTAATAATTAGTAGTGACTTGTAGATCCATTATAATATGATGGGTCAACAATTGTATAACGTGGTGATTAAATCAGGACAACCCTTACACAGTCAAATTGTCCAGATTGGCCGCCAGCTAATGGGCAATGGGCATCCCGTGTTTAGGGTGGGTTCACATGATGCGCCGATACAAGTTCGTGCTTTGAAAGCTTTTTCCTTCACTAGTTTAGATGGAGGCGGAGATAAAGCTCACAGAACTGCCTCAACAAATCAGGTTGCCTGCACTATTGGCTGCAGCAACCAAAAACACGATCTTCGCACTTCACACTGAAAAGGATATGGTAGTAGAAACTGTTCCAAGGCAGGCGGGGGGGAGGGCAGCTTTGGCAACAACGTTGATTGGTAAAGCTTAGTATGCATCTCCTCGTATGTTCACCCTTGCATGATTCTCCCCTTAATTCCACTTATAGTTTCTGGATAGCACATGGTAGTGAATTTGATGTGCATGCAATAGAGTGAATATGGTTCCTTCTGGTATGGGGACACTGAACTCAAGACGCCCATTATCATGGACAATTAGAAAGGAG
Source organism: Adiantum capillus-veneris (assembly GCF_014529385.1). NCBI lineage: Eukaryota > Viridiplantae > Streptophyta > Polypodiopsida > Polypodiales > Pteridaceae > Adiantum > Adiantum capillus-veneris. Next base: position 31,514,499 of record NC_140958.1, on the reverse strand, counting down.
GATACCTAATGCAGGCTAGTCAACATGGAGGCAAAAAAGACAAAATTGCTTATGGAAGTAGCTTACAAGAGAGAGAGAGAGAGAGAGAAAGAGAGAAGCTAATATTGATCAAAGAATATAGAACATAGAACATAGAACATAAAGTTACATATGCTTCTCTTTAAGCTTAATCAATATCCTACATCTTCTGTATTTGTCTTGAAGTGTGTTTTGTGTATGGCAGGGAGGACATATATTCACAACATTGGACGTTGTGATTGCAAGCGCGTCTCCAACTCGACCACACTACAAGGTCCGTTATTTACATCCAATTTTCCATGCGCATGCGTTTACTTGGCGCAGCACATAAACGCTACAAGGCAGGGCACGGCTTCCATTTCTTATAATGTTTTGGAGAGACCACAATGCCAGCTCTCCATCATACTTTTGTATGGCACCTCTGCATGACGTGCACTATATATTTTGTACTTTCAGTTTGTGAGGTTTCATTATAAGACGATATATTTGACTATTCACATTGCTTTTTTGTAGCTTGACTCAAATATCAGCCTATAGATTGGACAATTGAAAAGCACAAGTACAACATTGCAGGTTAGTAAAGCACCTCATTTCTTGTTGCAGTTCATTGATGCACTTGACTTTGTATCCTCCCATGAAGACAATAAAATTTTTAAAATGTGTATGCTTTTTTTTAAAACTTGACTAACTCTCTTAAAAATCACCCCTATAATCTCTATTAATTGACGTCACTTAACTATCTTTAACCAAAAATATAATAACATTTCTAAATGTATTTCCTTTCAGGCAATGTCGCCGTTGTCGAGTTAGTCACAATCTTGTTTCCCTTAGTGCTAAATATCAATTTTCATATGTCCTGTTATATTCTATAGTTGTTATATAGCAAGGCCCACCAAGCAAGACTAATTAAAAATAACGACGAGCAACTAAATATAAGCCGATTGCAGAGCGTAAGGAGGTGGGCGGCAGTTGCGCAGGTTTGGGGAGAAGGAGAACGAGGCCAGTGTTGATGAGGCTTTAAAGGCCTGGGCTGGCGGCAATTGTGGGGAGTTGGAACCGGAGCGAGGAGGATTTCAAAGCTGAAGTGTGCCGAGAGCAGCGAGGATTGCGTCGCCCACGAGATTTTGGGAAGGAGGACCAAGCCGTTGCATACAACCAGAGAGAAGGCTGTGACGAGGTGCCACCCACGGGATTCCATTGACTCGATCATGCTGCTCTGGAGTCTTTAGTCGCTCTGGACAAGATTCCATAGGTTTGTCTTGGCATCAAGGACTGCACTTCCAGTGTTGGAGTTCATAAAGGTCTGGCCATCATGAACAAATAGCAATAAAAACCATTAAAGCTTACCTCACAGACAATCATGCCGTCAACATCATGCTCCTCTTTCTTTGGAATCTTCTGGAGCAGGAGGAGCGACCAGAGGATAGAGGATAGTGCATAAGCTTAAGAAGGGGAACGAGCATTGTGAAGAGAGCAGAGGGCGAGGGCCGACGGACAGCTTTTTTGTAGAGTTGTGACGAGGGAGAAGAGTAGGGTGGTTTGTAGCGCAAAAAAGCAGCTAGGCCCACTGTTTGGGGGCGTAGCCGTGATCCGATGAGTCTCTGCAAACGGTGTTGGTGACCAGAGGAGGAGCTGACGAAGCGTAGCCACAATTGGTAAGTCCTTGACAGAGCACGTGAGTAGCGCGAGTTGCTGGCAAAATTTGTGAGCACGTCAAAGAAGAAGAGCTTCAGGATTGAGCCTTTCAAGCAAACGTTTAGATCGATAAAACTGTGGATGACACCGGCGAGAAGAGCAGTCAGACAGAGTTTTTTTTGTGTTTAAATGAAAAGTTTATAAGTTATTTAAAAAGACTCAGGAGGCAGTTCCCATAAGCCACTATAGAAGCAACTGAAGGATTTTTTTTAGACATCAGTCAAGAAGGGATTTTTTTTTTGCAATGAAGAGAAAGCTTGAATACAAAGGAGTAGGAGAAGTGAAAGAAGCAATTAGTACCACGTTGAAGCAGAAGCAAGGCGAGATACCGTTTTTTTGTGCTTTGTCAACAGGTACTGCTTTTGTGCTTATTGCTTGTGTTTGAGCATTTAGTTTGATTTCTTGGATTTATTGGTTGCAGTTCAATTCTAATCAAACTTAAATTGATAGAAAAAATATTTTGAGTTTTAAAGTGCGGCTTGTATCTCCAAAATATTATTTTGTTGTCATCTCTCTCTCTCACCGTTTCCCACAGCTAGTAGCCCAGTGCTAACCTGACTCAACTCGCGAACTTAAATCCCTCGACACCATATTGTGGAATGGATGTTTAACCTCACTCTTATCTTATTGCAAATTTAGCGAGAACCACGATTAAATTGTCAATCCATGGGACGAAGCTAACTCGACTAGTGCATAGAAGCTACAAGAGGTTGTCAATCTCTAGAAAAACAACAAACAACTTGCATCTATCTCAATTTACACTCAAGTGACTGAAATCACCAAAAGTCAATCGTTCATCGGCACATCTGTTAACAGCATCAAATGACATCCAAACGTAACAAAACTTCTATGGCATGTTTATAAGACCTAAGCACACATGCTTATGGTCTCAAATCTCACTTAGATGAAGTGCAAAAATCACGATTATTAACAGCAGTGAATTTTTGACCTAATCGTTTTTGACCCAGAATGCATCTAAATGCTTATCAATGATGCCCCAATACCCCACCTATACTTAGTTTTTGATTTTGAAGTGTAAATTTTTACTTATGATGAAATTAGGCCCCAGGTCAGCGATGCCAAAAGCTACGAAATACTGTTAAATGCTTACGTCAATGTGTAGAGCTTTTACCTGCGGTTGCAACGCAATAGACGCGACTGTAATGTGACAACCGGAGAGGGAGTATGAAACGCGAGAAAGAGAGAAGTGAGCGCCATTAGCTCATGCTGTGTATTTCATTATCCAAAAATTGAAAATAACTTACAAAAATTGGCTTTTATACCTTAGCTAAGGTTTTTGATGGTCAAAACTAATAATCTGGGAGCTCTAACTAAAGATAGATAAAGACAGGTGAATACAATCTCGAAGCTTGTAGCCCCGGCTCATCAATTACAAGTTTAATCCAAAAAATAGGAGTTACAATATTCTCGATTTATCAAAATAATAAGTGTTTTTACAATGAGAGCTCCAAAAAATGATATCCGAGTTAGCTTGCTGCAAACATCCCCCCCTCCCCCCCCCCCCCCCCCCCCCCCCCCACCTATGTCGTCCCTTGATACAACTTTATGGACTGAAATAGTCTTCGGATTGACGGGTGGCGAGGCGGTCTTTAAGTGTATGTAAAGCCTTTTCATATCTAATCTTTCTCTCTTTGTCTGGCACCTGCGGAAACGGCATAGTGACTCTAATTTTAAGCTCGACTACGGAGTAGCCTACAAATCTTGAAGTCAGGTTGCTGATCACTGGCCCAAAAATCTTTGTTTGCCAAGTGAAAAACCCTCTGTAGAACGCTTCCTCAAACACCCAACATATTATGAGAACGTAAGAACATGCATTGGACGTAGAAGCCATAGAGGACTTCTTCGGAAGGTTGACAATTGAGACTGTAGTATAAACCTTTATTGCCCTCAAGAAAAGACATCCATGGGGCTCCTTCTTGCTCTCACTCATGAAATACTTCAATGCAGGTGAACAGCACTCGGAAAATTTTATAAAGTATAGCACATGAAAGACCAGGTAGGCTTTTGAAGAATGACATGGCACCCGTTAGGGTTTTCACCATGTATTCTTTTGTTGGCGATCCCTTGTCTGGAGCTGGAAATCTTGGATACCAGGTTGGCCGCTTCTTTGTTATGGCCTCATGTGCTTGCCATGTCCTTACGAACAGGATAAAAAGTTGGATCCTTTTAAAGTGACGCAGGTGCTCTTGTGAACAGAATTAGGTATCTTGGATTCTTGTTCAACCAGCTCTTCCTCCACTTAGGTGGTCTTCATATGCACCTTCTACTTGCATGTCTTTATAAAGTCTTTCTTTGACCTGGAGCAACTCCACCTTTATCAAGGGATATAGCAGGGATTGATGATACCATTGTGCATTGATTTGATTGAGAGTGAGTTGAGTAACATTGACCGAGTGAATAACTCTCAACTCCCAATCCATTGTTGCTTTCCATTTCTCATGCGTCTCTTGCATAACCTTTTCTTTGAGTGCATCTTCCTCAGCTTTTGACAGCTGGACCATTGGCACTTCATCTGCTTCTATTAATGGTACTCAAAAATCCTCTTTGCCACCCAGCTGTCAGGACAACGGCAAGGCCGGACTAGACAAGGGCAAGGCCGGGCTAGGCAGTGTGGACAGGGATTCAAACTAGGACAAAGGGCTAGGAGCCATGCTATATAGTGGGTGGTTGAGAGGTGGACTCCTAGGTTCTAGTTTCCCTTGTCTAACATTGGTATCAAGAGCAAGGTTCCTTTTTTGGGAAAGGCACAGCCGTGGAGGAGAAGAGCCACACACTTTTCCATGCTTTTTTGCATGTCGGGGTCAAGGGGGCATGGAGCTCACCCCCTGTGAGGAGGATGACAAGCCCGAAGGCGTGGGCAACAACCCTTGCAAGGAGAAGCCGCCTGTCGGCCACTTGCACCAAATTACGTCCTTGCGGGCTCTGCAGCATCGCACCGACGTGGGGACCTTTTCTCGTGCCTGTAGCAGGTGGATACGAACATCCTACGAGACGGGGGGAGATTTTCTCAACCCCTCATGCTGTCTACAGGCGGCCATAGCCGGTGAGCAACTCCAAGTACACACCCGACGGGCGTCCAACCCCTTGGGGATTAATGGCCAAAGTTTTTTTTCAACAAACTAAGGACGGTACCCATAGTGGGGTACCCCCCCTCCCTCTTATGAAGCTTCGGCGAGGCTTGGCATATCGACACGGCCGGCAAGTACTTCAACACACACATTCTCTGCGTATTATGGGCAGAAAATCATAAATTTAATAAAACCATCTCCAAGGGAGTTCAAAGTGACGTTATTTTTCAAAATCGATTATGGTCGAACGCATAATCGATTCGGCTACAATGGATTAAGGAATTCCCTACACGGCAAACATTTCGGATTGATTTTCACTTGGATAATATCGACTTCGATGGGATTAGCAAGGCTAATTAGACTTTGCAAGTGCTCTCAATCTCAGGTATTTTTCTGACTATTCCTTGCACTGCACTGTCTCACCATGGATTTAGATATTGAAATATGACTTTTGATTTTGAGCAAAGTACGCCTGATCTTGCCCATGATGGCCCGCGGTTGGATGCTCTGAAGGAGAGTACCCGCGACGCTATGGCAGGTGATGACACTTATGAATTTCTCGCGACATTCAAGAATTTCGTGCACTTCAGACACGCATATCAGTTATGGAAGGAAATTTTTTATCTTTAAATGAAAATGTCACTAAATTATCCACTAAATTGTCCAAGGGTCTTGCTGACACGCACATGCATGAGCACGTTGCTACACAGGGGCAAGGCCCTTCTAATTAAGGACAAGCTCCAACTGTTGATACTTTGCACACTCTCACTGCAAAAGAGGTGTATGAGTTGCTGAAAAACACCAAACCACCGACTTTTAAGGAAGAAGACCGAGACCGCGATAAGGATGTAGTGAATATCTTTCTCAGTAAGTCAGATCGAATTCATGCCTTACGGCGTACTCCGGAAGCAGTCAGAGCACTGCAAACGAGCCTAACTCTGGAAGGCAAGGCCTACAAATGGTGGATGTCTCTCAAGGAGAAGAATATCATACCACAAAGTCGCGTAGCTTTTGAAGCTATGTTTCGCAAAGAATTTTTGCCTACAAATGAGGGAGATCGGAATTGGATGGCTTGGGACTTATATCGGAATTAGATCGGAATTGCCCATCATTAATTGAATATATATCTCACTATCGGGATGTTATCCTCAAGTTGTAAGGCTTACATAACTTTCAGCAAGTACGAGGATTTATACGAGGTTTGACACTAGATCTTAAGAAGCACGTCAAGACCCAAGACCCTAAAACACTAGAGGAAGCCATAGTGAAAGCACATATTCACGATGATCTAGATGAAAATGAAGCACATAACACTCACGTGTCTGCTAATACACATGGTAATACACACACACAGTATGGGCACAATAAAAGAAAATTTATAGTAACTAATTCAGAAGCATCTAAAAAACCAAGGGGTCCAGAGATCCTCTCTCTCCTGAGGATTTTGATAAAGCTAAGAAAGAGAAATTATGTTTTCAATGTTTAGAAAGCGGTCATGGCAAAAAGGACTGTCCCAAGGGAAAATATGTTGCACATGGCAAGGAGAAAGTAGTGCACATGGTGCAACTGCTGCCTCTTGAGTCTCCCTCATGATTCTCTACAGTGGAGGTAACACACACCGAGGTGGTACATGAATGCTGTTTCACATCTTCCATGCGGCAACAAACCTTTGGACCACATGAGTTAGTACGTATGCACGGATCTTTGCAAGGGCACAAGGTGTGCATCTTGGTAGATGATGGTGCTACTCACAGTTTCATCAATTACGGATTGGTGAAAAAACTCAAATTTTCTCAAACTCCGAGTACCCACCGATACAAGGTAGCAATGATGAATGGACATGATACCGAAATCTAGGATACTCAAGTCCGAGTTGTTCCGTTGGAAGTACAAGGTTACTCCACATCCTTGGATTTTCAGGTTATGAACATGGAGAGGGAAGACGTGGTCCTTGGTATGGAGTTGTTGCATAGCCTAGGACCATCACTGAAGTGTAGCTATGAGCACAATAGCTTGATGTTCGAATCCCATGGCACACATGTGTTGTTGTTAGGAGAGAAGGATGTACCTTCTTCACCATTGATATGTACAGCTGAGCTTATGAAGCTCTTTCTTGATAATTTATAGATCAAGTTTTTTTGTGTTACTCATTGTCTCATTTTCTCTTTAACATTGAATCTGTAGAACATTCCTCAACGCCGCATGCTTCTCTCTCATCTCTTCCACCAATGGCTACTTACAAACAAGCAAACATTGTTAGTGAGTTACAGAAATTATTAAAGGAATTTCAAGATGTTTTTCCTAATGATTTGCCACCAAGATTACCGGTGACACGATTGGTGCAACATAGAATCGATGTGGTTGCATACTATAAACCTGTCAGTAAACCGCCCTACCGTATGAGTTACTCTGAAGCTGTTGAGGTGGAACGTCAGCTTAATGACTACCTTAGCAGAGGGTTTATACAACCCAGTTCTTCACAATGGGCTTCTCCTATCCTATTAGTAAAGAAAAAAGATGGCAATATGTGCACGTGCGTAGACTACCGTGGCTTAAATGTGGTTACAGTTAAGAACAAGTACCCGTTGCCATGAGTGGATGAGTTGTTCGACAAACTCACTCATGTTCGCATTTTTACAAAAATAGACTTACAGTCAGGTTATCAGCAAGTCCGTATTCAACTTGCTGATATACCCAAAACTGTATTGAGAACAAGGTTTGGACACTACGAGTTCTTGGTGATGCCCTCTGGGTTAACCAATGCGCCCGCAACATTCATGAAACTTATGGATAGTGTCTTGAAGCCGTACTTGGACAATTTTTTCATCGTTTTCCTCCATGACATTCTAGTCTATAGTGCTTCTGAAGAAGAACACTTACAACATCTCAGGGAGGTGTTCGAGTTTTTACAAAGAAATAAATTATATGCCAAGGAATCTAAGTGTGATTTTCTAAAAGAAGATATTCACTATCTGGGGCATGTTATTTCAGCTAATGGGCTATATATGGATCAATCCAAGGTGGATACAATCCGGCAATGGCCTTCTCCTAAAAATCTTGAAGAGTTATAGTTTTTTTTGAATTTGCAGGTTTTTACCGTAGGTTCGTTAAAAACTATGCTAATATTGTTGTTCCCATGACAGATCAACTTAAACGCAAAGGCAAAGCTTTTCAGTGGGGACCCGCACAGTTGCGATACGCTCAAGGATGCATTAGCTACAGCTCTCATACTAGCTATTGTAGATCCTTTGAAACCATTTGTTTTGGAAATGGATGCCAGTAACCATGCTATTGGAGCAGTCCTGTTACAAGACGGATGGCCAATTGCATTTGAAAGAAAGAAGCTTGATGAAGCTCAGTAGAACTACTCTGCTTATGAGCGCGAACTCTATGCAATAGTGTCTGCCTTAAAAACATGGCGGCATTATTTGTATGGTACTCAATTTGAGATTGTGTTTGACCATGAAAGCATCAAATGGTTTACACAACAAACGGATTTGAAGGGTCAAAAAGCCAAGTGGGCCTAGATTCTTCAAGAATATGACACCAAGCTCTGATATTGTAAAGGCCGATACAATGTGGTGGCTGATGCTCTAAGTCATATGCCAAAGATCAATTCTCTCTTGTTCACGGAACTTCATAGTGAATTTTTGGATTCTCTCAAAGGCAAATATGAGCATGATGAAGCATATTCCAAAGTAGGGAGCCATGTACAAGTGAGGGATCCTTCTCACTCCAATGATGGTAGTGTAACGTTAACCTCCACACCTAGTTCTCCTCTATCGAGTGATGAACTACAGCGATGGAAGCATTTCACCATCGACAATGGGTACCTACTCCATAAGGGGAGAGTTTGTGTACCGACGGACACAGAAATTCGGTACCAAGTCCTTTATGAATGTCATGATAGTCCAAGTGCAGGGCACCCGGGTATTAAAAAAACTTATGCTCTTATTCGACGACAGTTTTATAGGCCAGGTATACATGGCTTTGTTCAAGATTATGTCTTGCATTGCCAAAAATGTCAAGTTAACAAAGCAGAGCGTCTAAAAGCAGGAGAACTCTCATATCTTTTGGAGATTCCCAGTGAAAAATGAAAAAGTATCTTTATGGACTTTATTGTGGGTTTACCAACCACTGTACGAGGTCATGACTCGGTATGGGTGGTAGTAGACCGGTTGACTAAACTATGTAAGTTCATTCCAACCAAATCAATGGTTAAGACACAAGAACTAGCCAAGTTATTTGTGGACAATCTATATAAGCTATATGGTTTACCAAGTATCAGTGTCAGTGATCACGATCCCAAGTTTAACATTCACTTTTGGAGGGATGTTCTTAAACGATTGGGTACACAACTAAACCTCATTACAGCCGATCATCCAAAAACAGATAGTCAGACTGAACAAGTTAACCAAGTGCTAGAGGATATGTTAAGAGCATATATCAGCAAAAAACATTCAGACTGGGAAGAATACTTACCTATCCTCGAGTTTGCCTACATAGTGCTAAGCATGTCACAACTGGATTTAGTCCTTTCATGCTCATGTATGGGTTTCAACCTAGGTCACCTATTACGGTGGGGTTGGCAATTGAAAAGCTCCAACAGGTTAAAGATTTTCTCCAAGACCACATGGATATACTGAAACTCGCTCATCAGAATGTCCGACAAGCGTAGGATCGGTATAAGAAGTATGCTGATGAGAAACGACGGCAAGTTACCTTCGAGGAAGGGGAGGAAGTATTTTTACGTGTGCCAGAACATTCAGAAAGTCTGAAAACTGGGCAAACACCCAAATTATCTCCCCGATATTATGGGCCTTTCAAAATCCTCAAGCGAGTAGGTGATCGTGCCTACAAATTACTGCTGCCTACACATTCTCGTATTCATCCGGTGTTTCATGTAAGCCGTTTACTAGGCAGTTACATGGGGACGACAATGTCATTGACCAACAGATTTTGGTTGATTTCGTTGAACCTCGTACCTTACCGCATGAACCTGAACGTGTTCTCAATTATCATGAGTTACGTACACGTCATCATGTACATCAACAAGCCTTAATCAAGTGGAAAGATCAACCTAAGGAAGGTGCCACTTGGGAAAACATTAGTGTTCTTAAGAAGAAGTTTCCCACTTTTGTTTTCAAGGAAGAAAACTCTTCTTTAAGGGGGGAGTAATGTCAGGACAACGGCAAGGCCGGACTAGACAAGGGCAAGGCCTAGGCAGTGTAGAAAGGGAGTCCAACTAGGGCAAAGGGCTAGGAGCCATGCTATATAGTGGGTGGTTGGGAGGTGGACTCCTAAGTTCTAGTTTCCCTTGTTTAACACCTAGCCCTTCTGTTGGTTGTGTTTCCATCTCAGCGAAAGAGACTGAGGGGATATCAATATATGGCTGTTCTAAAGTTCCTGCTTCTTCATGTATTTCTTGCCGTCCATCTCAACAGGCAGCTGGGTGACTCTCTTTAGCTCGGCTATTTCTTTGAGCAGCTCTTCTTCTCGTTTTACCCACAGTAATGCCAAGTTTCTACATTGTGATTGCTTCAGCTTTAGCTCTAGCTCAAGATCTTTGTTCTTTTTCTCTAGTGCTTTGTACACTTTGTCTCTTCCTTTGATCGTAGCAACTGTGGGATTTTCTCTTTTAAAAAGAGTGCATGATCATTGATCCTCTGCTCTGAATATTGCAATGAGACATTTGCTACGTCTAGCTGCACTTGAATCTTCTGCACTGACAGAGTTGATGTTAAAAGTTCGTTAGTAACCTCTGTCAGCTTTTCGTCTATTGTTTGCAAGCATCTGTCAACTTCATGAGAAGTTCACCTAACTTATCCATTTCCTTTTGCTGATTATTTCTTGCTAGCTGATGTTGTTCAGCTTCAGCTTTCAATTCCTGCATTAGTTTTTGCAGATCGGTGATGGAATTTAATCTGTCTTCTAACTCTCCTTGGAGAATATCAATCACCATCTCCAATTCTTTAGCCTTTGTGCTACAGCTAAGTGCTGTTGATCGGAGTTTTTTCGTCATATCTTGCATCTGCTTTGCCCCGGGGGATTCACCATGAAAAACTTACCTCACCACGTAAGTGCAGGGAAGGGGTGTTTTTTTACAAGTTACATAAGCATATAAGTTAGGGGTAGGGCCCCCGATAATTTATCTCTCAAGCTTAAAAATAAGGGAAGGGGGTATCATATTTATGGAGGGGAAGGGGAGGGGGGGGGGGGGGGGGGGGGGGGGGGCGGGGGGGGGACTGACCCGGATTGATTACTTGTACCGATTGGTCACCGTTGTGTTCTTCATTGATTGTCGTATAAGCATAAAAAGGGGGGTCATATTCACTAATATGAGTCGTATATAACGGTGTTATCAAAGTTGTTCGCTCGCAGGTGGCATCCCATTTTGTATATAGAGTGAATCCCCCGGGTGCTTTGCATATTCATTGACTTGTAGAATGACCTCATCATTGGTCTGTCATCTTTAATTCTTGTGAGCTGCTTAGACGTTTCGGCATTCTCTTGTGACTCTCTCATCACTGTCATGGTGGCCAGTTGTTCTTTCCCTTGAGACTATGGTTGGCCCTCTTCTGCTTTGCTATCTTGAGGGTTCGTGGATGCCTCGACCGTTTTGTGCTGGGTGGAGATAGAAGGGGTTTCCTCTATTTCCTGCTCCTTTGTTCGCTCAAATCTTGTTGACTCCTCTTGTGCAGGACTTGCTGCCCTTTTCGACTCTGGTTCTTTTTCTTTGGGTTGGTCCTGAGTAGTGGCTGCCTGTTGTGAAGATTTTGCTGCTTCTTTCTATTCAGACTCTTTTTCCTTAGTGGGCTCAGCTTGTGTGGTCCTATCTGCTGGCGATGGTGGAGGGTTGGGCATGGGGTGGTCATGTTCTTCTGTAGCAGGTGAAGAAGGTTGGGGAGACATACCACCTTGTTCATGTTGAGTCTCTCCTTGTGAAGCTGCTTCTTCTGCTTGTCTTTCTTGTTCGGTTGCATCTGCTCTAGCTCTTCTATCTACTTCTTGAGTTTCTTTCAGTTTCAATGCCTCTGCCTCCTGATACATTCTTTCTAATAGATCCTTTGGATCTTCTGCTTCTCTTCGTGCAGGGTGCTTTGTTCTTGGTCCTTTTACTTCTATAGGTACCCACTTTGCAGGGTCCTTGCCTTGAGCTTGGTGGCTTTGTTCATAGGAGTGCTTTTCTCTCTCAAACCTTGACTGCTTCTGTTGTGGCTCCTCTTGATGTGCTGCTCTACTGCTTTTCTTTTCATTTCTTCAATGCGTGCTCTTATTTCCTCATTGTCGGAGCTTTCATTGCTATGCCTTTCAAGAGATCTCTCGACGGATTCTTCATCGGATTTGTAAGTTCTTTTGGTGGATCTTGTGGCTTGAGGGTATGGTTGTGCAGACACGATCAATGTGGATCTGGGGCAGTTGGCAAGTTGTCTACCATGCCAATAGCATGGTAGGCGATTCTTGTGAGAACTTCGGGTGCTCCTAGATATGTTATCTTACCCTCTTTCTTTGTCCCCTTCAATGTGGACAACACGTACTGCACGTGGTCGATGGGTTGCCTGGTTGTCGACTTTAACACTTGTGTAAATGTTCTCACAACTGCATGATTGGGTGTCGTATACCTTGGCGGTCTCTTTGCGAGGAAGTAAAAATATTGGTGGTATAATTGTGCTAGTTATTGCACTTGCTTCTGGATAAGATCGAAAAATGTTGCAGCTGCGGTTTCCTTGGTGAAGGTTCCTGTCGTCTTTCTATCTCTAGCTCTCATCGTCATCCCTTATGTTGGCAGCTTGAGAGCTTGGTCCACGATCTCTTTCGTAATTTACTACTTCAACTTTGTTCCCTTGCTGGTCAAATATCTAGGTTGTTTCATCTTTCTTGATTGTGGACATGAGCTCATAAGCTTTCTAGAAATACACTCCACATGCTCTTGTTCGTAGAACTCTTTGAGCCCAAGCTTTCTGTTAGCCTCTTTTGTCTTGGTTTTTTCTGCATGTCATAGACCTCTTTTGGTAGAAGTTGCAATTCTACCTGATGTCCTTCTTTGCTTTTGAATCTACCTGTGAAAACCGTTGTGTTATTCTCCTCAAGCTGTTCTTTCGCCAGGTAGGTCGCTTTGGCTGTTTTTATTGAACTGGGGTCCAGTTGGTATGGTGGCAGTTCCTGCAGCTTTTTCTTTTGAGTGACCCTCCTCTTGGCCTTTTCTGTAGCTTGCATGGATCTTGTTAGGTGAATAAAGTGTCAAAGCTAGCAAATTTGGTAGATTTCTCTCTGAAATGTTCTTCATTTTGAATTGCCGACAAATTGAGTCCAATTTGCTTCAAAATAATTTTTGAACATGCATAGATGCATAAAAACATGTAAAGATCAAATTGATCAAGTCCAAGCAAAAATTTGCAACAAAAGTAAATAATCATGATTATTTACAGCCAGTTGAGAAAAAATTTTAACTTTTTGCAAATTTGGCATCATAGGCTTGAAGAATATATCAAATGGATACTCTGAGTGAAATATGGGCTTATTTGAATGCACATAGTGAAAATGGTGCCAGATTTTAAACTTTAGGTCTCTGAAACAGTAGATATAAGGGAATTTTGAGATTTTAAGCTCCAAATTGGTTCAAAATTGGTTAGTGGACTTAGAACTCTCATATACTTTGGTCCCATGATGGCAGAGTTGCAATTTTCTCCCATCTTGGTAAAAAAGTAAATAATCGCAATTATTACCTTTTTTTATCAAAATGAACTTTTTCCGGTGCAGCTTGGTTCTAGGCATGATGTAGATCCTGTGTATGTGATATGAGGTGATTTGGATCAAAAAATGTGACTCATAACTCAGAAATTGCTTTGCAAGGACTTCTTTGCGTTTTTTGGCAATTTTCCAAGTTATAATTGATCATTTTGGCTCAATATACTTGAAATTTGGTATGTAAGAGGTGTGTACAAGTGATAGGTGAGGTGATGATATCATTTTCAAGCCAAAATTTTGCAAAAGTAAATAATTATGATTATTTACAGCAGTCAACATTTTCTTGCAAAACTTGAAAATTTTGACCTAAACACATTCTATGCACCTAAAACAAGTCCTAAATTGAATTTGGTAAAATTTGGTCTTGCCCGCATCACTTCATGCTTTGTCGTCTCTGAAATCACCAATTTTTGTGACTACATGGCCTGTAGAGTTGGTTAGTCACTTTTGAAGCTATGGACTTGTCCGCAACATAGTCCTGAAGCAACTCATCCAATTTTTGCCCATTTGGAGTCACTTTGACCTTGTATGTCAAATTTGACACTTTGTAGCCTTCAAGCCGTTTTATGCTTTTTGAGGGCTTGGTTTGATTGATTTTATGAAACCAATCATATACATTGTGTATAGACCTCGTATGTAAGTTGTCTGTGGAGTTAGAATCCAATTATGGCATTTGTCAAAAACCTAGCTTTTCTACTTGGGATCCCCTCGACCCTTGCCGAATGGTCAACTGTTGATATAAAAGTGTTATATTATGTTAGGGAATGCTATAATTCAAATCTCATCCGATTTGGTTGAGCGACAGGCCGCTATAGCCGATTTTTGGTCGTAGGTCTTCATGTACTGCTCGGATTCTAAGGTTTTTTCCAAGGGTGTAGACTAGCTACCGGACGTATAAAATGGATCATTGATGAGTAAAGAACTTACCCCTCATGTCTTGTGTGAGACGGCGCTAAGAACAGACAACTGTGGACTCCACAAAATGCGTGCAAAGAAGGTCGAAAAGCTCTCTCTCCAAAGGCAACAAGTGGAAATGAGGTGGTTTTAGCCTACCGTGGGTATCTATACTCGGACTTTCCGAACCATTTTTTCTCAAATTCCCCTATTAGTCTTACTAAGCCGTGAAATCAATGTTAGACTCAAAAAATTCCCCAATCAAATTCCTACAGCTCATTCTGTAATAGTAGGTCTGGCCGCCTAATTTAGGCTTCCCGCTTCCATCTACCGATTTGATCGAAATTTTTTGTGCCTGTCCGCCTTATCTTTTTTATCATCGGTGTATCTTCAATTTTTCCATCTGAGCTCCTTTGCTATTTATTATTAATTTTTGACCTGTTTATTAAAAAAATCAAGGAAAATAACAAAATATGCTAAAAAAGTAAAGTAAAAATTCAATAATTATTCCATTGAAAAACATAGCTTTATTATTTTTTGCTAAATTTTCTCCATTTTTAAGTCTTAATATCAAGAAAAATGATGAAAAAATAACCAAAAAGGACTATTTTTTATGATTTTCTAATAGTATATATACTATTTATACTCATTGGGAGGATATTAGCAGTGAAATTTTCCCTGTTGATGATTTATAAAGGCATCATTAAGTAATTTGGCAAAAAATCACACGTTAATAGCAAACTATTTTCTCTCTCTTCAAACATTGCCCTTAATTACTTAGTGTCCATCCACTCCTCCTAGATGGCGTACTCTGGGACAACTATGTGCATGGGATGAACAATTGTGTCTGTGCATAGCCTTGGTTGGCTCTACCATGCTTTGAAGATCAATGCAATTAAAGCCATTATGTTGTGCAAGAGTTGGGTCTTGAGTAATTAACTCAAGGGTTTCTAATGTCGAGGCTTTCGGATGCTGTCGTCCAAAGAGCAAATCTTGTAGCTTGTGTGCTCTTTGCTTGATGTACCCTCACGATGCTTTAGCATGCTAATTGCTTCAGTTGTTGGTATCAATAATGACTATTGTTGATCTTTTGCTCGTCATTGATATCTCGGTTTTTTTGGTGTAGAATGGTGTGGTGGAGCCTTTTTAGACTTAACTCTCCATTGCTTGATCGGTTTTATAGTTTGCAGAGAAGATAAGTTTCATGTTAGGTTCCTTGCTCGGAGATGCTCGTCACTGTGTTTTGAACCTTGGAACCATCTTTGGTATTTTTGGTGATGCTTTGGGTACCCAAATCTGAATCGGTTTGTCCTTAAGATGTGCTTTTGGTACCCAAATTTACCTGACTCCTTGCATACTACGTGTAGCATTTACTTGTCAATAGGATGGAGAAGATTGATTGCTTCGTGGTTTGTGTTGCTGATAACTTCCTTTCCATTCCTCTTTGCTTGGTGGAACAATGAGTTTTCAGCCTTTAGGTGATAGCTTGAGCTGATTGGTATCTCAATCATCCAGGGAATTCCAAGAATCATTGTCTCATTCATGTGTTTTTCTAGTAAGCATACAAATTGATGAGGACATGAACATCCATGTACTATCACATTCAAGTTGACTACTCCCAATGTTAGTACTGGGTTCCTGTTGCATCCTTTAATAGTCGCTATTCATATTGTCAAAGATTGACTTGTTGCTTTCTTGTACGTGGAACAACTGACTGCATTTATTCTAGCTTCTGTATCGACCAAAGCATTTGTGCTATGATTTTTCAGCTATGCTTTGATGCAAAGGTCCATTCCATCTAACCATTCATCATCGGTTGACACTGCATCTTTTTGCAATTCCCACTGTCAGTCATCTATCTTCAGAGTGTTGATGGGAATAGGTTATTTTTTATACTTGAGAGTAGCTTTCCTTTTGAGTACCCGAAGCCGAGATTCCTCTTGGGCTTCATCAATAACTTGATGTCGTTTTATCTTCCTTTTCTTAGCTGCATGCATTCTTTCTAGCAATTTATTGGTTAGTGGAAAATTATATTTCTTTAAATGATATCCACTAATCCAATTAGCCATCGGTTCACCATCTAGGGTGGACAACTTAGCTTCTCCACTTGGAGACACATCTTCAATGACATACGGTTCGTTTCCCTTTTTCTTAAACGTGGGAATGTGTTGCTTAAGGGAATAGACTAAAACTAAGCCCCCTTTTTTGAAGATTTTTTTTATTAGATGGGAATCAAAAAATTGTTTTTGTTTCTGCTTTTGTGCATAGATGTGAGCTACAGCAGTTAGCCTTTGCTCATCTAGCTTTTCTAAATCTTCAAGTCTCTCTGACAATTCATGTCCAGTCCACTCAAGATTCTTAGCTACCCTTAGTGTTGGCAAGAGAAATTCTATTTGCAGTATGGTATCAAGACCATAAACAATATTAAAGGGTATATCATTTAGAGTTGTTTTGAATGAAACTCGATAATCCCATAGAGCTGCATGGAGATTCATTTCCCAGTCTTTCCTTCTTGAACTAACCTCTTTATTCAACACCGAGCTAAGAATATTATTCATATGCTCAGCTTGTCCGTTTTCTTGTGGGTGATAGGGAGCTGATTTGTTATGGATGACCATAAATTCATTAAGCAGATACTCAATTACCTCATTGAGGAAATGAGTTCTCCTATCACTAACTATTTCTATTGGCAGTCCATACCTTTTGAATACATACTCATATAAGAATGCGGCAGTAGTTCTGGCATCATTCTTTTGAGTTACTTTAGCCTCGGCCCACTTGGTCAAATAGTCTATAGCAATGATGTATTGAGCTTGAGTTCTATAAGCAGGTGATTATATTGGCCCAGCAAAATATATACCCCATTTTGCAAAAGCTCTAGAACCCATCATTGGTCTTAAGGGCATGCTATCTATACGGGTTGGCATTTTTGCTCGTTGACAAGCATGACACCTCCGAAAATATTCTTTCGCATCCGCAAAAAGTGTTGGCCACCATATGCCTACCATTAAGATTGCTCTTGTGGTGGTTCCACTAGAAAAGTGACCTCCAGCTAATCGAGCATGCTGCTTGTTCTATTATAGGAATATATTTGTCTTCATTTACACAAAGACCCAAGTGTTGATCCTTACCTCTTCGATATAATTGGTTTCCGATAAGAGCATAATCTCTTGCTTTAGTTTCTATTGCTCTTTGGCGGCGTTTACTCATATCCTTAGGAAATGTCTGATTCGATAAGTAAGTGACTAGATAGTTACTCCACTTAGGAATAGGTGACATTTGGAACAATGTTACATGAGGTATGGGTGGATTGTTTTGAGATTGAGGACAATCCTTTACAAAAGAATGAACATCACTCCTCATAGTTGGCCAAAATACTCCAAGTCTCAAGATTCGTCGCATAGTTTGATCTTCTGCAAAGTGAAGTCCTACTATGGCAATATGTGCTTGACTTAGGTATTGTGTTTACTCCTCAGAATTATTGCATAAAATCAATATTCCATCTCGATTTCTTTTGTATAGTCTCCCAGCTAGTAATTGATACATAGCTAGTATAGTCTCAAGATTCGTCGCATAGTTTGATCTTCTACAAAGTGAAGTCCTACTATGGTAATATGTGCTTGACTTAGGTATTGGGTTTACTCCTCAGGATTATTGCATAAAATCAATATTCCATCTCGATTTCTTTTGTATAGTCTCCCAGCTAGTAATTGATACATAGCTGATTGCTCAAATAATCCGATTGTAATAGGAAGTGGTATTTACGAATCCACTTGAGCTATGGTTGTCAATGATACCAGATTTTCCGACCATCGAGGTATCATTTCCAAAAAGAACAGATAAGCATCTGGTAGATCATCGTCTACTCCTTTAGGTGGTTCCCATGTAACAGTCCTAGATAAATGATTTGTTCTTTGATGAGTCGTGCCCTTTTTCACAACTATAGTGAAATCAAATTCTAGAAGAATGATGAACCATCTCACTATTCTTCCTATGTTGCATGGCTTGTTGACCAATTATAATAAGGCTTGGTGGTCCACAAAGAACACAATTTGTTTGCTAATAGGTAATGTCTAAACTCTTTTGTGGCATATATCATTCCCAATCCTTCCCTTTCAGTGGTATTGTACTTATTTTCCGCCATGTTCAACTGTCTTCTAGCATAAGAAATAGGAAAATCAATTTTCGTATCTTTTGGTTGAGCTAGTATACACCCAATGGAAAAATTGGAAGCATCTACATGTATGAAATATCTTATTCCAATCTGGTGCTTTCAATATTGGAGCTAAACTGAGAGCTTGCTTAATCTTCATGAAGGATTCTTCACACTCATCGGTCCATTCAAAGTGTGTAATCAAGCTATACATGGGTTTTGTAATTATAGCGTACATGTAGAGGAATTGTTTGTAATACCCACAATGTCCCATGAAGGCTTGAACCCCCTTGACTGTTGTTGGTCTAGGCAAATTAGCAATAACATGAATTTTATCCATATCAGTAGCAATGACATTTTTAGACACTATATGTCCAAGAATTTGTCCTTGTCTATCCATAATGTGCACTTTTTAAGATTTAAGCAAATCCTATAAGTCTACATTTTTTTAATACCTTTTTGAGGTGTTCAAAATGATCAGCTCGAATTGATGAATGTACGCATAGATCATCCATATAAACTTCCAAGAAATTCCTAAGATATTCTTTAAAAGCATGGCTCATCAATCTTTGAAAGGTGGCATGAGCATTAGTTAACCCAAAAGGCATAACCCGATAGGCAAAAATACCCCATTCCGTTCAGGGATTTCATTAGCATAATCACGATTGGGTTTTACGTAAATAACTATAGTATTTACACAAAAAAATCACGCGATCATGTTAATTGTTAACGTGACTTTGATTATAACCTGCAAAAACCTATAGAGCCGGTTTATATCCCTCCGGGCTTTCATAATTTCCCTGCGGGACCCGCTGGGTTTTTTCGTTTTCCCGGCGGGCCCGCCAGGAAAACGAAAAAGCCCGGCGGGTGTAATTATATATAGTAAATAGTGTGCTAATCCCGGTCTTTTAGCTAGGCAAATCCTTGGGGAGTGTATCCGAGTGCCAGGTATTGTCATCTCCTTGTGATTTGACCTAAGGTTACAGAGTCACAGGTCCTTTTTTGGGCCGGACGTGATTCTTAATTCGGTAACCACTTCTAAAAAATTTTAATTCATTTACCGACATAAAGGTACGAAACCAAAACAACTAAAAACTTGGAGAATCATGCTCATTGCGAAGAAGCCATTGGTCCAAATGAGGGCTGTAATTGGTTTTGAAAGATGAGCATATGTAAATGTCTAGTTGATAGTCAAGGGTCGGATGTCCTCTACTAGTGTACCGGGCATATAAAGATCCTTGAAGTCTTATATTTGAGTTGATTTACAATATAAGATCTATAATCCTTGATTGGGTTAAAATAGCTTTTATATATTGAATTGGTTGCATGGGTGGGCTACAATCCTTCACTGGGTACAAGTAGTCCCCAATTGGGTGATTATATTGAAGATTTATTTTTGTTAGTCCATGCATTGGTTTATACAAAGATTTCATTATTTATTATGATAGATTATTAGTGCATGAAATGACCAATTATATATTTTATTGCTTTCGTTTGTTTTTGTAGCAAATGAAATTAGATGTGTCCTATTGTTTGCAAATCAAAGTGGACATATAAATAATCATTATAATAATGATTGCATAGAGAGATTCATAGCATTGTTATGGTTATTATGCCATGTATATATTACATTGCAATGTGTATAGTTGCTCACAATATAGGTGATCGATATGTGGATTGACTAGCGTGCATTGAAAATCTCATATTGTGCATCATGGTTACTTTCATATTGAATGGTTTTTAAATTATAATATATATTGAAAATAAAAAAATTGTTTTCAGTTTGTAACATCTTGTTCTTTTCTCTTCAGTTTTAATTTAAAAGCAATGGAGCAAAATGTGGGCACAAGTGGTACAAGGAATCCAAAGAATAAAAAAGCTCCTGGCAAAGAGTGGGATTATGCTCACAAAATATGCGGCCGATATATGGAGTGGCAATGTAAATTTTGTCACACAACAAAATCTGGTGGTGCACCACGTATTAGGAATCATTTTCTGGATAGCGCTAAAAACAATTGTAGAAAATGTGAACATTCTCAGGCATCTGCAGTTGCAAAGCATTTGAGAGAAGAGCTCGGCCAAAAGGGTGGCAAGAAACAACAGATAGCTCTGTGCCTTTGAATCAAGGGTTCTCCCAGAGCCAAATATTAACTCCGCAGATCCTGTAGTGATGCCAACTAACCTTGGAGAGCAACCTGTGCAAGGAGAGGAAATTCCAGGCAGTATTCCTTTTAAACGTCACAATGAAGATGGACTTTGTCAAATGCATCAAAAATCATTACATCAAAGCTTTCGAGTGCAGTCTCTAGAAGAAGCACAAACAGCACTCGCCAAAGCAATATTCTTTACTGGAAATGCTTTGGTCATGGTGGACAGCAATCATTGGAAGGCTTGGAAGAAAATCGGTGAGTTTGGTCCAGGATTTTCAGCTCCTTCTTATCACACGATAAGAAATGTTTTCTTGGACAATTGTTACATCAAAGTCAAAGAGCGTGTTGGCAAAATAATACTTGGGAATATTTCACTTTCAGGGTGTACGATTGTGAGTGATAGCTAGTCAAATGTTCAGAGAAGACCGTTGATCAATGTAATGCTGGTTTGTGTAAGGGGAGAAACGTTTATAAAGGAAATTGATAGTTCTGGTGCAATTACAAGTGAAAAATACATTTCTGAGGTCTTGATTGATGTAATTAAAGAAATTGGTGCTCAACATGTCGTTCAGGTTGTGATGGACCACGCAAAGAATTGTAAAAACGCAAGTAAATTAATAAAGAAGTGCTTTCCACACATTTTTGCCAATGGTTGTAATACGCACAGCTTAAACTTGGTGCTGAAAGATTGGTACATTAGCGAAGAAACCACATGGTTTGCCAAAATAATTGATATAGCACGTCAAGTTGTAAAATTTATCTTGAAACGACAGAGAGTGCTCGATTTGTGTAGGATGCGCATGTCAGTGATATTGAAACTTCCTACTGAAACTCGGTTCTGTGCACACTTTTATACCTTGGAATCACTTCTCCGTGATAAATGTGTTGTGATTGACACATTCAGTTACACGTCCTTTGATGAATGGTAGCTTGAGCAGAAAGAAACAGTGAAGGATAAAATTACATCTCTATGTGGCAATGTAAACAAGGTTTCTTGGTGGAGGAGTGTAATGGATGCATACCATGTAATGATGCCCGTTATGTTCGTGATCCGCAATCTTGATCAAAGGGCGCCAAACTTGGGCAAAGTGTGGATGACATGGTGGTCATTCCAACAGAGTCTTGAAAATTCTGAAGAGCTGAAAGAGTCTGTAGTAGATAAAGAGTGGCGATTACCATTCTCTGGCAAACAGCAAAAAATTTTGGCTAAGTATTTTCATGCAAGGTGGAAGAGCGCTCATAGTCCACTCCATAGTGTGGCTTACATGCTCGATCCATAGTATTGGAATTTAGATCTGATGTACAATATAGAGGTGGTAGGCGATTTCTATCACATGGTCAACACATTCTACTCCAACGTTCAGGACCGAATTGATTGCATCGAAGAAATGAGTGCATTTGATTAAAATAAGGTCCTTTTGTGAATGATTTTGTACAGGTAATGGCAAAAGAGCAACCTGTATGGAAGTGGTGGATGATGAATGGTGGAGAGCATTACTCTACCTTACGTCCTCTTGCAATGAAAGTACTCGCACAAAATGTGCAGCAAATTCAAGTTTAGAGAGAAACTGGAGTATGTACAATTATGTTCACGGTACTATTCGCAACAGACTATTAGCAGACAGAGCAGAGAAATTAGTGTATATGTATTGCAATGAAAAGATACTGAATCACATCGAAAGTGCTGGCTACGAGGAGGAAATGCCAACCTAGTTGTATGATTGTCAAAACGAAAATGAAGAAGATTTCAATGTTGGTGTATCTCAATGCACTATAGACAAAATAGAAGAGAATTTGATAATAGATGTGGAGGTTGAATTACAAGGAGAACCACAACACTCAGACTTAGAACCAGATAACAACTCAACTAATTCAATATAGCTTGAGAGTAGAATGAGCAAATGTCAAAAACCATTGTAAAAGACCTTGTATTCAAATGTGTTTTGAGTAATTACAATGCTTCATATTCTCGATAGTACATAGTTTGTCGCAATATTACATAGTGTGTCGATCTCAATTGTGTTGCCCTGAAGCAGCAACTTGCTCATCAAACAGATTTCTAATTGTGCTAGGGGTATTTGGGCGTGCTTGCTTGAATTTATATTCGTTTGCCATGCCAAACATAATATACATTCCTTGTGGAATATCTTGTGAACACATTGCGCATCGACTATTGTTTTGCATCAAGCCAATAAGACAAACTAAATGATAATAGTGACCACATGTCAATGTATAGTACCTACTCCATCCATCAAAATTCTTGTAGAAAACTGGACATTGGGAAGATGAGGATGCATTTGAAGTAGATGAGGGGACCAACTCCGGATGCAAGACAAGGTGGCTAATGTGTGTCCCTTGTAGAGGTTTTGGATTCACTCGTTGTATTAGGGTTTGAACGTCCTGACTTAAGCGGTGAATTATTTTCTCCATCCGGACTTGTGAGGGTTGCGATGTCTGGGTGGCTATAGAAAGACGTGTTATTTTTGCATCTTTCTCTGCCAACTGTGTCGTGTAAATATCCTTCTCTTTCTTTAACTATAGGTCGGCGCCTTCCACTATCAATGCCAACTCATCTCGAGTGAAAGTGACACAACTCTCCCTTAAATCATGAGTGGCAACAGTTGTCTCCTTTGACGAGAAGTCTACTGGTCCCTGTTGCACAAAGTGAACATATAACATTTTGGCAAAATATAGCGCACAATCTGCATTGTGTAGGGGATATCCATAAACCTCCAAATAAATCCTCTCAGCGTTATCTTTGATACCATCATGCGCGCACTTCGAAACCTTCCACCTTCCTTTCTTGATCTCTACATCCTCACATGGCTGTATTGTCTTGATCATGTCCTTTTTCACTTCTTTATTGATCTCTTTCCACTGCATATTGTTTGGATTAACCCACTTTGAGAGTCGGCGAGCAGTACGTGTCGCTTGTTGTGCCGACATGCCATGTGCCAGAGACTTCATGCGCTGAAATGCATTAACAACCGCTTGTTGTTGATCATCAGGCAGTGATTGGGTGCCAATATCTTGTTCTTGATCGGCCATTTTCTCTTAGAGCTGCAATCAACAGAGTGGCAAATATTGAATATCATTGGCAAATATATATTCTCACTCATTGGCACACTGCACGGAATCCACTAAAAACCACCACTTCAAATGCGACTAATTGAACCACAAGGCAAATTTGAAATATTAACAGTTAAATGACAAATTTGAAATGATTAAAGATAATTGACTCAATTAGGTAAACCACTTCAAACCAGATAATACACTTCAAAAAATTTTGAATACACTTGACAAGACATGTATATCATAAAAATGTTTAAATTGGATAAAATGATGGTGCAAGTTCAACAAGTGGACGTTGCACAGGATTAGGGTCTGTTTTTAAATGTTCTTTGAAAAACATCAACACGTCAGAAGCATTCCTTCTTTGGTCCCACTCTTTTAACTTCATCCAACAATCTACTTTAATTCGAATAGCCCTCATAACATCTTCGTCCGAGTGGTGAAAAACAATGTCTGGAAAATAAAATTTTCTGGCTGCACTCCAAAAATCTTCCAACATGTCAAACAGGTAGCCCAATGCATAAATGTCGCTAGCTTTTGAGTATGCATCTGTGCACCGTGGATCGTATAGTTCGGGAGTAATCCACGGTCGCTTAGCCATCTCGGCGTTCCCTGCTCTCTATGCATTCAAAACTGCTTCGTCCGACTGTGCGGTTGGAGACAAATAATTATTTGCTATGCACTTAGCAGGTGTTCTCAGCATCATACCCCAATCAATGATACCAAAGCGGGGTTTATTGACGCGAATAAAGTCCAACATTACGTTGAACGGGTGCAGGTCACTATGCACTATACCAGCTTGGTGGGCAGACACAACACCGTCGATTAAGGCATCACAAATTGCCGACATCTGCTCAACGACTGCTTTGATCCGCACCGTGTCTATCTCGCTTACAGGGTTGTTTGCTACAGGCAATGACCTCCAATCGTGTTATAGCATGTGCATGTATCGTTTGAACAATCTGTGAGCGAATAAGCGGCACATCATGTCGCCCACGGTACCCCCATTGTAGTATGGGAATATCGTGATCCAAGGAGACTCTGTAGTAAATCCAATGCACCTTACGATGGAGGGGTGAAGCATTTGCATTCCTTTCTCTGTCTGAAAGCTGTCAAATTTTGCCTCACTCCCTCCCTTGTAACATTTTTCCACATATGTAATGTGGTCTGGAAAAAATGAGATGCCTTTGATAGTGTACATTGTGCACACACCGAAGGATCCAGCTCCAATCCTCATACCTCCTACCAAGGCTTCGTAAGGGATGCCAACAAGATGAGCACACTTTGCATTCAAAGCAGTGCGCATGATTGTGCCAGTGCCGCTGGCATCGGATCGACCTCCCAAAGCTGCTTGTGCATCTTGTGTCATCTTCAATCTCTTGGGTAAAGTTGCTTGGTCCTGCGCTTTCACACGCTTCATCTTTACCTTATGTTCTTCCCACAATTTATTGCAGAGCTCTAACTTCGACATGTCGCAAGCAGGTGGGATATCTTCCTTTAAGTCTCTGCAACATACTTTCATATTGCCCAACACTATCCTAACTTTATGGTGGGGGTCGAATTCTCGTATCCCAGCTGGACTCAACAACTCGTATGGGCCTTCAAGTCGCAACCTGCGCTCTGTGTTCTCCCATATAGCGCTAGTGATGTCTTTTGTGTAGACATCGCTTTCACTAATCTACTGTATGCGATCAGCTGTACATGATGAGATTTCCAAAATACATTCTTTACGAATGGCATGCATAATAAATTTCTTTTGATATGGCGTCATATTTACACTGGACAATACAAAAACAGCATATTAAATACAAATTCATGGTTGCGGATGACACTACCACTCTCACACTATCTCAGGTAAACTCTTAACCACCACTTGAAGACTTTAACAAATGTTATGAAAATATTGATAAAAATTGTATAATCTTCATTTAAAATTGCAATCTGTTGCATGTGTAAAAAGAAATTCAAACAAATGGTTTACGAGAACTTAATTCAGATCAAACAAGACATGTTAACGGTCTTTAACATTTTAGCATATATTGAATTTTGTAACTTATATTTTTCTCCGTGCGCACATACTAATTCAAACAAAAGAACACATTGACTTAAAATCTTCAAAATATTTAAAACATTGGACGTATACAAATTGGACTAGCAAATTGTGTTCACACACATTTTTACATAGCATTTATGTAAATGTAGCAATCAAAAAGCGATGATAATTGATGCTCTTTAAAAATATATAAAAGAATATTTAACATGCAAATTGTATGTATTTAGATTTTTGCAGAGAATTTATGTAAATGAAGCATTAAAACTAGCAATAATGCTTGAGAGTCCTTTAAAAATACTAAAAACGAATATTAAACATGCAATTTGTGTGCAAATATTTTTTTACATGTAATTTATATAAATGGAACATTTAAAATAGCGATGATTGATAAATAAAGTATTCTATATAAATGATACATTTAAAATAGCTATGATTGATGAGTAAAGTATTCTATATAAATGGAACATTTAAAATAGTGATGATTGATGAATAAAATATTCTATATAAATAGAACATTTAAAATAGCGATGATTGATGAATAAAGTATTCTTTTGAATATGATTAGCTAGTATATAATTTCAAATGGACAGTTAAAAACAACAAAATCAAACAATTCATACATTTTGTATATGAAATACTCTTCACAGCCGCGTTACCGACCAAGTATTTCATATACTTAATACTTAAAAAATTAACTGCACATGCACATACAAATTATATGACGCTCGTACGGCGGGGTTAACGACCTGAATGCCACATTTATGAAAAAACATATGCTTCTAACAAACGACAATCTATTAGCCGCGTTACCGACCGAGTGCCGCCCGAATCTAAGGAAAAACAATGGCCTACATACGAACATCTCTTAGCCGCGTTACCGACCGATGCCCATATGTTTTTTGGAAAAGGGGAAGGGAAGTTGACTTACCATAAGGATACTAGATTCGTCGCGTTACCGACGTAGTACCCATACAATAAGCCAATACTTACCACAAGGACACCATCTTCCTCGCGCCACCGAGGTGATGCCCCCGTGATAAGCACTGTTCCGGAGAACAGCTTACACACACACTCCTATTGTGTGGTAAGGTACATTATTAATGTCTCGCACTATGACAAAAGGCACGCTATCACACAACGTATACACACACACACACACAACACATACCCGGATCATGTGGTCAGGTACTCTGCTGCTACCGTGCACAGTGACGCAAAGCACGCTCCCACACGACCCCCTCTCTCCCTCTCTTCTCTCTCCTCTCGACGTACCTGCAACGGTGGAGCAAGCTCTCTCTCTCTCTCTCTCTCTCTCTCTCTCTCTCTCTCTCTCTCTCTCTCTCTCTCTCTCTCTCTCTCTCTCTCTCTCTCTCTCTCTCTCTCTCTCTCTCTCTCTCTCTCTCTCTCTCTCTCTCTCTCTCTCTCTCTCTCTCTCTCTCTCTCTCTGAAGGCGAAAGCGAATATACGCCCAGTGGGCCCAATCAGGCCCGCGTATATATAACGCAAACAGCCCGCCGGGCTTTTCTGCTTCCCCGGCGGGCCCGCATGAAAAATAATAAAACCCAGTGGGCCCGCCGGGCAAACAGAAAAGCTCGGCGGGAGTTTTGTGAGTTTGCAAGTCACCCTAAACCGGTTTCTATGTGATCATGTTTACTGTGATCATGTAAATGTGTCAATAAGACCTTGTGATCACACAAAATTTGACGTAATTACGTAAATATTACATCCTTGATTCCGTTGCAAAAGCAGTTTTATGCTGATCTTTTGGGTCAACCAAAAGTTGATTGTATCCCGAAAATCCATCTAAGAAGCTGTAAGCTTCTTTTCCTGCAACTCGTTCTAAAACATGCTCAGTGATTGGAAGAAGAAAGTTGTCTCTGATGGTAGCTACATTCACTTTCTTGACGTTGACACACACTCGTAATTTTCCATTCTTCTTGGGTACTACCACAATTGGAGACACCCAATCTGTGTGTTCAATTTCATAAATGAATTCGGCCAAGGCCTATGCACCCCCTGCCACAAGGGAGCGCATTTGGGCCTTCCATAGACCTATGGAAGGCCCAAATGTGCTCCCTTGTGGCAGGCTTTTTTTGGGCCTCCCAAGGCCTATGCATCCCTTGCCTTGCCTTCTATGTGTGCGAGCTTGCTTTGGCATGGTTGACATGGTCCTACAGGATGTTCAAACTTCACTCAACCATACAATAATAGCTATCTCATACCATGGCGCGTTGCAAGCCCCCCTTTGATTTTCAGGATAGTGCCCCATAGTGTGTATGCTCTAGTTCTGGTCTCTAAAGAAAAAGGGGGTGCTTTTCTTGGTTGTACAAGACACTTTTTAGTCTCACAAAGGCCTACTAGCGAAAGAGAGCTGAAGCAAATGGCCATAACATGCACAAAAAGGAGAGATACAGAGAGAGATAATTGATTCTTAAAGAAGCTACCCATAAAGGAGCCAATATTCTATTAATACAAAACACTACTCTATAAATTTATGCAAAAAATAATTGATCATACATGGCTAGCTAGCTGAAAGCAAAGAGATATGGGAGAGAGAGAGAGAGAGAGAGAGAGAGAGAGAGAGAGAGAGATAATAAAGGTTTTCTAAACCCATCCCATGCCTCTTTTCCATCCAATGCATGAATAGGCACCCTTGCCTCCTCTCCTAAACTAACCAACTAGCCCCTACCTTTGAAGCATTGGTTGATATAGCTTTGCAGCCTCAAAAATGCTACCATGATGCAATTACATGGCCAATCTTGATGCAGGCTTATGAGTGATGGGTAATACTCCCCACTAGCATAATTCTCAACATTGGTTCAACACTTTCTATATTAGTTATGAACCCCTAGTATTCACCAATAAGCATACTTGTATAAGCATCAAACCCCTCAGTAAAAATCAAATCTTCAAAGAAATTTCTACATGGAAACTAATTTTCAAGATCAAAGATTTCATATATTAAAGCCATAGCGCTTGTTGTTACAAAACCATGTCCATTGCAGACCACCTCAAACATGATTTTATGAGATTACAAAGTAAAATCTATGTCGATAGCTTTGGGCATTATGGATACATGATCGGCATGTATAGAGTACAGATCTAAATTCTTTAAATGTTGCCTCAAATACACTCAGGTTTGAAACCAGTGCCCTTGAAGGAGTACGAGCGGAAGTGAGACGCGAGAGAGAGAGAGTGCGAGAAGAAGAGCACGATGATATGGTGAACTCTCTCTACTGTAATGTGTAGAGCATAGTGAGTTCTTATTAGGTTTTTACAAAAGAATATGTGTACATACCTGGCGGCCTGCCCACTTACCTGGGCGACCAGATTGGGCTTTATACCCCAACAACCTCCCACTTAAAGTCCAATGTGGCACTTTAAGTGTGAGAGAAGCTACTATACAAGCTAATATACAAGAGATGTAGAGAAGTGATGTACTACCCTACACCTAACTGCTTGCAAAAATGCGCAAAGCTCTCTGAGGGAAGTCTTTTTGTAAGTAGATCAACAGGATTTTCTGTGGTGTGAACTTTGACAAGCTGAAGTTGCTTATCCTCGAGCATTTCCCTGATGAAATGATACTTCACATCCACATGCTTTGTCTTTGAGTGATAAACTGGATTGCGAGCCAATTGTATAGCACTTTGACTATCACAATATAGCACAGGCATCTCTTCTTTGATTCCCAAATCTGTTACTAGTCGATTAAGCCAAATTGATTCTTTGCATGCCTCTGACTACGTACTCCCACTGCAAATGCAATGTCTAGGCGAGTAGCAATCATTGCATACATCAAACTACCCACTGCAGACGCATATGGAATCTTATCCATTTCAGCCTTTTCTTCCTCAGACACAGGACAATCTTGTTTGCTAAGTTTCACATATGGTGGCAATGGAACACTCAATGCCTTTCCCTTCTCCATATTGAAACGTTGCAAAACCTTGTCAATATACTCTGTTTGGGATAACCAAATCAACTTCTTTGATCTGTCTCTCTCAATGCGCATACCACGTATATGACTTGCCTCACCCATGTCTTTCATGTCAAACGATTTTGCCATCTTTGACTTCAAAGCTGAAATCTCTTCCAAGTGCTTGCCAGCAATCAACATGTCATCCACATACAAAATAAGGATCAGCCAACTACCATCCTTGGCCTTCTTTGTATATAGACAGTGATCGAACTCACTACGTTTGTAGCCTTGAGAAAGCATAAACTTGTGGAATTTATGGTACCAAGCCCTCGGTGATTGTTTTAAGCCATAAAGACTCTTTAACAACTGGCATACCCAATATTCCTTGCCTTTCTCAACAAACCCTTCTGGCTGCTGCATGTAAATTTCCACATCTAAATCACCATGCAAGAACGCTGTCTTGACATCCATTTGGTACAACACCAAATCTAATATGGCAACCAATGCAAGAAATCATCTCAATGTAGTCATCTTGACTACTGGAGAGAAGACTTCATCAAAGTCAATGCCTTGTTCTTGCTTAAAGCCCCTGGCAACAAGCCTTGCTTTGTACTTTGGCTGACTATCATGAGCGGTGATCTTATACCTGTAAACCCATTTACAAGGTAGAGCCTTTTTGCCCCGTGGTAATTTAACTAGCTTCCATGTCTGGTTTTTATGCAGAGCTGTCATCTCTGACTGCATGGCCAATTGCCAATTCCCGGAGTTCTTCATTTGCACTGCTTCCTTGTAACATGAAGGCTCATTGCAATCAGTCAACATGACATAGTTCATAAATGGAACAAACCTATCAGGAGGTCGCGTGACACGTCCAGATCTACGTACTATAGGTGGCTCAGGCTCAGCCACAACCTGTGGTTCCAATCTTTCCTGTCCTTGCTCCTCTTGAGCCCTGATATTGTTTTAGAACTTGCACATAAGCGACGCTCATAATTTTTGTGTTTCCCCCTATTTTGCTTGTGAAAAAAAATTAAAAACATTATATAAACTTTCAAAAAATTGATATTAAAACATGAAACAATAACTATGTGGATAAACATGAAACTATGAAGAGTGTGGTCTATCCTAAAGTTATGCACGTTGGTGCAGCCAAAGTTGGTCTATGCAAGAAAGTTCTCTATGCCAGGCATGGGTGCTAGCAGGTGCAAGACAAAGGGCTAAGGCCAATGTGGAGGACCTCGGTAGACGAATGATAGTGGAAGTGTATGTCTATTGTTGTTTTTTGGGTCAAAAAGGCTCGAACATGGTCCAGTTGGGGTGACACATGAAGGTGCTCAAGATGCCGAGTTGGTGCTCTAGAATATGGTCTTCAATATGCTTTGCAAGTTGGTCCAAATGGCTCTTCAAACGGAGTCTCTATATGAAAGTTATGATTCTCCGAAGATAGAATGCTTTGCAGATCCCCGACAAACAGGGGCAAATGAGGACAAGTTTCCCAAGCCAATATGAGTGGGTAGATGTAAAGTGCTCGAGCTGTGGAGCATGCCAGTCTTTTTGGATTGTCAATTGGGCCTCGAACGAGCAAGTTATGGTCTGTGGAATATTTGTCGGAGATCTGTTATGTGCTCACTGGGCCGCGTTGCTAGGTGTGCTGGCATGAATTTTTTTGAGCTTGCCAAGAGTCTAAGAAATTGCATGCCATGTGGGGAGTCGCCAAAATCTACAGCTCGCTAATCGGAGTCATGGGCATCGAGATAGGCTCCGTTCAAGTTGGTAGGCTAGCATGGCGGAAAGGGATCATATGGTTTTCCCTGTCCTTGGATGTGATGTCCGAAGGCCATGGTGCCAAATAGTCGAAAAGCGTGGCAATCCCAGAGCCAGCAATGGAGCTCCCATGTAGTATGATTAAAAAAATTATGTGGCATATCCAACCGTGTACAAGCTCGATGGTGTGGGAATCGAACTCTTGACGTTCAATGGTGTGGGAATCAAACTCTTAATGTTCTCCTTATTGAAAATGTAAAAGAAAAAGGATGGCTGAATTTGAAACAAGTGAAAAGGTCACGACAGCTTTCAAAAACAATAAGAAAGTGATAAAATTGTTAGGTTGAATTACACTGGCATTAGTGTTTAGGAAAGGATTGCCTCAGCTTAGTCTTAAGCCGATTAAAAATCGAGACTAGCTAGCTGCAAACCATCCTAAATGAAAGAAATGCCGATGAAATATGTGAGAAATTTCTCCAAAAATTTTGCAACTCAAAATTTTTGCTAGTAATTCCGATTTTCCTCTTTGTGAGGAGGAAACTCAATCAGAAGCCACTTAATAAAAGAGATTTTTTTGAACGTTAACATTGACTGGAATCAAGCTATAAAACGCAAGAAATATAAAGCCATGTGAAGTTGTGAAATGAAAGGTGAAAGAAAAAGAATTAATTAATATATGTGTGTATAAAATTTAATAAAATTATACAAGATGAAGCTTCACTTTAGCATAACAGAATGCAAAAAAAGAAAAACATATATTTATGTGTGTAAAATTTACTAAAATTATGCTAGGTGAAGCTTCACTTTAGCATTTTGAAATAATAGAATGCAAGAAAAGTAAACACATGTCAGGATGTGAAATGAAAGGTAAGTCTCATCATGCACTGCAAACAATGAAAGTCTCCTTTACCCAACGCAGCACTAAGGGTTTCCTTTACAAAGAATGGGACTCAATACTTAAGGGAAGGTTCAATAGTTAACAGAGACTTAACAGGAGTGAAAAAAAGAAATAAGAACTCTTTGAAGACTAAGCCTTGAGCAATAGTGCGGGCACTGTTGCTAACTGCTAGGTCTCACTTTTTTGAGAAAGTGTGTATGAAAGGGGGAAGCTTTAAGCCTCGTTCCCAAGGAAGAAAAGGAATACATCTTTGAGGAGAAAAAAAAGAGACGGGTCAGTGTTTTCAAGAAACAGGAATTCTTTCTTGGTGGAGGAAAAAAATTGAGAGGGGAAAAAGAAGAGAGTTTCGTGCGCTCATGGGGTCGAAGCTAGCACACAGTGCGGAATCATTGGTCGTGAAGCGATTTGAAAGGGCGAGAGCTTTGTAGAGAAAGTTTTTTGGCATCAAAGTTGCACTAACGAAGCCGAGCCAAGGCCAGTGTGTCTCTTGTGTAGCATAGTTTATGGTGATTATACGTGGCATTTTGTCGAGAAAGAAGCTTATCACTACCACGGTTTTGTGCTGACTATTCTCCCCTCTCTCTTTCTTCTTTGATCGTCTCCAAGGTGTCCGGTGCTGGTGTGTGTGAGCGTGTGCGTCTCTTCGGGCCCCCCGTGTATGTGACAAAGAAAGAGAGAGAGGTGTTGAGTTTGTGGAAAGTGTGAGAAGCGGGCAAGATTGGTGTGATCACTAACTGAGGACTTTGCAAAGCAGGTGTGCATTGGGTGAAGTGCAGGTGGGGCCCTGCTAGTGCGAACTGTTTTTCTGAAGGTGTTTTCAAGAGGATAGGGGTGTTGTGATACCCTGAGCTATATAGAGGCATCCATTTGTGTTCCATGTGTGTTTGCCATTCCCCCTCTCCATCTTCTAGTTCCCCCACAAAGGAGCACACTGATTGCTCCTAATTAGATAAAGAGAAGTAGTTTTTGGTGTTGGTCGTCATGGCGTCTCAAAGCTATGGGCCAATTTTTACAGGTGAAGAGAATCCTAATTAGCGGATTGCACACTTTGAGTTGTATATGCTATCATTGTGTGTGTCAAACAAGGGCAACAAGATGCAGACATTCCCGTTGGTGATGCATGAAAAAGCAACGGTATGGTACGAAGCTTTGGAAGGTGAGCCGAGGCCCGAGGCCTGCTTGACTGGCTCTACGAGCGCGTTTCCTACACTATTCCCGCAAAGAGACATCCCCAGTTGAGATGGATGCCAAACTGAAGACGCTCAAACAAGATGTAAGTGAAGAATTCAATTTGTATTTGGATCGTTTGAAGTGTGTTGGAAAAAGTTAGCGGTGCCATGTAATTGGTCAATGGCGACTACTTCAAACTAGATAAGTTCATGGCATGCATGCATCCTAAATTGAGGGAAAAAGTGGTCCATTTTGATCTCCTAGAGAACTACAATGGTGCACGATCCATTGCAAAAGCAAAGAGCAAGAAGATAAAAAAGAAGATTGAACAGGGCATGTATGAAGCAGTGGAGCCTATCCAACCTTAGAGTCTGAGGGATGATGTTCATGATCAGAACCATGTGAACCAAGGTGTAGCCTTTGTGCCACAAAAATGGGTACGAACCGTGCAGGATTTATCTGAGCAAATGCAAGAATTGTGGCTAAGCGTGATGGATAGAGGTCTGTCAAGAGGAGTTGAAGGGGCAAGGCAAGGCCACTTCCTAACCGGTGTTACAATTGCGACGAAGAAGGACACTATGCGCCATATTTCCCTCGTCCACCAAGAGAAAGAGGTGGTATTTATATGTTGTTTGGCAAAGGTAGAGGTCAAGCACTTTTCAATGGCCCGAGAGAGCAAGTAGTCGAGAATCAAGTGCAATCAGCTCCTCCGGATGATGGTGAAGTCCCCAGGGTGAACATCATTGGAGTGAATGAGCATGATGTTGAAGTCTTGGCCAACAAATGAGCAAGGATGGAAAGGGAGACAAAATCGAGCAGGAAACTAGGACCCGTAAAGGTAAAGAGAAAGTGTACGAAGGCAAGGAGCAGTCAAAAACTAGCAAGAAGAGGAGGCATCGCAAAATCAAGCAAGCAGATTTTCAGCTAGAGTGTGGCTACCTTGAATACGACCTGGTAAGCGATGTTCAAAATCAAAAGGCTAACATTACCTTTGGTCAGTTTTTGCCTTTGAATCCCAAGCTGCAAAGACAATGGTCTACAAGCATTAGCACGAGGCTACCAAAGGCTAAAGCAAATGTGCATGCAGTACAAACCATGGCATTAAGAGTGGGTAGCCTAACGGATGTCCTTCCTTTAGTGGATGCGATCATTGAAAAGAGGATGTAGGTTCAAGCCTATATAGATGGTGGAGCACATGTTTGCATCATGGTGCAGGCTACTATGAAGGAAATAGGTGTCAAAGTAGTAGTTGAATCAAAATATACGCATGCAAATGACCAATCGCACCAAAGCCCGGTGTTTGGGTGTGGCTCAAGACGTAAGAGTGAAGGTGACCGACATTGAGTGCCTAATCAATTTCTTTGTGATGAAAGGAGGTGATAATGCTTATTCAATCATCTTGGGTAGTCCATGGCTACTTGCAATAGGGGCTAAGCAAGATTGGGGGAGTAGGGTTTTCACCGTGCCTGACAAAGAGAGAGGGAGGCAGGTGATGTTTGATTTGAAGAACAAAGAGACATGTTTCCACCCTATGGCAATAGAAGACGAAGATGGTGCAACAAGATATGAGTATGAGAGTGAGACAGCCTATGATGAGGGCTACAGGGATACTGAGGAAGAGGGAAGTGAGGATGACATGTTAAAGATGGATGCCAATTTGTTTAGAGTCACTGTTGAAGGCTCCCATGCAAGAGGAGAGGTGAAACCACAGGTTCACGGCATATGTGCAGAGGAGGTAGTCGCTATGCTAAGTGAAGACGTGATCAAGCATGAGAAATAAAGTTATGCCAAATTATGTGACTCCTATCCTAATCTATTTGTGACAAAGTACAAAGATTTGCGAGGAGCGAAGGGTGAAAAGCACAAGACAGTCCTCAAAGAAGGGTGCAAACCAATGGTGCAGAAGCTAAGGAGGTTAGGGGAGATTCAAAAGGAGGCTCTTTGGCAGGAGATTAATCAATTGTTAGATGCAGGTATCATATACCCCGTGAAGGAGTCTGACTGGGTTTCTTCGGTGGTTATCACCCCTAAGAAGAATGGGAAATGTCGGGTGTGCATGGACTAAAATCCATTGAATGCGGAGACCAATAGAAACCACTACCTGCTTCCGTTCCAAGATGAAATCTTAAATCAGGTGGTAGGTCATGAGAGGTACTCTATTATGTATGGATTTTCATGGTACTTTCACATAGGGAGTGCTCTTGAAGACTAGCTGAA
This sequence comes from Adiantum capillus-veneris, assembly GCF_014529385.1. Classification (NCBI taxonomy): domain Eukaryota; kingdom Viridiplantae; phylum Streptophyta; class Polypodiopsida; order Polypodiales; family Pteridaceae; genus Adiantum; species Adiantum capillus-veneris. The sequence goes on along the minus strand of NC_140958.1, from coordinate 31,478,659 downwards.
GACGACATTTATCTCTTCATGGGGATGCTTTGCATATTGCAGGATGTCATTTGGTTTGGTGAATGCCTATGCCACCTTCCAAGACTAGACGAATAGGGTGTTTGGCCCCTACTTGAGTAGGTTCATTAGGGGTTTCATGGGTGACACTCTATGTTACAGCCCAAGGGCGGATCATTTATCAAAGTTGCGGCTATTTTCCATGAAGAAGGAGGTCACTTGAACCCTAAGAAGTGCAAGCTAGCAGAACCTCAAGCGTAGTTGCTAGTCCATGTGGTGTCACAAAATGGAATTAAAGCGGATCTGGAGAAGATTACGGCTCTATTCTTGATGGAGCCTCTCTCTAGCGCAAGATTTGGCATAATCTAAAGTATTTGTCACGCTTTTTTGGATGTGGTCACAGTGTGTGTATCCTCTCCAAAAGAGGGCTCAACAGGTGCATGGCTTTGAGTGGGATGAAGAAGCTCAACATTAGGAAAAATTTGGACTCACAAAGGGGCCCTTTAAGGAATTTGACTTTACCTCTCTCTACCAAATCGGGCGCATGGATAAATTTTTGCAAAAAAAACTCCAAAGTTGGCGGAGGTTTGACAGTTAGAATGTCCTCTTCAAGCTCTATCTACTGATATATAGCACTCCATGAGATTCCTCATATTTTAGAAGATTCTTTTTTTGATTCACCTATGATGTGACAACTCTGTCGGAATCTAAGTGAATCAAAGAAAGAATCTTCTAAAATATGAGGAATCTCGTGGCGTTCTATATATCAGTAGATAGAGCTTGAAGAGGACATTCTGACTGTCAAACCTCCGCCAACTTTGGAGTTTGTTTGCAAAAATTTATCCATGCGCCCATTTTGGTAGAGAGAGGTAAAGTCAAACTCCTTAAAGGGCCCCTTTGTGAGTCCAAATTTTGCCTAATGGAAGTGTTTGGCAGGGTGAAAGAAATTTTGTGTCAACTACCTACGGTGTGTCTGCCTAGTTGAGAAGATGATGTTGATGTTGCTATGACAGTAGGCACAATGGCTATTGGGGTAGTAATAATGCAGAATGTAGGAAGGAGCTATAAGACTATCTACTTTGAAAGTAGGGTGATAAATCTTGGAGAGGCAAATTACACTGAAGCGGAGCAGTGGTTCATGGCATTAGTTTTTTCTTCCAGGTTCAAAGTGCACCTCATTGTGTGTAAGTTTTATGAGTTGACGGCTAATAATCTGTTGCCTGAAGTGGTGTTACACTTAAAGCCAGGGAGGATCCTAAAGTGGGTGATAGAGTTACAGGAATTCAAGTTCGAGTTCAAGATTGACTATACGAGTCGATCCCATTTTGGTGGACATTTTGGTCAGTAAGGTTGTTGATTTAATGATATATCCAAGAGTTATATGAGATAAATCCAGAGAGGAGCCAGACTTGGTGGGAGCTTTTACTATGTGGTATGTGGTGCGTATAGGAGGGTGATGCAAAAATCAAGTGGAGGTGTGGTGATACACGATCCATATGGCAGGGTAATATTCTCCAAAGTCTATGATTTTGAGGATTTCCATACCAACAATGAATCCGAATATCTTGTTCTCCATCTAGGTTTGAAACAATGCGTCAAGTTCGGCATTTCCAAGTTGGTGGTCAAAGATGATGCGTTATTGTTCATCAAGAAATTGTTAGGACAATGGCAAGTAAAGCATGATTTCTTAAAGCATAGGTTATTTACCATCAAAAAGCTACAGTAGTTCTCTAGGGAGATCCAGTTCAAGCATGTGAAGAGAGAGAAAAACCAAGAGGCAGACCAGCTAGCAAGCATCAAGGTGCAGGTACATGTTGCAAGCGTATATGTGCTCCCGGCCACATACACAGGTACAGGGCAGTGTCCTCAAGGTTTGTCCAGACTATAGAGGAGGAGGATAGTTCAAAAAGCTCGCAATTTACAATAGCAGGTGAAGACCTAATGACCTACGGTAGAGACAAGGTGCTGAGGGGAGTTCTCTACAAAGAAGAGATTAACTTGGTGCTGGAGCAATGTCATGAGGAGAGTGGACACCAAGGGAATTATCAAGTATTGTTTCAAGTGTTGAGGGTGGGTTTTTGGTGGCCTTCAATAGTGAAGAATGTGCATTATTCATGCAAGACCTGCCATGAATACCAGACTATGGGAGAAAGGTGCTTGGTAGCCAAGTCACAAGGGGCCATTGTTGCTTAGAATTCTTTTGAGAAGTGGGGTTTGAATGCCATCTTTCCACTCCCTAACTCTAGAAGTGGTAAGAAGTATGTTGTGGTAGCCATCCACTACCTCACCAGGTTGGTCAAGGCCAAAGCTGCGAATGAGGTAAATGCACAAGTTGTAGCCCACTTTTTTTTTTAAACTCTATTGCCGTTTTGGAGTGCCATGGGTACTTATTTCTGATAGAGGCCAAGGATATAGAAGCAAGCTTATGCGGGCATTGGTGGAGGAACTAAAGATTTAGCATCAGTTTTCCTCACCATATCATCGCCAATGCAATGGTTTGGTGGAGAGTTCCAATGGGAAAATCATCAAGATGTTGACGAAGTATGTGTATAAGCAGGAGATAAAATGGGAGATCAATCTAGAGAAGTGTCTATGGGCATATCGTACGTCCTACAAAGTGGAAACCAACTTCACTCCATTTGAGTTAGTATGTGGTAAAGAGACGGTGCTACAGTGCATGTGCAACTGGGTAATTTGAAAGGTATGTGGCGTATCAATGCCACTCCACATGAAGTCTTACAAGATAGGATTGTTTTTCTTGAAACATTGCAGATGGATAGGGAAGTAGCAGTAGACTACTATGTGAAGCAACGAGAAAAATGAGTGGCTAAAGTCAATGAGATTCTGCCAAACAAGAAGATAGAAGAAGGAGACCTAGTAATGAAGTACAAGAGCTACTTGGACTTCACCTTCTAGAAGAAGTTCAAGAAGAAATGGACGGGTCCGTACAAAGTGCAAAAGGCCTTTTTGAATGGGACCTATCAGTTGGTGAGAGATAATGGTAATCTTCTCAGGCACATGGTAAATGGTGTACAGCTGAAGCTATACTTTGATAGAGGAATGGTGCCCGATGTGAATTAGATTGTGACTAGGGGGGTTGGGCAACCCGCTTAAAGGGACTCAAGAGTAACAGACATACAATCTTGTGCATATTGTATGTATGGTTGTGCGTTTTCGAGTGTGCTTGGGTGTTTACAGAGTGTTGCGAGTTTTAAGTTCAATAAAGCTACTTTTGGTTGAACATGAATTTTCAATAGGGGGTAGGCAATGATGATGCATCCAAAGTTGGGCTATGCAAGGAAGTGCTCTATGCCAAGCTATGGGTGCTAGCAGGTGCAAGACAAAAGGCTAAGGCCAATGTGGAGGACCTAGGTAGACAAATGATAGTGGAAGTGTATGTCTAATGCGGGTTTTTTGGGTAAAAAAGGCTCCAAAGTGGTCTAGTTGGGGTGACAAGTGAAGGTGCCTGAGATACCAAGTTGGTGCTCTAGAATATGCTCTTCAAGATGTTGTGCAAACTGGTCTAGATGGCTCCTCAAATGGAGTCTCGGTATGAAAGTTATGATTGTCCAGTGGATAGGCATGCAGTGCTCAAGTTGTGGAGCATGCTAATCTTTTTGGATTGTCAATTGGGCCTCAAACAAACAAGTTATGTCCTAGGGAATATTTGTTGGGGGTTGGGTATGTGCTCACTGGGCCACGTTGGTAGGCGTGTTGGCATAGAATTTTTTGAGCTTGCCAAGAGACTGAGAAATTACATGCAATGTGGGGAGTCAGCCAAAATCTGTGGCTCGCTGATCGGAGCCATGGGCATCGAGATAGGGTCAATTCAAGTTGGTAGGAAAGCATGGCAAAAAGGGATCGGGTGGTTTTCCCCGTCCTTGGATGTGATGTCCAAAGGCCATGGTGCCAAATAGTGGAGAAGCATGGGGATTCTAGAGCCACCAATGGAGCTCCCTTGTGGCATGATTCAAAAAATTACGTGGCACATCTAACCATGTACGAGCATCGATGGTGTGGGAATCAAACACTTAATGTTCTCCTTATTGAAAGTGTAAAAGGCAAAGGATGGCTGAATTTCAGAAAGGAAAGGGACTCAATACTTAAAGGTTCAATAGTTAACAGAGTTAAGTCTCTTAAGGGGAGTGGTAAAAAAGAAATAAAAACTATGACGACATCTTTTCTCGAGGCATAGGGATGATAGAGTGAAGTGTGCC